>NC_138776.1:216770868-217370868 GCF_965119305.1 Pelophylax lessonae | reverse complement strand
TACACACGAGCTGTACTTACCTATACATACACACGAGCTGTACTTACCTATACATACACACGAGATGTACTTACCTATACATACACACGAGATGTACTTACCTATACATACACACGAGCTGTACTTACCTATACATACACGAGCTGTACTTACCTATACATACACACGAGATGTACTTACCTATACATACACACGAGCTGTACTTACCTATACATACACAAGCTGTACTTACCTATACATACACACGAGATGTACTTACCTATACATACACACGAGATGTACTTACCTATACATACACACGAGATGTACTTACCTATACATACACACGAGCTGTACTTACCTATATATACACACGAGATGTACTTACCTATACATACACACGAGATGTACTTACCTATACATACACATGAGATGTACTTACCTATACATACACACGAGATGTACTTACCTATACATACACACGAGATGTACTTACCTATACATACACACGAGATGTACTTACCTATACATACACACGAGCTGTACTTACCTATATATACACGAGCTGTACTTACCTATACATACACACGAGCTGTACTTACCTATACATACACGAGCTGTACTTACCTATACATACACACGAGATGTACTTACCTATACATACACACGAGCTGTACTTACCTATACATACACACGAGCTGTACTTACCTATATATACACGAGCTGTACTTACCTATACATACACACGAGATGTACTTACCTATACATACACACGAGCTGTACTTACCTATACATACACGAGCTGTACTTACCTATACATACACACGAGATGTACTTACCTATACATACACACGAGCTGTACTTACCTATATATACACGAGCTGTACTTACCTATACATACACACGAGATGTACTTACCTATACATACACACGAGCTGTACTTACCTATATATACACGAGCTGTACTTACCTATACATACACACGAGATGTACTTACCTATACATACACACGAGCTGTACTTACCTATATATACACGAGCTGTACTTACCTATACATACACACGAGATGTACTTACCTATACATACACACGAGCTGTACTTACCTATATATACACGAGCTGTACTTACCTATACATACACACGAGATGTACTTACCTATACATACACACGAGATGTACTTACCTATACATACACACGAGATGTACTTACCTATACATACACACGAGCTGTACTTACCTATATATACACGAGCTGTACTTACCTATACATACACACGAGCTGTACTTACCTATATATACACACGAGATGTACTTACCTATACATACACACGAGCTGTACTTACCTATACATACACGAGCTGTACTTACCTATACATACACACGAGATGTACTTACCTATACATACACACGAGCTGTACTTACCTATACATACACACGAGATGTACTTACCTATACATACACACGAGATGTACTTACCTATACATACACACGAGCTGTACTTACCTATATATACACGAGCTGTACTTACCTATACATACACACGAGATGTACTTACCTATACATACACACGAGCTGTACTTACCTATATATACACGAGCTGTACTTACCTATACATACACACGAGATGTACTTACCTATACATACACACGAGCTGTACTTACCTATATATACACGAGCTGTACTTACCTATACATACACACGAGATGTACTTACCTATACATACACACGAGATGTACTTACCTATACATACACACGAGATGTACTTACCTATACATACACACGAGCTGTACTTACCTATATATACACGAGCTGTACTTACCTATACATACACACGAGCTGTACTTACCTATACATACACACGAGATGTACTTACCTATACATACACACGAGCTGTACTTACCTATACATACACGAGCTGTACTTACCTATACATACACACGAGATGTACTTACCTATACATACACACGAGCTGTACTTACCTATACATACACACGAGATGTACTTACCTATACATACACACGAGCTGTACTTACCTATACATACACGAGCTGTACTTACCTATACATACACACGAGATGTACTTACCTATACATACACACGAGATGTACTTACCTATACATACACACGAGATGTACTTACCTATACATACACACGAGATGTACTTACCTATACATACACACGAGCTGTACTTACCTATATATACACGAGCTGTACTTACCTATACATACACACGAGATGTACTTACCTATACATACACACGAGCTGTACTTACCTATACATACACACGAGATGTACTTACCTATACATACACACGAGATGTACTTACCTATACATACACACGAGCTGTACTTACCTATATATACACGAGCTGTACTTACCTATACATACACACGAGATGTACTTACCTATACATACACACGAGCTGTACTTACCTATATATACACACGAGCTGTACTTACCTATACATACACACGAGATGTACTTACCTATACATACACACGAGCTGTACTTACCTATACATACACACGAGATGTACTTACCTATACATACACACGAGCTGTAGTTACCTATATATACACGAGCTGTACTTACCTATACATACACACGAGCTGTACTTACCTATACATACACACGAGCTGTACTTACCTATACATACACACGAGCTGTAGTTACCTATATATACACGAGCTGTACTTACCTATACATACACACGAGCTGTACTTACCTATACATACACACGAGCTGTACTTACCTATACATACAAATAACAAAAACGTGATGCGCCAGAAGTGCACCAAATAACTCTTATGGTGATAATATAAAAATATATAAATAAAGTCCACAAAGAAATCCACTGTGATCGTGCTCGAATCCAATGAAATGTGTATCAGTGTCCAAGTGTCCAAATAAAAGATTCAATCTCGTGGGAAATAAACACCAATATGTGAAATCCCTCCACCTGATAGATTGGCCTCTCACCTCAATATGGGACCCAAACGGGCCAGCATAAGCATGTATGAGGGTATTGGACTCCTAGGATGACTCTGCAGCCTCTCACCTCCGGAGGTCATAGGACATGTGATTAAAGATATAAAGGCAAAATATAGTGCTCTCCGCTTGTAAAATTGTTAGGCTTTATTGAGATAAATGAAAATCCACTCACATGTAAAGGGCACTCAGCCGTGCCTGCTAATATGGCAAGTGATAGATCGTTCCACCAGAGAGATGCTCAGCGTCGGCCACGCAAGCTCCGCCCCCCTATACGCGTTACGTCGAGCGTATGGCTCCAATGACTTCCTCGGTAGCATGGAGCTTAATGGGGATTTTTTTTTTTTACATCACTGCAGTGATGTAAAGCCCACACTGCATTGAAGGGGGCACGCACGCTGGTCTCTGCATTGATTGGGGGGCACGCTGTGGCGCTCTGCATTGATTGGGGGGCACGCTGTGGCGCTCTGCATTGATTGAGGGGCACGCTGTGGCGCTCTGCATTAATTAGGGGCATGCTGTGGCACTCTGCATTGATTGGGGGGCACGCTGTGGCGCTCTGCATTGATTGAGGGGCACGCTGTGGCGCTCTGCATTGATTGAGGGGCACGCTGTGGCGCTCTGCATTGATTGGGGGGGCACGCTGTGGCGCTCTGCAATGACTGGGGACAATGCTGTGGCGCTCTGCAATGATTGGGGACAATGCTGTGGCGCTCTGCATTGATTGGGGGCAATGCTGTGGCGCTCTGCAATGACTGGGGACAATGCTGTGGCGCTCTGCAATGATTGGGGACAATGCTGAGGTGCTCTGCAATGATTAGGGACAATGCTGTGGCACTCTGCACTGATTGGGGGCAATGCTGTGGCACTCTGCAATGATTGGGGGCAATGCTGTGGTGCTCTGCAATGATTGGGGGCAATGGTGTGGCGCTCTGCAATGATTGGGGGCAATGCTGTGGCATTCTGCATTGATTAGGGGGCATGCTGTGGCACTCTGCATTGATTGGGGGCACGCTGTGACATTCTGCATTGATTGGGGGGCACACTGTGGCATTCTGCATTGATTGGGGGCACACTGTGGCACTCTGCATTGATTGGGGGGCACGCTGTGACATTCTGCATTGATTAGGGGGCACGCTGTGACACTCTGCATTGATTGGGGGCACGCTGTGACATTCTGCATTGATTGGGGGGCATGCTGTGACATTCTGCATTGATTGGGGGGCATGCTGTGGCACTCTGCATTGATTGGGGGCACGCTGTGACATTCTGCTTTGATTGGGGGGCATGCTGTGGCACTCTGCATTGATTTGGGGCACGCTGTGGCATTTTGCATTGATTGGGGGGGCATGCTGTGGCACTCTTCATTGATTGGGGGCACGCTGGTCACTCATTTTTCCCCAAATTTTGAGCACCAGCCGCCACTGCACATACTGCCGAACGGAAATGTATTTTCTCCACAGGCAGTGACTTCCCAGCCACACACAGAGCCGGAGAGGATCGATCTCATTCTCACTCTGCACATTGTACTCCTCTGATTGGCAGCGAACCTCCGTTTCCATAGACACCCAGCTGTGCGGACAATCCTCTCCTCTCACAATACTCAGGCTCCGACTTTCACGCGCTTCTATTGGTCGCGGTCACCCAGGCGGCGAAGGCTGATTGGCTGAGCCGGAAAAAATATGTTCACAATCACAATTAGGAAGATACAGGGTATCCATTTCATCTCCTGGCAGCACTGTTCATCGTCCGACAGGTGAGAGAACCGAGAGAGCCGGGCTGTGCAAGGAAGGTACGGCCACAGAGCATGGAAGCTCACTTCATTACACATTTCTCCTATTTATTCCACATATCTCCTTCTATTCATTCCACATATCTCCTTCTATTCATTGCACATATCTCCTTCTATTCATTGCACATATCTCCTTCTATTCATTCCACATATCTCCTTCTATTCATTGCACATATCTCCTTCTATTCATTGCACATATCTCCTTCTATTCATTGCACATATCTCCTTCTATTCATTGCACATATCTCCTTCTATTCATTGCACATACATACATACATACACATTGCACATACATAGCGCTCACCGCTCAGGAAGTGTGCATTCATTATACAGATGGAAGCTGTTTCTAGTCCTTAGTCTGGGCATAGAGGGAGTCATTTGTAAGTTGGTATTTGTAGGAATGTGTTCTCCTAATAAGTGTCTGTCACTGTAACACTGTGTATAAGAGTAGTTTTGTAGTATAAATACTGAGGTATATGGGTACTGGGTATGGGTACTGTGAGGTATATGGGTACTGTGTATATGGGTACTGTGTATATGGGTACTGTGTATATGGGTACTGTGTATATGGGTACTGTGTATATGGGTACTGGGTACTGTGTATATGGGTACTGTGAGGTATAAATGTGTATTTAACTCCCACTTTGCCCGCCATGTGTGGTTACAGCCCGGAACGCACACTGTCAGCGCTGTGGGCCGCACACCCTCAATCACGCGGGTGCCAAATTGGCAGCAGTGTCCGTACAGCCAATGCTTTCCAATTGACATGAATAGGACTGGCGGCATGAGGAACACCTGTCACCCCCACGCAGGGCTGGCCCAAGACATTGTGCTGCCTGGGTCCAAAAATGAAATGCTGCCCCACCCCCCCAAAAAAAAAATCACGCCCACCAAAAGGCCAACACAATTTTATTTTATATCATGATAATTAAAACTCAAATTCAATGTATCAGGAGGTCAAATTTATATGCAACAGCACCTTGTCTACATACTAGGGATAGACCGATACCAATATTTTGGTCACAACGTATCGGTATCGGCCGATATGGGCCGATATTCTGCACATTCAATCACACTTCCAATGCAGAGTGACCAGTGCCCCCATCCAATGCAGAGTGACCAGTGCCCCCATTCAATGCAGAGTGACCAGTGCCCCCATCCAATGCAGAGTGACCAGTGCCCCCATCCAATGCAGAGTGACCAGTGCCCCCATTCAATGCAGAGTGACCAGTACCCCCCATCCAATACAGAGTGACCAGTACCCCCATCCAATGCAGAGTTACCAGTGCCCCCATCCAATGCAGAGTGACCAGTGCCCCCATCCAATGCAGAGTGACCAGTGCCCCCATTCAATGCAGAGTGAACAGTGCCCCCATTCAATGCAGAGTGACCAGTGCCCCCATTCAATGCAGAGTGACCAGTACCCCCCATCCAATACAGAGTGACCAGTACCCCCATCCAATGCAGAGTTACCAGTGCCCCCATCCAATGCAGAGTGACCAGTGCCCCCATCCAATGCAGAGTGACCAGTGCCCCCATCCAATGCAGAGTGAACAGTGCCCCCATCCAATGCAGAGTGACCAGTACCCCCCATCCAATACAGAGTGACCAGTACCCCCCATCCAATACAGAGTGACCAGTACCCCCATCAATGCAGAGTGGCCAGTGCCCCCCATCAATGCAGAGTGACCAGTGCCCCCCATCAATGCAGAGTGACTAGTGCCCTCTACCAATGCAGAGTGACCAGCGTGCCCCCATCCAATGCAGAGTGACCAGTGACCCCATCCAATGCAGAGTGACCAGTGCCCCCATCAATGCAGAGTGACCAGTGCCCCCATCAATGCAGAGTGACCAGTGCCCCCTACTAATGCAGAGTGACCAGTGCCCCCATCCAATGCAGAGTGACCAGTGCCCCCATCCAATGCAGAGTGACCAGTGCCCCCATCCAATGCAGAGTGACCAGTGCCCCCTACCAATGCAGAGTGACCAGTGCCCCCTACCAATGCAGAGTGACCAGTGCCCCCTACCAATGCAGAGTGACCAGTGCCCCCTACCAATGCAGAGTGACCAGTGCCCCCATCCAATGCAGAGTGACCAGTGCCCCCATCAATGCAGAGTGATTAGTGCCCTCATCAATGCAGAATGACCAGTGCCCTCATCAATGCAGAATGACCAGTGCCCCCATCCAATGCAGTGTGACCAGTGCCCCCTACCAATGCAGAGTGACCAGTGCCCCCATCCAATGCAGAGTGACCAGTGCCCCCATCAATGCAGAGTGATTAACGCCCTCATCAATGCAGAGTGACCAGTGACCCCATCCAATGTAGAGTGACCAGTGCCCCCATCAATGCAGAGTGATTAGTGCCCCATCAATGCAGAGTGACCAGTGCCCCCCCCCCCCCGTGATGTTTGTACATATAGGTAAGCCTATAATAAGGCTTACCTATAGGTACTGCAAATATCTCCCAAACGTGCACCGTTTAGGAGATATTTACATTGCATGCAGCTGATGACGTCATTGGCGCATGCGCTCTGAAGGAACGGCCGATGTATATTGTGTGCAATAAAATTCACTAAAGTGTATTTTTTCCCAAAATATTGAATTTAAAAAAACCACTGTGCAAATACCGTGTGACATAAAAAATTGCAACACCTATCATTTTATTCTGTAGGGCCTCTACTCAAAAATTTGACCGGGGGTTTAGCCCCAAGTGGGCCCCCAAAAAGCCCCATTTCTCATATTGCTTATTTAGAATTATTAGCCCGAGTCTCAAGGCCTGGGGTTGGCTGGGAACTCGGGGCTACATTACTCAGCAGTGTAACATCTATCCAGCACATCCAGTAATTGGTGGGCAAGCCGGGGACGGTACCTTTATCCTGTGCATAGACAATCATCCACTGGTCGGGGAGGAAGGTGGCAGGGGGCGGGACAAATTGTAACTACTGTATGTGCACCCACAGCATTGTATAATAAACCTGAATTATACACCGCTGTGGGAACACATACAGAAGTTACATATGGTCCCGCCCCCTGCCACCTTCCTCCCCGGCCAGCAATGTATACACGCTGGCTGTTTGTCTATGCACTGGACAAAGGGGGGGGGAGCCCTGCATATCGGCCCCACCCATCCCCAACATCAGAGCTTCGATTTGACAGCTCCAATCACTCTGCCCACCAATCCCTGGCTGTGCTGGATAAATGTTACACTGCTGCATGTCCTGCTATAGGCTGCACTTATTTATTATCCATCTGATCAGTGGCGTAGCGTGGGGGGTGCAGGGGGGGCCGGCCGCACCGGGCGCAACATTTGGGGGGGCGCATCCCACGTCAGTGTCACTCTAGCAAACTTTAAAAATTCTTCCTAGCGTGTCACTTCAGCCCCTGCTATCTTCAGGCTAAACGATGGCCGGTCGGCGCCCTGTGATTGGGCCAACATTGTCATGTGCGGCAGCGGGGCTGGCCAGTGGCAGAGCCCCGCCTCACTTCTGGAGCCCGCCTTGCCGTCTTCTAAGTCAGCCCTGCATGTGCCTCCGTCCCGCCTCCTCTAAGCTCTCACAATCCTCCCCGACCCGCCCCCTGTAAGGGCTCGATGACACGGTGGTGTCCTCTGTGTAGACGGCAGTGTAGTGGGCAGTGTAGTGTAGTGGGCAGTGTAGTGTAGTGGGCAGTGTAGTGGTCAGGTAGGAATCAGGTAGGTCATTGTAAGGGTCAGTGTCATGGACAGGTAGGTCAGTGTAGTGGCCAGTACAGGAATCAGGTATGTTAGCGTAGTGGACTGGTAGGTCAGTATAGGAATCAGGCTGGTCAGTACTATTGTAGGAAAGGACTCGGGGAGTACTAAAAGTCCGCATGTTAGGGGGCGCAAATTACTTGCCTTGCCCCGGGCGCTGACAATCCACGCTACGCCACTGCATCTGATGCTGCCATTCTTTCCTTAGGTCCTGTATGCTGCTAATTAAGATATTAAGATAAGTGTGCTGTGTTTAACTAATTGGTGTCTTTGCAGTTTAACTAATTCCTGAACCTTGCACTCTGTACAATGCACTCCTGAACCTTGCACTCTGTACAATGCATTCCTGAACCTTGCACTCTATACAATGCACTCCTGAACCTTGCACTCTGTACAATGCATTCCTGAACCTTGCACTCTATACAATGCACTCCTGAACCTTGCACTCTGTACAACGCACTCCTGAACTTTACACTCTGTACAATGCGTTCCTGAACCTTGCACTCTATACAATGCACTCCTGAACCTTACACTCTGTACAATGCACTCCTGAACCTTACACTCTGTACAATGCACTCCTGAACCTTCTACTCTGTACAATGCACTCCTGAACCTTGCACTCTGTACAATGCACTCCTGAACTTTACACTCTGTACAATGCATTCCTGAACCTTGCACTCTATACAATGCACTCCTGAACCTTACACTCTGTACAGTGCATTCCTGAACCTTACACTCTGTACAATGCATTCCTGAACCTTGCACTCTGTACAATGCATTCCTGAACCTTGCACTCTGTACAATGCACTCCTGAACTTTACACTCTGTACAATGCATTCCTGAACCTTGCACTCTATACAATGCACTCCTGAACCTTACACTCTGTACAATGCACTCCTGAACTTTACACTCTGTACAATGCATTCCTGAACCTTACACTCTGTACAGCGCATTCCTGAACCTTGCACTCTGTACAGCGCATTCCTGAACCTTGCACTCTGTACAGCGCATTCCTGAATCTTGCACTCTGTACAACGCATTCCTGAATCTTGCACTCTGTACAATGCATTCTTGAACCTTGCACTCTGTACAATGCATTCCTGAACCTTGCAGTCTGTACAACGCATTCCTGAACCTTGCACTCTGACATGTACAACCCATTTCTGAACCTTGCACTCTGTACAATGCACTCCTGAACTTTGCACTCTGTACAACACATTCCTGAACCTTGCTGTCTGTACGATGCACTCCTGAACCTTGCACTGTGTAAAACGCATTCCTGAACCCTGCACTCTGTATAAAATGCACCCCTGAATCTTGCTCTCTGTACAAAACGCAATTTTGAATCCACACTTAGCGTAATGCACTCTTCCACAGTTTGTGCAAAACTATTTGTAATGAAAGCTTTTTATTCTTTATTTTTTTTTTAAATTATTGTACTGAGGTTTGTGTCCTTGAGACTCCAGCTTGTGGCACAGCAATCAAAGATTTTTTTATAAGTAAAAGGAAGCATGGTTTTTGTAAGCATTTGGCCACACCCATTTTGCCACGCTACGCACGCCACAGGTCACTTCCTCCCTCACGTGTCTCAAGGACCACCTAGCAACCAATCACCTGCTGGTCAACTTTTAAAGTTAACTCTGGCAACTCCCGCTCTCTATTCAGCGCAGGTGTTTCTCTCCAGTTCTGCTTCTGCCCTGCTCTGCTCTCCTGTGTCTCCCCCTCTGCATGCCTGAATAAGGTAGGAGGGGGCAAAGCTGTGTGTGTGTGTGGGGGGGGGGGGCTGTGTAATGTAAAGGTGTCCAACGGTGTGGGGGGCTGTGTAATGTAAAGTGGTCCAGAGGTGTGGGGGGCTATGTAATGCAAAAGGGTTCCAGAGGGGTGGGGGGGGGTACCATGTAATGTGAAGGGGTTCAAAGGTATGGGGGGCCCTGTGTAATGTAAAAGGGTCCAAAGGTGCAGAGCTGTGTAAAGTAAAGGGGTGTGGGGGGCACTGTGTAATGTAAAGGGGTCCAGAAGTGTAGGGGGACCCTGTGTAATGTAAAGGGGTGAGGTGTGGAGGGAGCTGTGTAATGTAAAGGGGTCCAGAGGTGTTGGGGGGTGGGGCTGTGTAATGTAAAGGAGTCCAGAGGTGTGGGAGGAGGGCTGTGTAATGTAAAGCTGCCTAGAGGTGTGGGGGGGGCTATGTAATGCAAAAGGGGTCCAGAGTTGTGTGTGGGGGGCACTATGTAATGTAAAGGGGTCTAGAGGTGTGGGGGGGGGGCCTGTTTTAATGTAAAGTGGTCCATAGGTGTGGTGTGGGGGGCCTGTGTAATGTAAAGGGGTCCATAGATGTGGGGGGCTGTGTAATGTAAAGGGGTATGGTAGGGCACTGTGTAATGTAAAGGGGTCCAGAGGTGTAGGGGGGCTGTGTAATGTAAAGGGGTAAGGTGTTGGGGGTCTGTGTAATGTAAAGGGGTCCAGAGGTGTTGGGGGGGGGCTGTGTAATGTAAAGGGGTCCAGAGGTGTTGGGGGGGGCTGTGTAATGTAAAGGGGTCCAGAGGTGTTGGGGGGGGGGCTGTGTAATGTAAAGGGGTCCAGAGGTGTTGGGGGGGCTGTGTAATGTAAAGGGGTCCAGAGGTGTTGGGGGGGGCTGTGTAATGTAAAGGGGTCCAGAGGTGTTGGGGGGGCTGTGTAATGTTAAGGGGTCCAGAGGTGTTGGGGGGGGCTGTGTAATTTAAGGGGGTCCAGAGGTGTCGCCCCCATCAAATGCTATAATTGGTGTTAAACTCACCTTTAACCCAGCGCCTAGCAAAGCTCCCTGGCACTGATCTTCACGCTCCTTCTGATGTTGGAAGGGGGCATTATGGGATCAAAATTACCTTTGGGCTGAAGCCCCTGGTCTTTTTCCCACCTAGCCACACCCCTGGTTGTACATTACACATATATGTCTGAAATGATCAGAAATCCATATAAATGACTACCCATATGAAGATATGGATGATGCCTGCATACCTCATGCCTAATTTGACCTATCTTTAACGGATGGCCAATCTTTTCTGGCAAGCCTTGCATGGTATCACCGGGTGGAGGATTGGATTAACAGCACATCTTTATCTAGCGATTTAAGTCATACAATCACCTGTATACTTATCACCTTTGGACTGCTCTTTCATTTTGTGGTTTTGGTGTTTATGGGATCTTTTATATTTCCATTATTCATATATGTCAATCTGTTATTGTCACTTTTTTTACATGTGGATGTTTGCGCAGCATTTTTTTGTTTTATTGTAATTCTTACACTATGTTTATATCACGTACTATGTTGCAGCTTTGTCTTTATAAATAGCATGTTTATAGCAATAGCGCGGTTTACACTTTAAACTCCTGAATATACAGTATCTCACAAAGTGCCGCCATTCTTTCCTCAGGTCCTGTATGCTGCTAACTAAGATTTTAAGATAAGTGTGCTTTGTTTAACTAATTGGTGTCTTTGCAGCTTAACTAATTCCTGAACCTTACACTCTGTACAAAGCACTCCTTAACCTTGCACTCTGTACAATGCATTCCTGAACCTTGCACTCTGTACAATGCATTCCTGAACCTTGCACTCTGTACAATGCATTCCTGAACCTTACACTTTGTACAACGCACTCCTGAACCTTGCACTCTGTACGTAACGCACTCCTGAACCTTGCACTCTGAACAACGCACTCCTGAACCTTGCACTCTGTACAACGCACTCCTGAACCTTGCACTCTGTACAACGCACTCCTGAACCTTGCACTCTGTGCAACGCATTCCTGAACCTTGCACTCTGTACAATGCATTACTGAACCTTGCACTCTGTACAATGCACTCCTGAACCTTGCACTCTGTACAACGCACTCCTGAACCTTGCACTCTGTACAACGCACTCCTGAACCTTGCACTCTGTACGTAACGCACTCCTGAGCCTTGCACTCTGTACGTAACGCACTCCTGAACCTTGCACTCTGTACAACGCACTCATGAACCTTGCACTCTGTACAATGCAATCCTGAACCTTGCACTCTGTACAATGCACTCCTGAACCTTGCACTCTGTGCAACGCATTCCTGAACCTTGCACTCTGTACAATGCATTACTGAACCTTGCGCTCTGTACAATGCACTCCTGAACCTTGCACTCTGTACAATGCACTCCTGAACCTTGCACTCTGTATAAAATGCACCCCTGAATCTTGCTCTCTGTACACAACACTCTCTTGAATCCTTCCACACTTAGCGTAACGCACTCTTCCACAGTTTGTGCAAAACCATTTGTAACGGAAGCTTTTTATTCATTTTTTAATTGTAAAAGGAAGCGTGTTTTTTTTTAAGCATTTGGCCACACCCATTTTGCCATGCTATGCACACCACAGGTCACTTCCTCCCTCAAGTGTCTCAAGGACCACCTAGCAACCAATCACCTGCTGGTTAACTTGTAAAGTTAACTCTGGCAACTCCTGCTCACTATTCAGCGCAGGTGTTTTTCTCTCCAGTTCTGCTTCTGTCCTGCTCCCTGCTCTGCTCTCCTGTGTCTCCCCCTCTGCATGCCTGAATAAGGTAGGAGGGGGCAGAGCTGTGTGTGTGGGGGGGGGGGGCTGTGTAATGTAAAGGTGTCCAACGGTGTGGGGGACTGTGTAATGTAAAGGGGTCCAGGGGTGTGGTAGGGGAGCTGTGTAATGTAAAGGGGTCCAGAGGTGTGGGGGCTATGTAATACAAAAGGGGTCCAGAGGTTTGGGGGGACCTGTGTAATGTAAAGGGGTCCTGAGGAGTGGGGGCTGTGTAATTTAAAGGGGTCCAAAGGTGCAGAGCTGTGTAAAGTAAAGGGGTGTGGGGGGCACTGTGTAATGTAAAGGGGTTCAGAGGTGTAGGGGGCCTGTGTAATGTAAAGGGTTCCAGAGGTGTTGGGGGGCTGTGTAATGTAAAGGGGTCCAGGAGTGTGGGAGGGGGGCTGTGTAATGTAAAGGGGTCCAGAGGTGTGGGGGGCTATGTAATGCAAAAGGGGTCCAGAGTTGTGTGTGGAGGGACACTGTGTAATGTAAAGGGGTCCAGAGGTGTGGTGGATGTGTAATGTAAAGGGGTCCAGAGATGCAGAGCTGTGTAATGTAAAGGGATGTGGGAGGGCACTGTGTAATGTAAAGGGGTCCAGAGGTGTTTAACTGACAATTTCGTGGTCTTGCAACCCTGTACCCAAATGAAATTTTGGTGGTATTTGATCACCTCTGCGCTTTTCATTTTTTGCGATATTAACGGAAACGGCATCGATCGGGTCTCCGATGACGTAACCCGGAGGCGGCGTCCATGACGTCACTTCCGGGTTACTGTGCTGCAAAAGGCGGCACATTTGAAAAACGGCTGTATGCAAAAATGCCGTTTGCGGCGCTTTGCATACAGAGAAGTGTAGGTGAGGGGTCTAGGGTCTTTTAGACCCTCGATCCCTCCATAAAGTGTACCTGTCACTATATATTGGTGTCACAAGGGATGTTTACATTGCTTGTGACAGCAATAAAAGTGATCAGATTTTTTTTTTTTTTTTTAAAAACCTGTAATAAAGTTAAAAAAGAAAAGAAAAAATAAATAGGAAAAAAAAAATTTAGCCGCCCCGTCACCGTTAGCTCGCGCACAAAAAAAACGTATACGCAAGTCGAGCCGCGAATGAAATCGCTGTTCAAACCACACATGTGAGATATCGCCGCGATCGCCAGAGCGTGGGCAATAATTTAAAAAAAAGAGCTACACTCTAACTCTAAACTGGTAACCGTTAAATAAATTTAAAGCGTCGCAGATTGAGATCTCTATTGACCGTAGTTTGTCGCCATCTCACGGGGGGGGGGGGCGCAATTTTAAACCGTAACATGTTGGGTATCTATTTACTCGGCGTGACATCATCTTTCACAATATACAAAAAAAATGGGCTAACTTTACTGTTTAGTATTTTTTAAATGCAGTGAAATGTGATTTTTCAAATTTTTTCCAAAAAAATGGCGTTTTAAAGACCGCTGCGCAAATACCGCGTGACAAAAAATTTAGCAATGACCGACATTTTATTCTCCAGAGTCTTTGCCAAAAAAATATATATAATGTTTGGGGGTTTTAAGTAGTTTTCTAGCAAAAAATACTGTTTTTAACTTGTGAACAAAAAATGTCAAAAATAAATAAAAAAAGAGCAAAAAATTTGCGAAAAAATTGACATTTTCTACTTTTACAGTTAAAAAATATCCAATATATTCAATTTTTGTCATATATATATAGGCCAAAATGTATTTAGCTACATATCTTTGACAAAAAAATTCTCAACCGCTTTAAGACCGGAAGATTTTACCCCATTCCAGACCAGGCTATATTTTGTGATTCGGACAATTGTGCGGTCGTGCGATGCTGTACCCACATTTTTTTCCCCACAAACAGAGCTTTCTTTTGGTGGTATTTGATCACCTGTGCGATTTTTAATTTTTGAAAAAAAGAGCAAAAATTTTGAAAAAAAAAAACAATATTTTTTACATTCTGATATATAACATTCCCAAAAATTTTTTATAAATCAAAATTTTTTAACATTTTAGGCCAATTTGTTTTCTGCTACATATTTTTGGTAAAAAAAATCACAATAAGCGTATTTTGATTGGTTTGCGCAAAAGTTATCGCGTTTACTAACTACGGGAAAAATTTGTCATTTTTATTGTTTAGTTTTTTTTTTACTAGTAATGGCGGTGATCTGCGATTTTTTTGCGGGACTGCGACATTGCGGCAGACAGATCGGACCCCTGACTGACATTTTTGACACTTTTGGGGGTACCAGTGACATTACTACAGTAATCAGTGCTATAAATATGCACTGTTACTGTAATAATGACACTGGCAGGGAAGGGGTTAACACTGTTGGTGATCAAGGGGTTAAATGTATGCCTCATGCTTACTGACGTGTGTGGGGGGAGGGGATTCTGTGACACAGACACAGATCGCAGGTTCAGCTATGCTGAATCCTATAATCTGTCACTGTCTGTCACATAGGAGATCCGCCCGCTTTTTTTACACAAGCGGGCGGATTTCCTCACTCAATCCCCGACGATTGGGGAAGAGCGGCGGTGATCACTGCCTCTCCTCCCCTGGCCCAACTCCCGCTGTGTCTGAATACAGCGGGAGCGAGCCTCCAGCGCGCCGAGAGAGGGGAGAGTCTGGTGACGTAGGTCTACGTCGCCAGACGTTAACGAGCCACTTTGCCGCAGTACCAGCACAGTGAGCAGTGGGCAAGTGGTTAATAATGCTTAAAGTGAAACAATTAAAATAAAAAAATTCCTTTAAATATTGAGCCTGGGGGGGTCCCCTTTAGGGATAGACCAATATGTTTTTTTCAGGGCCAATACCTATATTTTGGTCACAACGTATCGGTATCAGCCGATATGGGCCGATATTTTTTACATTTAAAGTTTTGAAAAATAAAAACAATTTTTGACACAAATCTGGTACTGAACATATTCATTTTTGTTTAACCTCCTTAGCGGTGATCCCGAGCGTGACTCGGGGTTGGTTTTTCATATCAGGAGCGGTAACCCCGAGTCACGCTCGGGGTGGATTGCAGAGAGCGCAGCGGTGTTCTCTTACCTTATCCTGGCGATCCAGCGATGATCTCTCATTGCTGTGACCGCCAGCCGAGAGTCCCGCCGCTCCTCCGTCGGTCTCCGTCGCTCTGATCACTTCCTAGTTCCGTTCCCTGCAGCAGCAATGCTGCATGGGAGCGGAACTAGGGAGGGAAATTCAAAAAAAAAAAAAAAAAACGTTGCACAAAACACATTATATATATATATATATATATATATATATATATATATATATATATATATATATGCATATATATATATATATATATATATATATATATATATATATATATATATATGCATATATATATATGTGTATATATATATATATATATATATATATATATATATATATATGCATGCATATATATATATATATATATATATATATATATATATATATATATATATATATGCGCATATATATATATATATATATATATATATATATATATATATACACCGGTATATATATATATATATATGCATATATATATATATATATATGCATATATATATATATATATATATATATATATATGTATATATATATATATATGCACACACACATATATCTATATATAATATATAATGCATGAATTATAATCTAATCAATAATATAATTTTATTATATATATTATATATTAAATAATAAAATAATATTATTGATTCGATTATAATTCACGTGTTTGTGTTTCAAATTTATCACATCTGGGATGTCTACTAGACTCTTGTTTTGGTCAGGTTTAAGTCAGTAATTACTAAGAATTGTAGGCCTATAATACATAACGCCAAATTTCCATGAAAAGAATTGTACCGCTTTTGGTATGTAATTCCTGACATAATCATACCGCCAGGGAGGTTAATGCTTAATGGCTGGCTTGCTGACACCCTGTGGTGGGTGGCTGGCTGGTATAGGGCCTGTGGGAGCCTGGCTATACAGTGCCTGTGGCTGGCTGGTACAGGGCCTGTGGGTGGCTGGCTGTCTGGCACCCAGTGGTGGGAGGCTGGCTGGCACCCTGTGGCGGGTGGCTGGCTGGCACCCTGTGGTGGGTGGCTGGCTGGTACAGGGCCTGTGGGTGGCTGGCTGGTACAGTGCCTGTGGTTGGCAGGTACAGAGCCTGTGGGTGGCTGGCTGGCTCACTGGTAGACTGCCTGTGGCTGGTTGACTGGTACAGGGCCTGTGGATGTGGGTGGCTGGCTGGCACTGTGGGTGGGTGTATAGCTGTGATACACTCCCGCGAGACTAGTCCCGACTTCAGACGAGGCTGCCCAAGCCGAGGGAGGCGGCCTAAGAAGGCAGAATGACGTCACAAAAATATTGGCAATATCGGCCAGTTCCAGGGCCGATACCGATATATCGTGGAAAGTGCATATCGGTCTATCCCGGGTTCCCTTAATGTGCCTGCAAAGTGGCCCATCTGTACGATGTATGTAGCCCGTTACAGCAATACTGACATTTCTAAAGGAAAAAATGTCATTTAAACTCGCGGCTAAAAATGTATTGTCGGCTCCCGGCAATACAGATAAAAAAAATGAAAAAAACGGCGTGGGGTCCCCCCCCCCCCCCAGTCCATACCAGACCCTTATCCAAGCATGCAGCCTGGCTGGCCAGGATGTGGGGGGGGGGAAGAGTGAGGCCCCCCCCCCCTGTTGAACCAGTGGTCTTCTTGGAGGTGTGTTTAGGGTCGTTATCATGTTGGAATACTGCCCTGCGGCCCAGTGTCTGTAGGGGAGGGGGATCATGCTCTGCTTCAGTATGTCACAGTACATGTTGGTGATCATGGTTCCCTCAATGAACTGTAGCTCCCCAGTGCCAGCAGCACTTATGCAGCCCCAGACCATGGCACTCCCACCACCATGCTTGACTGTAGACACTTGTCTTTGTACTCCTCACCTGGTTGCCGCCACACACGCTTGACACCATCTGAAGCAAATAGGTTTATCTTGGTCTCATCAGACCACAGGACATGGTTCCAGTAATCCATGTCCTTAGTTTGCTTGTCTTCAGCAAACTGTTTGCAGGCTTTCCTGTGCATCATCTTAAGAAGAAGCTTCCTTCTGGGACGACAGCCATGCAGACCAATTTGATGCAGTGTGCAGCGTATGGTCTGAGCACTGACAGGCTGACTCCCCCACCCCTTCAACCTCTGCAGCAATGCTGGCAGCACTTATACATCTATTTCCCAAAGACACCTTCTGCATATGACGCCGAGCACATGTACTCAACTTCTTTGGTCGACCATGGTGAGGCCTGTTCTGAGTGAAACCTGTCCTGTTAAACCGCTGTATGGTCTTGGCCACCATGCTGCAGCTCAGTTTCAGGGTCTTGGTGATCTTCTTATAGCCTTGGCCATCTTTATGTAGAGTAACAATTCTTTTTTTCAGATCCTCAGTGAGTTCTTTCCATGAGGAGCCATGTTGAACTTCCAGTGACCAGTATGAAAGAGTGAAAACACCAAATTTAACACACCTGCTCCCCATTCACACCTGAGACCTTGTAACACTAACAAGTCACATGACATCGGGGAGGGAAAATGGCTATTTGGGCCCAATTTGGACATTTTCACTTAAAGGTGTACTCACTATTTTTCAGCATGTTTGCATAATAACACAGCTCTGCATGCTTCTGCATGTCACTGAACAGCAAGCGCTGCTCACTAAGCTGCTGTGCGGTGACATGACAGAAGTGTCACATTGTAAACTTCTTATGAAGTTTGGTCAAAAAAGATTGAGATGTGCTATGCAATAAAACGTACACCACCCTCCTGCTGCATGGCTCTGCAGTTTGGGCTGCAGAGTAGTGTGAACTGGCGCTTACAAAAATATTTCTTCAATTTTCTTCAGATTTGTTAGTTTTCTAATAACCATGTGAATGGAACAAAGTCTGCCCACCAATCCTTTTGCTTCAGATTTGTCTGTTGCTATTAATGTGACTCATATGGCAGCTTTTTCCATCTGTGATGCATTCTGGTTATTCAGCACACCCAGGGGAATTCCGTGATCCATCTCATTTCCATGATTGTTGCAAATGACAGTGTCAGTCTTCCCTACCAGATTCTCCCTAATGTAGAATGTGAAAGTCCAGGTTCAGTATGACCCGGTGTGAACAGATGGAAACCTTGCATTGAGCCTTCATGGGACCGAAAAAGACAGAGAATGAATTGATCTTGCAACATCTCATTTCTTGTGGTTTTAGAGCAGGGGGTCTCCAAACATTTCAGTATGGGACCACATTGTATATTTTGGAAATATTCCAAAAAAGTCAGTTTTATAAATTAACCACTTAACCGCTGCTCACTAGAGCTCTACTGCGGCAAAGTAGCTCGATAACGTCTGGCGACGTAGACCTACGTCGCCAGACATTCCCCTCTCTCAGCGGCGCGCGCGCACCGCCGGAGGCTCGTTCCCGCTGTATTCAGTCTCAGCGGGAATCGGGCCAGGGGAGGAGCGGCGGTGATCACCGCCGCTCTTCCCCGATCGTCGGGGAATCGAGTCTGGAGATCCGCCCGCTTGTGTAAACAAAGCGGGCGGATCTCCTAAGTGACAGGCAGGGTCAGATTGCAGGGTTCAGCATAGCTGAACCTGCGATCTGTCCCTGTGTCACTCAGTCACCTCCCCCCACACACGTTAGTAAGCACCAGGCATATATTAACCCCTCCCTCTCCAATAAAATTAACCCTTTCCCTGCCAGTGTCATTTTTACAGTAACAGTGCATATTTATAGCACTGATTACTGTAGTAATGTCACTGATACCCCCAAAAGTGTCAAAAATGTCAGTCAAGGGTCCGATCTGTCTGCCGCAATGTCGCAGTCCCGCAAAAAAAATCACAGATTGCCGCCATTACTCGTTAAAAAAAACCCACCAAAAACAACATAAATCTTTCCCTTAGTTAGTAAACGCAATAACTTTTGCGCAAACCAATCAAAATACGCTTATTGTGATTTTTTTTACCAAAAATATGTAGCAGAAAACAAATTGGCCTAAAATGATAAAAAATTTAGATTTTTAAATTTTTTTGGGGGGAATTTCATATAAAAAAATGTGAAAAATATTATTTTTTCAAAATTGTCGCTCTTTTTTTGTTTATAGCGCAAAAAGTAAAAATCGCACAGGTGATCAAATACCACCAAAAGAAAGCTCTGTTTGTGGGGAAAAAAAAGACGTAAATTTCGTTTGGGTACGGCGTCGCAGGACCGCGCAATTGTCAGTTAAAGTCGCACAGTGCCGAATCGCAAAAAGTGGCCCAGACGTAAGACCGCAAAATCCTCCGGTGGTAAAGTGGTTAATGAGTCCCCCATTACATCAGGGTCCCCATCAGGGTCATTCTTAAATCAAAGTCCCCGTTATACCAGAATCACCATCAGAGTTGTCCTTAGGTCAAAGTCCCTGTTTACATAAGGGTCCTAATTAGAACCCCCTTTACATCAGGTCCTCCATCAGAGGAACCCTTATCACTGTAAGGCTGGCATTTTATTTCTTTTAACCCCCTGGTTGAACAAGAGATAATGACTCAACTCCCCCCTCCACACACTCAATGCATATGGGGGAATCCCTCCTGCTGAGCCTTTGTATTCTGACAGCAGTACACACTCCTAGCTGTAGCCAGCGACGCTAATCAAGAGAAACATTTCCACCAGCCTGGTTGTACACAAGTCATTCGATATATACAGTCCCTGGAGACAGTATTCATATCCCTTGAAATTTTCCAAATTTTGCCATGTTACAAACAAAAAACATAAATGTATTTTTATTGGGATTTTATGTGATAGACCAACACAAAGTGGCACATAATTGTGAAGTGGAAGGAAAATGGTAAATGGTTTTCAAATTTTTATATAAATAAATATCTGAAAAGTGTGGCGTGCATTTGTATTCAGCCCCCTTTACTCTGATACCCCTAAAAAAAACTAGTGGAACCAATTGCCTTCAGAAGTCCCCTAATTCATAAATACAGACCACCTGTTTGTAATTTAATCAGTATAAATACAGCTGTTCTGTGAAGCCCTCAGAGGTTTTTTTTAGAGAATCATAGTGAACAAACAGCATTATAAAGGCTAAAGTGGGGTACACACTAGTAGAAAATCTGCCGAAAATTCCCGTCCGAGGTAAAATTGTCCAATTTTCTCCTAGTGTGTACACAACTTTCCGCAGCCGATGCAGACATTTTCAACGAAAAAAAACGGAGGGACAAACACCAAAATTTTTATCGTCCGTCCCCAGACGACCAATTTTCGTTTAATGTGTATGCAGTACGTCCGTGAAAAATCAGATACGAAAGACCACGCAGGATCTAAAGTTGCTGACAACCCGGAAGTCTAGGAACAAATGTGCCAAAAAAAGAAAAATCGGACGAGAAATTTTGCGAACATTTATGCACTGTCAACTAAAAACGGTTATGAACGCTGAGCAAGAGAGAGAAAAATCGGAGGATATTTCATCCGATTTTCATCAAGTGTGTACGGCCCTTAAAGCGGAGTTCCACCCGAAATTTATACTTACCTCCATCTTCTCGCTCCCGGTCACCTGAAAAACAAATGGATAAGCGCATTTTTTTTTTTTTTCACTTACCTTTTAGAGAAAATATACTCACCTTACTTCCTTCTTCCTCCCCTCGGCGGCCACGGCGATTCGTCACTTCCTGGCTTTTGCAATGATTCCTGGGAGCTGAACGTCATCGCTCCCAGGAATCATTGCGCCTGCACCGGCCCCGACGTCAGTTCCGGGGCGCGCGCGTCATTCCCTTCTAAACAGCTTCTGGGCATGCCCAGAAGCTGTGGTGGGATGACGCGCGAGACCCGGAAGTGACATCGGGGCCGGTGCAGTGCATCGTGGGACCAAAGAAGAAGGAAGAGGACCGAAGAGGACGCGGAAGAGGATCGTGCTGGCTTCAAGCTGCCCACACCTGAGATGGCAGCGCTGGACAAGACAATTTCAAGGTAAGTATTTCTCCTGAAAGGTAAGTGCAACCCGGGACAGATCAGAGGCTAGCCATTGTGGAATGTGCTAGCCCTGACTGTCCCGGGGGTATTTTTATAAAAAAAATGTATAACGAGGGTGGAACTCCGCTTTAAGGAACACGCTAAACAGGTCAGGGATAAAGTTGGATGGTGTAGAATGGTGGTTCTGGGAATGGTGGGTTGGGAAGGTATAGAGAGATCAATAATGAGAGAAATGAGAAAAGTCAGTGAAATTGTGCATAATAAATATCAATAATTAAGACCAATATGTAAGAAAGTAAAAAGGTGCAAACTCACTTGGGGGGGGGGGCATTTATCAAACAGCAGACTTGCCAGGACTGTAGTAAATAGGCTGAACAGGTTAAGAAAAAAAGGAGAAGTTGGTCATTACAGCAAAAATGTCTAGAGGCTGGTTGCCTGGATTCTATGCATTAATAAAAGTGGTTATTGAGGAATTTTCATTTTGGTTGTGTATCCAAGATGCCAAAATCTCATAATGTGCCATATTTGTCCCTTGGAGAGAAGCAGCAGCACTCACTACCATATTGGTATTGACCCTAGTAATCATTTTTGATTTACTATTGGGTAGGTACAATGAAGGGTTGTCTGGGAGAGAGTCTCTAGAACTTGTGTACCTTGAACCTGGCCCACCTGTTTGGGACTCATTAGACCTAATTTTTGTCACAGGTACCTCTCTATTGCATAGAAAAGATCTGGGATGCTGGATTTCTGGATAAGGATGAGGTAAGTATAACGCTAAGCAGTTTACTTGTCACCTTGTTTCTAAACTAGAGATTGTATCCAAAAAAGTTACAGTATGATAACAGGAAACGTCTGCCATCCATGTGCTACTCTGCAGTTATGAAGAATTTGTTGTTGACCCCACATAAGTTTAGGAGAAGCTCTCCCACAACCACAACCTCACAATAGGAGACGGAAGAATGTTAGCACTACAGTTTTTATGATATTAGGATGGTAAAGGACATGGAAATAAGTGTAAAAATCATCATTATACTCACAATGAAAGTGCCCTCATCTGCACAATGAAGGTGGCAGTCGGCAGGTAAAAATGGAAGCCACCATTGAGTATTGTGCCAACCCACCACCTGTCAGTCTCAGCTCTAAATTCAGCTCCAGGCTTACACACTGACAGTGACTAGAGAGGGCCTATGCATGCACGGACCTGGGTTGTGTGAAGCTGAGTCAGCTTGTTCTTGTGCTATTTGATTGAATGTGTTTAGACAAGAAGTGATCAATGGGTGGTTGGGTGGCCAGGGAGCAACCTATTCCTCCGTTTCTATTCTACATAAGAGAGCAGGAGCTAACGTTTGTGCAGACACCCACTCAGATTGGAAGTAGAAGAAGGCAGGGCTTGGTGAGCGGTGTCATTTTTTTTTGCCTATGTTCGGTCTATTTGTGGTGTTTTGTGGTGCAACTTAATGAATAGACTGCCGAAACACAACTTGCATTAACGAGCACTGTAATGAACATTACCATACATGCATTAACACACCATAACAGATCTTTACCATGTAAATCCCACCTCAGTTTTGGTTAGAGTAGGGGTGGGTCATATCATCTGCCATGTTTTTATTGGGGAGATTCACCCCTTTCATTTGTCCTGGTGACCATTGTCACCAAGACAGAAAGTAAGGAGAAATACAGTGTGCAGCTGCACGCCTCCTCTGCCCCATCCATGCCTTATCTGTGCCACATCCATGCCTTATCGGTGCCACATCCATGCCTCATCCATTCCCCATCTATGCCACAGTCATGCCTCATCCATGCCACACCCATGCCACCTCAGTGCTCATCCATGCCACATCCGTGCTCATACATGCCTCATCCGTGCCACATCCATGCCTCATCTGTGCCTCATCTGTGCCTCATCCATACCTCATCCATGCCGCATCTGTGCCAACCCATGCCACCTCAGAGCTCATTCATGCCACATCCGTGCTCATCCATGCCACATCAGTGCTCATACATGCCATGCCAGTGCTCATCCGTGCCACATTGCTCATCCATGCCACATCAGTGCTCATCAATGCCACATCAGTGCTCATCCGTGCCACATCCATGATGCCACGTCAGTGGTAATCCATGCCACGTCAGTGGTAATCCATGCCACATTCATGCCAATTCAGTGTTCATCCGTGCCACATCCATGCAACGTCAGTGCTCATCCATGCTACATCAGTGCTCATCCGTGCCACATCCGTGCCACATCCATGCCATATCAGTGCTCATCCGTGCCACTTCCATGCTACATCAGTGCTCATACATGCCACATCAGTGCTCATCTGTGCTCATCCGTGCCACATCCATGCCACGTCAGTGCTCATCCATGCCACATCCATGCCACGTCAGTGCTCATCCATGCCACATCGGTGTTCATCCGTGCCACATCCATGCCACGTCAGTGCTCATGCGTGCCACATTAGTGCTCATCCCTGCCACGTCAGTGCTCATCCGTGCCACATCAGTGCCACTACAGTGCTTATCAGTGCCCTACAGTGCCTCACAAAATTGTAATGGGAAGTCAGGAAATGACGGTGCTCCCTGCATATTAGGCCTCTGTATGTGGCCAGGTTGTGGAAAAGTCTCACACATGGGGTATCTCCATACTCAGGAGGAGTAGCAGAATGTATTTTGGGGTGTCATTGTTGCTATGTACATGCTATGTGTTAGAAATATCTTATAAATGGACAACTTTGTGTAAAACAAAAATGCGTTTTCATTTTCTTTCCACATTTTCCAAAAACTTGTGGAAAAAAATGACATGTTCAAAAGACTCATTATGCCTCCTAGATTATGTGTTGGGGTGTTTTCTTTCCAAAATGAGGTCATTTTGTGGGCGTTTCCTTTGTTCTGGTGCTGCAGGACCTTCAAAAGTGTGATAGGTTGTCAGGAAATTAGATGTGTCATTTTTGCTCCTAAAACGCCTGACGGTGCTACTTGAATGTTGGACCTCTGTATGTGGCAGACTGTGGAAAAGTCTCACACATGTGGTATCGCCATACTCAGGAGGAGTAGCAGAATATATTTTGGGGTGTAGCTGCAAATATGCCAATAAAGTGTGTGAGAAATAACTTGGTAATATGACCATTTTGTGAAAAATAAAAAACTAATTACAAAAATCTTCATTTTGCAAAGAATTGTGGAAAAAAATTACAACTTCAAAAAACTCACCATGCCTCTTACTAAATACCTTGGAATGTCTACTTTCCAAAAAGGAGTAATTTTGGGGGTATTTGTACTTTACTGGCTTGTTAGGGTCTCAAGAACTGAGATAGGCCATCAGTACATCAGGTGTGATCAATTTTTAATGATTGGCCCCATAGCTTGTAGACTATATAACTTTCATAAAGACCAAAAAATGTATACTTATTTGGGTTATTTTTACTAAAGATATGTAGCAGTATAAATTTTGGCCAAAATTTATGAAGAAAAATGACTACATTTGCAAAATTTTCAAACCGAAACAAAGCAAAATGCATTTTTTTTACAAAATTTCCGGTATTTTTCATTTATAGCGCTAAAAATAATAAAACCCAATTATGATTAAATACCATCAAAAGAAAGCTCTGCATGTGTGAAAAAAGGACGAAAATTTCATATGGGTACAGTGTTGCATGAGTAATTGTCATTCAAAATGTGAGAGCACTGAAAGCTGAAAATTGGTCTGGTTAGGAAGGGGGTTTAAGTGCCCAATGGGTAAGTGGTTAAACAAAGACAAATGGTCTAAGGACAACAGCCAATGATTGGAATTCCCCACACTTTTGGGAAATTTCTTCAAATTTCTATTGTGTCACCAAGACAGGAAGACAAGGGTAATCTCCCTGGCAAGAACCCCCCTCTTTCTTAGAGAGGACATGACAGTTGCTTCCATTGGAGGGCATGCATGTAGGCAGGAAATGTCTGCAAAGAAGCTGGAGGGGATCAGCAGCACTGAAATACACACAAAAATAAATAAATATACTGTATATATATATATATCTATATATCTATATATAAATATAATCTCATTTCCTAACTAACTGTAATTTTTAAAGAGGAATTCTAGGTGTGGATATTCTATAGAGCAGGCATGTCCAACCTGCGGCCCGGGGGCCGCATGAGGCCCAGAACCACAGGCAATGCGGCCCACTGCCCCCCTGACAATTTTTTATTTTTTTTGCTGGGGAGGAAGGAAGTTGAGTCAGGGGCACGGCCACAGCAGCTTCCAACTAACTGTAGGCAAAGGCTGCCTTGGAGGGGAGGGGAGGGAAGGAGGGGGGACGAGCGCAGCCGGATTGCAAACAGAGCAGGGATCTCCTGCTTACCTGGGGGCCACTGTCATATGAAGCCCCACCTCCTGGATTGGCTCCAATGATAGACAGCACATTGGGGAGATCTATCATAGGAGCCGGTCCAGGAGGCAGGACTTCATATGACAGCGGTCACTGGGTAAGCGGGAGTTCCTCTCTCTGTCTAATCCTGTGGCTCTCCTCTCTCTTCATTGCAGACTGCATTGGATGGGCATGCACTGGTGAGGCTGCATTGGATGGGCTTGCATTGGTGAGGCTGCATTGGATGGGCACTGATCAGGCTGCATTGGATGAGCACGCACTGGTGAAGCTGCATTGGATAGGCACTGTTTAGGCTGCATTGGATGGGCACACACTAGGCTGCAAGTGCTGTGCATTCTCCCGGCTGCTGCGGGAGACTTAAGATATCTGCAGTCAGTGACAGAGCCGCTGCTTCCTGTATAGTTCTGGCTCTGTCACAGAAGGAGTGATATGAAATGCACCCCTCCTCCACCTCTACTGCAGCCGCTGCTTCCTCCAGCAGTACTCGCATGACCAGCATTACCCACCAGCAGTACCCGCCAGCAGTAACTGCACCAGCAGTACCCACCAGCAGTCTACAAAATAAGTAGAAAAGGTATGTGCATTAGCGTGTGTAAATTGTTGCAATATGTTTTTTAATAATTAGTTGTTTTGTCATAATATGTCATGTCCTTGTTCATAAATTTATGAATAAGGACATGACATTTTCTGGCTGCCTAAGTCACATGTGCTAGGGGTGCAACTACCCCCCAGCACATTCCTGTAAATATCCCAGCATGTGCAGTGTTTCTGACTCCTACCACCATGACCACTTCAAATCACTGAAGTGGTGATGGTGGTTAGAGTGTTCCTTAATACCTCTCAGAATTAGTAAACCTCTGTATACTGATTCCACTTCATTTCATCATCCTCTAGTTGTGTTAAATTAGTGCTGGGGGACGGGGCACGGGAAGGGCACAGCAGCGTTTTATTACTTAAATACCTTAACTATAGTATATATTTTATATGCAGCCCGAGAAAATTTCTCTACACTCAATGTGGCCCAGGGAAGCCAAAAGGTTGGACACCCATGGTATAGAGAGTTACATTGTTCTGGCTTGCCGATGCTCCTGGGAGCTGGAAAACACTTAATTAGACACCGCTACCAGGGCCGTCCTTAATATTGATTGGACCCTGGGCAAACATTTTCATAGGCCCCTCCCCCGCTCTGAGACATACACTATATTACCAAAAGTATTGGGACACCTGCCTTTACACACACATAACCTTTAATGGCATCCCCGTCTTAGTCCATAGGGTTCAATATTGAATTAGCCCACCCTTTGCAGCTATAACAGCTTCAACTGTTCTGGGAAGGCTGTCCACAAGGTTTAGGAGTGTGTCTATGGGAATGTTTCACCGTTCTTCCAGAAGCACATTTGTGAGGTCAGACACTGATGTGGAGGAGAAGGCCTGGCTCACAAATTCCGCTCCGATTCATCCCAAAGGTGTTCTATCAAGTTGAGGTCAGGACTCTGTACAGGCCAGTCAAGTTCCTCCACCCCAGACTTGCTCATCCATGTCTTTATGGACGGACAGGGTTCAGGGGTGCTCTATGTGCAGAGAGCAGAGTTCCGGGATGCGCTATGTGCAGAGCACAGGGTTGAGGGGTGCGTTATGTGCAGAGTGCAGGATTGTGGGGTGTGCTATGTGCAGAGTGCAGGGTTGATGGGTGCGCTTTGTGGAGAGTGCAGGGTTCAGGGGTGCATTATATGCAAGGTTCAGGGGTGTGCTATGTGCAGGGTTGGGGGGTGTGCTGTGTGAAAGGTTCAGGGGTATGCTATTTGCAGGGTCCAGGGGTGTGCTATGTGCAAGGTTCAGGGTGCACTATGTGCAGAATTTAGGGGTGCACTATAGGTAGAGTACAGGGTTCAGGGGTGCACTATGTGCAGAGTTTAGGGGTGTGCTATGGGCAGAGTGCAAAGTTTAGGGGTGCGCTATGGGCAGAGTTCAGTGGTGCGCTATGTGCAGGGTTCAGGGATGTGCTATGTGCAGAGTTTATGGGTGTGCTATGTGCATGGGTGCACTATGTGCAGAGTTAAGGCTTCAGGGGTGCACTATGTGCAGAGTGCAAGGTTCAGGGGTCTGCAGAGTGCAGGGTTCAGCGGTGTGCAGAGTTCAGGGGTGCACTATGGGCAGAGTGCAGGGTTCAGGGCTGCACATGTAAGTCCCCCCCCCCCCCCAGTACAAAGCTCTCCTCCCCCTTCCCTCGGATTCCAGTTCCAATATAGAGCTTTCCTCCAAATCCTCTCCCTTCACCTAGAAAACAAGGGTGGTGCTGCAGAAGAGCAGCTAAAACTCACAGCATGTCGGTCCAGGCTGCCTCTGAGGGAGATTCGGCCTGAGTAGATGCCCCGCACCCTCCCTCCTCTGCTCTCATAGAGATTGCTGTGTGGAGGAGGGGGGTCTGAATGGCTGCCAGTAGAGGAACGCTGTGACTTGTAAATACAGAAGCAGTGCTCCTCTCCCAGAGGACAGCAGCGAGCAGCCAGGCTGCACTTCCAACATTTATGCCTTTGTTCTTCTTCATCACATGGGGGTTGACAGGATAAGTAGTTTACAAAAGAAGATAACATTTTTTTAGTGTTCATCTCACAAGAAGTAAATGGGATAGCACATTTCAGGCAAGACCAACAGGTATTTTCTGTACTTGCTGAAAACGTTCTAAGCCTGAAAATGAAATTAAAGACTAATACAACCACAACATCTAATGACTGGCAAGTTACACTATATTGCAATGTTTGTTTCTTGGATCTAGTCTTTTTTATTTAGCAGATTACTAAACATACTCTTATTTATTAGCCAGTGACCAGAATCCAGATCATAAAAACTGAAAATAATAGATACGGGGATACTGTACATAACACACTGTACAGCAGGTTTCAATAATGGATATTATCTCTTTTGTGCTAGAATGACGTGACTGTTTTTCTTGAATGACAATAAAAAGGGGAAAGTACATAGCTTACAGTAGAAAGACAAGAGGGACTTAGTCAATCCATGGTGGATTTGATTACATCATGGTGATTTCATATATTTAGAAATTGAACTATTCCCCAGATATACTGTACCGAAAGCTAGTTACATTGTGTAGCACTGTCCCCGTAGGGCTTGCTGTATGATGACTTGTTGGGCCTCCTCTGATTACCCGCACACAGTCACTCAAGGTACAGTTCACACATCTATCCTTACTCCCAATAACTCGTTGCTCAATAAACAGTCCAGGGGTTTTTGGTTTTTAGTATTTATTGTGGAACCTGGATGGGAGAAGGGAATAGTGGAATACTCCAACTGGAACTATATACAGTTGATAAGGACAATTCTCACTTGGCCTCACCAGGTTGCTTGTGGAAGCAGTCAAGCTGCTTAAACCATACTGCCACATGTATGGAAAGAGTTGAGTCTCCTTGTTCTCTCTCCAGCAATAGACTTGGTGATCCACATTCTCTTCAGGATACTTACTAGCATCCCTTTTACTGACACCCGTTCACTGACTCTTTTAGCTGCAGGGGTGCCCCCCTCTTGTCAGGCCCCTTGACACAGATCTGTACTCATTGTACTGCAGAATCAGATCCTTCAGTGTCTCCCCTTCCAGTGAGCTTTACAGGACCTCCGGGTTCAGTTCCTCTCTAGCTCTTTAGGCCCTCAGGTCGACCACCTGAGGCCGCATGGCACCTCTACAGAGGAGGAGGCAGCTGCCCCCTCCCTCCGGGACTCCGCTCTCTAGATGAAAGACCCCAAGCACATGTGGTCCTGGCTTTTAACCACTTGCCGACTGCCAGCAGTACATATATTGCAGCAGGTCGGCTCTGTTCCACGAAACGACGCAACTGTACGTCATTTCGAGGGACCACTAGTGGGGGCACATGCGCCGATTGTCTACAGGGGGAGCCAGTCAGTAGGTCCGGCGGCCGCACCTGCGATCACTCCCTGTGGAGACAGAACGGTGGTCTGCCGGTGTAAACACGGCAGACCGCTGTTCTGTCAGTAATGAACATGGGATCCTGTGTTCCTCTTTTTTAGGAACACAGGTCTCTGTGTTCATTCAGCAAGCCCATCCCCCACACAGTTAGAAAGCACCCACTAGGTACACATTTAACCCCTTGATCTCCCCATGTGGTTAACCCCTTCCCTGACAGTGTCATTAGCACAGTAACAGTGCATATTTTTAGCACTGATTACTGTAGTAATGTCACCGGTCCCCCCCAAAAGTGTCAAAAATGTCAGTTAGGGGTCCGATCTGTCTACCGCAATGTCGCAGTCCCACTAAAAATCGATGATCGCCGCCATTACTAGTAAAAAATAAATAAATAAATAAAAATTACATAAATCTTTCCTCTAGTTTGTGGACGTGATAACATTGCACAAACCAATCAATATACATTTATTGGGATGTTTTTACCAAAAATATGTAGCAGAATACATATTGGCCTAAAATGAGAAATGAGAAAATTAGATTTTCTATTTTTTTTTTTTTATTGGGAATGTTATATAGCAGAAAGTAAAAAATATAGTTTTTTTTTATTCAGCATTGTCGCTCTTTTTTTTGTTTATAGCGCAAAAAATATAAAATCGCAAAGGTGATCAAATACCACCAAAAGAAAGCTCTATTTGTGGGGGAAAAAAGGACATAATTTTTTTTTAATCACACGACCGTGCAGTTGTCAGTTAAAATAACGCAGTGCCGTATCGCAAAAAATTGCCTAGTCAATAGGGGGTAAAACCTTCCGGTCCAGAAGTGGTTAAACAGTATCCCAGCATGCACCAATCATTCTCCTCTGTCAAATCACCAGGGCTGTATCAAACGCCTGTGCACTCATTTGTCAGGTTTCCTCCCACTGTCCAATATGCCTCCCTATTGGACCAATGTGATACACTCTGCAGACAGACTGAGTTGCACCTGAGCACATTGAGCAGACCTCACTAGCAGATCCTTCTCCCTGGTAGGCAGAGAACAATATAGATTTACCTGCAATCCGTTAAGGTTTAGGAGTGTGTCTTTGGGAATGTTTGACCATTTTTCCAGAAGCGGGTTTGTGAGGTCCAGCACTGATGTTGGAGGAGAATACCTGGCTCGCAGTCTCTGCACTTATTCATCCCAAAGGTGTTCTATCGGGTTGAGGTCAGAGCACTGTACAGGCCAGTCAAGTTCCTCCACCCTAAACTGGCTCATCCATGTCTTTATGGGCCTTACTTTGTGCACTGGCTTAACCTCCCTGGCGGTATGATTATGTCAGGAATTCTGTACCAAAAGCGGTACAATTGTTTTCATGGAAATTTGGCGTTATGTATTATAGGCCTACAATTCTTAGTAATTACTGACTTAAACCTGACCAAAACAAGAGTCTAGTAGACATCCCAGATGTGATAAATTTGAATATAATATATATAATAAAATTATATTATTGATTAGATTATAATTCATGCGTTATATATTATATATATATGTGTGTGTGTGTATATATATATATATATATATATATATATATATATATGTGTGTGTGTATATATATATATATATATATATATATATATATATATATATAAATAATATATATATATAACGCATGAATTATAATCAAATCAAATCAATAATATAATTTTATATATATATATATATATGTATGTGTATATAGGTATATATATATATGTGTGTGTGTGTGTGCGTATATATATATATATATATACACATATATACATATATATATATATATATATATACTGTATATATATATATATACTGTATATACATATATGCATATATATATATATATATATATATACATATATATATTATACATATATATATATATATATGCATATAATATATATAATATAAAATGTGTTTGTGTTTTGTGCAACATTTTTTTTTTTTTTTTTAATTTCCCTCCCTAGTTCCGCTCCCATGCAGCATTGCTGCTGCAGGGAACGGAACTAGGAAGTCATCACACCGACGGAGACCGACGGAGAGCGGCGGGGATCTCGGCTGGTGGTCACAGCAATGAGAGATCATCGCTGGATCGCCAGGAGAAGGTAAAAGAACACCGCTGCGCTCTCTGCACATCCACCCCGAGCGTGACCGATCCTGGTATGAAAAATCCACCCCGAGTCACGCTCGGGGTTACCGCCAGGGAGGTTAAATCATTTGGTGGATGGTGGATTATAGTGTGGGGGTTGCTTTTCAGGGGTTGGGCTTGGCCCCTTAGTTCCAGTGAAGGGAACTCTTAAGATGTCAGCATACCAAGACATTTTGGACAATTTCATACTCCCAACTTTGTGGGAACAGTTTGGGGATGGCCCCTTCCTGATCAAACATGACTGCGTACCAGTGCACAAAGCAAAGTCCATAAAGACATGGATGAGCAAGTTTTGGGTGGAGGAACTTGACTGGCCTTCACAGAGTCCTCACCACAACCCGATAGAACATCTTCGGGACGAATTTGAGTGGAGCATTCTCTCCAACATTAGTGCATAACTTCACAAATGTGCTTCTGGAAGAATGGTCAAACATTCCCTTGGAAACACTCCTAAACTTTATGGACAGCCTTCCCAGAAGAGTAGAAGCTGTTATAGATGCAAAGAGTGGGCCAACTCAATTTTGAACCGTACGGACTAAGACTGGAATGCCATTAAAGTTCATGTGTGTGTAAAGGCAGACATCCCAATACTTTTGAGAATATAGTGTATATCCTTAAAGGAGTTTTAAAGTCAGAAGGTTTTTTTATCCGAATGCATTCTATGCATTAAAGTGGAAGTACAGCCTAATACCTTATATTCTCCCGTGCAATCATTAATGTAAGCGGAGTTCAGCCTTATGTCTCAAAATGAAAAAGTCCCAGTTTTTTTTTTCTCCCTTTATTTTGCAGTTTTCAGTGCTGTCACATGACTTCAATCCCTCTTCCTGCTGAGTTCAAGAGCAGCAAGTGGGTGTGGTTACTGAAGGCTAGTGACATCACTTCCAGGGAGGGGAACTGTTCCTGTATAGCCAGTGGGAATATACAGGATGGGAGGAGCTGATTATAGGTCCCGCCCAGTGTTCTCTCATCAGTAAGGATGCATTGTACATCCTAATTCATGAGAAAATGAAGAAAAATAAAACCTACCAAGTTCCAACATTTCATGGACTACGTTCCAGGTGAACTGAGAAACCACTCTACCTGCTTTTTTGGAAGATAAAAGAAAGAGAATTTGAAAGGGAATTCAATCTGGTTCTTCCCTTTTCGGCCTACTTGGGATCAGTTTGGTCTCTCAAGGAGGATAACCACTTGGTGTCCCAGGTGGGTTTAGGGGCATTGGCAATGGTTAGTTCTTCCTGAACAGTCAAGATGGTTCAGTTTGACTATCTCTCTGCGGCTTCCTCTGATTTCAGAATTTACAGCACATTGCACAAAACTAGGGCAGTTTCTTGAGCATATAGGCCAGGGGGTTGGCAGAAGTAGTGCGTAAGCATTGGCTATGGTGGCGAACACTTTCATTCATCACTAGTATGGTCATGACCTTCTGAGGAACCTCTTCATTTGTTTTTCTGCGGCTGTCTCTTGTGTAGATAGGTTTAGACAGTAGGTTGAGTTATTTTGTATTCTGTTTTCCCTCCCTTCCTTAAATGGTATTGCTTGTTACGTCCCATTGTAGGCTGACATGGGGAGGTCCAGGAATGAGGAAAATTGTTTTCTTACTTACCGTCATTTTCCTTTCCTGGATCCTCATCATGTCAGCCTAGGATTTCCCACCCAGGTCTCCGTTGCGAGGCTTGTAAAGGGAACAGTTTCCTATGGGAGACAGTCACACTTCAAAGGCTAGTTAGAGATTGTCCTAGAGGGGTCAGAGGGACGGAGCATAACCTGGGAAGGCAAAAATGAAAAGGTAAACTCTTTTTTTTTTTTCCCAAGATGTCCAGAGCAAGGATGAAAAAAGAACAGTTTCCTATGGGAGACAGTCACACTTCAAAGGCTAGTTAGAGGTTGCCCTAGAGGGGTCAGAGGGGCAGAGCTGACCCATTGTAGGCTGACATGAGAAGGTCCAGGAAAAATTCTGGGGGGTGATTTGCACATATACAGTATAGCTGTGCTGGCCTTTGAATGAAGACTACCATAGGAGAAGAGAGCTGGACACAGGGGGAGGGGGACTGTCAGTGTAGATGGAAGTACTCCGCTCACCATCTACAATGATCATAGTACAGACAACCACATTAATGGTGGCCATACACTAGCCGGAAAATCGTTCAAACTCGTTTTCTAATAACGAACACTCGGCCGTGAGAGCAAATGATTTTGCCATCATGTAATGACCGAATTTTGATTCATAAATCATTCAATAGACATGAATTAATCTGTTTTTCGTTTGTTTTGTCACTATGCCTAATGTAAACAGTTTGGGAGAGAAGCACATTAACCTTTCAATTTATCATTTGTTTGGTGGAATTTCCCAAACTGTTCCCTCGATTTTTAAGCTCTGAAAAGTTAAACCCGATTTTCTATTTGTGCCCATTACATGGACGAAAAACGAATGAACAGACCAAATGACATACTTTCAAATTTTTGGCTAGTGTATGGCCAGCATAAATCTACGCTTCCACTAGTGCGACTAATCAATGGCACCCATTTCAATTAATGCAACTTTGAAAAGGTACATGCACTACTTTAGCAAACGTTTGATGTGACTTTGATCCATAGAGTACAAAGTGATGTGAATGTACAATGTGTATGTAAACCGCTGCGTAAATTGACAGTGATATGTAAGTACCTGAAATAAAATAAATAAAAATAAATAAAGTTGGATCAAAGTCACATCAAAGTTGCACTCTAAATCGCAATAGTGGAAATGTAGACTAAAGCTCAGTTTCCACTAGTGTGACTTGTCATGCGACTTTGGACACACAAAGTCACATGACAAGTCACAGCCAATTAATTTCAATGGAACCTTTTCCCATCCATGTTCCCATCTATGCGACTTTGAAAATCAGCGACTTTAAAAAGGTTCCTGCACTACTTTGATGCGACTTTTGATAGGACTTTGATCCAGAGAGTGTAAAGTTGTATCAAGGACGCATCAAAGTCGCACTCTAAATCGCAATCGTGGAAACATAGAATAAAGGTTTGTTTCCACTAGCGTGACTTGTCATGTGATTTTGGACACACAAAGTCACATGACAAGTTACAGCCCATTGATTTTAATGGCAACCGTTCCTATCTATGCGACTTTGAAAATCAGCGACCTTGAAACGGTTCCTGCACTACTTTGATGCAACTTTTGATGCAAATTTGATCGAGAGAGTGTAAAGTTTGATCAAAGCTACACTCCAAAGTCACACTCTAGCCTAGTGGCTACGTTTCCACTAGTGTGACGCTTAAGTTGTGCGATTTACAGTGTGAATTTGAGTGCGGCTTTGATCCAACTTTACACTCTCTGGATCAAACTCACATCAAAGTAGTGCAGGCACCTTTTCAAAGTCGCTGATTTTCAAAGTGGCATAGATAGGAACGGGTGCCATTGAAATCAATGGGCTGTGACTTGTCATGTGACTTTATGTGTCCAAAGTTGCATGACAAGTCGCTCTAGTGGACTTAATAGTATCCTTCTAAACTTTCAAAATGTTCCTTTATACCTTATTTTTTTCATATATTACGCCGGTCACGTGGCTCTCTCTCTCTCTCTCTCTCTCTCTCTCTCTCTGTGAAGGATAGGAGGGATGGGCTTGGGGCTAGGCAGGTCTAGGCATGTCTGTCTAAGAAAGACCGACAACCTTTTCAGGAAGTGAAACACAGCTTAGCAAATTCAGCTAAAGGGAGATAGCGTTGTCGGTGAAGAACACGAAGAAGCTGTTTGCCTAGTTTAGATAAGACTTTCTAAGCTAAACAAGCAGCTAGCCAGTAAATGAATAATATCAATAATAAAGATATTTAACATACTATTAATAGGAAAAATTTCATTTTTGACTGGAGTTTCCCTTTATCATAAAAACCTACTGTGTGTAGAAGCCTCCCCAGCACCCTCTAATACTTTCCTGAACCTGATCTCTGTCCAGAGATGTTCATGAGTCCCTAGGCCTCCGGCACTCTCCCTCCTGATTGGCTGAGACACAGTAATGGCACCATTGGCTCCCACGGCTGTCAATCAAAGTCAGTTAGCCGATCGAGAGAGAGAGGGGAAGGGGCCAAATAGCAGCTCCCTATCTGAATGGACAGACGGAGCTGCAACTCGGCTCGTCTGCCCCCACAATGTAGCAGCAAACAGTTGTTGGATACCAGAATTGAAGTCCGGACACAAACTTCAGGAAAACAAACCTTTTTTATTCGCTAGCGAAAATGACTGAGCCCGGCTCATGCCCGTTTGCCAAGTACCCAAATAAGCGTGTACATCACATATATAAAACAGCAGTTAAGTCACAGATACATATTTTCCTAACTAGCTTGGCAAGCAATACAGATCCTTCTCATACAGATGTTACCTGTAACATTTTATCTATAGCAATTAACATTCCCGGTTTCAAAGGTATCTGTATTCTCGTTAGTTACAGGAGAACAGAGAGAAAGAGATAGTGGGAGAGAAGAGGGGTCTAAACTGCGCAGCTTGACTGTCCTTGTCTCTGTAGTACTACAGGGATCGCCAGAATCAATCATTTCATTTTGCTAATTTATCCGCGATTCTAGAAGACTTTCCAGGTGATGTCACAATAGTAAGCTGCTTGCTGTGGGGCACTCGACTGAAGGGAGGAGCCAGGAGCTGCAAAGAGGGACCTGAGAAAAGGAGGATCAGGGCTGCTCTATGCAAATCCACTGCAACAGAGCAGGTAAGTATAACATGTTTGTTAAATATAAAAAAAGTCAGAGACTTTGCAATTACTTTAATTTAAGAAAGTATCTTCTATTGCTCTCAGCCTCCTCCAAATCTCTAAATGCCTTAGATTATGCTTTTGTGATTGGACTTCCTGTTAGAGGGTGGTTAGGTTCATTCTCCACGGTCCCTCTGTGTGTAATAGAATAGCCTCCCCCCTCCCCCTTTGCTGGCTCCTGTGATGGACTAGGGACTATGGGATGTGTAGTATGCACAGAGTAGTGGACATGACCACAAGTAATGTGCTCTGCTTGTTTCAGACAAGCAGAAGTGAGAGGGAAAAGGAAAGATTTAGGAGTTCACAGAGGATAGTACAAAGATGCGGAAAAGCACAGTAAGAAACTATTTTATAAAAATTGATCAGTAGTGGTGATTGCGTATGTCCATGGACTATTTTTAGAAAATAAGGTTATAATTCAGTGCCACTTTACCAGTTGCCGACCACCCACCGCATATATACATAGATCTTGTCTCGGCGTGCCATGGGAGGAGCGGCGGCGACTGCCGCCGGCCTCCCGTGATCGTCAGAGAAACTGACAGAAGACCTGCCTGCTTATGTAAACAAAGCCGGCGAGTCTTCTGTCACACAGGCAGGGAGAGATCAGAAGTTTCAGCTAAGCTGAATCCCCAATCTCTCTGTGGCTGTCACAGAGCCCTTCCCCCTAACAGTCAGTAAGCACCACCAGGCATACATTAACCCCTTTGATCACCCCCAGTGTTAACCCCTTCCCTGCCAGTGTCATTTAGACAGCAACAGCATATAATTTAGCACTGATTACTGTATTAATGTCACTGATCCCCAAAAAGTGTAAAAAATGTCAGTTAGGAGTCCGATCTGTCCGTCGCAATGTCACAGTCCCGCTAAAAATCGCTGATCGCTGCCATTACTAATAATGATCGCTGCCATTACTAATAAAAACAAATAAATAAATTAAAAGTCCAAAAATTGTGTTTTTTTTTTTAAATTAACTCTTTTTTGTTTATAGCGCAAAATCTAAAAATCGCAGAGGTGATCAAATACCACCAAGAGAAAGCTCTATTTGTTGGAAATAAAGGACATCAATAGTATTTGGGTACAGTGTCGCACGACAGTGCAATTTTTCGTTAAAGTAACGCAGTGCCCAATCGCAAAAATAGACCTGGTCATTAAGGGGGTAAAACCTTCTGGAGCTGAAGTGGTTAAAAGCAACAGCTGCATTATTGTTTATATTACTGTATTCCTTAGGGACTCAAATCACTTTATCTGTGACAAGTGGTGAGGCAGCATCTTGGGTGCATTCAGTAGAGTATTATACTAGGGCCAATGTTGGACAGCAGCCAAATAACCTACCAGCATGTCTTTGGAGTGTGGGAAGGAACTGGTGTACCCAGATAAAACCTGCACAAAGCACAGGGAGAACATACTAACACCTTGTAGGAAGCATTCTGACTGGAACTCAAACTGGGGACCCTTGTGCTGCAAGGCAAAAGAAGCTATCCACCAGGGGCGTAACTACAGTGGTTGCAATTGCAATCGGGCCCCATACTCCAGGGGGCCTGTGCGGCTCCCCTTTACACCTGGATAGGAGGGGCAGCGGGGGCAGCATGTAGAGAAATCACTGTCCTCCTTTTTCCTCCTGTAGCTGCAGGAGGAAATTGGAGGAGATTGGTTCCTCTGTATGCTGCCCCCATCATTCCTCCTATCCTGTTCACATGTGTTCTGCTGTCTCTAGGCCCCTGTGTGCTCCCCTGCCCCCCCCCCCCCCCCACTGTGCTCCCTCCCCTCTCCTGCTGGCTGCTGCAGGGGATGTGTCACAATAGAGAACCAGGAAGGGTCGGTGAATATGTAATTTACCAGCTCCCTCCTTTTCTGAATGGACAGAGTCATAGTCAGTGACATTGTAAAAAATAAAATAAAATGCTAAAAAATAATACAATTAAAATACCAAAAAATAAAAACTACTGACACCAGTGGGTGAACTTCCAGGATCGCAAAGGTCACACTTGCGACCGGGCCCTGGAATTCCACCACCGTGGGGAGGCCCCAAGATGGCAGAAAGGGAGCCACTGCAGAACTTGTGAAAGGGTCCCACAACGAGAGTAAAAGGCCCCAGGATCAGTGGGAAGAGCCCTAGGCTTAAAGGGAAAAGCCCTGGCCAGGGGTCGGGGGGGGGGGCCCTTCATGGCTTCTTGCACCGGGGCCCTGAAGGTTCTAGTTATGCCTCTGCTATCCACCAAACCACTATGGATTGATAGATCATTTTCCTGACTCAGAATGTAAATATGTAACATAGGTTGGAAATAATAAATGTTTCTGATGGAACTGAAATGTTTACTTCTGCTAAAAATGTAAATGATATGAGAAGTTAAAGAGTTCTCCTTTTTCTTTCCAAGCAGCACATCAGCCTTGCATATGTGACACCCTTATCTCCGATGTTATTTGATATATTGTCATGGTAGTATTGTTCTGTCAGAGAACCACACCTGCCACTTCTTACAATAGCCGTTACAATTAGTTCCTTATAGCTAATACGTTGTATAACTTCAGGAGAACTTTGCAACTGAAGAACATGAACTAGAACACATTTTTATGACTGCCGAAAACCAATGTTCCCAGTCATAAAACTAAAAAGCATTCAAAATAATTTATGATGGTGTTAGTATATTACTCATATTTCAATAACTCCATACAGTTTAATCTATAATTGTAAATCTTCGCACCCAGAAAAATGCTAAGCGATAATAAATCTGACACAAAAAAACATTTTGAATTGCAATTCTAACTTGCTGACAAAGTTGCTTGTTCGCTGATTATCATGCTTATCCTATGGGTTTACTATTTGAAGAGTCAGCAGCCTAAACAAGCCCCCAGATGATAAGTATTGAAGCCAGATGATAATGGAAATGAAAAAAAATTGTAATTTGGTGCCCCTCTTTCCTATTTTTCTCGTCATAGCAATTGACCCCCTTGCACACCTTATCAGACTAAACCCAAATACAAGGAATCCAGGGGGGAACCAAGACCTATAAGCTCAGGTTCTTTGCTGATGACTTACTTCTCACCTTAACAAAACTATATTTCTTGCTCATCCCATGGGTTCATTATTTGGAGAGTCGGTGGCCTGAACAAGCTTCCCAGATGATATGCTTAGCGACTGACCCCCTTGCACACCTTATCAGACTAAATCCAAATACAAGGAATCCAGGGGGGGACCAAGACCTATAAGCTCAGTTTCTTTGCTGATGACTTACAGTACTTCTCACCTTAACAAAACTACATTACAAAAGGTCATAAACACTGGTGGCTCCATACCCAACCAGTGCCTTTAGAACATCAAAAAGGGTCTTCTAACTCAACTCACCGCTTTGCTCAGCACAGCATCACAGATGTTACCCAGATGTGACTCAGCTCGGGTGCCCCCATAGCAAGCTGTGGGTGCACTGAAATGGAGGGAGGGGCCAGGAGGAGCCGAAGAGGGACCCAAGAAGAGGAGGATCTGGGAGGCTCTGTGCAAAACGAACTGCACAGAGGTAAGTATAATATGTTTTTTATTTTAATTTAATTCAGAGAATGCATTAAGGTCAAAAACTTTTTGACCTTAGAACCACTTTAGGAATACATACTTAAATATTTTATTTTTTCCAAACCAGAGTTTAGTGTCACTTTATATGTGCTCACTTCAAACCTCTAATCATGTAAGGCTCATTACACACGGGCGTTCCATCCATCCCTTGAATGAAAAAACGGACAGCAATTCATTTCTATGGGCAAACAGATGTAGACAAATGATCATTGTTTACATCCACGTCCACCATTCAGGTCCACTTTTTTAAATGGAACAGGTCTCTGACCTGTTCCGTTTAAAACAGACCTGAATGGAGGTAAACAAGGGGATTTTGGAGGGGGAATGTACTCCAAAAAGTGTGCAGCCCCCTTTCTGAACCATACCAGGCCACTTGCCCTCAGCATGGAGGGTCAATTTGCTTGGAGGGAACCACCCTGACAAGGGCATCTTCCCCACAACCCTGGCCCAATGGCTGTGAGGGTGCGGAGAGTGACCCCATATGAAGGAGTATGGGATCAGGGGAGGATTGGGCCAGGGGGCAGGGGGGAAATTGCAGCTCTGATGCCCTGTAAAAAGGCTGCACTGCTTCTGCCACAGACATGCCTTAAGGATTCCTGGTGAAGAGAATTAAAAAGTCCCCACCACTGACCTACTGAGTGCGAGATGAAGACAAGGACAGAGCGCAGGCCTCCCCCCTAACAAGGATGGTGTAAACTGTGTCTGACCTGAGGCCGGTTCCATGCCCCACTGGAGACCCTCCTCCCCTGGCCATGCCCGACCGAGCTTTCCCAGCTCCACCCTGGTGGCCAGGTCAGGAACCTGGATTCAGACAGTAAATAGAGAGTACCTGAGGGGAGCTTCAGCCTGGAATGGGGGTCAGGTGGAGGCCAAGAAGAGGGAGAGTGGGAAGAGGCACTGTGGGCCTCTGGTTTGTACTTGCCCCCTGGGCCAAACGTGGCCAGTCAGCCCCTTTATTGGATACATAGTACCTATACTCATTCATCCAAAAGAAGTCAGTAGTAAATAAAAACACAGACAGGTTTTGACAACTCCTTTAATGAAATAAATAAATGTCGCCCAACTGCATGAAAAAAACCTACCACTCACTGACACCTGTTCACTCCATTGCTCTTCTCCCACCGACTGACACTCCACTTCCCCAGCCACTGAAATAAACTAAGAGGCAGGGTAACCCAGTGATATCATTGATTTGTTGACATTATTTATTCGTTTGTGTGAAAATTATAGCATCTACAAACTATGGTATACAGCATATATTGGAATTTACGTAGTTATAGACGCTATACTGTAATGGCAGCAACTTATAGTGGGACTGTGATAGGGTGGCGGCCAATCTGGCACTAACAGACACTATCTGGGAGGGTATCTAAAGGCCCCATACACACGATCAGAAAATCGTAGGAAAAATACAGCTTTCAAAACCCGATCAAAACAATTAATTTGAAATAATTTAATGGCACAATCACAAAAAATGTTCTCGTACAATACCCGATGGTACGATTTGCATTTATTCAGTACAGTTGTCATTCGAAAATACAATACAAATACACTACAACACATTACATTACCTCCAAATGTTTCTTCTGTCATACAAGAATTTTTGTTAGTAACTAGAGATGGCCTTGCGGTTCGCCCGGCGGTCGGTTCGCGGTGAATTTTGCGTGTTCGCTACCCGCCAAATTTGGCGTTGTTCGCGGCAGCCAAATTAGTTTACATTGGGGAGAACTTTGAACCATGACACAGCACTGTGCTGCATTAGGCCAGGTGTGGTGACTGAGCGTTGCTGCAGCAATACTACAAACAGTGACAAAAGCACTTATAATGTATTATGACTGGTGTGATAGACCAATGGCCCCCCCAATACCACATATTGAAGCGGGGTGTTATCAGAGTATACTTTTACAAGTGTATTTGTGTCCTGCAACAATATTGCCTCTTTTGCTGAGTTAAGTCTGATACACACAGTGCCAAACTCACTGGCCAATTTTTTGAACAACTGGTGTGATAGACCAGTGGCTCCCCAATACCACATATTGAAGTGTGGTGTTATTTAACAGTATCATTTTCTAAGAGTGTATTTTAGTCCTGCAAAAATTTGGCCTCTTGCTGTGTTAACTGTGCTACACACAGTGACAACAGTTACTGGCCAATTATTTGTAGAACTGTTGTAATAAACCTGTGGCCCCCCAATACCACAGATTGAAGCGGGGTGTTATCTGAGTATACTTTCATAAGTGTATTTGTGCCCTGCAACAATATTGCCTCTTTTGCTGGGTTAACTCTGATACACACAGTGCAAAACTCCCTGCCCAATTTTTTGAACAACTGGTGTGATAGACCAGTGCCCCCCCAATACCACATATTGAAGTGGGGTGTTATCTGAGTATACTTTTACAAATGTATTTGTGTCCTGCAACAATATTGCCTCTTTTGCTGAGTTAAGTCTGGTACACACAGTGCCAAACTCACTGGCCAATTTTTGGAACAACTGGTGTGATAGACCAGTGGCCCCCCAATACCACATATTGAAGTGGGGTGTTATTTAACAGTATCATTTTTTAAGAGTGTATTTTAGTCCTGCAAAAATTTGGCCTCTTGCTGTTTTAACTGTGCTACACATAGTGACAACAGTTACTGGCCAATTATTTGTAGAACTGACGGACCGGCAGATAGGAAGGAGAGGCAGGCAGAACTTGCATTGCACAAGAGGTACAAAGCAGACTGCAAATGTATCAGGAGTGAGCCATCAACCATGTACAGTCGCATCTGGCGCTCCCAGGACGCCGGCACATGGCTCCGCAGTGTGGGCTTTTTTAAATGTGTCCGTTGCTGACAGCAGTGTTGCCATCTGCAGCCTTTGCAGTCAGCGCATAAGTCGTGGTAAGCCCAACACTCACCTAGGGACAACCGCCTTAAGAAGGCACCTGAAATCCCATCACTGAGCCAAGTAGGAGCAACACCGTCAGAACCCACAAAGCCACACTCCAGGCTCTCACCATCCAGCCTCTTCTCCTTCTTCTTCTCCTCTCTCCTCACATTTGTCCTCCACTCCACCTTCCATGATGCCGTCGTCAGGTTGTTCTGGAAAAAGGCAGGCTTCTGTGGCCCAAATATTGGAGCGTAAAAAAAGGTGTCCGACTACATCGGGTTAACGGCCGATGTGGACGCTCTGAGGAGTGATGAACCCCTGGACTACTAGGTGGGCAGGCTTGACCTCTGGCCAGAGCTTGCACAATTTGAAATGGAACTGTTGGCTTGCCCCCCGTCCAGTGTCCTGTCCGAAAGGACGTTTAGTGCAGCAGGGGGGATCGTGACCGATAAGCGTACTCGCCTAGCTCATGACAGTGTAGACTACTTCACATTTATACAAATGAATGTGGCATGGATCTCTGAGGAATTCAACACATGTGACAAGTAGACCCTGTTTCATTGAAATTCCTCATGCCAGGCCACAAATATTCGCCAGACCGCCATCCACCCACAGCAATTCATGGTCCTTGGCTTCGCTACATATAGCGGAATAAAAGGCATTTCATGTCCATTGAATGGCTAATTTTTGGGGCCTATACAGGCCGACACTTACTTCTGTATCCTGTGTGAATGTCTAATGTACCTCCAGCCACCAAATACTACGCTCTTAGCTGTCAGTTAAACCCATGTGGGCTAATTTTTGGGACCTATACAGGCCGACACTTACTTCTGTATACTGTGAGTGCCTGATGTACCTCTAGCCATCAAATACTATGTTCTTAGCTGTCAGGTAAACCCATGTGGGCTAATTTTTGGCTATACTGGCCGACACTTACTTCTGTATCCTGTGAATGCCTAATGTACCTTCAGCCACCGAATACTACGTTCTTAGCTGTCAGGTAAAGGCATGTGGGCTAATTTTTGGGGCCTTTTATGGCCGACACTTATTTCTGTATCATGTGAATGCCTAATGTACCTTCAGCCACAGAATACTACGTTCTCAGCTGTCAGGTAAACCCATATGGGCTAATTTTTGGGGCCAATACTGGCTGATACTTACTTCTGTATCCTGTGAATGCCTAATGTACCTTCAGCCACAGAATACTACGTTCTTAGCTGTCAGGTAAACCCATGTGGGCTAATTTTTGGGGCCTATACAGGCCGACACTTACTTCTGTATCCTGTGTAAATGCCTAATGTACCTCCAGCCATCAAATACTACGTTCTTAGCTGTCAGTTAAACCCATGTTGGCTAATTTTTGGGGCCTATACAGGCCGACACTTACTTCTTTATCCTGTGTGAATGCCTAATGTACCTCTAGCCATCAAATACACTACGTTCTTAGCTGTAAGTTAAACCCATGTGGGCTAATTTTTGGGGCCTATACAGGCCGACACTTACTTCTGTATACTGTGTGAATGCCTAATGTACCGGCTCTAGCCATCAAATACTACGTTCTTAGCTGTCAGGTAAACCCATGTGGGCTAATTTTTGGGGCCTATACAGGCCGACACTTACTACTGTATCCTGTGTGAATGCCTAATGTACCTCCAGCCATCAAATACTACGTTCTTTGCTGTCAGTTAAACCCATGTGAGCTAATTTTTGGGGCCTATACAGGCCGACACTTACTTCTGTATACTGTGAATGCCTAATGTACCTCTAGCCATCAAATACTACGTTCTTAGCTGTCAGGTAAACCAATGTGGGCTAATTTTTGGGGCCTATACAAGCCGACACTTACTTCTGTATCCTGTGTGAATGCCTAATGTACCTCTAGCCATCAAATACACTACGTTCTTAGCTGTCAGGTAAACCCATGTGGGCTAATTTTTGGGGCCTATACAGGCCGACACTTACTACCGTATCCTGTGTGAATGCCTAATGTACCTCCAGCCATCAAATACACTACGTTCTTAGCTGTCAGTTAAACCCATGTGAGCAAATTTTTGGGGCCTATACAGGCCGACACTTACTTCTGTATACTGTGAATGCCTAATGTACCTCCAGCCATCAAATACTATGTTCTTTGCTGTCGGTTAAACCCATGTGAGCTAATTTTTGGGGCCTATACTGGCCGGCACTTACTTCTTTATCCTGTGAATGCCTAATGTACCTCCAGCCATCAAATACTACGTTCTTTGCTGTCAGGTAACCCCATGTGGGCTAATTTTTGGGGCCTGTACAGGCCGACACTTCTGTATCCTGTGTGAATGCCTAATGTACCTCCGGCCATCAAATACTACGTTCTTAGCTGTCAGGTAAACCCATGTGGGCTAATTTTTGGGGCCTATACTGGCCGACACTCACTTCTGTATCCTGTGAATGCCTAATGTACCTTCAGCCGCAGAATACTACGTTCTGAGCTGTCAGGTAAACGCATGTGGGCTAATTTTTGGGGCCTTTTATGGCCCACACTTACTTCTGTATCATGTGAATGCCTAATGTACCTTCAGCCACAGAATACTACGTTCTTAGCTGTCAGGTAAACCCATATGGGCTAATTTTTGGGGCCAATACTGGCTGACACTTCTGTATCCTGTGAATGCCTAATGTACCTTCAGCCACAGAATACTACGTTCTTAGCTGTCAGGTAAACGCATGTGGGCTAATTTTTGGGGCCTTTTATGGCTGACACTTACTTCTGTATCATGTGAATCCCTAATGTACCTTCAGCCACAGAATACTACGTTCTTAGCTGTCAGGTAAACCCATGTGGGCTAATTTTTGGGGCCAATACTGGCCGACACTTACTTCTGTATACTGTGAATGCCCAATGTACCTCTAGCCATCAAATAATACCTTCTTAGCTGTCAGGTAAACCCATGTGGGCTAATTTTTGGGGCCTATACAGGCCGACGCTTACTCCTGTATACTGTGAATGCCTAATGTACCTCTAGCCATCAAATACTACGTTCTTAGCTGTCAGGTAAACCCATGTGGGCTAATTTTTGGGGCCTATACTGGCCGACACTTCTGTATCCTGTGAATGCCTAATGTACCTTCAGCCACAGAATACTACGTTCTGAGCTGTCAGGTAAACGCATGTGGGCTAATTTTTGGGGCCTTTTATGGCCCACACTTAGTTCTGTATCATGTGAATGCCTAATGTACCTTCAGCCACAGAATACTACGTTCTTAGCTGTCAGGTAAACCCATATGGGCTAATTTTTGGGGCCAATACTGGCTGACACTTCTGTATCCTGTGAATGCCTAATGTACCTTCAGCCACAGAATACTACGTTCTTAGCTGTCAGGTTAAACCCATGTGGGCTAATTTTTGGGGCCTTTTATGGCTGACACTTACTTCTGTATCATGTGAATCCCTAATGTACCTTCAGCCACAGAATACTACGTTCTTAGCTGTCAGGTAAACCCATGTGGGCTAATTTTTGGGGCCAATACTGGCCGACACTTACTTCTGTATACTGTGAATGCCTAATGTACCTTCAGCCATCAAATAATACTGGCCGACACTTACTTCTTTATCCTTTGAATGCCTCATTTTTCAGACTGGAAATTAAAAACAATGGGTCTGTAAAGGTTCCGCCAAATTGTGGAATGGATGTGGACCCATTTTACAGATGTGTGAATGGACCCTATATGTATTAGACATGTATTTACCGGCTGCTGTCAGTTCTGGCTGATTTATGAAAAAAAAAAAAAATTATTTTTTTGCTGTAAAAAAAAAAAAAAAAAAAAATTTAGGGCAACTTTTTCAATTGCAATACTTCTGTTATGACATTGTCCATATGCTGGGACTATTTGTGCACAGCTAGTACGTCTTTTGTAGCTGCAAATATGACCTAAAGGTTTTTAAAGTTCGCCTCCCATTAAAGTCAATGGGGCCCGCCGCGAACTTGCGGTTTGCGGACTTTTGAGAAAATTTGCGGCTGACGTTCGCGAACCGCCCCGGCCGATGTTCGTCTATCACTATTAGTAACCTCTTTTATTTTCTAAACATCCTGGATGATTTTCTAGGGGTTCGTTTTTTACGTTTGCTGTGTTCTCTCTGTGACCCTTATTGGGTTTGAGTTGGGGTTTCGGTTCTCTAGAAGCCTTACCTTGGAGAGTATGGAGGATATTATCCAGCTTCACTTTCTCAGAGGGTTGCCCTTTTGAGTATTTTTGCTTCTGCGAGGCGCATCTGTGTTGGCTTGTTCACCTCCCTGTTCGTTTTTTCACAGAGATAGGGTAATTCCTTTTTTGTATCTCTCCTGCCTTGCAGGTGGTGTCAGTTTTTCACTTACCTGAGAATATTGCCCTGCCTTCCTTGTGGCAATGTCTGGAATCCTAAGGAGCTTGTGCTGCAAGCTTTTGGATGTGGTCTGTGTGATTCATGTACCCTTGTCCACTGCGACCTCCTGCCCGTTGGTTAGGTGTCTTTTATGATCCCATTGGGCCCCACAGAAGGCCTAGACCTTTTCTGCTATGTTTTTTCTGTCGGATGCCTTTTCTGGTGTTCACTCCTAAGAGCGGGTTCATCCCTTGCCGTTATGGCACATTTCACGACTGTGCTAGTGCCCCTGGTGCTTTTGGCCATCTGTGTCTCAGGGTTGCGAGGCAGCTCCTGGTCTGTGAGTTCTCTTACTAAATTTCCCCTGTTAATGTGTTGCATCTTCGGGTGTTTCTTTTGGTCGCAAAGTTTTGTAGGCGGCTGTTTATGCTTTCTTGTTGCCCCCTTTTAGGGGTTGTTTGTGTGGTTGGCATGTTTGCCTGGTTGCTCCAATTTTTTTTTTTGGTTTCCCCCACCCCTCATTGAGGCACTGCTTTGGGACATCCCAATGGTCAAGAATAAAGAAGCTGTATCCCTCAATGAACGTAAGAGAAAACAGAATTTTTGTTACTCATCGTAAAATCCATTTATCTGAGTTCATTGTTGGACACAGCACCCACCCCTCTGTTGGTTTTTCTCTACTTGTACTGCTTTGTTACAAAACTGAGCTGCCTTTGAGGTTGACCGTTAGCTAGGACTGCCCATAGGTGGTGCTGAGTTCTTTTTTCTACCTAGTGTTCTACTCCTGTAGGGGGCAGTATAACCCAATGGTCAAGAATAAGAATAAAGAAGCGGTGTCTGTCAAGGAACTCTGAGAAAGGGATTTTACAGTGAGTAACAAAAACCCAGTGTTTTGCACAAGTCACACTCATCCAAAGTCACATCAAAGTCCTGTCAAGTCACACAGCAAAGTTGCAATGGAAATCACACCGATTTTAAAGTTGCACAAGTGTAAATGAAGCCTTACTCAGAAGTGCAACCTAGGGTGTCAATGAGTAAAAATTTTATCTAAAAATGAGTACCCAGGGGGTACTCATTTTTAGATAAAGTATAGTATGTGAGTATTATCACCCTTAGACAAGAAGTTTGTTATTGGCAGTAAAAAAAAAAAAGGAACACTGCCTAAAAAAAAAAAAAAAAAAAAAAGAAAATAAACCTTATTAATAAAGGCACTACATCTAACACTACATCTAACAACTGTTAAGCTGAAATATTTTATGTTTCAGTTCGTGAGTTTAGATACACATTGACCTTCCATTGAACGTAATAGAGATGTTAACCACAAGAGGGCGACCTTTGTTCAAGAATGACATTTGACAGCAGCCAGATCCCATGCTTCACATTCTCTTTGTACAGTAAACCTTTGCAGAATCCTCTCTGATCACATTTTAAAGGTTTAGCTATTCAGCAATAAAGTGGTATCCCCCCCCCCCCCCCAAATGGAATATACTGCAGCTTGCCATTCATTCGTTTTCTTTTTGTTAGGCTTTTTTCCCTTTATTTCAGCTAGTAATCCAGCCAGTAACACACCTTCTGTTTTAGGGTGTCTGCAGTCTGAATGAAGTAGTAAAGCAGCCACCTTTGGACCGTAGCATTGTCAGTCGGGGGGGGGGGGGGGTTAGATTTGCAGATATAGCCTGGGTTCACACTAGTGCAGGCAATGTGCACAGGAATCACACTGAATTCCTGTGCACATCACATGTGATGTCTGTGCCATGTAACATAAGCCATACATTTTGTATGTCTCAGATTGCATCACGTCCAAACCAAAATGGTGCCAGACCCTTTTTTTTTCTGCACCTGATTCTGGCAATCGCACTGTGTCTTGCGATCTGTTTTGGGGGTGTCGATAATCTAACATTGACTCCCGCAGCAGATCACATGGATGCCATGCGGTTGCTATGCCATGCAATGCTGGGAAACACAGCGAATCATATGCATTTCCCGCATCGTGTCAGTCAGTGTGAACCAGGGCTCAGATGGACCTGGTTTACAAATGAAAGCTGAACGTCAGCTGGCACTTTATAAGCAATTATAGAAACAGGTATTTTTTCCCTTTGGGATAAAGGTTTTATATAAACGAATAAAGTCTGATTATTGTAGGCACCTTTGTCAGTGTTAAAGTGATCTCAAAGGTATATTTTTAATTACAATAGGCTCCTCTTCTTCTTCTAGTCCCCCCATAACAAGCCACTTCACTTTGGGGGCACTTGTACGGGCTTGCTCCCAAGCCAGGCTGTGTGCGTCTATTGACACACACAATGCTGCTCGGCCTCGCCTCCCGTTCCCTCCTCCCTGAAATTGAATGACAGTAGCAGGAGCCATTGGTTCCTACTGTTTTTAGCCAAGCCTGTGAATGCAGGAAGAGAGAGCAGAGCAGGGCTACTGGCGGGGGCAGTGCTGGATCGAGAGTGTTGTCAGGTAAGTGTTTGGGGGCGCAGGCACAAATAATGGAAGGTTTTTACCTTAATGCATAGAATGCACTAAGGTAAAACCTTATGCCTTTAGAACCACTTCTGGACCAGAAGATTTTCCCCCTTAATGACCAGGCCATATTTTGCGATTCAGCACTGCGTTACTTCACCAGGCAATTGCGCGGTCGATGCGACACTGTACCCAAATACAATTGATGGCTTTTTTTTCCCCCACAAATATAGCTTTCTTTTGGTGGTATTTGATCACCTCTGCGATTTTTATTTATAAACAAAAAAGAGCGACAATTCTAAGAAAAAAAACAAAACATATTTTTCACTTTCTGCTGTATAATATTCCCCAAAAAAAAATTTAAAAATCAAAATGTTTTTACATTTTTGGCCAATTTGTTTTCTGCTACATATTTTTGGTTAGAAAAATCGCAATAAGCGTATTTTGATTGGTTTGCGCAAAAGTTATCATGTCTACTAACTACGGGAAAGATTTGTGTCATTTTTTATTGTTTTTTTTTTTACTAGTAATGGCAGCGATCTGGGATTTTTAGCACGACTTTGACATTGCGGCGGACAGATCGGACCCCTAACTGACATTTTTGACACTTTTGGGGGTACCAGTGACATTACTACAGTAATCAGTGCTAAATATATGCACTGTTACTGTAATAATGACACTGGCAGGGAAGGGGTTAACACTGTGGGTGATCAAGGGGTTAATTGTGTACCTAGGGGAGTGATTCTAACTGTGGGGGGAGGGGCTTGTGAAATGATCACAGAGACCTGTGTTCCTATATAGAAGGATACAAGGGCTCTGTGATCATTCCAGGGAGAAGAACTGTCAGCTGTGTTTGCAACAGCTGGCCATTCTTCTCTCTCAGCGGGGAGCGATCGCGGCTGTCAGGCAGCAATTGGATCCGCCTGCCCCGTACATCGGAGTCCCCGCTGACGAGTGGGGGCAGCGCTCGCCCCCTAGCTGCAGGCACGCGACCGATGTAGACCTACGTCGTTTTGCACAGGAGGGCCACCCTGCCTCAGTAAATCGGTGGTGGGCGGTCTGGAAGCGGTTAAATGATTTGTCTCAACCCTCTAATCATTACCTTGTCTGGGCAGCCTGGTCTGTTAAAAAAACAACTTACTGGCTGGATCACCAGATGAAAATAAAGGAAACAAGCCTAAAAAAGAAAACAAATGCAGCCACTGCATTTAAGAATTAATAAGCTGCAATTTAATTCACTTTTGTTTTTGAGTTTAATACCACTTTAAGCCAGGGGAAAAATGAAAAGAGGTAATTGGAACAATGTGGACTATACAGGCGTAATAAATTTAACAGCAACTGTTAACTCATAAACGTCATTTTATTAGTACAAAGGAATGTACCAAAGTTCTTCACAGCAGCCAGTCTGTATGTATGATTTTATAGAGAGTAAAGCAATAGGCCTGATAAAGTGTAACGTAAAGGAAAGTGAAAGGAAACAATGTCTATTTTAACTTAACCACTTCAGCCCCGGAAGGTTTTACCCCCTAATGACGGGCCATTTTTTGCAATTTGCACTGCGTTGCTTTAACTAACAATTGCGCGGTTGTGCGACGATGTACCCAAATACAATTGATGTCCTTTTTTCCTACAAATAGAGCTTTCTTTTGGTAGTATTTGATCACCTCTGTGGTTTTTAGATTTTGCTCTATAAACAAAAAAAGAGCGACAATTTTGTAAAAAAAAAAAAAAAAAAAAAAAATGTTTTACTTTCTGCTATAAACATTCCCAATAAAAAATTTTTAAAAATAATTTTTTTTTTTATCAATTTAGGCCAATTTGTATTCTGCTAAATATTTTTGGTAAAAAAAATCCCAAAAACCGTATATTATTTGGTTTGCGCAAAAGTTATAGCATTTACAAACTATGGGATAGATTTTTGGACTTTTTATTTGTTTTGCTGTTTTTATAAGTGATTTTTAGCCGGACTGCGACATTGCAGCGGATAAATCTAACACTAACCGTGACACTTTTTGGGGACTAGTGACATTAATACAGTGATCAGTGCTAAATAATATGCACTGTTACTGCATAAATGACACTGGCAGGGAAGGGGTTCATACTGGGGGTGATCAAGGGGTTAAGGGTGCTCCTAAATTGTGCTTTCTAACTGTGGGGGGGGGGGGAGGCTCTGTGACAGGCACACAGAGATCGGTGTTTTAGCTTAGTCAATCTCAATGTGCCTATCTGACAGGAGAGCCGCCTGCTTTGTTTACATAGGCAGACGGCTCTCCTGTCAGTTTCTCCGAAGATCGGCTCTTCCCGCGGTCTGGCTCCCGCTGTGTCTAATCACCGCCGAGACCGTGTGCACATAATCACAGAGATCTACATGATTATGCGCAGCTCAGCCACCCTGCTGCAGTAAATCTGCGTGGGGCGGTCAGCAAGTGGATAAAATATGTTGTAAAAAGGTGTTATGGGCAAGAGAGGGAGACAGAGGCACCACATCCCTAGATAATATAAAAAGAGGAAGGAATAGATTCTTGGGGTTTTCAAGGTGCCAAATATCAACAATTCACAATCTGTAAAAATGACCAATTTGATTCAGTAATTCCTTAAAACAGTAAAATTGTCTAAAAAGATTTCAACCACATATGTCATCATTGGAGTGATGCATAAATTGCGCATAACTGTTATCACAAGTATGTTGCTTGAAGAGATTTTCTCTACAAGGCTTCTTCAGGAGAATATCTTACAACATACAAGTTACTTCAAGAGCATTATTAAAATTGAAACGGTGCACTAAAAAAGTCAGTGCGAAAAAAGTCATTTCTAAATTTAGAAAATGAAAGAGGAAACCTCAAACAAAAAGAGAGTGAAAGACCAGGAGAGATAGCAAAAGAGTTGTAAGGGCAATCTACATTATTAGCGATGAGCAAAACTGAGAGTTTGCGCTTCACTGAAATTTCATTAGCTTTCAGGACATTGTTTTAACCACTTGGGGACCGTCTACCGCAGATGAATTGCCCCCCCCCCGCAACCGATCACGTACATGAACATGATTCGCTTCTTCAGGGTAGGGGGCGCACGTGCCGCACAAGCTGATCAGTGGATCAGCCTGCCAATGGCCAGCCAATGATTTATTGCCGGCACCCGCTAATTGGCTGAGAGGATGACAGAAGAGCGCTCTGTGTAAGTAAACAACAAGGCAGGGAGTAAAAACCGACACATTGCTTTGTGAAAACATTACACACAGTAAACATTGTTAGGCACACGGTTAACCCCGTGATTGTCCTAAATAATCCTTAACCCCCCTTCAAGCCAGTGTCATTAGTACAGTGACAGTGCATATTTCTAGCACCAATCACTGTATTAGTGTCACTGGTGATGTCAGTGGCAGTTAGTCAGTCCCTCCCCCCCCCCCAGCATCAGTTAGTGTCAGATTTCACAATCCCTCTAAAAGTTGCTGATTGCCGCCATTAGTAGTATAAAAAAAAATCCAATATATATACCATTGTTTGTAGACGCTATAACTTTCACATAAACCAATTAATATACACTTATTGGGAATTTTTTTTTTTTTTTACCAAAGACATGTATCAGAATATATTTTGGCCTAAATTTATGATGAAATCTGCTTTTAGATTTTTTTTAATTTGACATGTTTTACAGCAGAACGTAAAAAATATATATATTTTTTAATTTTTGGTCTTGTTTCATTTATAGAGCATAAAATCAAAAACCCAAGTGGTGATCAAGCACCAGCAAAAGAAAGCTCTATTTGAGTGAAAAAAAGGATATCAATTTCATTTGGGTAAATTCATTTCGTGTTGCACGACCGGGCAATAACCAGTTAAAGCAGCGCAGTGCGGAATAGCAAAAAAATGCCCTGGTCATGAAGGAGGTAAAATCTTCCGGAGCTTAAATTTATATGCAGAAAATTCTGAAGCTTTTTAAATTGGAACTAAACCCTCCTATCCTCCACAGCCAAGGAAGCTTCCATCTTGGCTTCTGTTTGATCTGCAGTTGCCATGGTGCTGCACATGTGATCAGTTATGTCACCAGGCATTTGAAGGCTTGACAGTTCAGTTGAGAGCATAGGCAACTGTTACAGTTATCATTCATGGCATGCCTTGAATACAACTGTTTTGGGAAACATTTAAATTGGAGAAATTAGTTCTGTTTTAAATACCCTTCAGAATGTAACCCCTTATCTCCCATAGCTTCCGCAGTTGATTGTTTAACCACTTCCCATTCCTATGATGGGGAACAAGTGGCTATATCAGGATCATGGCTGCAGCTGCAGCCATGATTCTGGTATTATTGGTATTATTTTTTAGAGCCAGCGACTCTCTTTCCTGTAAAAGTGATCCAAGCAGAACATCCATTCCTTCCCCTCCTCCGTGAGGAATGAAGCCAGAAGTCAAGATCAGTTTGATCAGATGCTTTTGAGGGCAGAAGATCTGGGGTCTAATAGACCCCAGGTCTCTTGCTAACAATTACCTGTCACTGCCCATGCTATCATAAGGGATGTTGTTCATCCCATGTGATAGCAATAAGGCTGATAACAAAAAAAAAAAAAATAGAGACAGCGTAAAAAAAAAAAAAAAGAAAGAAATGTAAACAAAATAAATAATAAAATGGACAAAAAAAATAAATTTAGGAGGTAGGTTGAACGAAAAAATAACGGACAGATCCATGCATCCACACAAGCAATGTGGATGCAGTGGTCTTCCCCTTTGCACTATTGTACTCTGACAGCAGGGTCCCCCACCCCATAAGAATATACTAATCAGCGCTGCAACCATTAGCCTCAAGCAATGATCGTTTACTGGCCTTCTAGCAGGACTATTTGACATAAACCTGCCATTGGACTGACTTCTGTTGAAAAGACAGAAGTAGACACAGACCAAAATTTGGCCAGTTCCTGCTTAACCAGACAATTTTCAGGTCATGTATAGCTGTCGTTTCTGCCTGGAACACTAGGTGGAAACAGAAGGGAAAAGGTACAAAAAAGTAAACTAATGCAGCCACCACCTAAGGACTAGTAAGCTGCAATATATAATTTTTTTTTTTTTTTTCATAAATTTTATTAACCACTCTAGTACCGCTCACAGTAATACTACTGCGGCAGAGTGGCTCGTTCCCGTCCAGTCACGTAGTATTAACGTGACTGGACTCCTCCCCTTCTGGGCGGCGCTTGCGCGCCGCCGGAGGCTCGCTCCCGCTGTTTTCATTCACAGCGGGAGTCGGGCCAGGGGAGGAGCAGCGGCGATCGCCGCTGCTCTTACCCGATCGTCGGGGATCGAGTCTGGAGATCCGCCCGCTGTGTGTAAACACAGCGGGCGGATCTCCATAGTGACAGGGAGTGACAGATCGGACTGTTCAGCATAGCTGGACATCCGATCTGTCCATGAATCACATAGTCACCTCCCCCCCTACACGTCAGTAAGCACCAGGCATACATTAACCCCTCCCTCTCCAATAAAATTAACCCCTTCCCTGCCAGTGTAATTTTTACAGTAACAGTGCATATATACAGCACTGATTACTGCAGTAATGTCACTGGTACCCCCAAAAGTGTCAAAAATGTCAGTCAGGGGTCCGGTCTGTCCGCCGCAATGTCGCAGTCCCGCAAAAAAAATCGCAGATCGCCGCCATTACGCGTTAAAAAAAAAACACCAAAAATGACAGAAATCTTTCCCTTTGTTAGTAAACGCAATAACTTTTGCGCAAACCAATCAAAATACGCTTATTGCGATTTTTTTTACCAAACATATGTAGCATAAAACAAATTGGCCAAAAACTTTTAAAAAAATTGGTTTTTACATCTTTTTTGGGGGGAATTTCATATAAAAAAATGTGAAAAATATTGTTATTTTTTCAAAATAAACGCTCTTTTTTTGTTTATAGCGCAAAAAGTAAAAATCGCACAGGTGATCAAATACCACCAAAAGAAAGCTCTGTTTGTGGGAAAAAAAGGACGTAAATTTCGTTTGGGTACGGCGTCGCACGACCACGCAATTGTCAGTTGAAGTCGCACAGCGCCGAATCGCAAAAAGTGGCCTGGACGGAAGACAGCAAAATCCTCCGGTTGTAAAGTGGTTAAAGGTTTTAGTATACAAAGGAAAGAAAAGGCATCGGGAAAAGGGCCTGATCCGCCTGTACAGAAAATAAATCAGTGTGATAATGAGCATTCAAATTTGTATATAAAATTTTCAGTTTTGGGTTTATAACCGCTTTAAGGACCGATTGCAACTGATCATTAAAGCCCCGTACACACGTACCGATCGTCGGCCGAACGATCGGCCGTCTTTTGTCCAAGGCTGTCGTGTCTGTTGAAAACTGCAAAAGACTGCACACGAATTTTGTCGGCCAACAACAGCCGACTGCAGAAGTGATGTCATGTGATGGTTAACTTTCCTTGTCTTTTTTCTTTTCTGAGCATGCCCAGTCTTGCAAATCTGCTGTCTGTCGGCCGAATTCTGTACTGACTGGCGAATAATCGGCCGTTCTGGTGTTGGCCAACAAAAATTTTAATGCTTGCACGACAGATTCTGTTCGGCCGAAAATGCGCTGTCGGCTGTCGGAAGCATCATACTAACAAGACTGCAATCGGCCGATCGGTCGTCGGCCGAATCTTTACGGCCGACAATCGGTACGTGTGTACGGGCCTTAAGAGGAATCTCAGGAGAAGAGACGATTGAGGGGGGATATGATATCAATGTACAAATACTGTACTGGTGATGACCCTAGCATAAGGAACAAACTTTTCAGAGAAATGGAATACAATAAGACACGTGGCCACTCACTAAAACTAGAGGAGAAACGGTTTAACCTTAAAATACGTAGGGGGTTCTTCAATGTCAGAGCAGTAAGGATGTGGAAATTCTCTTCCACAAGCAGTATTATCAGCAGGGAGCATCGATAGTTTAAAAAAACTATTAGATGGGCACCTTAACCACTTAAGCCCTGGAAGATTTTACCCCCATTCCGACCAGGGTTTTTTTTGCGATTCGGCACTGTGTGAATTTAACGGACTATTGCGCGGTCGTGCTACGCTGTACCTAAACGAATTTGACGTCCTTTTTTTCCCACAAACAGAGCTTTCTTTTGGTGGTATTTGATCACCTGTGCGATTTTTACTTTTAGCGCTATAAACAAAAAAAGAGCGTCAATTTTGCAAAAATAACAATATTTTTCACATTTTGAATTCCCCAAAAAAAAAATGTAAAAATCTAAATTTTTTAACATTTTAGGCCAATTTGTTTTATGCTACATATGTTTGGTAAAAAAAATCGCAAAAAGCGTATTTTGATTGGTTTGCGCAAAAGTTATTGCGTTTACTAACTAAGGGAAAGATTTCTGTCATTTCTGGTGGGTTTTTTTAACGCATAATGGCGGCGATCTGCGTTTTTTTTTTGCGGTACTACGATATTGCGGCGGACAGACCGGACCCTTGACTGACATTTTTGACACTTTTGGGGTTACCAGTGACATTACTGCAGTAATCAGTGCTATATATATGCACTGTTACTGCAAAATGACACTGGCAGGGAAGGGGTTAACTTTATTGGGGAAGGAGGGGTTAAGTGTGTCCCTAGGGGCGTGCTTCTATCTGTGATTGGACATGGCTACTGGTGTAGGAACAGTGATTAACGGTCCTACATAGTAGAACCGTATGATCACTATTCCTACACAGGGGAGAATGACAGACGGCTTGTTTACATTAGCCACCTGCCTTTCTCACTTCACGGCGGACGATCGCGAGTGACCGGTGGACATCGGGTCCGCCGGTCACACGCACTGACTTCCCAGGGAACGAGCTGGGGCGGGCGCGCCGCCTCCGCGGGCACGCGCTCGCCCGCTATTGGCTCACAAGCAAGTGACAGGCGAGTGACGTACCCATACGTCACTTTGCCTGGCCGGGGCTGACCGCCGCAGTATATGTACTTGCGGCGGTCTGTAACCGGTTAAAGACCACAACATACAGGGGTATACAATGTACGGTTAACAGCAATCACACACACACACACATAGGTTGAACTGGATGGACTGATGTGTGTGTATATATATACATATATATATATATGTATATATATATATATATGTATATATATATATATATATTAATATATATAATCACATTAGTTACTTTATAAATATTATAAAGTAAATAACATTCAGACCTGAAAATGCTTGTGGAAAAAAAAAATACAGCTTTATTTTGTACTTTATGTTGTAATTATTTAAACAGTTCTGCCTCTTAAAAAGAGAAAATAGAACAGAGTTAAATTGATGAGATGGTTGAAATTTTAGAATCTTCTGTCTGATTTAACACTGTGCCTGTTGTTATTTGCAAAATGATGTGACTGAATAAGAATAGCTGTAACTGAATAGTTGTAATGGTGATGCTGCTACTTAACAATTGAAGATCATGTCATTCCATTGTGTATTATGTCCATTAGCCTGGCTGCAGAGGCTCACAGTTTGCTCATTGAGAGGCATTTGATTTGTTGCACGGTTTTATTAATTGTTTCTGTTAAATGTTTTCTTTTTTTTTTTGAAAAGTGTTAAAAAAATGTTGTTACCTGAAACACTATTATTTGTAAGTCCCATTGTACTTACATATTTATGTTCTCTGTGTCTATGAGCCATAAAAAGCAGTGTAGCATATAGCCTGTAAGTGGACGCAGTTCGGGGTACAAGGAGTTAATTTGTGTTGCACTTGTTTCTAGAACTTCCCATTTTCTGCTGGAATAGAAGAATCTGCAGATATTGTTTGAGGAAGATACTGCCTTGTCCAGACTGACTGCATAAGAAGAACATCGTGATCCATTACAGCTAGAGGAGGTGAGTGTCTGCTATTTGTGTATTCCTTCTTTTTCAGGAAAATAAAATGTAATGCTTGACCTTCAAGATACTCTGATAGAAATGTTTGATCATTTAGCAATACCGACTATAACCCACATCTGCTGATGCATTGTTTATTTCAACTTTTATTTAACGTGATGCACTGTTGCACAATGATGTAATTTATGGCTTCAGTAATTACATATTTAGATGTGTGTTACAGGAATCACTTGTACATAATATCTTTCTTACTGGAAGTTTGATATTTACAAAATGCTAATTAGTGATTAAACAGCTTGAGGGGAATCACCTTTCATGCAGTTAATAGAACTGCACCCTTTTGTAATATTTCAGGTTTGGAAAACATATCTGTAATAGAGATGAGCTTGGGCATCCTCCGATCTCATCTCTAATCTGAACTTTTACCTCTCACTCTGTTTTTGTACTCCAATGAGCTGTGGGCCAGGCCATGCTGCGGCCCGCAGCTCACAGAAGCCTTGGTCTGCAGCTCATTGTGGGAGTTTAGAGATGGAGTCCAACTTTATTGTACCAGGTCATCCTCAGCCCTGCAGCTTCTGTGAGCCCACAGCTCATTGGAGTAAAAAAGCATGAGTTCAGATTAGAGATGAGTTCGGAGGACACCCCAGCTCATCTCCATTAAAATTTAGAGAGCTCCATCATCCTCTAAACTCATCTCTAACCTGACCTCTAATCAGTGCACGCCAAAGCAAATAAAGTGCACATGGCCTTTTTTTACAAAGCAGTGCACCACAATGAATAGTGTGCTGCAGTAAGGGCATGATTTGCAACATGCCATAGAAGATACTTTTTACTGTGCTTTACCGCAATGCATACAGGGATTTTATGTGATAGACCAACACAAAGTGGCACATAATTGTGAAGTGGAAGGAAAATGATAAATGATTTTCAAATTTTTTTTTACAAAAAAATATCTGAAAAGTGTGGAACCACCTTTCACTGCAAGTCTTTTTGGGTATGTCTCCACCAGCTTTGCACATCTACAGAGTGAAATGTTTGCCTATTCTTCTTTGCAAAATAGCTCAAGCTCTGTCAGATTGGACGGAGAGCATCTGTGAACAGCAATTTTCAAGTCTTGCCACTGATTCCTAATTGGATTTAGGTCTGGACTTTGACTGGACCATTCTAACACATGAATATGCTTTGATCTAAACCATTCCATTGTAGCTCTGGCTGTATGTCTAGGGTTGTTGTCCTGCTGGTAGGTGAAACTCCACCCCAGTCCCAAGTCTTTTGCAGACTCTAACAGGTTTTCTTCTAAGATTTCCCTGTATTTGGCTCCATCCATCTTCCTATCAACTCTGACCAGCTCCCCTGTTCGTGCTGGAGAAAAGCATTCTCACAACATGATGCTGCCACCACCATGTTTCACAGTGGGGATGGTGTGTTCAAGGTGATGTGCTGTGTTCCTTCCCGGAAGAGTTGAAGCTGTTAAAGCTGCAAACGGTGGGCCAAGTCAATATTAAACCCTGCATACTATGACTGAGATGCCATTAAAGTTCATTTGCATGTAAAGGCAGGTGTCCCAAAACGTTTGATAATATAGTCCAGTGATCCTCAAACTACGGCCCTCCAGGTGTTGTAGAACTACACATCCCATGAGGCATTGTAAAACTGTGACATTCACAGACATGACTAGGCATGATGGGAATTGTAGTTCTTGAACAACTGAAGGGCCATAGTTTGAAGACCCCTGATATAGTGTATCACTGAAAGATGCTCTGCACTATGTCATGATAATTGACATTATAATACATGGATAAAAAACAGAACACTCTATAAGTAATTAACAAAAAATAAACTTAAGTTGTTTCATAACAACTGTGATTCCTGTGTCCAAGTATAAATCCCAAAACTCTAGAGCCCAAATGGCTAGGTAAGAACTGACAATCCCACAAGCCGTGTTTAACGCCGTAACCGATCACCCCACATACATATACTGTGGGGCACCAGCTCCTCTGTACAGAATCACGTACAGGTACGTGATTCTGCACTTCCAGTTCTGGGGCGCCCACACCAGATGTCCGCCGGGACCTGCCGATCATTCCCAAAAGTAAAGAAAGCAGATCACCGTTAGGCTAGTAGGGAAGATAGAGATCCTGCATTTCTGCTAGGCAGGAACACAGATCTCTGTTTTCCCACAGTTAAAGCAACAGTTAGCAATCACGCCCTAGGGACACATTTAACCCTTTGATTGCCCCTGATATTAACCCCTTCTCTGTCAGTGTCATTAGTACAGTGACAGTGCACTTTTTATCACTGATCACTGTATTAGTGTCACTGGTCCCCCTGTTTGATTTGTCCGCTGCAGTGTCGCAGTCCCCCTATAATTCACTGATCGCCTCCATTACTAGTAAAAAATAAATAAAAGATCCATAAAAATATCCCATAGTTTGTAGACACTATAACTTTTGTGCAAGTCAATCAATATACGCCTTATTGGGTTTTTTGTACCAAAAACATGTAGCAGAATACATATTGGCTTAACCTCCCTGGCGGTATGATTCTTTTGGATTTTAGGTGCTGAAAGCGGTACCATTATTTTGCATGTAATTCTTGTGAATGAGCAGCCCAAACCAACTGTATACATTTATTATATATATATATATATATATATATATAATGCATATGTATATTATATATATAAATAAATATATATATATATATATATATATATATATATATATATATAATGTATACAGTTGGTTTGGGTTGCTCATTCACAAGAATTACGTATATATATATATATATATATATATATATATATATATATATTTACATAAAAAGTACAGTAAAACTGCAGGAAAGGGCACTGGGGGGCAATGTAATGTGATTTTATTTTATTTTGAATGGTATCAGTGTGTTTGGTGTGTTTTACATTTGAATTTGCCGCCGGTTCCACCCCCCTGCGAACGTCACATTGCAGGAGACGGAAGCCGGGGCATGGAGAGGATCGGGAGGAAGAACTGCCGCTAGACACCGCCGAGACACATCGCTGGATCCCGGTGACAAGGTAAGAAACCTCTTTTACAGGATCCAGCGATGCTTCTGGCGGTACCCCGAGTGTGGCTCAGGGTTACCGCTTTTGGCTCTGAAATGTAACCCCGAGCCACACTCGGGAATACCGCTAAGAAGGTTAAATTGATGAAGAAATTTGATTTTTTACATTTTTTATTGAATGTGTTTTATAGCAGAAAGTAAAAAAATATTGGAATTTTTTCAAAATTGTCGGCCTTTTTTTGTTGATAACGCAAAAAATAAAAACCACAAAGGTAATCAAATACCACCAAAATAAAGCTCTATTTTTGGGGAAAAAGGGCATAAATGGTATTTGGGTACAGTGTCGCACGACCACGCAATTGCCAGTTAAAGTAACGCAATGCCGTTTCGCAAAAAATAGCCTGGTCATGAAGGGAGATAAACCTTCTGGAGCTGAAGTAGTTAAAAGGTTAAACTCATCAGAGAAAGCAAAGTGTCACCAGAGAATGCTCTTACCAGAACTCATGCGACCTCTAAAAGTGGTAAAATCACGCTTATAATCAGAAGACGCAGATCTGCCACCCAGGTTGCAGAGAACTCCTATCTACCTCCTCCTCTAGGCAACCGAATTCTAAAAGAGCTTGCTATCCACTGTCATTGTGATTCAAGTATCCAGGTGTATTAGTGATCCATATCTCATAAAAAAAGAGTACTCCACATAGTGTATTACCGTTGATAAAAGACAATTTAATGAAAAAAAGTAACACTTTTTATAGGTCTTGTGTAGAGTAATATCTCTGATATCGGTATTAGTGTGAGGCATGAAAAGGCTCAGATCATTTTTTTTTTTTTTTACCATTTTCTGCTCCCCTCACACTTCAACAGTTAGTCTTTCCTCTGACACAATTGCTGCAATTTCTACACTCATGCTCTGTTAGGCCTCATTCACATAGGCAAATAAATCTGTAAGCCTGTGTGAAGGGCTGTCTTTAGCTGCCTGGGATGCATGGGTGTTCCATTCAGGGGCATGCAGGCAGCTTGTTGAAATCATTGAAAAGATGCCAGGTGCATATACTTGCATGGAGATCTACGCTTATCCCCAAATGCACATCCGTGTGGGTCCAATACACAAATCAGAACACAGTCTGTGTCCTGTGATCCATGCATCAAACCCACATGGGTGTGCACTTAGGAATGCTTGTGGGGAGCCATGTAGCCAGCCATTTGCCATTGATTTCAACAGGCTGCCTGCCTGCCTCTGAATGGAGCACCTGTGCATCCTGGGAGCCCTTGGCACAGGTGTATGGATCACTAAGACCATGTGAATGTGGCCTTCGAGTGTATATGTAGCCAAAACTTTTTTCTTTTACCTTGGTTAGAGTAGGAAATAGTGTGACTGTGAACCTCTTCCAGATTTTTTCGGCTGTGCATGTCCCTGCTGGGTAGATTCACTTTCTTGATTCTTTATGGTGTCCATTGACCCCCCCTACACATAAAATGATGGAGCTGGAGAGAGGGAGCTGGAGCTGGAGAAGGAGTTTCATCCACCAGTGATATCATAGAAAAAAATACAGAATTTGGAGTCATAGTACAGTGTAATAGGGTGGAAAATACGGGTTACAGCCCTCTTATCACATCAGGAGTACATATAGAGCTAGGGAGGGGTGGTACCCCACAAATTACATAATAGAACAGTATAGAGAGCTGAGGGAGGGTGATATCCCACTAATGATATCATAGAACAGTATAAACAATTGGGGAGGAGGGATCTCACCCCTCCAAAGATATCATAGAACAGTATACAGAGGTTGGGAGGGGTGACAATCCACTAATGATATCATAAGACTGTTTGTAGAATTAAGGAAGGGATCCAATCCCTCCTGTGACATCATAGAATAGTACACATAAGACAGTTTGTAGAATTAAGGAAGGGATCTAATCCCTCCTGTGACATCATAGAATAGTACACATAGCTGGGGAGGGGTGACATCCCACCAGTGATATCATAGAACACTGCATAGTGCTTGGGTAAGGGTGTCATGCGCCTATTGACATTACATGTTATTACAGAATCGGGGAAAGCTGTAATGCTGCTAAAGACATCATAGATTAATATATAAGGTTAGAGGAAGGGCTGTCATGCTGCCAAAGATGCCACATGTTCATGTACAGAGTTGGCAAAGGGTGTCATGCCACCAGTGATGTCTGACAGGCAGGTTTATATAGCTGGGCAAGTGCCACGGTCCTGGCAACACCACAGGTGAGTGTATACAGATCTCAGGGTCAGCACGTGTAACAAGAGCCTCTGCATGACCACAAAAGCACCATAACAAACAGCACATGGTGGGAGTGGGGGGGGTCCTCAGGGGAAATGCCAGGTGCCCAATGGCATGTGGCTGCCTCCACTACTACATCAAGCACAGAACCCTCACATGGCAGCAGCATCCCCACGAGCCCCGTGTCAATAGACACAGCTCTGTTCTGGCCTTCAGTCACTGCCACTTTCTGCTCCACACAAACCATACTAAAAAGCATACTAAAATAACATCCTTAGACCCAAACATAGAGAGCATCGCCCAGGCCAGAGCACCCAGGGGACCCACCTCTCTCTCACTGCCTCCACACACAGCGGCACCTGCTGGTCAGTATAGAGAAATGTGCCACTGACAGGCCAGGCATTTTGCCACCTGGCTCCCGATAGATAGTAGCTCTCAATAACCCAACAAGACAAGGATCAATGTGCTGACGTCACCACACTGCGTATATCCTGGAAGTACGACTGCTACAGAGAGCTGGCTGGCTTGTATACCATTAATGCGGATTTTAAAGTGCTTTGTTGTAAGTGCATAGAAAGTTTTGTTTGGATCAGGCAAGGACTTTAGAGGCACGATTTGATAAAAAACAATTTATTTAGAAAAATATATTAAAATCGACAGTAGAGGTGCATATACCTCATATGAGAGGACAACAAATACATATAATAATATACACAAGATATATATAGGTTGAAAGAGTTATATCCTACTACATCACACATAGGGCCTTGTGATCGGTGACAGGAGGGTAACTGTCGTCCGTCAGGGTCCCATAGTTTAGTTTTTGAACAGTGGATGTTAGATAATTGCGATGCTCGACATGTTTCGCTTTATATATAAAGCTTCATCGGGAGCTTAAATCATATTTCTGTGTAAAAAAGTGGACAAGAATCATTCAAACAGAATGGTGTATATAAACAGATGTATCAGAGATATTAAAATTATCAATGTTGATACCAAGTCAATTAATAGACATATACACCACACAATGAAACAACATTATATATGTACAATGATATAATGGCTAGACTGTCTGTTTGAATGATTCTTGTCCACTTTTTTACACAAAAATATGATTTAAGCTCCCGATGAAGCTTTATATATAAAGCGAAACATGTCGAGCATCGCAATTATCTAACATCCACTGTTCAAAAACTAAACTATGGGACCCTGACGGACGACAGTTACCCTCCTGTCACCGATCACAAGACCCTATGTGTAATGTAGTAGGATATAACTCTTTCAACCTATATATATCTTGTGTATATTATTATATGTATTTGTTGTCCTCTCATATGAGGTATATGCACCTCTACTGTCGATTTTAATATATTTTTCTAAATAAATTGTTTTTTATCAAATTGTGCCTCTAAAGTCCTTGCCTGATCCAAACAAAACTTTCTATGTCAATTGGGATGTGGCACACTTTTTACTTCTTAAAAAATACCCTTTTTGGCGATCATAGTACTGCTATCTGAAGGCGCCTTATTTGTTTCAATTGTTGTAAGTGCAACCTTTTTTACGATAAATAAAACTCTTAAGGATTTTATGCTATGGCAAGTTTATTTCTCTTTTGGGATCTTCAGTGTTCGAGTCTTCTTGAGGGCGGATTTCTGTATTTCAACATAAAGTTCCCCTGGATGGATAGAGGCCCTGGCTGGGTTTTTAGCCGTAAGTGATACTGATCTTCTGTAATAGGAGGTCTTTGCGAGCTGGTAAGCAAGCACTCTTTAAGGCGGAGGTGTTAACTAAGGAATACTCACTTTTTTGGTGACAGATTGTGTGCATACTGTTTGAAGGGCTTTGTTTCATCACAACCTGGACTTTTAATTGTATTTATTTTATTTTATTTTTGGTACTTAGCACAACTCTATATGGAATTGTAGTTGGTACTGTGAGTACCTCACAGGAGAGTTGCTGCTTCTAAGTAAAATGTTGCATTATTATTATACAGGATTTATATAGCGCCAACAGTTTGCGCATTGCTTTACAATATGAGGGAAGATAATACAGTTACAATACAATTCAATACAGGAGGAATTAGGGGGCCCTGCTCTTTAGATGGAAATAGTGCAGTTTTTCCCTCATTATAATAAACAAGACTTGTCCGCACACTACCTCAGTGTATATAGTGAGCTCCTCTTAGCAAAACGGCTTCAGCTTGGTCTCCTACCAAATGGGGGAACCCCTCTAACATATTTTTCGCACAGTAGGTGCTGAATCACACAGGTGCCATTTTCTTCTAGAACTCAAAGTGTCTGCCGAGCCAGTATTCAACCTGACCAGTGCCTACAAATATTGTGGCTAGTTGGCTGGGATACCAGATTGGGGCATTTAAGCAGTATCAATTTTATTTTGGCATCAGTAACAACATTTCCATGTGAGAGGTAATAGGGGCATAGTGTCACTGAAGATCTAGAACAGGGATCCTCAAACTACACATCCCATGAGGCATTGTAAATCTCTGACATTCACAGACATGACTAGGCATAATGGGAATTGTAGTTCCTGGACAACTGGAGGGCCATAGTTTGAAGACCCCTGATCTAGAACAACATTAGAACAGTTTGTGGTATGCTGTTAGATTTCAGGCATCCAATTTATGTAGCAACATTTCCATGTTTAAAAACTATATAAAAAAGCAATTCACTTCCCTCTCTTTATCTTAAATATTTGTTTTGTGTTTTTGAACATGGTGTTCCCCCTTATTAGTTTTAACAGTTTTTACGAATGCATGAGAGGGAGTATGAATCACTACCATTCCTATTGTACACATTGTATGGTAATGTTATCTGACGTATTCAAAGACAAGGAGGAAGGAGAGTGCAATATTCAATGAGCACAAATGTGCTAGCACAATGTGGATGTTCTAATCAGGAAAGGAAATCCCATTTCCTCCTACACGCTAACATATGCCTGTGACAACAGTTTTTTTTTCTTTTTTTTACTGCTACATTTGTATACTTATAAAAAGACAACACGCTTATTTTACCAGCCATGTATCTGTGTCTAGTGAAGATTCTAATCATTTTCCAGTTTGGAGTTTTGCATGCTACCGAAGAATGCTAATAATACAGTATATCCTAGGTTCTGTGGCTGGGTACATAATAAAATAGTCTATTACTGTAAAAACCACAAAGACCTGGGAGTACCAAGCTGGAGACAGTACAATGTGACATCATGTATTATGTTTACCATCTTATGTACAGTTGTGCTCATAAGTTTAGATACCCTGGCAGAATTTATGATTTCTTGGCCATTTTTCAGGGAATATGAATAACACAAACACTTTTCTTTCACTCATGGTTAGTGTTTGGCTGAAGTTATTTATTACCAATCAACTAACTGTGTTTACTCTTTTTAGATCATAATGACAACAGAAACTACCCAAATGACCCTGATCAAAAGTTTACATACCCTGGTGATTTTGGCCTGATAACATACACACAAGTTGACACAAAGGGGTTTGAATTGCTATTAAAGGTAACCATCCTCACCTGTGATCTGTTTGCTTGTAATTAGTGTATGTGTATGTAAGTTCAATGAGTTTCTGGACTCTCGACAGACCTTTGCATCTTTCATCCAGTGCTGCACTGAGGTTTCTGGATTCTGAGTCATGGGGAAAGCAAAAAAATTGTCAAAGGATCTGTGGGAAAAGGTAGTTACACTGTATAAAACAGGAAAGGGATATAAAAAGACATCCAAGGAATTGAAAAAGCCAATCAGCAGTGTTCAAACTCTAATCAAGAAGTGGAAAATGAGAGGTCCTGTTGAAACCAAACCCCGGTCAGGTAGACCAACTAAAATTTCAGCCACAACTGCCAGGAAAATTGTTTGGGATGCAAAGAAAAACCCACAAATAACTTCAGGTGAAATACAGGACTCTCTGAAAACATGTGGTGTGGCTGTTTCAAGATGCACAATAAGGAGGCACTTGAAGAAAGATGGTCTGCATGGTCGAGTTGCCAGAAGAAAGCCATTACTACTCAAAAGCCACAAAGTATCCAACTTACAATTTGCCAAACAGCACAGAGACAAGCCTTAAACCTTCTGGCACAAAGTTATTTGGAGTGATGAGACCAAAACTGAGCTTTTTGGGCACAACCATAAATGCTACATTTGGAGAGGAGTCAACAAGGCTTATGATGAAAGGTACACCATTCCTACTGTGAAACACGGAGGTGGATCGCTGATGTTTTGGGGATGTGTGAGCTACAAAGGCACAGGAAATTTGGTCAGAATTGATGGCAAGATGAATGCAGTTATCAAAAAATACTGGAGGAAAATTTGCATTCATCAGTCCAGAAGCTGCGCATGGGACGTACTTGGACATTCCAACATGACAATTATCCTAAACACAGAGCCAAGTGGACCTGTCATTGGCTACAGCAGAATAAAGTGAAGGTTCTGGAGTGGCCATCTCAGTCTCCTGATTTCAATATCATTGAGCCACTCTGGGGAGATCTCAAGCATGCAGTTCATGCAAGACAGCCCAAGAATTTACAGGAACTGGAGGCTTTTTGCCAGGAAGAATGGGCAGCTTTACCATCTGAAGATAAAAAACCTCATGCACAATTACCACAAAAGACTTCAAGCTGTCATTGATGTTAAAGGGGGCAATACACAGTATTAAGAACTGGGGTATGTAAACTTTTGATCAGGGTCATTTTGGTAGTTTCTGTTGTCATTATGATTTAAAAAGAGTAAACGCAGTTGACTGATAATAAATGGATTCAGCCAAACACTAACCGTGAGTGAAAGAAAAGTTTTTGTGTTATCTTTCATATTCTCTGAAAAAATGGCCAAGAAATCATAAATTCTGCCAGGGTATGTAAACTTATGAGCACAACTGTATGTACCCACTGCAACACTGTCCTTCTATTTATTGTTCTAAGTAAATAAACATACATTTTTTAACATTTACTATTTTGCCAGCCATGTCACACATGCCTCAAACAAAGTCCCAGCCCTCCTTTTCCTCATGTATAGATTCAGGGATGGAGGCGTATGGCTCTATACGTCTCATTTAAAGTCTCAATAAACCCTCCTCTTTAGTTCACTTATTGTATATACATGAATGTGTGAAATTACCTATATCTGCAGTAACAGATGACACATGCATACATACAACATGCAAAGTATATGCTGACACTTGTCACAGAATATTATTTACTTTGTCATTAAGGCCATGTTCACACCGGCTTTAAAAGCAGGAGTTTGAGGTGCATTTTTAATGCTTCTCCCAACTCCCAGTAAAGCAGTCTACAACTGAGAATATGCTGTTCACATTATCAAAACATATAGCATTTGCGTTGATATATTTCAAAAATGAAACCTCATGTGGAGTTTGGAAGGAGTTGAAGCTGCGATTCAAGTCTATAGTAACACAACATAAAATCAGCGGCACATGTTCGCGATGCATTTGCGGCACGTTTCCGGTGCATTAGGCCTTGTTCCCGAAAGTAAAAAAAACACATAGGGGAGCATTTTTAAAGCACCTTGAACACATGTCAAATGTGATAACTGACGCGCATTAATGCCATAGGCGCACTTGTTCGGCATCAGAATGCCTGTATTGGGGAGTTTGTTCAGCCACCATGCCCTTTGACCATTGCAGCCTGCCTCTGGAATTCACCCCCACCCAATCACAGCCTGACTCTTGAACATGCCCTCTGCTCAGTGTCCTGTAACCCCACCCCCCACTATAAGGAAGGAGAGCTGCGTAGTCACATGACAGAGCTTTATAACCACTTATAGACCGCCCACCGTGTATTTACGTCGCTACTTTGACGTTAAATATCGAAATTATGACAGCAGATAGCTGCCTTAACCCTGGTATTTTCTTACACGGCTGGGGGTCCTCTCTCACATAAAAGTGGTCCCAGTGGCAGTTTCTCCATGGTATCACTTTTGTGAGTTGGGGGGACGGGTTCAACTTATTTAGCTTTTCCTTGGTCGTTATAGATGCCAGTACCTCTTCTATTCGCCTCCTCCTCTGCTTTCTAAGTATGGAAGTCAGTTTGATAATGACCCCACGCATATAGGCCTTGTAGGTATTCCACAATGTGAATTTGTTAATACCCGGAGTGTCATTATATTCAAAAAAAGTGTCATGTTCCTGCAGGATCGACTGGCGCAATTTCTCGTCGCCAAAATCGTGGAGTCAAGTCTCCAAATGTGAGGAGGGGAACTACGCAGGCCATCATCGATTTCCAGAATTACAGGGGCATGGTCGGACCAAGAGATTGCGCCAATCTTGGCCGCAAGCACATTTTGCAACATGCATTTAGTAGTCAGAAACAGATCAATGCGTGAATAAGATAAATGTACGGCAGACAGAAATGTATAATCTCTTTCATTCCCATTGAAACAGCGCCATATGTCATACAGTTCATATTTGAGTAACAATGGAGTAATGGAGTGGATAGGACGTCTAGAAGGGGTGGTAGAGTCCATAGATGGATCTACGACAGTGTTAAAATCTCCCCCTATAATGAGGGAACCTTGCTGTACTTCTGAAATTTGGGAGAACAAAGGGGCCAAAAATTTACGTTGCTTCGTATTCGGAGCATATAGGTTCACCAAGGTAAATAAAGAATGATTAAGCTCACAAACTAAAATAAGAAAGCGCCCTTCAGGGTCTGCCACAGACTGAATACATTTGAAGGTGACCGAGTGTCTTATGGCGATGAAAACTCTGCATGTTTTTTTAGGACCATTAGCCATGTAGATGTGGGGTAAGTCCGAAAGGGACAGTTTAGGACATTTATCAATAGCAAAATGTGACTCCTGGACAAAGAGAACGTCCGCCTTGAGTGACTTTGCTTCTTTTGAGAGGGCCGATCGTTTGTACGGGCTATTAAGGCCCTTAACGTTCAGTGAAATCAATCGTAAGGGCATGGTAGATGCGTGCAAAGTGCGATTAGGAGTGCGTTGTCAATTTCATAGGGAAGGTGGAAACAGTACCTGATGCGGAAAGTCTCTGATTGGGAAGATGCACATATCCTAGTGTACTGAGGATCCTGTTGAGCCGTGAGATGCTCGGCAGTGGTGAGGAAGTGGAGAGGTGGTCGATGCCAAATCGGTGATGCTGAAGAATCCGTGATTGGTAGTTCGGCAGGACGATGAAGCGGAGCAACTGCAAAGAAAAGATAGGGGGACAAACAAGACAGACAAGACAGACACCAAAAAATTAAGAAAGGCCCGAAAAAACACGGGCACCATGGGCGGCTGCAAGATGAGCCGCTGAGGCAACTGGGGGATAGCACAGTGCTCAGCCTTACACTGGGCTTTATGCTATGCAGGCAAGGAGCTTCCAAAAAAAAAAAAAAGGGTAAAAAATCCCGTGGAAGCTTGCAAAACACAAAGTGGAGGAAAAAAGAAAAAAAAAAACAATGTAGACTTGTCGCAATTCTTGTGTTGCAGGGAACTTAAAAAAAAAAAAACTCAGAGTCCAAGTGGACTCCTCCGGCAACTCAGGTGAACAGATGGAAAGAGCCAAACATTCTTAGGCAGGCTCCCGGCAGACCTCATCGTGGTTGAGGGAACATAAGACAGAGACCGGGTGATTGCAGTAAGTAGACTCAGGTCCATTCGTTTTGCAGGCGCGTGGGAGATGGAGCGGAGGGTGGTGGAGCATCTGAAGGCAGGAGGTGCCATTGCTTGAACAGGAGGATACCTTTATCCACGCTGAAGATCGGGTATGTCTTCCCATTCCACGTAACCAGGAGCTTTGTGGGAAATCCCCACTTGTAGATCACGTTATGATTACGCAGGATCTTAGTAAGCAGAGCAAGCTTTTTCCTGTTAATCGCTGTTTGCTGCGAAATGTCGGTATAAAGTGAGATACCCATGAACTCGTCTGGTACAGCTGGACTTTGCTTGGCAGCTCTCATAACACGTTCTTTAACGTGGTAGTAGTGGATTTGAGCTAGTGCATCCCTAGGGGCCGTATCTGGGAGAAACTTAGGCTTAGGAATTCTATGCGCACGATCAACACATAGCTCAATGTCGCTGAGCGTCGGGATCAGAGATTTCATCAGACGCTGTATGAAGATAGTGAGATCCGCGTGCGTCACCGATTCAGGGATGCCTCTAAACTTTATATTATTGCGTCGCGAGCGGTCTTCTAGGTCCGCTATTTTGTTCTGAAGACGCTCAATCTCGCTTTCCTGGTCTGCGTACGCATCCACTACATCATTATGGGCTACATACAAGTCCGCCATTTTTGTTTCTATGTGATTGATCTTGTCCTCATGGAGTACAACTTTATCATGTAGGGGAGCAAACCTGGCAGATAGATCATTGTATAAAGTGTCCCGCATTGACAGCAACATCTTTTTCAGTGTGGCTTCAGATAAGGGCTGGTCAGAGGCTGGGAATGCTTCTAAGGTGAAAGGACCCTGTCCTGCTACATGCTGGGCGGATGGGGGATTCTCCACCTCCCCTACACGTTGTCTGGACTTGGCTGGGCTACGAGATGCGGGTGAGGAGGGAGGGGAGCACTCCTCCAGGTCCGCCATATTCCCCAGGCTGCCCCCATCTGCTTCCCCCTCTCTCTCCATCGGCTGCATGCAGCGCTCCACGCCGAGGACGGCGCCATCTTGCCTACCTCTCCTCGGACCGGCTGGGAAGAAGTCCGTGAGCCTCTGAGGCGGTTTCACCGCCTTGCGGCGCTTCGACATGCCGGCTGTGGCTGCGGGGAATTCGGCAGCTCAAAGCGAGCGTGTGGGAGTCCCGGATCGCTGTCGCTGTGGGCTGATGTGAGCTAGGTCCGCCGGAGCTCTGCAATTACGCGGCCATCTTCCTTGCTGGCCAGACACGCCCCCCCATGGTATCACTTTTATGGGTGGTAGGAGAGGCCGCTTCCCAGTCGTTTTCCCTGCTTAACGGAGCTGTCGGTAGTAGCGGGGAAAACGATCCGATCCCTTTGCCTGATGAAATTTGTGGATTTTTAAGTAAGTTGTCGCCATTTTTGAAGCATGACATGTTAGGTATCAATTTACTTGTCATAACATTATCTTTCACATTATAGAAATAAAGTGGGCTAACTTTACTTTTTTTATTCTTTAACCGGTTGCCGACCGCCGCACGACTATATACTGCGGCGGTCAGCCCCGGCCAGGCAGAGTGACGTATCGGTACGTCACTCGCCTGTCACTGACTTGCGAGCCTATCGCGGGCGGGCGCGCGCCCGCCGAGGCGCGCGCCCGCCGCGGCTCGTTCACAGGCAAGTCAGTGCGTGTGACCGGCGGACTCGATGTCCGCCAGTCACACTGCGATCGCTCCTGTGAAGGGAGAAAGACAGAGCAGCTTGTGTAAACAAGCTGCCTGTCAGTTCTCCCTGTGTAAAAGTGAAGATCTGTCCGTTCTACTATGTAGAACGGTTGATCTTTGCTTTTACACCAATAGGAATGTCCCAACACAGTTAGAATCACGCCCCTAGGACACACTTAACCCCTCCCTGTCCAATAAAGTTAACCCCTTCCCTGCCAGTGTCATTTTTGCAGTAACAGTGCATATGTATAGCACTGATTACTGCAGTAATGTCACTGGTAACCCCAAAAGTGTCAAAAATGTCAGTCAAGGGTCCGATCTGTCCGCCGCAATGTCGCAGTACCGAAAAAAATCGCAGATCGCCGACATTACGCGTTAAAAAAAAAAAACACCAAAAATGACAAAAATCTTTCTCTTTGTTAGTAAACGCGATAACTTTTGCGCAAACCAATCAAAATACGCTTTTTGCGATTTTTTTTACCAAACATAGGTAGCATAAAACAAATTGGCCGAAAAATGTTAAAAAATTTTGATTTTTACTTTTTTTTTTGGGGAATTTCATATAAAAAAATGTGAAAAATATTGTTATTTTTGCAAAATTTACGCTCTTTTTTTGTTTATAGCGCATGATCAAAAAATCGCACAGGTGATCAAATACCACCAAAAGAAAGCTCTGTTTGTGGGAAAAAAAGGACGTCAAATTCGTTTAGGTACAGCATCGCACGACCGCGCAATTGTCCGTTAAAATCACGCAGTAAAAAATCGCAAAAAAACCCCTGGTCCTTTAGCAGCCAAATCCTCCGGGGCTTAAGTGGTTAATTCAAAAAAGTGTATTTCTTTCCCAACAAATTGCGTTTGTAAGACTGCTGCACAAATACGGTGTGACATAAAGTATTGCAACGCTCTCCATTTTATTCTCTAGGTTCTCTGCTAAAATATATATAATAAAGAAAAAGAACAAGGGCGCCAAGTCATAAAGGTAGATGAACAGCTGTATAATTTAATGTAGTAACTTACATGTTAATAACAGGTATTCCAATAAGACAGCATGCATGGTGCAAAAGGACAGTCCCCACAGTGGATCCGATGGAAGATGCAAGATGAAGGATAATCGCATCTGGGTCCTGTATGGCGGGTCCTGTATAATGGTGAAGGCAGTCCTGGATACCAGCAATACCGGGTGATGCCGCAAATGGCGTGGGCTCCCTGGCTGGGCAGCCTCACCGCAATCCGCCGTGCAGCAGGGAGGTAATGACCCGGAAACCGGAAGTAGAAAGGACAAGTCTGTCGGTTCCTCCACGGAAGCCGACAGGAACGAACACTGAACCAAGAGTGGAGGGCAGGCCGCAACGTCGTTTCGGAGAACCTCCTCCTTCATCAGGCATCTACTGGCCCACGCCATTTGCGGCATCACCCGGTATTGCCGGTATCCAGGACTGCCTTCACCATTATACAGGACCCGCCATACAGGACCCAGATGCGATTATCCTTCATCTTGCATCTTCCATCGGATCCACTGTGGGGACTGTCCTTTTGCACCATGCATGCTGTCTTATTGGAATACCTGTTTTTAACATGTAAGTTACTACATTAAATTATACAGCTGTTCATCTACCTTTATGACTTGGCGCCCTTGTTCTTTTTCTTTGTTACATGTTTGGAGGGTATCCCTACCTCTTGAGGAGCTGCCTGTCTAATCTTCACCCCAGTACTCTGATTTGGACTTTTTGTACTCTTTCATCAGCAAGGATCCATCCACTCGGGATCATCGCATGATTGAATAGGACTTCTATACATTTGAGGTTCTTGTATCTTGTTTGCCCTGTAATATTTCCATTGTCACTCAATTCATTTTTTTTTTTTATTTAATTTATTCATTTATCCATTTAATCTTATTTACATTTAATTTCTGATTTCATCTGTGGCACCACTGGTCATGTGGTCCCCTCCAGAGTGGTCCAGTGAGCGCTGATTCACTGACTTAGGTCAGTGTGTGTCTTTTTATTCACTAAAATATATATAATGTTTGGGGGTTCTAAGTAATTTTTCATGATGCCTGCATAGTATAAATGTTTCATAAATGGTCTATAACATAGTATATTCACAACTACTTTAACATAACTTTAAGTAAACATTTGATTTTGGGCATCCTTTAACCACTTAACTACTGCCCGGCACAGTTTTACTGCGGCAGGTCGGCTTTGTCCCATGAAACGATGTACCTGCATGTCACTTAGCGGGACCGCTAGCGCCCAGGGGCGGACTGACCATACGGGCATTTAGGGCACTGCCCGGGGGCCCGGGGCCAGTAGGGGGCCCCATGACGCTCGCCATCTTACTATATTCAGGGAAGCTGTCAGCATGGTAGTGAAGCCGAGTATAACACGGTCCACACGGATGGACTATTTGGTGTGAGCTGGAGCAGGCACGGAGCAGAGGAACACACAGCAGCTCTCTGCTCTGAGGTTGTGTTACACTTTGAGCTATGGGAGAGTAAAAACAGCATCTGATGTGGGAGTGCAGAGACATTATTTCAGATTTGATGGACCAGCAAGCTGGAAGTAGAATTGAAAGTCAGTAAAGCTCTCTGTATGACCGCTCTGACTTGATGACATCCATGGAAGAGCCCTGAGTGTTAACCATTGCTTATCTGCTGCAAGGAAATGCTACACTGCTGCTATCCTCTGTTCTTGCATTAAAGCATATGTAAAGTGAAATTCTTGCCTCTGCTCACTGATTTTCTTACACTGAGCATAAAAAGCTCACTTGCTATATGCTTGCTGACAGCGGCGTAACTAGAACTTTCAGGGCCCCAGTGCAAGAACCCATGGGGCCCCCCTGACCCCCAGCCTGGGCCCATCCCACTGATCCCTGAGGCCATTTGCTCCCATTTCAGGTTTCTTTATTACAATCCAACAGCAGCACCTTTTCACATGTTCTGTAGCGGATCTCCTTCCTGCTGTTTTGGTCCCCCCCACGGTAGCAAAAAACACCAGAGCCTGGTCACATATGCGACCTTTGCAACCCTGGTAGTGTCAGTCAGTAGGGCAATGGATCGTGTCGGTAAGGCCGTGGACAGTGTCAGTAGGGCAGAGGATGGTGTCAGTAGGGCAGTGAAGGTGTCAGTAGGGCAGTGGAAGGTGTCAGTAGGGCAGTGGAAGGTGTCAGTAGGGCAGTGGATAGTGTCAGTAGAGCAGACGACAGAGTTAGTAGAGCAGTGGACGGACGGTGTCAGCAGAGCAGAGGACGATGTCAGCAGAGCAGAGGACGGTGTCAGCAGAGCAGAGGACGGTGTCAGTAGAGCAGACGACGGAGTTAGTAGAGCAGTTGATGGTATCAGTAGAGCAGTGTACGGACGGTGTCAGTAGGGCAGAGGATGGTGTCAGTTGAGCAGTGGATGGTGTCAGTAGAACAGTGGACGGTGTCAGTAGAACAGTGGACGGTGTCAGTAGAGCAGTGTACGGACAGTGTCAGTAGAGCAGTGGACAGTGTCAGTAGAGCAGTGGACAGTGTCAATAGAGCAGTGGACAGTGTCAGTAGAGCAGTGGACGGTGTCAGTAGAGCAGTGGACGGTGTTAGTAGGGCAGTGGACGGTGTTAGTAGGGCAGTGGACGGTGTTAGTAGGGCAGTGGACGGTGTCAGTAGGGCAGTGAACGGTGTCCATAGGGCATTGGACGGTGTCAATAGGGCAGTGGACGGTGTCAATAGGGCAGTGGACGGTGTCAGTAGGGCAGTGGACGGTGTCAGTAGGGCAGTGAACGGTGTCAGTAGGGCAGTGGACGGTGTCAATAGAGCAGTGGACGGTGTCAATAGAGCAGTGGACGGTGTCAGTAGAGCAGTGGACGGTGTCAGTAGAGCAGTGGATGGTGTCAGTATAGCAGCAGTTGGTGTCAGTAGAGCAGCGGACGGTGTCAGCAGAGCAGAGGACGGTGTCAGCAGAGCAGAGGACGGTGTCAGTAGAGCAGAGGATGGTGTCAGCAGAGCAGTGGAGGGTGTCAAAAGGGCAGAGGATGGTGTCAGTAGAGCAGACGACGGAGTTAGTAGAGCAGTGGATGGTATCAGTAGAGCAGTGTACGGACGGTGTCAGTAGGGCAGAGGATGGTGTCAGTAGGGCAGAGGATGGTGTCAGTAGAGCAGTGGACGGTGTCAGTAGGGCAGAGGATGGTGTCAGTAGGGCAGAGGATGGTGTCAGTAGAGCAGTGGACGGTGTCAGTTGAGCAGTGGACGGTGTCAGTTGAGCAGTGGACGGTGTCAGTAGAACAGTGGACGGTGTCAGTTGAGCAGTGTATGGACAGTGTCAATAGAGCAGTGGACGGTGTCAGTAGGGCAGTGGACGGTGTCAGTAGGGCAGGGGATGGTGTCAGTAGGGCAGGGGACGGTGTCAGTAGGGCAGCGAACGGTGTCAGTAGAGCAGCGAATGGTGTCAGTAGGGCAGTGAACGGTGTCAATAGAGCAGTGGACGGTGTTAGTAGAGCAGTGGACAGTGTCAGTAGAGCAGTGGACGGTGTCAGTAGGGCAGTGGACGGTGTCAGTAGAGCAGTGGACGGTGTCAGTAGGGCAGTGGGCGGTCTCAGTAGGGCAGCGGAAGGTGCCAGTAGGGCAGTGGAAGGTGCCAGTAGGGCAGTGGATGGGGTCAGTAGTCTTTTTTATTTTTGTTAATTTTTTTACCAATTTATTTTATTATTTTGTTTTACAATTTCATTTTTTATTTTTTTTATTACTTTATACAACTTTTTTTAGGAGCCCAGTGGGAGACTTTGGGGATATACCAGGGTTCTAAACGGACCTCTAATCTTTCACCTTGGAGTGAAAGAAAGAAAGAAGATTGAGGACACAGCCAGGGCTGGTGCAAGGATTCTTGACACCCTAGGCGAAACCTAATTTTGCCGTCCCCCATTGGCTCTGCCCCTGACTCCACCTCCTTTTCCCTGCCCATGTATACGTTGACAGCGGTGAAGATTTTTTGTGGCGTCTCTCTACCTATTTCTTCAGCCGTGGTCCCCAGGCCTGCACCTGCTCTTCTGGGCCCAGACTGAAGACAAAATAATGTTGTTCCATAATCAGAGTATATTCCTGTGTTCAGGGGATTTCTATGATATTCTACATATAATAATAATAAACACACACACAGTTCCATGTTGGACTGTCACAACAAACAGTCAGGTGACTGCTTCTGCCAATCAGGTCCCCTCTGCCCTATGACCCCCAGTACAGAGCCCAGGAGGTACTTCTCCCCTCTGCCCCTCATCACCTCCCCTCCAGGCTAATCTCCCCAGACAGGTCCCACTCACGTTCCATGAAGGAGGCTGCATCGCGGCCGCTTCCTTACTCTGTTCGGAGCTGACAGCACACAAGGTAGCAGCAGCCTGAAACTCGGATCACCTCTGCAAGCTCTCCACCCCATCACGCGCACAGCCCCGCCCCAACTGGTGAGCCACACCACCAACCTCCGCTTCTAATACCTAGCAACACACAACTCTGGTAGCGTTTTGAAAAGGCGGCTGTGGGGCCGGGAGACGGAGTGTCACAGGAAAGAGCACTGACAGCACGCGCCCAGCAGCCCTTCTGCCGGGGGGGGGGGGGTAGCGCTGGGGCGGTGCCCCCGACTGATGTGCGCTCTAGGCCAGCGCCTACCTTGCCTATAGGTAGCGCCGGCCCTGGACACAGCCCTCCTTACAGTTTAGCTGCTGCTAGACAGTGACACACTGCTTTTCTTATATTGCTGCTTTTGTGAGTAGTGCAATATGTAGGTGGGGCTTTGTGTGGGTGTGGCTTGAGTGTGGATGGGGATACAGGGGGCCCCGTGATCTCCTATTGCCCGGGGGCCCCATGAGTTGTCAGTCCGCCCCTGCTAGCGCCCATTCCTGTGTTCCTCTTATTTAGGAACACAGGTCTCTGTGTTTATGCAGAAAGCCCACCCCCCCCCCCCCCACAGTTATAAAGCGCCCCCTAGGGACACATTAAACCCTTTGATTGCCCTTACTGCTAACCCCTTCCCGTGTCATTAGTACAGTAACAGTGCATATTTTTAGCACTGATTACTGTAGTAATGTCATTGGTCCCCCCAGAAGTTTCAAAAATGTCAGTTAGGGGTCTGATTTGTCCACTGCAATGTTGCAGTCCTTCTAAAAAATCTCTGACCGCCGCCATTAATAATGGCCCCTGACAATTTTAATTTTTTTTTTGCTGAGGAGGAAGGAAGTTGAGTCGGGGGCACGGCCACAGCGGCTTCCAACTAACTGTAGGCAGAGGCTGCCTTGGAAGGGATCATACTCTAGTTGTGGTAAATTAGTGCTGGGGGGGGGGCGGCAGCGCGGGAAAGGGGCAGCGGCGTTTTATTACTTATATACCTTAATTATATAATATAAATTTTATATGAGGCCTGAGAAAATTTCTCTACACGCAATGTGGCCCAGAGAAGCCAAAAGGTTGGACACCCATGATCTATATAATCTGATGGCAGAAATCTTCTGCTTTACACCAGTGGATGTGGCTCTGTGCATTTCAGATCTTTGTCATAAAGTAGCAGTTGTATAAAAAGATTGTATATTGTATATATTACTATATAATATATATATAATATATTGTAAATGCAAAAGTAAGCAATTGTATATACATGGCAATTTCAAAACAGTTTATTTTAGAAATTACATTGTACAATAAAATAAACACTTAGGTTGCCTCCATTGGCATTAGATGATGACTGGAGGAACAGATTAATACCAAAGCATTTTTCATAGCAGACAATACATCTTAAATCACTTACACATTAGTGTTGATGCTTTGAAGTTGATTTACTAAATGCAAAAAGGCTTTTCACTTTGCACGAGAAGCTGCAGTTTACAGGGAAATATTCCCCAGAGCTTAGTAAATGGGGTGAAGCTCTGGCTTCCATCATCTAATCCTGTGCAAGCAAAAATCCTGTTTTTTCATTTTCCTTGCATGTGATTGGGTATTAATTGCAAAGTGAAATTTCATGACATTCGCTAAGCTTTGGGCAGAAATTCCCTTACAAAGTGAACAGCCTATTTGCTTTTAGAAAATCAACACCATCGTGTAGCAGATGGCACAGATTTTGGCATGCCAATGAAAGCACAGAAAATCTGAGTTGCTGTTTATTTAGTATTTTATCCTTCATATCTCTCCACTGGCTGAAGTTTTATAAAATACATAATACAGTATATTATTTTTACACATTGGACTGAACATAATAATTTCCTTTTATTTCATTTAATTGTGCCTTTAAAATGGACTGTGTACCTTAATTTACCAATAATAAGTATTTAAAACACGTAGACAAGTAATGACAAAAGAAGTATAACAAGAGTATAACAACACAACAAAAAAATAATACCTCAAAAAGTACAAAGATAAAAAACATTAAACTGAAATTAAAGAGTTTATTCAACGCATCAATGATTACCCATCTGTGTGATAGTAAAACATACAATAATATATTTTTTGCCTTAAAAGTGTATGTAAAGCCATGCTATGATTTTAGATTCTTTGAAAGATTTCCCTGTATTTTCTGTCCCAGAGATGCAACAGAACAAGTGTGAATCCAAAGAACTACAGCGCTGCCTCTATACACCTGTCTAATATATATCAAAAAATATTTTATATGTGTGAAAAAATATTAGTGCTTGCCTTCTATCACCAAAATATGTGTAAACTCATCATCATTCTTTAACAATTCATAGAAAAATGTATAAATAATTCAGTGGGAGCCAATGCTATCAATCTGTCCAATGAGGAGGGAGAGAGCAGAAAGAGCGGCTGGTCTTGTGCACATCTCTGGATTGAAATCAGGCTCAGGTAAGTATAAGGGGGACACATGCAGCACAGGAGGTTTTTTACCCTAATGCACAGGTGTCAAACACAAGGCCCACTGGCCGAATGTGGCCCCCCAGGCCATTTCAAGTGGCCCTCGCACCTCTCCTACAGCTGCGGCACCCCCCTTGCCTATGCCCCACCTTGTCTCAGTAGTCGGCGCAGAGAGGACAGAACACTTTTGCCTGATCTTGCACTCCTCTGTGCAGCTTCATAAAGGCTTGCCCCCCTTCTCAGCAGTGCACAGCAGAGAGGAGGGCAGAACTCCTCCTACAGATCCTGCACCTCTCTGTGCAGCCACAACACCACCTTGCCTCTGCCTCCCCTGGTCTCAGCATTCAGCAGACTCTGGAAGCTGACTCCAGCCCTACTCTGGTTCTCCTCCAGACCCTGCACTTTCTTCTTCCCAGATCCACCTGCATCTTCTTCCTGGCAGCCGTACAAGGTAAGGGGGTGCATTGTGATGAAAGGAAGGGTGGGTGACTCTTGACTTCTGATGGTGGGGGGTGGGGCTCTTGACATCTCATGTAAGCGTGTAAGGGGGGACGCGGGGTGCTCTGGACATCTAATCTTACAGATATAACTGGCCCTTTGAGGGCAACCATAATGCTGATGCGGCCCACAATTAAATTGAGTTTGACACCCCTGCCCTAATGCATGGAATGCATTAAGGTAAAAACCCTTTGGAACCACATTAGTGTATGATGACAGTACACTGTTTATTTATAGACATCTGTGTTTTTGAACACACTTGTGCACTTCAAATTCCCAGCTGACATGTCTTTTATACCACAGTCTATTTAAAGTCTATTGTTAGATCTGGAAATGTTTGAGTATCTGTTTCCTAATTTGTCTTTCCTAAAACAAGAACGGCCAGGTAAATAAATGACCACACATTTGCTGAGAGAATTACACATTTGTAATTGTATTTGCATTTAAATAAGGAAGTAGCATCTGGATAAACAGCTAGGATAATAACCTTCACATAGTCATAGCTGTCATTCCGTCTCTGGCCCTTGCAAGTTATAACACAGCCTACAGCAGTGATAGCGAACCTTGGCACCCCAGATGTTTTTGAACTTTATTTCCCATGATGCTCATGCACTCTGCAGTGTTGTTAAGCATCATGGGAAATGTAATTTCAAAACATCTGGGGTGCCAAGGTTGCCATCACTGGCCTAGAGTATAGCGGGAAAATTATGTTGATTAGAAATGCTTACGCTAAACATCTATTCACTTGGTTGGATGTATTTAGGTGATGGTTTAAAATCGTAAAGTAGCCATTTTTGCAGACCAAACTAAAAAGTAATGAAGTACTGAGGAGTACTGAAGGCGCTAAAAAATACTGAGGAGTATTGAAGGTATAGAGTGCACTGTGAGTACTGAGGGCACTGTGAGGACAAACAAATAATGGTAAGGATTAAATAAGTAAAGTTAAAAAAAAAAAAACTTTTTGGTTTATCCTCATTACGTTAGTGGGTAACATGGCCTAGAAAAGTGGAGATGCAACCCAGTGCACATCTTGCTCCATGTATATCGTTTAAGGTCAAATACTGCTGTGCAAAATGTGAGAAAGTTGTTTGTTTGGAAGCTCAGATCCTGGATCTAAAGAATCAACTGGCAGCACCATCAACAACCTGGATGGTAGCAGGACTGGGACAAAGGGTGGGCAGGAGGGGAAAGTTGCCCTGGGGGCAATGGTTTATTGCAGGGATGGGGGCGCCCTGACCCTAACCCTAAAGGAGGGAGGGTGCAGTTTGGCATCTTTGCCCTGGGCACTGGATGGTCTTGTCCCGGCCCTGGCTGGGAGTATGGACCTACCTGTCAGGTGCTAGCTGAGGCCATTATAGAGTAAGGTGATAATACTGACAAACATACACACACGTGCATACACACATACACTTGAGTTGAACTGGATGGACTGGTATCTTTATTCTACCTTACCAACTATGTAATATGGAGGTACAGGCACCTGAGGTAAGTAGTTGAGCTATGGTTAGAAGACAGAGTAGAATGAGAAGTGTTAGAGAGGCTTGTCCTGAGTTGATACATCTTATTAAATATGTCCATTTGCATGATATTGGGGATATCAGATCGGGAATGGCATTTCTGGAGCAGGATGCCTCACTTAGCTGCCAGGGGAGCAACTACTACTGTAAGGATAGGATAGGATTAAAAAATGTATGTGCTTGTACAAAATTAAAATATATCAACACAAATGCTAGAAGTCTTGTTAATAAAATCGAAGAAATCGAACATTTGAAACACGGGGGGGGGGATTTTGACTTCATGGGAATATTAGAAACCCAGTTTGATGGCTTAAATGACTGGCTTGAAACTGCCCTAGGGTATTCCTTTGATTAGAGGGGCAGGATAGGCAGAAGAGGAGGAAGGGTGTGCCTGTATGTCAAGAGTGATTTCATAGTGAATATGATTGTTGACATCGCTAATGGAGCTAGAATGCATCCTTCGCCTCCCAATGTTAGGCATGAGAAAGAGATCAGTCTCCTTACACAGTTCAAGATGACAGGGAGCCAGGGCAATTTTATAATCATGGGGGACTTCAACTACCCTGCCATTGATTGGTAAGATGGAACTTTTCAATCAACTTAGGCACATCTTGAATGTAATGGAGGACAATTTTAATGAGTCAAATGGTTTAAGCCCCAACTAGGAATAATGCTCTGCTGAGCCTTCTGAATACAAACAACACAGAGCTGATGACAGATGTAGAAGTAAGGGATAATTTAGGTAACAGTGAGTAATTATATTTATCATAAATTATAGGAAAGAATGAGGCTAGGATGAGAACATGAAAAGAGCCAATTTTACTAAGCTGTGTTCCATGCTACATGATACTAAATGAGATCACATTCTGGCAACAAAGAACACTGAAGAAAAGTGGGAGTGTTTTAAGGACATGTTAAACAACAACATTTGGCAGCCTTTTAAAAAATATATAGCTGAACGGTCAACATTGGCATTCCAAAACTACAAAGTATGCTCTATTACTGGCCCAGCAAGAGGAGGGAGGCCGAACTGGTGATGTACCTCGCTTGTATCTAACAGAAGTGGGTCATAAACAGGTACCAACTCCTCCTGAAAGGTTCCAAATGTGGCACCGGAAGGGGGGGGGGGGAATCAGATAAGCGGAGTTTCCACTTTTGGGTGGAACTCGGCTTTAAGGAAAGCTTGCTGACTGGAATGGTACCAGCTGATTGGCGAAAGCAAACGTAGTACCAATTTTAAAAGAATGTTTGAAATACTGTATACACCTAGGAACTATAGACTAGTCAGCCTAACATTGATAGCATGTAAACTATTGGAAGGAATGATAAGGGAGAGTAGGCTCAATTCACAAAGCTAACACATCAGTCATTTTAGGTGAGGCCAAAACAGTTTGAAAATCATAGTCACATGGCTAAAAATAGTGTGCTTTAAAGTATTACTAAACCCAGGACCCTGCAATCACTATATCTTGTCTCCCACAGTAGACAGAACATGGAAATGCAATCATATTAGTAAAAATAAACTGCTAAAGACATTTTCTCATCAGCAGTATATAACAGTTTTGTGACTTCTATCAGTGCCTGGGTAAAGCTTGTAGGAGGAGTTTTTATACTGCACTGGCTGTTCTATCGGGATGCAGGACCCCTGACCCGCTTTCTGGAGAATGCTATTTGACCCTGTGTTGATCACATGCATTCTCCCAAGAAAAAAAAACTCTCTAGCAATACACAACAAACTGAGCATATGCAGCCTGACTGCAGGCATCCGGACATGTTATGGAGACAATGCAAGAAGAGGAGGATCTGTGCATGCAGGATCAAACAGCCATTTTATACAATGCAGAGGATTAACTCCTTAGGTTCCACAGTGAGTATAACAAGCATGCTTTATTGCATATACAGACTGATTTTACTGTTGTGGGTTTAGTAAAACTTTTAGCTGGTGTTAAAGTCCTCTGAATTGAGCCTCACATCCAAAAAATTTCTAATAAAAATAATATTAGTAGTAACCAACATAGGCACTGGCATCTCATGGGCATCAAATGTTGGGTGGTTTCTAGTAACCAACATAGATTCATGAAAGGCTGTTTCTGCCAGACCAAACTTTTAATATTCTATGGGGAGGTAAGCTGTAATTTGAATAGAGGAAGGCCTGTGGATGTAGTGCAATATATTTAGATTTTGCTAAGGCATTTGATTGATACAGGACCCCATAAATGCTTAATTTATAAATTAAGCTTGTTTGGCATTGATGAGATTGTATGTACTTGTATAGAAAACTAGATGCAGGGATACATCCACAGACTAGTGAATAATGCCATATAGTTTGAAGTGACTATTTCTGTTTAACTTGTTCATAAATAATATAGGGGTCAATTCACTAAGAGTTAAATAACAGCTAATAATATGCCGCAAAATACAGCATGCGGTAACAATTGTGCAAGTGTTCAATTCACTAAGAATTTAGGGTTAATTAGTTGAGCTGGTTGCTAAGAAATGGGCCGGGAAGCTGGCCACCGTGTCCTTAACAACCGATTACTCATCAGCTGTCAGTGGGTTCCCCGCTGACAGCTAAATGTAAAAAAAAAAAGCAGACAATTAAAAATGTTGAAAAAAAAAAACGGCTCTGCCCCCTCCACCTCAAAACACCTTGCCCCATGTTGATGGGAACAAGGGCCTCATCCCCACAATCGTGGCCAGTGGTTGTGGGGGTTTGCGGGCACTATCGGAATCCTCCTTTAAGAAGGGGGCCCACAGATCCCGCCCCCCTTGTGAATGAGTATGAACCCTATCCATTCACTAAAAAAAGTGTCAAAAAGTAAAAAAGAAACCTAGAGACGGTTTTTGACAAACACTTTATTAAAAAAAAATCCATCGTCAATCACGGTGCCCGCTGCACCGCCAGCACCTGAAAAAAAAAAGTGGTCTACTCCCGAGGACCGCTGGCCACCTAATGTCTTCTTTGACATTTGACAGTTCTTATATAGATAAGAGCGAGGCCACCCAACGGCATCACCTGGTGGCCTCGCCCCCTCTTGTTACCACAGACCGATGCATGCTAGGTCGGTGACATGAGGGGGTGGGGCCACCAGGTGGGGTCACCAGGTGGCCCTACCCTGCCTTTATCTATAAAAGGACTGAAAAAGGTGAAGGAGGCATTCAGCAGGCAGCTGTCCTCGAGAGCAAACCTTTATTTTTTTATTTTTTTCAGGTTCAGACGGTGTGGGCATCATGGTTGATGATGGAGTTACATCAGAGGACACTGCTTTATTTATTTATTTATTTTTAATAGAGGATTTGTCAAAAACTGTCTCTAGGTTTTTCTTTTTGACACTTTTTTGATGAATGAGTAGGGGTACACCATGCTCATTCACATAGGGGGAGCAGGATCTGGGGGCCCCCTTGTTAAAGGGGCTACCAGATTCCAATGGGCCCACTGCCTGCAGACCCCACAACCACCGGCCACAATTGTAGGGATGAGGCCCTTGTCACCATCAACATGGCGGCAAGGTGCTACCCACTCCTCCATATTGAGGGCATGTGGCCTGGTATGGTTCAGAAAAGGGGGCACTTGCTCGCCCCCCCCCCCTCCCTTACCCACGCCGCTTATTTTTTTTATTTTGGGTGTTTTTTTCCCATACTTTTTAATGGGCCCTTTTTTTTTTTTTTTTTTTTTTTTTTTTACAATCAGCTGTTAGCGGGGAAGCCCGCTGACAGCTGACAAGTCATCGGTTGTCAAGGACATAGAGGCTGGCTTCCCTAAAAAATTCTGCATGTAATACCACCAGGAAAACCCTGGCTTTTAATGCAATATTTACCAGGACTTTGTTTTTCAGTAAATACCGCATAATCTTTATTTATTTATTTTTTATTTTTTTGGTGAATTGGACTTAAATTAACGAATGCGATAATTTATGCACATGAGTGACACGATACCCTTATGGCATGGTAAAGCTCAGTGAATTGATGCCTTAGAATTTGCAGTTTGCTGATACAAAGCTCATCAGGGCAATAATGCTACAACAGGATATAGCAACTTGACATGCACTTGGGAGCTTAAAATGCTTGTAAATTACTCACTAGGGGGAGAACCTCTGCATGATCAAAGATGGAAAAGGACCTGGGGGATCCTTGTAGATTACAGATTCAGCAATAGCATGCAGTGCCAAGCTGCAGCAAGCAAGGCTAGCAGACTTAGCATGCATTAAAAAGTGTATTTACTCAAGAACTAAAACAATAATTCTTCCACTTTATAATAAGGGTGCTGGAGGACCTCTGCTATGAGGAACGACAAGAATCATTAAAGTATGCTCCCTGAAGAAGGGAGGCTTAAGAGGGGATATGATCACAATATACAAATCTTTAATTGGTGACTCCAAAGTTGGGAGGAAACCATTTAACCTCAGAACTCTAAAGAAGACACATGGCCACACAATGAGGTTGGATGACAGGCAGTTCAGTCTTAAACTGTTTAAGGGGTCCTTTACTGTTGGAGCACTAATGATGTGGAACACCCTTCCAAAGTCGGAATTCAGACTTACCAACTATATAACTATGTAAATATGTAAAATTGTTAGAATTTTATTTTAATAAGACCTGGAGTACTTGAAACTACATTCTTGTTTCTTCTTGTTTTTTTGCTGACTAAATGCCAAAAATTTTCCCTGGCACCAGCTCTGGGAACTTAATTTCCCCCTTTCCTAAGCAATACTTTAATAGTAACTTTCCAGAGAGATAATCTGGCTATATTCTCTGATTAAATGAGGATAAATTGTTATAATGGACCCCAATCCCCATGTCTGAAGTAGACTTCTTGACTCTAAGAATACTCCCCATCTCAGACATCATTTATCTACACCAAAGAGACTCTAGTCTTAAAAGATATTAAAAAAAATGGATACCTACAGTATCGCATAATTGTGGGTGTGGCCAAATTGTGGTAACAGTGGGAGGGACCTAAAGGAGCAAAGATATTAAAACCTGAGCTACCTTCTTTATACTTAGCACACATAAGTCACAATCCTTTTACCAATAAAGTATGCTTTAATGATTGTGCCACAAGCAAGAGGCCTACATATCCTTTTCTTCACACAGCCTACCTACCTTAACCACTTGCCGCAAAATTATGTACTTGTACGTCATTTTGCTCAAGTGGTTGTACCAGCAGCTGCAGGCATCCCCCCAGTACCGTTTTTTAGAGCAAATGGTCGGTTTTCTTATAACAACCGATGCGGCTGAGCCTTCCTCCAGTGGGACAGGAGACCCGAGCGACCAGCAGCATCCACTGACTGACCAGAGACCTGAACAAAGCTGTAATCGGCTTTGATTGGGTCTCCAATGTAGTAACCCAGGAGCGACGTCACAACGTCACTTCCGGTTTACTCCGCAATCAACGGTGCTAGTTTTAAAAAATCCAAAGTATTCAAAAACATCAATCTTGGCTTTTTAAATACCGTGAAGTGCAGAGGAGGGGTTTGGGGTCTTTTAGACCCCAGATCCCTCCATAAAGAGTGCCTGTCACTGCCTATTACTGTCACAAGGGATGTTTACATTCCTTGTGACAGCAATAAAAGTGATCAGAATTTTTTTTTTTTTTGAAGGGACAGTGTAAAAAATAAAAATAAATAAAAATAAATAAGAATTTAAAAAATGTTTCAAAGCACCCCATCCCTTCGTGCTCGCATGCCAAAGAAAACCCATACGTAAGTCGTGCCCGCAAATAAAAACATGGTGAGGTATCGCCACAAACCCCTGAATACAGACTCCCCTCCCAGCACAGACTGAACCCCTCATTACAGACACCTCAGCACAGATTGACCTCCCAAGATACATACTATAATGTTTCAGTTTATAATAGATGCTGAAGAGTTAAACCCTATAACTGGTATAACTGGCTGATATGTTTGTTGGAGACTCGGGAGGTAAGAGTATTATTCTTAAAACGGTATTGAACACAAAACCAGAAATGTGATATATTGCAGTTTACCAATCATTCGATTTGATGGCTGCATTTGTTTTCTTTTTTAGGCCTTTTCCCTCTGTTTTCACCTGATAATCTGGTCAATAACACACCTTCTGTGTCTCCACTCCAGGGGGACCTTTGGACAGCAGCACTGGGGGGGGGGGGGGGGTTCTCTAGCTCTGTGCTGTCTGCTCTACTCCAATGTTTAAACTTAAGCTGACATGCCCCCCCCCCCTTTTGCACGGCCATTCACTGGGAAAACCAGTGTGCTGCTTTTTCAGCACCACCATCAGTATGTGATCAATTAAAGACATGGTTGGAGGAGGTATTTATATATATATATATATATATATATATATATATATATATATATATATATATATATATATATATATATATTATATCTATACACAAATGGTTTGCCTTTCAATTCTATTTTAAACAGTATGGGTTGTTTTACAAGGTAAAGAGTATACTTTAAGATGGGTTTCCGCTTTACCTGATGGATTTATTTATAATTTGAAATGATTATTTAGAGAATTACTTCTGTGTGACATAACATAAGGAGTGGGAACTTTCCAAGGTGGCTGAGATCCCTTTTTACTACAAAGTAGGCAAATTGTGTTCAAGGTTAAAAAACTATTTACATTTTAAAGTATAGTCGCCACTCATCTATGTTACCTATTACTGAATAGGTGAAACATGTTAAATTCATATTTTCGATAAGCTGACGCCCATTTTAATACATGGTAATGCTTCAGTTTCATTTGTTGAGTTTACAGCTTTATGGCAGTTAGTGCATTTGCCTTTTCTTTCCAGGTGCAAAATAAGTAATAAAACATATACAGTTATTGGTATAAATGCACTTATTATTATTATTAGTAGAAAAAAACTGTTATCATATGTGTGGGTTCTTTTTATATGCTGTAGTCTTTATCTCTTTGCTTTCTTCTTTTTTGCTTGTCCTCCCATCAGTTTTCTCTTTACACATTTCTTCACCTTTTTTGTGTTGTCTTCACTTCTGAAACAGACACAGTCCACAATATTATTCCTTTTTTTACAGCATGCTCCTAAAGAAAACTAGTTATGAACCAGAACATCTCATAGTGATCATATGATGACAAAATAATTTGCAGAGGTTATATTCAGTATTAAAACTATTTATAATAGCAGATATACAGGCAGCTGACTTTTAGGCCTCATGCAAAACAGGACATTTTGCCAGTTCTCCTAGAAGCCTTTCTTCCTGGCAGCACCGTTTTGCCAGTAGAAAAAAGCCTGATGCTTGTGTAGCACCCTACAGGTAGGTGCTAGGTAAAAGCATAGTGGGCCTTGTCTGCCTACCAGCAGGGCCATGTTTCTTTTTGTCAGGTAGGTTGTCATGACTCCAAAGTGTGTCTTCTGAGTAGGGGAGTCTCCCCACTGGCTCTAAAGGAGGCTTCTGATAGGGCAGTGGAGAAAGCCCAATCAGAGATTCATTTAGACTTGTATCTACCCCAGGAGGCAGATTCTGCCGCAGAGGATTCTGGAGGAGAGTATAAGTCTGAAGGGGGCGCATGACTCAGCGTCTTTGGTGGGAGCAGAGTCCCAGGAGGGAGAGAACGGCTGTCTCCCCTCCTGTCTGAGGAAGTGGATGTCTCGGGGTGTCGCATGAGAATCCAGAGAGCGCCGAGTTGAGCTTAGGGGATCCGGTGTGCCGAGAACCAGCGGAAAACGAGAGGGGTCCAGTCCCAGGAAAGCCTACACAGGTTGTGAGTACTGAGGATTGCCCCTGGAGGTCTGCCTGAAGTCTTAGAGGAGACCGCTCCGGAGGAGGTTCTGGGATCCAGTGTCAGCTAGCTGTAAAGGGGGTACCTAAGTTGAGGACCCTGAAGTAACAGAGGGGGTACATAGTCAGTGGACCCTGAATAGCTAAAAGAGTAAAGGGGGCGCCTGCAGTTTGGGCCCTGAATTATGCAGAGTACCGGTTGAGAGTTGCAGCCATACAGTAATTCACAGCAAGCTACCTCAAGCCAGTGCCAGACTGGAGAGAGTAGTCAGTGACTTTTCAGTGCAGCAGTGTCAGCAGTTCTATGCTCCACAGTCCTGAATCTTCTGGACCTATAGTCGAGGATTCAGCACTTCTTTCAAGTTACAGTGTGTTCTAAGCGTCAGTGAGTGCTGGCGTCGGCTGGCATGAAGGCAGCGCTAACAAACATTTTCTGGATAAAGTCCCAAGTTGTATCTAGTTAAGCCTAAAGGAGTATCCCACTCGTTCCCTTCTCCCATCCCCTTATCTACAATAAAAAACCACAAACAAAGATGCCGGAGTTGTCAATGTCTCATTTCTCACACCCAGGGTCGCAGCTCACATAGGCTGGAGAGGTAACCGGTAACAATGGCAGACCCACATCAGGCCACAGGCCTGGAAAACCTGCTACACTTGTAAAAGTGCGTAACGCATTTAGGTGCATTTACAGGTGAAGCTCTTGGTCTTTAATTCATTTCAAGTGCTAAACGGGCCTAGCCTTAACACACATTTAGAAGCGTCAAGTGTTTTTTTTCTGCCAAAATTCTGATTCTCCTGGACACATAGGCTAACATGCAGGGGCATTTAGAAGCAGGGAAAAAAAATGCCGGACACCTCTAGGAACAGCTAAAAAATGTCAAGTGTGCATTAGGCCTCAGGCAAATATTGACATTTCCTGGGGGGACCATTCACATATGTGCGGATAGCAATTCACACTTAAAATTGTGTTAATGTGCATTGTCACAATACAAAATAACATACCTGCTCTTTGTGTGGTGCATTGCAGTGCCATTTGTTGTGAATGGCACCCCCAATGCATCCTACTGTGGTGCTTCATGCTCTGCAGTGCACAACAATGCATATACTGTGTTTTTTGGTATACTGCATATTGAAACAATATATCAAGTGTGTTTTTTCATCTTTTGTATTGTTTTGGCAGCCCTATAATAATTAACAGGCTGCCTTAAAGCTGAACTCAAGTGATAACATATTTTTATATGCTTACATTGGGCCATCCTTTGTAAGCTGTAAATCACTGTAGTAGACGGAGTTAATACAGTGATGGCCACAATCTTCCAGGTGTTGTGCTGAGCAGGTTTCCTTCTGCATATTAACTATAGGATGTCGCTCACTTGGCATGGCAGTCACTTAGAGAATGCCTTGTTGTTTTCTCAATGAATGCAAAGTGTTCTCTGATTGGACATGGTAGAGTGGAGAGGGATGGCAATGTCACCAAGTTTGACCAATATAAATATGCAAAATATATCATTGCTGGAGCCCAGCTTTAATGAAGTGAACCCTAAAGCATGTTAGAGCACCGAAACAGATTGCTTTGGTGTAATTGGTACCTAAAAGTTAAAGTGGAAGTTTAGCCTAAAGCTAAAATCTCTAAATCTACAATCTAAGTCTAAGCCTGTAAAGCGAAAATCGCTATACATATCTTTTCTGAAACCGCTCCTGTTCAGTCTCCAGTAGGGATCGACCAATATCTGTTTTTCGTTGTCGATACCGATATTTTGGCCATCGCATATCGGTATCGGCCGATATGGGCTGATATTTTGTACATCCTATGTCAGTGTCAGAGACTAGTCTTCTCCTCCTCCAACCATTAGGGGGTGATACTCATGTAAGGGTAAAATGATGTCACAGCATAATTCCGTTTACATATGTTATTGAATATGCCTCTGACATATGTTATTGAATATGCCACTCACATATGTACAAATTAGCAGATCTGCTGGCAGATCATTATCTCTCACTCACTTGCCGTAAGTGATAACCGGGTGATACCGCTCCATTCGGCATCCACTCATTACTGCTCTATCTCTCACCCACTCCATCTCCCTCCCACCCAATACCGATCCATCTCTCATCCACTTGCCGCAAGTGATACCCGGGTGATACCGCTCCGTTCGGCATCCACTCAATACTGCTCTGTCTCTCATCCGCTCCATCTCCCTCCCACCCGATACCAATCCGTCTCTCACCCACTTGCCGTAAGTGACACCCGGGTGATACCGATCCATCCGGTATACGATCTCGGAAGTCAGGTGTGTGTTCACGCCCGGCGTGACCACGTGACCTCGAGGTCGTCATCGTATGCTGGACAGTGCGGTATCACCCGGGTGTCACTTACGGCAAGTGGGTGAGAGACGGATCTGTATCGGGTGGGTGGGAGATGGAGCGGGTGAGAGACAGAGCAGTATTGAGTGGATACCAAATGGAGCTGTATCACCCAGGTATCACTTACGGCAAGTGGGTGAGAGATACCCATCTGCCAGCAGATCTGCTAATGCGGAATTGCTTATATCTTTAATTTGCGCATATATGAGTGGCATATTCAATAACATTTGTAAAAGTAATTATGCTATGTGACATCATTTTACCCTTACATGAGCAATATTTGGAATATCGGCAATATCGGCCAGTTCCGGGGGCCGATACAGATATATCGGCAAAAGTCAAAATCTTGCCTTGCCGATTATCGGTCGATCCCTAGTCTCCAGTGGCGGAAGGTCTGTACAGGGAACAGCCGACAAGGGCTGTGAAATGCCTGGGAAATGACGTCACCCATAGAGTTACTATGGGGCTTCTGTTGTTTGCTGCCTCTCCTACACAGAGGAGCCGCCACTGACAGCTCAGCGTGGAACCAGACTAGAGCGGCTTCAGAAAAGGTATATATATATATAGTGAGTTTTGCTTAGTTAGTTAGTCTTAGAATGTGGATGCAAGTGGATTTAGACATTTTAGTTTTAGCCTGAACTTCTACTTTAAGTTTGGCCCAGCTCCATCAGGACTTAATATTAGGTCTTTAATGTGACATCATGTAGTGACAAATAGGGAGGCATAGGAGGTGGGAGCAATGGTATCAGGCTACTTTACCAAAAAAAATAAGAGATTTTCATATTGATTTTTTAAATCTAATGCACATTTTGACATGCAGGATTCAATTAAATGCACAATACCCCCATTATATGTAAATAAATAAACAAAATAAAATCCATATCAAATCAATATAAGTAAAAATGCCAGAATCTGAATGAAATTAGCAAAAGTAAGCAATTTTGCATTATCAAAGCTGTTTCACTTAACATGAAAAAACTGGTTCAAAGCATGCTACTCTTATGCCCTCCAGCTATTGTTATTACTATTATTTCTTTTCATTTTGCTAACTTGAATCAGTTAAGTTTTTGTTGGTTTATGTAAGATGAAATGTAATACAAGTGATGGTTGCTGGATAGACATGGAAAGAGTATGTTAAACTGTTTGACATTCCAATGGCACACTACCTTCTAAACCAACATGATTCAGCGAACCTTGTTACATCTCATTTTCTTTTTCACACACCCTTATGTGTATGAACATTTATATATTCTGTATTGGTGCATCTGTTAATGTTTTTTTATTTGTGCTGAAGTAATAAAAGCTTTTTGTAAAATCATCAACACTTTTCTTTAAATGTTAACTTTTATTTAAAGGGATTGTAAAGGCAGAAGGTTTTTTTTTTTATCTTAATGCATTCCATGCCTGCCTGGGACTCCCCTCCTCATTGGGTGAGACAGCAGCAGGCTGCGATTCACCCTTCAGCCAATCAGGAACAGGAGGGGGCGGGGCTGGGTCATGGCTCCGTGTCTGAATGGAGACAGGGAGCTGTGACTCGGCTCGGGTGCCCCCATAGCAAACTGCTTGCTGTGGGGGCACTCAACAGGAGGGAAAGGCCAGGAGAGCCGAAGAGGGACCTGAGGAAGATCCGGGGCTGCTCTGTGCAAAACCAACTGCATAGAGCAGGTAAGTATAACATGTTTGGTATTTAAAAAATAAAAAAAATAAACTTTACAATCACTTTAAGTAATATTCACCTTTTCCAGCAAGAAATGATGGCCTTCCCTTCTTTATCATTAGGGTCTATGCATTTGCGGGTGGAATTCACTGTTACTCTAAAAAACATTTAGATAAAAAACATTTAGAAAAACATAATATAATCATTTCATGTTTTTAAAGGTGAACATTAGAGACATTTTTAGAGATTCTCACTCATTCATCAATGTGCCTAGTTCACTTTTAACATTTACAAGGTTGTAGTTTGGAAGTAGTTGCATTCATAAGTGTCAGGTATAGTGTAATGAACATATACCGCTAAATTAGAGAAGATGAGCAAATGTATCCACAGAATGAGAGTTCTGTTCTGGATTTGAAAAATGTGGATTTTTTTTTCTTTTATGTTTAAATATGCTTTACACTTTATTTTGCAATTCAACATTTCCCACTCCTAATAAAAGGCACATGTGATGGTATTCATGGCCGAAGGGTGGTGAGTGCCCAGTTTCATTTCAGTAATTATCTTTACAGCTACAATGGATTTTTGTTTTGTTTTTGTTTAGTTTTTCGTTTTTTTTTTTTTTTTTTTTTTTTATTGATTGAAGTAAATTAGAGCTCAAGCCATTTATTAATGTGTTCCCATATTTCTCTTTGCCTTCCTGGTGGTATTAGTCACTGGGGTAGGAAGTGAAAAGAGGACTTTCCAATAGCAACTCAGACAGTAATGAAAACTTGACTTAGGCCGGGTTCGAACTGGTATGACTGTCGATCTGACTTTGCCCTGCAAAATCGGTCCTATATCGGTCCTACTTCCATCCGACTTGAATGAAAAGGATACAATTTTAGTCCAACTTGTCTTTTGACCAATCAAAACAATCCCAGTGTGACATAAATCCCATTTTCTAGTGCTGTAATCACCATGTCAGATGTCTCAAGTCGGATAATTAGGACAAGGATCCAACTTTGATCCAACTTCAGCGATATTAAATGGGCTCAAAACGGACCAAAGCCAGACGAAAATAGTGCAGGAACCTTTCTCATAGGTTGTGTTGGACCAATTAATACAGCTCACATAGGGAACCGTTGATTTATACACGTCATGCAACATGTGCTCCCAAAGTTGGAGCGTATGTTGCACCATTGTGAACCAGGCCTGAATGGGTAACTATTCCTTATTCCCTAAGACAAGTATGTAGCAAAACCAAAGAAATGTGAAAAAGCTGCTATTTAGCACAACAAAACCATTTATTGTGAGAAATATGCAGCAGGCATTTTCTTATAATTTGTTCTTTCTAAAAGGGACACCTGTTGCCCCTTCCCATAGGGCAGCTAAGCTGATAAGCAGGACTCTGTCCTTCCTAGTATTGGGTAAAGCTGAACCAAAAAACTGTAATGTTTACAGTTTACAGTGGGTTCCTTTCTAGCTAGTAATGGCAGATCAGAAGCTAGCAACATTATTTCTACTACTTCACATTATTGGAGAAAAGGGGACTGTTACTTCCCCTACAACTAAAATTCCCATAGCGCTAAAATTACTTTTGCAAAGCTGAAAGGAAGGAAGCAATCTTCTTTATACACTTGCACTCAGTTTTCTTTTCTGGACTATGGCAACAATTTGTCAGCATAGCTTAGCATAGTTTTACTGAATAGTATTGTTGCATCTATGTGGCAACTTAGTATTGTTATGGGTAACATATAGAACAGGAGTTCCCAAACTGTGGGTCGGGACCCACTGGTGGGTCGCGAGCTGCATTTGAGTGGGTCGCGCTGAGCTGGAAATCACTGAGAGCGGGCCTGCCTAAATTGTGCTGTGCGGGCCTGTGCAAATTACAGAGAGCCAAAGCAATCAATTTGCGATGGAATCAGCACCTCGTCTACGCAGTTTACGGAGGCTGGTCTGCATTTCCCATGAGGAGGATACTTGCATCAGTGAGTACGTATGTGGGCTGTTATGTAGGTTGTAGGATATGTTTATGGGGTGAAGAGCCAGCTCCTCTGTCCGGCTGGCAGGAGCGGGGGTGGCTTGACTGGCGGCGGGATTCTCTCAGCTATAGCAGGCAGAGAGGGCAGCCTCGGTGTCATAGGAGGACCAGGTGGCCCGGCGGTGTCAAGAGTTCATGGCAGCTTCTATTTTTAATTTAACATCCCCCTCCCTTTAAAATATGCATTATTATTATTATTTGCATTTCTATAGCGCCAACAAATTCTGTAGCACTTTACAATATTCAATAACAAGCAAGTGGGTCACGAAAAATAACTGTTTGCAGAAGTGGGTCTCGGCCTAAAAAAGTTTGGGAAGCCCTGATATAGAACAAACAAATGATATGGAAAGTAAGGAGGAGTTCTGTGCTTCATTGTTTAGCCAACTTTGTGATGGACATAAATTGAGTGAAACGTTTCCTACTAATTGGGGGATGCCCTCTACCCTACAGCTCAAAACTGTCCCTGTATGCATAATTAGTGTGATCTAAATACAGATTTCCATAAACATCTTTGGTGTAGCAAAATCAAGTACACAGCTGGCATTCACTGAGACTTTTTCATAGACCATATAGAGGCATACAGGGGAAGCTTTACTAAAACTGGTGCACACTGAATCTGGTGCAGCTGTGCATAGTAACCAATCAGCTTCTATGTTTAAGGGTCCTTTCACACGAGCTATCCAATCAGATCCACCTGTCAGTTTTTTTTTTTTCACAATAACGTCTGTGTTAACAGGGGTGATGAAACTTCAAACATATTTTGACATCACCGCCTGTCAGTTTTTTAGGCGGATCTGATCGGATCCTCCATGCATCCCTGCCCATGTCCACTGACACCCGCTGCCATCTGCATCCGATCCTGTCCTTGAAATCTGGACTGATGGAAACCCTATTTTTCATCCGTCCAGGGGATCGGATCAGATGGGATCGGATGAGCGCGGACAGGCGGTCCGCTCTCATACGATTCCCCAATAGAGATGCATGGGGCTCTGACACCTCCCTCTCCGCACACAGCAAGTTGGTCCGACTTTGAAAAAGGTCCCTGTACTACTTTGGTCCAACTACAGCCCATTCAATGCAATTGAAGTCAGATCATCTTAACTGACCTGACTTGTGGCATGACACTTGTGCTCTGAGGATCCTAAACCCACACCCGGGGCATGATGTGGCATTGATGTCAAAGGGGGTGGGGTCTTCAGATGACATCACCGGGTGGCCACACTCTGTGGCTATATAAGAAATGGCACACACTAGCGTCGGGAGAAGACTTTAGTGGATGGAGAAGAACTAGCAAAGGAAGAAGACAGCTGAGGGAGAAGAACCGGAGGAAGAACCAGGGGAAGAAGACAGCAGAGGGAGAAGAACTTGAGGAAGAACCAGAGGAAGTAGACAACAGAGGGAGAAGAACCGGAGTGAGAAGAGAGGAGGGAGAAGACATCACCGGAGAAAGAAGACATGTTGGAGCTACTTTACTAAAGGAATTGTCAAAAACCTGTGTACTGTATTTTTTTTTATTTTTGACACTTTTTTGGGTGAATGAGTAGTGGTACAATGTACCCCATGCTCATTCACAAGGGTCAGGATCTGGGGGCCCCCTTGTAAAAGGGGGCTTCCAGATTCTGATAAGCCCCCTGCCTGCAGACCCCCCACAACCACCACCCAGGATGTCGAAAGAGGCTCTTGTCCCCATCAACATGGGGGCAAGGTACTTTGGGGTGGAAGGCGCAGAACCCCTCTTCCCCAAAGCACTTACCCCCCCATGTTGAGGGCAAGTGGCCTGCTAAGGTCCAGGAGAATGGAGGGGCACTGGCTCATCGCTCCCCCCTCCTTTCCTGACCTGCATGCTCAGATAAGGGTCTGGATTATGGATTTTGGGGGGACCCACGCCATTTTTTTTGTTTTTACGTGGGTGTTCCCCTTACAATTCAAACCAGACCAAAGGGGTTTGGTATGGTCTTTGGGGGGGACTCCAAGCCTTTTTTTTGGCATGGGGTTCCCCCATCAAAATCCATACCAGACTCAAAGGGCCTAGTATTGTCGGATCCCGTTCATTGAAGTCGCATGGAAGTCGGAAATGAAGTAGTCAGGCAAAGTCGGATCAGAATTCATCCGACTTCCATGTTAGAGCAGTGTGAACCTGGCTTCATTGTCAAAGCTTAATCGAACAAGCTGAAGTTAGAAGCTGATTGGTTGCTATGAAGAGCTGAACCAGATTCTGTGTGCAACAGTTTTAGTAAAATTCCCCCACATTGTCTTATTTACTCCATTGAAAGAGTTAATTTTAAAAAATCTGAGAATTTTACTAATCTTTTTTTTTGCTGAAAAATGCTCTAATATAAGATTGAAAATGGATCTCTGTCAATTTATTTAAAATAATCATACTTAAAACTATAAAATATTTAGTAGATGCACATTTAGCAGCAATTACAGACCTGAGTCTGTGTGGATAGGATAGGATTTGCACACGTAGAAACAAAAAATATTCCCTCTTCCTTTGTGCTAACTACTCTAGCTAGGTTAGGTTAAATGAGGACAGGTTCTTTATTGGGTTGAGATCTTGACTTCCAGAACATTAACATTGTTGTTTTTAATCTGTCATTATGTAGCTTTGGCTTTATGCTTGTTGTCATTGCCTTTCAAATAGACATTGAAATTATGATGTGACTGTACATCAAGAGATTTTTAACAACTTTCTTGTATACATCCCCTCACTTGTGTGTTTCACTGATCTGTTTGGAGTATCCTTTTGACTTCATGGTTTAGGTTATACCATGATTCAAGCTCAACAAGTTAGACATTAGAGATTTGCAGGTATGAAAGTGACATGTTTTCTGTTAAAGGGGGAGTGATGTAACATTATTTTGCTTCTGCTGTGTGATGAGACACCTAGCTAACAGGTGGAAAGCCTACATTTTGTCATTGTGGGCAAATTGTTGGTGCCCACTTAGCTGGTGCCTCTGTGACTGAAGTTGTCAATTTAATTGCGGTATCGCAAGGTACAGTATCAAAAGGTTATAACGGCAAATACAGTTAACCACTTACCAACCGCCTGCCGTATATATGTAATGCGGCAGGCTGGATCAGCTGCGCGAATCGCCGTACCTACAGCACGCCTTTGCTCCCACTAGGCAGCGGGGATGCCGATGCATGGGACTGGCGGCACCGATTGCCATCAGCTATCCGCAATCGCTCCTCGCTGAGAGAAGGACGGTCAGCTGTTGTAGGCACAGCTGACCGTTCTTCTCTCTGAAATGATCACAGAGCGCCTGTGATCCTTCTATATGGGAACACATGTCTCTATGGTCATTTCACAAGCCCATCCCCCAATAGTTAGAGAACACTCCCCTAGGCTCGCAATTTAAAGCTTTGAGCAGCCCTAGGTTAACCCCTTCCCTGCCAGTTTCATTATTACAGTAACAGTGCATATTTTTAGCACTGATTACTGTAGTAATGTCACTGGTCCCCCCAAAACTGTAAAAAATGTCAGTTAGAGGTCCAATCTGTCGGCCGTAATGTCGCAGTCCGGCAAAAATCGTAGATCACCGCCATTACTAGTAAAAAATAAATAAATAAAAATTACATAAATCTTTCCCCTAGTTTGTAGACGCGATTACTTTTGCGCAAACCAATCAAAATACGCTTAATGTTTTTTTTTATTTTTTACCAAAAATATGTACCTGTATATAAATTGGCCTTAAAGGATGAAAAAAATTGATTAAAAAAAAAGTATTTTTTTGGGAATGTTATATAGCAGAAAGTGAAAAATATTGTTTTTTTTTTTTTTTAGAATTGTCACTCTTTTTTTGTTTTTAGCGCAAAAAATAAAAACCGGACAGGTGATCAAATACCACCAAAAGAAAGCTCTATTTGTGGGAAAAAAAGGACATAAATTTTATTGGGGTACAGCGTCGCACAACCGCACAATTTTCCATTAAAATAAAAAAGTGCTGAATTTTATTTAGGTACATCGTCGCGTTACTGTGCAATTGTCTGTTAAAGTAACACAGTGCCGAATCGCAAAAAATGGCTTGGTAATTAAGGGGCAAATCCTTCTGGTCCACAGCTGGTTAATGGGAAAACATCATATGTTAAGCATAAGTGCGGTCGACATTGGTCAACTGACCGAAAGAGACCAAAGGACATTGTGCAGGTTTGTGACCCAGATATTTGCATGAAGTGTGGTAACAGGATTCCATTATCACCCATTCCTTTGACCCTCACCTAGACCCTAAGGGTCCATGTACACGGGACGCTGGAAATGGCCGTTTAGGAGCATTTGGGTGTTTTTTCATAAGCCCCTGAACGCAGCTCCATGTTATCTTATCTGTCCATGTACACTGTGTCGTTTACAGTCATTTGCAGGCAGTTGCGTTCAGGGACTTTTTGTAGAATGCAATTATTTGCGTTCGAACGTGTGTTTCCCGGCGTTTTAAACGCAGAAACACGGCCGAACGTGACTAAACGTGACGGAACGTGATGAATTTACGTTCAGCGACTTTATACGTTTTTTTTCTTCCATTCAAAATCAATGGTTCCCTATGGGAGCCTATTGATTTGAATGGAAGTCGCACCGCAAGTCGGATCCGACTTGCGGCGCGATCTGCACTGTGAGAATCTTGAGGGGGAACTCCACGCCAAAAATGGGAAAAAAACTGCGTGGGGGTCCCCCCCAGGTTCCAAACCAGGCCCTTCCGGTCCGGTATGGAATTTGAGGGTAGCCCCACGCCGAAAAAACGGCGTGGGGTCCCCCCCAAAATCCATACCAGACCCTTATCCGAGCATGCCCCTAATGGCTATATAATAAGCTGCAGAGACCGGAGACCGGCATAATCACCGCAGACGTCGTCGTCGGAGGACCGGAGGAAGAAGAAGAGCCGACAGCAAAAGAGCAGAAGACCGGAGAGGAGAAGAAAAGAAGAGAGGAGCGGACAGCAGAATAGCGGAAAGCAAAAGAGCAGAAGACCCCGGAGAGGAGAACACAAGAAGAGCCGGATGAAGATTTTTAATAAACTTTCCAAAACGTCTCCTGTCGTTATTTCCATACACTGCCTTTTATGTGGTGAATGAGTAGGGGTACAGTGTACCCCATACCCATTCACATAGGGAGGGGGTCCGGGATCTGGGGGGCCCCCTTGTTAAAGGAGGCTTCCGGATTCTGATGAGCCCCCTGCCCGCAGACCCCCACAACCACCGGCCAGGGTTGTGGGGATGAGGCCCTTGTCCTCATCAACATGGGGGCAAGGTGCTTTGACGCTCGCTCGTCCCCTCCCCTTTCCTGGCCTGCCGGGCTGCATGCTCAGATAAGGGTCTGGTATGGATTTTGTGGGGGACCCCACGCCGTTTTTTCAGCGTGGGGCTACCCTCAAATTCCATACCGGACCCGAAGGGCCTGGTTTGGAACCTGGGGGGGACCCCCACGCAGTTTTTTTTCCATTTTTGGCGTGGAGTTCCCCCTCAAGATTCTCACAGTGCAGGTTGCGGTGAGACTTCCATTCAAATCAATAGGCTCCCATAGGGAACTATTGATTTTGAATGGAGGCAGAAAAACGCTGCTAAAAGCAACGTGGCCAAACGTGCAATAACGCAAATGGAAAAAGCTACTGAAAGCACGTTTAACAGCGGCTTTTTCCCGGCGTCAGAAATAGCTTTGCAGGACCTTTTTTCTAACGTCCCGTGTACATGGAGCCTAACACTAACCCTGGCAAACCTTGATCTAGGTATTTTTTTCTTTATTTATTCTTTATTTCTTCTTCTTTATATTTTATTTCATTTGTTTTGTTTTTTTTTTTTTGGACACTTTTGTTTGTTTATATCTTCCTTTTTTGCAAGAGGAGAAAGTTACAATGTATCTTTCTCTTGATTCAGAAGAAGACGTAAACACGGGGGTGAGCACAATGGCTGATCCAAGACTTATATTTGTCAATTCCCAGGAGAATTCAGGCTGTCTTGGATGCCAAAGGCGGTCCAACACCATATTAGATTGTTCTTGTACCATACTTGTTTGCATAATTTTGTCCAGCCGCTGTACTTGTATTTCTATTACAGTCACTTGAAATTCTTTGACTGCACACAGGTGATCCCAATTTAATCATGTGACTGTGGGAAAAATTAGCTTCAGCAATGATGACTAATGCCTCGTACACACGCAACGATTATCGGCCGACCGATCGTCCGACTTTTGTCCAGAGTTGTGTTTTGTTGGTTGGAATGTGCCTAGACTGCACACAAATTTTCACGGCCAACAAAAATCTACTTCAGAAGTGATGTCATGTGCTGGTTTACTTTCCGTGTGTTTTTTCTTCTCTGAGCATGCCCAGTCTCGCTCATCAGATTTTTGTCTGCCGAAATCTGTACTGACTGACGGAAAATCGGCCGTTGTGTTGACGGCCAACAAAAATTTTATAGCCTGCACACCAGATTTTTGTCGGCCGAAAAGTCGGAGTCGGTTGTCGGAAGCATCATACTAACAAGCCGAAAATCGGCCGATCGGACGTTGGCCGAAAATTCCCGGACAATAATCAATGCGTGTGTACAGGCATGAGGCTGGCCATACATTATACAATTTTCTTATTTAATTTTCCTTTATATTTACCAAAATTATATAATATGAGGTCAAACCTAACCACTTTCAATGTGTATGCAATCAGTCAGGCCCTTGTACTATAAAGTTGAAGGTAAATCTAAAGGAAATTGAATAAGAAAGTTGTATAGTGTATGGCCAGCCTTAGGTGTGTCATATACATATACTTTATTTTGGAGTTTAAATCATTTTGCAGAGATATGTTTTCACTTTTACAACACAGAGGACATTTCTGTTGATCAGTGTAAAAAAAAAAAAAAAAAAAAAAAAATCCCCTGTAATTTAATGTTCTATCATAATACAAGTGGCTGAATATTTTTATGGGCGCTGTAATTTAATAATGGTAGGCAGAGTTTACAGCAGGTTCAATTGTGTTGGTGCACATTGCTGTATGCTTAGCCAAAAGTCTTAGAGGTCTTTTAAACAAATGCTGTAATCATTATATGGACTCACATAATTTCTAACTGGTCACACGATGATGTTTGTGGTATTACTTCAATGTTTTGAAATTTCCTTGGGGGCAAAAATTTCATAGATCTTATGCACTGACATCTCGTAGATACATCTGGTAAAGAAAAAACAGGGAATATATGAAACAAAATAAATCATTTTACTGAAATTTAGTATTTCTTTCTGTTTTAAAGAATTTTTATTCTACATATAGTTTGGTATTAAAAATGATCTATTATTAAAAATTGACCCAGCCCCTTCATGCATTTTATTTTGCTGTTGAGTTTAACTCAAATAGTAAACCAAAACCAAACCAAAAATAGTAAACCAAAATGTGACCATTCCTCCTTTAGGCCCCTTTCACACGGCTCCGTTCCGTCAACAGAGCCGTTCTGCTCAGGGGGGGATCAATCCGCCAATCCCCGCTGAGCAGGCGGATGACAGCTCCGTCTCTGCTCTGTGTGTGGATATACAGCTGTCAGATCCCCGCTGTCCTCTATGGGGGAATCGGATGAGAACGGACCGCCTGTCCGTTCTCATCCGATCCCATCCGATCTGCCAGACAGATGGAAAATAGGGTTTTCATCAGTCCAGATTTGACGGACAAGATCGGATGTTAGCAGACATGTCTCCGCTGACATCCATTGCCCCAAAGAGATGCATGGGGCATCCGTTCAGATCCGCCTGAAAAATGGACAGGCGGATCTAAACTGTCGCTATGTGTGAAAGGGGCCTAAAGGATAAGTTCACATTTTCTGTTAGAATTTCACTTTTCCTAATAAATAGAAGTGTTTTGTAATATAATTTCTACCACAGCCATCGCATGTTCTTATCTCTCACTTACCTTGACTATGTCAGCTTAGAAACTGAACAAGTGTTTTCACTCTTTTTGAAAAAAAAAAAACATTGTAATCCCTGACTTTCTGCGACATCCAGAACATTTTCCCACCATGCCATGCTTTACTGCATCATATAATAGGACGTGCATTACCACCCACTGTCCAACTTTTTTATTTATGCAAGCATATGGGGGGAGTGGGTGGAAGGCACCCAGCTGTGAGTTTTCCTGTGATTAACCACTTCTGGATCGGAATTATGTGGGGTAAAGCAGGTGGTAAGTAGGTGTCTGATAAATGCTTTCTGAAGAGTGATCCAGAGTGTGGATTGCTATTCAGAGAGCAACACTAGTGTAAAATAGCCTTTAGGGCTTGTTCAGACTAGCATTGCTATCTGAAGAGCAATCTGTGTTTGGATCACTCTTCATAGAGCTTTTTCAAGTCAGTAAGGAAGCATTGTATTGCCTAAAATGCTCTATGAAGAATGATCTGAACATGGATTGCTCTTTAGAGAGCATTGCTAGTCTTAACGATCTCTAAGGGTTATTTTACACTAGTGTTGCTTTCTGAAAAGCAATCCACAATTTGAATCGCTTTTCAAAAAGTGCTTTGCTAGTCCAGTCCAGCTGTCAGCTTATGTGCATCTTCACCTCGTCAGTGCTGGTTGCTTCTCCATCCTAAGCACATAGACAGCTGATGCTGCTATATTCTCCCTGATGTTTTTCTCCTACTTTCCTTCTCCCTGTATTGAGTGATCAGTTTACAGGCTCAGCACTTCAGCTGGAGGAAGGAAGGGGGGAGCGATCAGAGAGCATACAAGTTCTCTATAGCAAAGCTGCATGTGTCAGTAAGAGAAACACCATAGGATGGTTCTGTAAAGTTCTACAAATCTATTTAGTGAGTGATGGAAAAAAAGAAATTGCAAACTGAGAGGGATGAGAGAGAGGGTGTATGTGTATGTGTGTGTATATATATATATATATACACACACACATACACATACACCCTATATATATATCTGGAAAGAAGACGGGGTTATGATGGAACCTACAGCGGCGACAGCATGCTGCTGGAGGACTTAGTTTTAGCTTCTAACCTTAGCTTGTTCAATTAAGCTTTGGCAATAAAACCTGGAACCTGATTGGTTTCTATGCAGACGTGAGTCTGATTTTGCACTCTCCAGCTTTAGTAAATAAACCCCAATGTATATTTCTCTCCATTCAGAAGAGGACGTTTCTGTGAAATACTACCTGTGCCTCGAGCCACAACAGAGAGGCAGAGGGAGCTTAGGGAACTGAACACGTGGCTGAGGAATTGGTGTAGAAAAGAGGGGTTTGGGTTCCTGGAAAACTGGACTGACTTCTTAGTCGGTTACCGGCTCTTTACGGGCTACACCTTAATGGGGATGGTACAGCTCTATTTAGAAGAAAGATGACCACAAAGTTGGAGGGGCTATAAAACTAGGTGTTGGGGTACAGGGTTCAGAGGAAGCGACAGCCAGCAGTGAGCAAAGGACAGAGGATAAAATGGGAGTCAGTAGTAATAATATAAACATAATGTCAAATCCTGGGGTGAATAGGTGGTCAAATCAAAAACTAAGCATGAGAAAAGGTAAAGAGAAATCAATATCCACTCATACAACACTGAGAGGAGTATACACAAATGCCAGGAGCCTAGCTAACAAAATGGGGGAACTGGAACTGTTATTACACGAGCAGGACTAAGACTTTATGGGAATAACAGAAACTTGGTTTGACAGCTCACAGGACTGGCTGGCTATTAAACAGGGGTATTCCTTGTATAGGAAGGACAGGGAAGGTAGAAGAGGGGGGGGGGGGGAGTATGTCTCTATATAAAAAATGATGTAGGGTGGTAGAGAGGAGTGACGTTGTCAATGGGACGAGGGGGGGAGGTGGAATCTGTGTGGGTAAAACTCCACAGAGAATAAATAAGTGGGTAATTATCAGTGGGGGTATGTTTTTGGCCCCCCCAACCTAACAGAGGAGGAGGAGCTTGACCTCCTATAACAGTTAGGAATGACGGCAAAGCAGGGAAATGTCATCAGAATGGGGGACTTCAACTATCCCTAAATTGACTAGGCAGAGGGGACAGCTCAGTCATTAAAAGCCCGTCATTTCATGAATGCATTACAGGACAACTTTGTCTTAATTGGTGGATTCTCCTACTAGAAAGAATGCATTGCTGGATTTATTAATTACAAACAATCCAAGTCTAATCTCAGATGTGGCAATGTAAGATTCTGGTACCTTTGGTACCCTTATTTACCATTTTCCTTTCCAAACATTGCGTCCCACCTTTTTAGTTAGGTGGAATGCATACACCTTTAAGACGGATGACGTCATCGCTGAGCGCCGCTGAGCGGCTATTTCAATCGCCAGCATTCTCTCTCACGTTGTTCGTTCAATGTGTGTCTACATGCTCACAAGCCGTGTCTTGCTGTCGGAACCTCCAGCTATTTGCCTTTACCTGGAACAGACCGGAACCTCGCAACTGATCCTGTATCTCGCTACCGGATCACTCCCTCACTACTGGACCCCTCTACTTACTAAACCTTACTAGTGATAAGTACCCCACAGGGGAATCCTCCATAACTAACTTACACTATCATCTTCTGCACATTAATGACTGTTACTATCTATGCATACTAATTCTACCATCTGCACTGTTACATAGATTGCTAGCTCTTGAGTCTACTACCATCTATCCTTGCACTGGGTTAGTCTATCCTGTCTATGTCATCTGCTGTCCTTACCACCTGTTACCATACATGATTACTAACCTATCTGCATTCTACCTATTACCATCTACTACTCTCCTGAACATTACTATCAAGTGCTTACCATTACTGTCACTGCTCACACCTGTCCCTTCAGCACATCACTACCATACTATCATATACATCCTATCACTCCAGGAACATCTTATTGAGTGTATGTATATCTGTATACTGAAGCAGACAGGCCCACAGTGATGAGTCTGGAGAGTTGGATCTGGTATTCCAACACATCTCTACATGACTACTGAGTGGAGATTCTGCAGCTGCAAATCCAGCTTACAATAAAAACGCAGGAGCGTTACAGGCAATATGAGACAACTTGGGATCTTGTGATCACAGGATGATCACATTTAGCGTAAATCATAGGAAAATTAGGTACGAGGGGAGCACAAGTACTCTAAATTTCAAAAGGGCAAACTTTTCTGATCCGTGCTCAAAGCTACAGGGCATCAATTGGGACCTAACCTTAGAAACATTGTTCATGGAGGAAAAATGGGAATGCTTTAGAAAACATATTAAACAGAGGTATCAAAGAGTGCATTTCAATGAGCAATAAATTTGGAAGTGCGAAGGGTAAACCTGGGTGGCTAAGCTGTAAAGAAAAAATTCTTATTAGAGAAAAAAAATTGGCTTTTAAAAATATGTAAAGCTGAGGGGGCATTGTCAGCATTCCAGCAATACAAGGAATGCAACAAGAAATGTAAGAATAAAATCAAAAAGACTACGAGAGACACATAGCATATTAATATTTTTTAAAAGACTCCTGGACGTGCATCTTAAAGAACACATTATACAAAACATGGATCACAGGGGCTCAGGTTAAGCCATGAAAACTGTTAAATGAAACTCCCAGTGGATACAGTACAGTCCATGAGAATAAAAGTCACTGTAAGAAGAACCACTGTATGGTCACTGAAAGGTCACTGAAATAATCAGCAGGCCACACTTAGGGCAATGAATATCTCTTCTCAGACGTGAAAGCCAACTTTGTAGAAACAGTAAACAAAAAGACAGAAAAGCTGCCTCTAGGTGTAATCTGTTTAATTCAAGGGGTAACAGTGTAGACAATTGCCAACTCACATAATGAAGATAAAATCAAAGCTTACTGCAGATGAGCTTTGGTTTTACCTTCATTATGTGAGTTGTCCACTCGCAGTTAAGAGTCCACTTGCAGGTAAGAATATCGAGCACGCCGTTCATAATGCAGAGACTGCGGTCAGGACAGGAGGTACAGCCGGCCTGTACTTTGTTGTTCCGGGTATGCGTGTGGGCCGCAAATATGACACATTGGACACTTTGTACACAGTCCTCCCTCAAAACATTTTCTCCAATGTTTCTACTCTTAAACGATCAGGCCATTATTATCTTTGCAGCATTTTTAAAAAACTAGAAAGGTTGATCATCTCAGCAAACTCCCAATGGTGGGATGAATTCTTTCCCTAAAATATCTAGCTGATAAAATCCCTCAAGAGGACTTAGAATAGCAGAAACATGATCCTTCCTTGATACCACTCACTTAAAAGAATGGGAGAACATAGCAGAATTCTGCACTGCTAAATGGCTGGGAGTCCTTAGTACACAATATACAAATAGTGGTTGAAGAGGTCATAGACTTTCAACAAAAGATCCCCATTACCTGGTTTGACACTATAAAAAAGAACATTAAAAAGAAAAAAGAAAGGTCACTTAATTCACACTCAATTAAGTAAGTTCAAACGTGACCTGGATGATTATCAAAACAACAAAATCTTTGCATAAAAACGCAATAGCCAGATACCTCCATTAATGCCCCCCCCCCACAATCGCATCCATCGCCCGTCAGGTTGCCTCCAGACCAACTGGTCCTCAACCCACATACGTTAAACCCTCTATATCATACTCCAAGTCTGATCAGGGACATAATGATTCCCTCACAATAAAACAGAAGCAGAATAATGGCAGTATTCGCAATCAGATAGAAAAAAATTAAAATAAAAATAGCTCAACTATGGGCCCCCCCCCCCCCAAGTCGGCACATCACAATAGGTCCACTAATAAATGCCCCTGTTCTGACATCACACATGTTACGGCAAATTCTCCATCACCTCAGACTAGACAATCTACAGTCGCATCTACCTTGCCACACTCTGCCACTCTGTTACCTTTTCCTGTTCTTCCCCCGCATCCCTCTGATATTTTTGCACCCACTCCAGTTACCCAAGACCATCACAGCCCTCTCAGACCATCTGATAGCACCAGCATCACCATTGGGGACGTTGACGGTAGGAACCACCACTACCGTCTACTTCCTCTCATTTTTTAGTGATCAACCCCCGTCCCAAACATAGATTTAAAAGAAAGTACACATACGAGGATGTAGGGGGTAGATGAAAACCCAAAAACAAATGCCAAACAGCGGAAACTATAAAAATCTTCAATTTATCTTCATATAGTCTTACACCTGAAGATATATCTTTATTAAAACAAGGGCCTTAGCTTTGCTTCCACCACGTTACAAAATTCCTTTCTTCTATTCACAGATCCTAACAAATTTATTAGAAATGTAACCTTCAAATGTTTTTTCAAGTATGAAAGCCCATCCCAACAAACCATACTTCCCAGGAAAACTACACATACATCCAAATCTCCTGCATTGGACCTTCCAGATAGCCCCTTTAGCACATACGAGCCTTGTGCTGAGGGGGAATCCAGATCTAGATGCTGAGGGGGAATCCAGATCTAGATGCGTATCTCTTTACACAACATACATATACTTCTACAGTGATAACTCATACCATCCTATTACCCAAGTCCACATTCTATCCTATGTGTGCCAAGGGTCCATACCTTGACGCCTTTTTATAGAATTGTTTTTCAAATTTTCAGAAAGTGTGCTCCGATTCCTCTAAAAAAGAAAAATACTTATATCATAGTTTTAACCTTGGTGAAACAAAAGCCCTCAAACACCTTACTAACCATCTCAATCTTATTATAAAACCAGCAGATAAGGGTGGGGGCATAGTCCTCCAGAACAGAACAGATTATATCTCAGAAGCTGTTCGACTACTTTCAGATCATGACACTTACATTGTAGAAAAACTTTACAGATTGAGGTTGGTAAAGTTTGCCACCATCCCGAGTTACATATAGGAATTAAATAAGGGCATTCTCCTCAAGGTGGGATTTTGTCGGCAAACAATACAAAATATGTAGAAAATATATGATAAAATCATTCGTTTTATTAAATAACATGAATTAGCAATTGAGTATTACATTATTTACATACAATAAAAATGTATCAACAAGCATTAAAGAGCATAACATGCATGGACCAAGAAAAAATCCTTGGGGTAGTGAACCCCTGCAGTTGAAAGTCCTACTCCAACGCGTTTCAAACTTTTGGAACAGACAGTTCCGTTCTTCCTCAGGGAAATGGACTTAAAACTCTAAGTAAAGAAAAAAGAGACAAGGTATAATGATGTGATATAACTGCATATAATGGGTAAGGCACATCCCTCTGTGAGTGCCAATATATGTATGGATCTACGCCGAGATTGTTAGAATTGTTGAACTGACCATATGAAGAGAGGGGGAAGGAATATGTGGGAGAAAACCATCCCAACAGATCCTTTATCCGTCCAAAAATTATTGTATATCCATAAATGCAACAAGGTGAGAGTGTAAGACAGGAGGGATCTAATTTTCAGAGAGAATGTTCCGAAGAAAGAGGAAAGTGTAAGATTGATTACACTATACTCTAGTGAGCACCAGAAGGTTGCTAAGGTTTTGAAAAAAGATTGGCATATTTTGACTGAAGATGCCACTATCTCCAAGTTCATTACAAAAAATCCAGCAATAGTGCATCGCAGGGCCGGATCAATTGGTGAGCAGCTGGTGCATAGCGAGTTCAGGGGTGATTCACCTCGTGATCCATGCAGGGTGTGGGGTACCTACCACTGCGGATCATGTATCTGCTGTCCCTTTATCCAACAACGTACCACCTTCTTTTTGCCCAATGGCAAGCCTTTCAGATTAAGGCATTTTGCCAACTGCAAGACCAGGGGGGTGGTCTACTTGATGGAATGTGAGTGCAGTTCCTTTTATGTGGGTAAAACCAGACAGGAGTTCCATGACCGGGTGGGCAAACATCTGGCTGGCATGAGGGTCGGCAACCCCTATTTGCCTCTCGGGAGGCATGTTGCTGGCCCCCACGGCTACCAGATGCCCTCGGTGAACTTTACTGTCCTGGACCGCACTCACATTCCATCAAGGGGGGGCGATTGGAACAAGGTCCTCCTCCAGACGGAGGCACGTTGGATCAGGGCCCTCCGAGCGACCTTCCCCCCTGGTCTCAATGAGACCGAGAGTTTCAGACCTTTTCTGTCGGGCTTTAGTTCAGGCAAGACAGATTAACCATTGCCTCACTTCCATTCACCCTTTTTCCCCCTCTAACAATCTCGGCGTAGATCCATACATATATTGGCACTCACAGAGGGATGTGCCTTACCCATTATATGCAGTTATATCACATCATTATACCTTGTCTCTTTTTTCTTTACTTAGAGTTTTAAGTCCATTTCCCTGAGGAAGAACGGAACTGTCTGTTCCAAAAGTTTGAAACGCGTTGGAGTAGGACTTTTCTCACTTTCAACTGCAGGGGTTCACTACCCCAAGGATTTTTTCTTGGTCCATGCATGTTATGCTCTTTAATGCTTGTTGATACATTTTTATTGTATGTAAATAATGTAATACTCAATTGCTAATTCATGTTATTTAATAAAACGAATGATTTTATCATATATTTTCTACATATTTTGTATTGTTTGCCGACAAAATCCCACCTTGAGGAGAATGCCCTTATTTAATTCCTATACATGACACTTACATTAAACTCCCACAGGACCAACTTCAAAGTAGAGGCTGAAGCACTCATCCAGACAGCTCTTCGAACTAAAGTTGTTGATAAGGATGAGGCTTCCTTTTTGCGTAACATAGTAACATAGTTAGTGAGGTTGAAAAAAGACATCAGTCCATCCAGTTCAACCTATGATGTGTGCGTGTGTTTGCTGTTAACCATACATTGTATAACCCTGTATGTTGTGGTCTTTAAGGTGCCCATCTAATAGTTTTTTGAAACTATCGATGCTCCCTGCTGATACTGTTTGCGGAAGAGAATTCCACATCCTTACTGCTCTGACAGTAAAGAACCCCCTACGTACTTTAAGGTTAAACCGCCTTTCCTCTAGTTTCAGTGAGTGGCCACATGTCTTATTGTATTCCCTTTCTCTGAATAGTTTGTTCCTTATGCTAGGGTCACCAGTACAGTATTTGTACATTGATATCATATCCCCCCTTAATCGTCTCTTCTCCAGAGAATAAGTTCAGTGCTTGCAGTCTTTCCTCATAGCTGATGTCCTCCATTCCCCTAATTTTTTTTGTTGCCCTTCTCTGGACTCTTTCCAGTTCCAGCACATCCTTCCTGAGGACCGGTGCCCAGAACTGGACAGCATACTCCAGATATGGCCGGACCAGAGTCTTGTAGAGAGGGAGAATAATCTCTTTATTTCTGGAGTGAATCCCCTTTTTTATACATCCCAGTATTCTGTTGGCTTTGCTTGCAGCGGCTTGGCATTGCATGCCACTGCCAAGCCTGTTGTCTACCAGTACCCCCAGGTCCTTTTCCATCTTAGATTCACCAAGAGGTTCCCCCCTAGTGAGTAGCTTGCTTTCTGGTTTCTGGCACCCAAGTGCATTACTTTACATTTTTCAACATTAAACCTCATCTGCCATGTAGTTGCCCACCCCATTATTTTGTTTAGGTCCGCTTGTAAGGTTTCCACATCCTGCATAGAAGATATTGGCATGCTTAGTTTAGTATCATCTGCAAATACTGAGATTGTACTAGATATCCCCTCCTCTAGATCATTTATGAATAAATTAAACAGGATTGGTCCCAGGACAGAACCCTGGGGGACCCCACTTTCCACACCTGCCCAATCTGAGTACTCCCCATTAATCACCACCCTTTGCAACCTCCCCTGGAGCCAGTTCTCTATCCAGGTACTCCCCTTATGGTCCATACCTACCTTCCTTAGTTTGAACAGTAAGCGTTTGTGGGGAACTGTGTCAAAGGCCTTTGCAAAGTCCAGATACACCACATCCACAGGCTTGCCTTTATCTAGGTGGCAGCTCAGTTCATCATAGAAGGTTAATAGATTGGTTTGGCAAGAACGATTTATCATGAATCCATGCTGATTACTACTAATAATACAATTTTCATTACTAAAGTCTTGTCTGTGGTCCCTTAACATCCCCTCCAAAATCTTGCAGATTACTGATGTTAGGCTGACCGGCCTATAGTTACCCGGCCTATAGTTACCCGGGATATATCTCGGCCCTTTTTTAAATATTGGTATCACGTTGGCTTTTTTCCAATCAGCTGGCACCATACCCGTCTGTAAACTTTCCTTAAAAATCATGAATAATGGTCTGGCAATCACCTGGCTGAGCTCTTTAAGAACCCTCGGGTGCAAGCCATCCGGTCCAGGTGATTTATTTATGTTAAGTTTCTCTAGTTTAGTTCTAAGTCTATCTTCTGTTAGCCATGGCGGTACTTCCTGAGGTGTGTTGTTTAGTTTGGCCCTACAAGCTGGGTTAGTGTAGCCCCCCAATTCTTTTGTGAAGACTGAAGAGAAGAAATGATTTAACACTACCGCCTTTTTCCCTGTCGTCTGTGGCCAAATCTCCCTTGTCATCTTTTATGGGGCCAATGTGTTCTGGCCTCGCTTTCTTACTATTTATATACTTAAAGAATTTCTTGGGGTTCTTTTTACTCTCTTCCGCTATATGTCTCTTGTGTTCTATTTTAGCCGCCCTGATTTCGTCTTTACATTTTTCTTATAAAACTCTTTGTAATGTTTGAATGCTGCCAATGACCCCTCAGTCTTGTATTTTTTGAGGGCCTTTTCTTTAGCATTAATATGCATTTTTAAGTTGGAGTTTAGCCACCCATGGTTTAGTTTTGCTCATTTAAATTTATTTCCCTTTGGAATGCACTGGTCAATCCCTTTGTTTAGTATGCTCTTGAAGCACTTCCATTTTTCCTCCGTGTTCTTTGTTCCCAGGGTTCTATCCCATTTGATATTTTGTAGCAGAGACCGCAGTTTTGGGAAATTGGCTCTTTTGAAATTCAATGTCATATTACCCTTGTGTTTCCTATTACTATGATCAATACTGAAACAAATTGACCTATGGTCACTGTTTCCTAAGTTGCCCCGTATTTCTATATCCATGAGAAGGTCTGTATTGTTGGTAATCAGTAGGTCAAGTACCGCATTGTTTCTTGTCGGTGCGTTCAACATCTGACCCATGAAATTGTCCTGCAAAACATTTAGGAACTGCCTTGGCTGAATGCGCGGTTCCATTATAATGACATTTCCCATCCTTGCTGCCAATCCTATCTGTAAAAGGAGGTCCGCCTCCCCCTCCTCCCTCAGGTTGGGGGGCTTATAGCCCAATATTTCCTTCCCCACAGTGCCTTCCCTTTGAAGTTCTACCCATAGGGATTCTGCCTCGTCCATAGCTCCATTATTAATATCATCGTAAAGACTTCTATAATACACCTTATTTTTACCATCTGCCAAAAGTGCACAAAAATCTTTTACATCCCCAGGTAGGCCCATTGTTGCATCTATGAACAGTATAACTAGTGTTTTTTCACAATACATTGATTTCTTCTTACAACCGCTTGCTCAGGTTCTCTAATGCTACATACAAGACTCCACTCACTTACTGGAACTGATTACCCTCTACACATGGTAAGAGGGATATCTTTGGCTATCTTTGGACATGAACTCTCTGTATACCTCTATACCCCACAACATTGGCATGATAGCCACGCAACATTTTCTATTACAAGACTCCCTGCTCAATCCCGATCAAAATACTTTTATTTTGGACGCAACTCAGTTTTGTCTTATGAATAACTATTTCCTTTTCGACAATGATTACTATTTGCAAATCCATGAAACAGCAATGGGGGGCCAATTTTGCGCCCTCATATGCAAATGTAACCATGGCTTATTGGGAAATGTTTTTCATCTGAAAGAATAACCCATTTGCTAAACAAATAATATTTTTCTGTAGATATATCGATATTATCATATGGGATGGCCCCCCTGTGTTGATAGATCAATTTGTAAGCCATTGCAACAACAACAACCTAGGCCTTTGTTTTAGACCTTTTGTCCCACCTCTGTTTGGGACAAAGAGACTTTAGCTTTTCTAGATCTGGAACTAGGTCATGAAAATGGTAAAATTTTTGCCCGAAATTACACTAAACCCACTGCGGAAAAACTCATATCTACATGTTGACAGCTGTCATCATTCACAGTGGTTAAAAAGGTTTCCCTAAGAGCCGATTTTGTCGTTTGAGGCAAAATTGCACCAGGGATTGTGATTAGATCTCTCAGAGCCAACGCCCAAAGAAAAAATTATTAGACAAAGGTTACCCAGATGACTTAACAAACCTGACTTAACAGAACTAGCCCATATGACTTTCATTTATGGGAAACCACCCAAAACTCGACTCCCAACTTGTGACCCGCCAGTTCGTTTCATTACCAGGTATCACTGTCAATATAAAAAAATGGAAAAAATCTTACAAAAAACACTGGGATAATCCTAAAACAAGGCCAACATCTAAATTCTGTCATCTTGGATAAACTCAGAGTTACCTATAGGAGAGCTCAAACCCTCAAAAATAAGATTGCACCAAGAAAACTTCAGAGTACTAGTAGAAAAGACAACCAATTATGCCTCCTTCCTCTCAAAGGGATGTATGCTTGTCAGAAAACATTATGCAAAATGTGTGATTTTTTTCCACCATGGGCAAAAACATTTCACTCATAAAAGGCAAAACGTATAATTTAGATGATTTCTACAACTGTTCCACTGATTACATGGTTTATTGCCTTACCTGCCCTTGCAAGTTATTATATGCTGGCCACACCATCAGGCACCTGATACAACACTTGGGTAGACACCGTCGTTTTGTTGAAGTGGAATACGACCAACATAGTGTACCACAACATTTTTGGAGTTCCACAATAAATCCACTATGGGCCTAAAAGTGTGGGCTATAGAGTCTATATCCAAGGATCTGTCCGAAGCTGAACGGTTCTCTAGATTGTGTCAGCGCGAGACGTTTTGGATATACACTATAGATACTCTTGCTCCTCGTGGTTTGAACGAGGAGCTAGAAATGAATACCATACTTATTGTAATAATCCGTCATTTGTTTTTTCCATTTTCATGTATGACTTAGATCTGGTAATAATTTAATATTTTCAATATTCCCCTTAGGTAATATACATTAAATATTACTTTTTACTCCTCTTCCAATGTATATACACATAGATATATCACCATTTTAGACATGATAAACTGTATATCCTACATGTTTTTATAATTTCCTCTTACTGCATTAACATTCTATCACATCAATATTGTACGTATCCTTAAGTTTTTCCCCCTACGGTACATATTACACCAGTTACCGTCATATCATCTGTATTTTTTTTTTTTTTTATGTATAACTTAACACTCCTTTATTATTTCAGTGTGCCTAGATACTGGCGTGTTTTTGTGTATACATTTTTTGTATATTGGCGTGTATTATTATATTGTCATTGCTTATCATGATAATTGGTTGTATCATCCAGTATATATTTTTATACTCAGGTTCACTTCTAACATTATTTTTATTTCTATACATTTTTTTTTATGTATTTTTTTTACCATTTATTTCTAATTTCTTATTTGCTTTATTTTATTTTCATTTTTTCTTTTCTTTGTTATTTTTTCTTTATTTGTATTGTTATTCTCATTTTAATTTAATGTTAGATCGATTTCCTCTTGTGCTTCATGTATTATATTTTCCTATATTACTGTGTTATTTTAAATCTTTTCTATTGAAGCACATTGCATTCATTGTCTGCAAAGTCATTTTAATATTTGGTTCTCCACCCCCACTCATTTCCTGCCTCTCTGCATTTATATACGGCTCTCACATTGTTTTTCCCCAATACACTTGATAAAGGATACGCGTTGTGTTCTTGTCCTCTGGTGATGCCACACGCTTCCTCAGTGCTGCGCTCCACTCTGCGACACACACGCATACCCGGAACGACAAACAAAGTACAGGACGGCTGTACCTCCTGTCATGACCACGGTCTCTGCATTAGGAACAGTGTGCTCAATGTTCTTACCTTGCGAGAGGACTCTTTACTACGGATGAGCTTTAATTTTATCTTCATCATGTGTGTTGGCAATTGTCTACACTGTTACCCCTTTAATTAAACAGATTAAATTTAGGAATATGGGATATTATTTTTACCACTAACACACACTTACACAGGTTGAACTGGATGAACTATTGTCTTTATTCAACCTTAACTAGTATGTTACTATGACATAAACACAGGGGCGAGCTGCACAGTGACTGATCATTGTGTTAGTCAGTCAGAGGTTATTACAGCAATTAGGTGAGCAATTGGTGTGAGTAGCTTCTAGCCCCAATTAATATCAAGTAAATGTTTTAAATTATCATACAAATATGTATTTTAAGTAAAATCTTTATTTTTTTTGTGCAATATATGGGGTGGGATATCTAGGGGGAGACTGTGCCAATAATGCCAGGTTCACACCCCTCCAGTCTGTCTGATGTTTGTATGTACTTAGAATTACAGGGAAGTGAAGCCTTTCTCAATCAACATTTAATATCCTGCCACCATGTTGTTTAGCTGTAAAGTGGGCATAGCGGAGGAGGTAGGAAGTTGGCTATCGTTTATCTGAAGTGTATACACCAATGTTTCTCAACCTTTTTTTCAGTCAAGGCACCCTTTAAAATTATGGATAATCTCAAGGCACCCTCTAAATTATGGACAGTCTTGAGGCGTCCCATTCTAAAATGTAAAAAAAATAATCTAATAGTTTTACATAATGCAGCAACATATTCACACATAGAACACCTAACGTTAAAGCTGAGTTATTCTTCCAAAGCAAATATACTTTTGCAAACTGGTACTGACTAATATTCCAATGTTTCTCTTCTCCCTCAAATTTTCTCAATTACTTAGCTAATGAGACCCCCAAAGCTTAAGGCAAGAGGCAGGGGAGGTCAAACATGGATGATATGCAGGCAACTGATCCTCCTTATCAACGGATGATGTCATTAGTTGTTGACAGCTATAAGGTTGTAATGATGTACAATGAAACCTGTGGCTTTGTGTAACTAAATGGTAGGCTTCATCCACATGCCGGCTTGTATACAGTTTTGGGGCAATTTTTAGGCATTTTGCCAAGGCACCCCTGAAGAAACCTTAAGGCACCCCAGGGTGCCTGGGCACCCTGGTTAAAAAAGGCTGGTATACACCCACGGGCGCAACTATATAGTCTGGAGGAAATTAACAGCTAGAATAGAATTAAAACTAGAGCATGCTCAGTAGATGCCTGGTCTACACAATCCCTGGCTGCAGCAGGGACACAGACGAGGAGGGAGGGACAGTGACCAGCAGAATCAACCATGTTTTTTGCATAATACAGAAAATGAATTTCATAGTAACTGAATCAGTATGAACACCATGTAATACAGCATGTACTAACAGCTTTAATGAGGTGGGTTTCTCCACAATGGGTACCTGACAGTAGCTCAAACTATAGAAGTCTAGAGAAGAGTTCTATGCCTAATGATAAAATAGTCCAATACAACTTTTAACACATTAAATATACCCTAATAATAACAAAGTTATCCTATAAAATTCAATAATATCAGAAGTATAAGTATAGAAGTGTTAAAATTAAATGCTTTCTCCCTCCTGCAACTTGTCATGCCAAGAAGTTTAAGGTAGTGTGCACTAGCAGTGCTCATGCTAACACATATAGCAGTACACACACACACGCATATATTAAAATACAGACTAACACAACACCTGTCATTCCTATCTACCCCAGTTTTTACATGTCTTGTTACATCTAGACTTTGCTTTTGCCCATGCATCAGGAACCTTCAGTGTATGCTCCTTAGCTCCTTGCAGACCAAAGTGTAAACAATGTTGTACCATGGACCGATGCCCAACTGCTTCTAACACAGGTACACCTTCCTAGGCATCCTGCATTTCTGACCAATTTGTTAGCTATTCTAAATGAACTGGCCGAAATTTGTACAGTGTATGACCATCTTTACCATTCTTTATGACATTTCCATTAGTGGAATATTTTATATATATCTTTTATAGAGACTATATTCTTTTAACAGATTCAGCTGCTTAGAGAAACACAAAAGAAATGCTAAAAGCGGTAATTTTCAGTTAGTGTTAGTTTTCAGTTTTTTTTAGGCTTTTTCTATTTGTATTCGCCTCGTCATCTGGTCAATAAAACACCTCCTGTATTATACGTGTAGCACTGCCCCCTAGAGGACTGCTGAGAATTGCACTTTCTGGATTCCCCAGGGTTACCCTTAGCAACTGATAGCAGACAAATAGCATTTAAAGTCCTTGGCTCAGTCAATAATCAATCCAGGGGATGATGGTTTTTTTGTGTTTTTATTGAGAACTGGGATGGGAGAAAGAATGAGTGGGATACTCCAACTATGAACTATGCAAAAATCTTGAGGACAACTAGCTGTAGTGTGCGGCAAGGCTGCTGCTTCACCTTGCCACTGAAATGAAGATAAAGAATATGATCCTGATTTAGTTTCTCTTCAGGGTCCTAACTTGGCACCCCCTTTCTCACTTGCTGTATGTACTAGCCCCTGTCCACTGACTTTCCACTGGAGTGGTCCCCTTCCTGGGCAGACCCCTGGCAAGCTTCCCGGTACTCATGGACACTGTTTTTCCCAAGGTTGCTCTGTCTTCAGCTCCACTTGTCAGCATCCACTGGACCTCCTGGCTCAGCACCACACTTCTGGCTCACTAGGCGCACCGGCTGTGACCACCTTCCATACAGCCAGGAGGAGAGACAGCTGTCATCCTCCTGGGTCCTGGGACCTGGTTTCCCACCCAAAGACACCCTGTCACATATGCCCTTGGCTTTTATAACATATCGCAGGATGCACCAGTATTTGTGCCAACCCACTGGGATAGTCATAAAAAGCCTGTGTGTCACTGGCTGGGTTTCCTCCAGTGTCCAACAGGCTCCCCTATTGGATACAGTGGGGACACTCCCTCAGCCCAGATTAATCACACATGGACACATGCATCAGGCCTAACTACTGATCAGGCTCCCCTGATAAGCAGATGGAACAGACTATGGTTTACCTGCTGCTCCCCTGTTAAGCAGGTAGAGCAAACTTATCCTCCCTAACTAGCACCTATCTAGGAGGGTGCTACATACGGACACCACTCTAAATGAGTACAGGAGGCGGATTTGGACAGCAGTCTAGGGGTAGGGAAATGTTAAATGTACTAGCAGATTTAAATACACTAACAAATTGATGCTAAACTCCAGCTAATGTAACCAGTTACAGCAAACAGTTTTTTTTCTCCTGTTAAGAAAAAGGTCTTACATAAATAAATAAAAGTACATAATTTTAACCCCTTAGCGCTGACGGAACGCAAATATGCGGCCTAGGTTTTAAAGGGTTGTACCAGAGTGATGCCTGCAGCTAGAGGCATCATCCTGGTACCGTTGTTTAAAGCCGACAGTCGGCTTTCTTATAATAACAACCAATATGGCTGAGCAGCCGCTCGGGCTACCATTACAAGAAGCGGGGAGGGGGCACAACCCTGCCCCCCCCTGGCCGCCTTCCGTCTCATCGGAAGACCCGAGCCACAAGTAGGCATGTCCTCCCAAATCCCACCATAAAGAGCACCTGTCACTGCCTATTACTGTCACAAGGGATGTTTACATTCCTTGTGACAGCACTAAAAGTGATCAAAAATTTTTTGTAAAAGAATATTGTAAGAAAAATAAAATAAAATAATTAAGAAAAAGTAAAATACATTTAAAGCACCCTATCCCTCAGTGCTAGCGCACAAAAGCAAACGCATACGCAAGTTACGCCCGCATATGAAAACTGTGTTAATACTACACATGTGAGGTATCTCCGCAAATGTCAGAGCTCCTCTATAACTCTGAACTGGTAATCGTTAAAAAATTTTAAAGCGTCGTCTATGGAGATTTTTAAGTCCCCAAGTTTGTCCCCATTCCACAAGTATGCACAATTTTAAAGCATGACATGTTAGGTATCTATTTACTCGGTGTAACATCATCTTTCACATTATACAAAAAAATTGGGTTTACTTTACTGTTTTGATTTTTTAATTCATGAAAATATATTTCTTCCCAAAAAAATTGCACTCGAAAGACCGCTGCGCAAATATTATTCTCTAGGGTCTCTGCTAAAAGAAGATATATAATGTTTGGGAGTTCTAAGTCATATGTATTTTAACTTGTAAGCAACAAATGTCAGAAAAAGGCTTAGGGCAAAGGGGTTAAGCATCCCTGCCAGTGTTAAATGGTCTTTTCTGTTGAAAAACAGCAGGCTTACTGGCTGGATCACCAGATGAAAATAGAAGAAAGCCTAAAAAAGGGAAACAAATGCAGCCATCTCATCTAAGAATTGCTAAGCTGCAATTTAATAAATGTTTGCTTTTGGGTTTAATACTGCTTTAATAGAGAGGTTCAGGAATACAAAAACAAACACACATACTCACCATACTCACTAATCCCAGCTGCAGCTGTCCCCCGCCAGCTCTTCATCAAAAACTGAGTGATCAAAAACCACTGATTGTTTAGTCCTCTGTATTCAGTCAGCAAGGAGCCTGCAGCTCTTTGAGAGGCTGGGCCAGCGACCAGTCTAGGCATCTGTGCAGTTAGGATCCTTCCCCAGCCTGGACTGGTGGTTGAGTGATGTCAGCTGCCAGCAGCTTTAGTCTGCTTTAGGCTGAAAAGGGGTCACAGGGGTGCAGAATGAAGTGCACCCTTTTGTTCCCCAGAAGTAGTGCCAAAATAACTAATTTAACTTTGATCCTCCACTTTTGCTTACTACTTGATCACTGCTTTCATGTTTGATCTACTTTAGCAGCATATTCTATGTACTGGCAGAGGCACTGCTTGGCTGTATGTCCAACAAGGGGAGATAGCTATATGGGTCTTTTTTTTTTTAATTCAAGTAGTCAAGTCTACCCCATTTTTGGGTAAGTGCTGGAAGCTGGAGACAGGCACTCACAAACATAGAAGCTATCTCCTTCTCAGATGCAGTTTTGGGTATCCATGCACCAAGGAGGGGGGGCACTCTGTCCGATATCAGCGGAAGTTTGAGAAATGTTTAAATTAGCTTTTTAGACATCCTCTTAAGCAATTATAACATTACAAAAAAAAAAATGCAATGTTAGTGATTGGATGATACTTTCTAAACAAGTATATGGTTAAGGGCTCTTTCACACGGGCGTTCAGTTTTCTTCTTCAGTTCAGTCACTTTTTTTTGTTAAAAAACGGATACATCAGTTTTACATCCGCCGACGTCCGTTTTTGCGTCCGCCGACGTCCGTTTTTCATCCGCCGACATCCGTTTTTGGGTCCGCTGACGTCCGTTTTTCATCCGCGTACGTCCGTTTTTAATCTGCTGACGTCCGTTTTTCATCCGCCGACGTACGCTTTTCATCCGCAAACGGATGGGATGAAAAACGGACATACGGAACGCCCGTGTGAAAGAGCCCTTAGATTTCTAGTCACAGTCAAATTGCTGTTGTAAAATGGAACACATGAACAGTCCTAGAGCGAAGTTCTTCTACTGTAAGAAATGCCCACCTAAGCAGTTGTTTTTAAAACCACTTTATGATTACGAACAGTGAAGTGTGAAAACACCTTTCCTGAACACAGGAAATCTGTTAAAAGGGTGGTGAAAAGTTAGAAACTCAACATGAGGTAAGTGGAATCTTCCAATGGGGACACTGCTTTCAGGCACAATCTTAGAGGGAAATTCCTTTTAGAAGGTTTTCTCTTCCTGTTGCATCACTGGGATGGGAATCAAAGGGAATTTTCCCTAATCCTACACTAACAGCAAAAACATAACCTAGTGGCTATTTTAAAATTTGGCTATACATACAGTACATTTTTATGTTTTTAATAAACAATACACATCTATCTCAAAAGCCTTGTACATCATATGCTTAATGCTTAATGCTAACAACTTGCTAGATTACTTTTACTATGGCTTCAAATTTTGTAGCGTTTACAGGTCTTCACCGTCTAAAAACATTTTTTCTTTTCTTAGATCAGAGGGTTTATTATGTTTCTAATAAAGTCCAAAATCTTAGTTGCAGGGAGATAAAATATAAACAACAGAGGATAAAAAACAGCGGTACACTCAGGATAATATCTAATTATTACAACCGACCCACCAAAGCTAAAAAGTGATGTTCCTGGAGCCTGTGGTTAATGGAAAGAAAGAGGGGATGAAAGCACACAGAAGTTCCCATCAAAGGGAATAAACTGTGGTATCTGCTAGAAGAATACATGTTAATTAATCACAAAATTTGAAAAAAAATTATCCTTTCTGATAGCATGCATTTTAGGTTATGTGCAGGTGCACGATTGTATGCCCTGATGGTACAGAAACACCTAGGGACCAACAAAATGGTTATGTGGGGCCTGCTCATGGCAGGAGTTTGTGAAATTGCTGTTATTAGGCTGATGTGCTGATGCCGGAAATCATAAGCCTCACTCAGCCATCAGAATCAGCTGGTCCATATAACCTATGCCCACTTCAGGAGGCAAGGTCCATTGTTACAGCAAGTGACGTGACACCTCTAGAGGTGATTGGCCAAGAGTTATAGTTCATCCCACATCTACACTTCAATAAATTGAGCAACATGATAGTAATTTATCTTAAAGTGTGTTTAGAACGTGACAGATACAGAACTTCCTTGGTGTGCTTCCCACCAAAAGGATAAACCATACTGCCAGAACAGAACCGTTTACTTCTGTATTTTTTCCCTTTTTTATGGAGATAGCCAAATTGCTGTATGTATTTTTTTGTCTTTCTTGTATTTTTATATTTGGAAATGAGAACTCTCATTCCTGCTGCTTGCTCTTGATCTTTGCCTTGAGCTGACCACTCTTTTGCCTGCTGCATCCCCATGATCTCTGGTTGGATCTGACTGATCTTTTGCACAACATTTAGTGTAAATTGTTTCTGAATTCACACAGTAGCCTTCCTGTCTTTGCTTGCCTGTTGGTGAGGCAATCCTAAGGACCATGACCTGGTACTAGCATGCAATGAAACTCACCTCCACCAGGTGAAAACCATCTGGTGCTTAGACTCTGCTCCTCAGATGAGCCAGCATCATCAAGCGGGGGGAGCAAAAACCGGCTAAGATTCTCTAATAGCAATAGATGTCTGTCAGAGAATGGGACAACCAATTTCACTGCATGTAAATTAGTGTCAGTGGGCTCCATTCATTAAGCAATATTTTCCTTTTTAAACATTGTAGTAAAATAGCTCAAATTTGGTGTTTTCTTTCATGTAATATCTAGTGGGATGGATACAGTGGAGAAGGATTACTACCCCTGTAAGTTTTTATTGCTAATTAAGAGGTAAAATGGTTTAAATCGTAGAAATATGCCAACTCATGAAGTCAGTGTGGCCCCTACAGAATATGCATAATACAAAAGTAAAAAGGTGACTAGAATATCAGTCAAAGAGAAGGTGCTTTCACAGGACACATGTGGTGTATCAAAAACAGCTAAGTTAAATAGGTAAATCCAAAATATCTTTAAAATGTCAAATATTGAATGAAAATTGTATCAAAAATCATAGACATCTATAAATACATATATATGTGATACTATTTTCATTCAATATTTGACATTTATAAAGATACTTTGGGGTTGATTTACAAAAATTGTAGAGTGCAAAATCTGGTGCATTCTGCATAGAAACCAATTAGCTTCCAGGTTTTATTGTCAAAGCTTAACTGAACAAGCTGAAGGTAGATGCTGATTGGCTAGCATGTACAGCTGCACCAGACTTTGCACTCTACAGTTTTAGTAAATCAACCCCTTTGTATTTTATTAAAGTATAACTAAAGAAAAAAGTTTTTTTTTTTTTGTTGTTATGTTTGTTTGTTTTGCATAGGGTGGAAGTATTAGACCCCGTTCACACTGGGGCGACGCTACTTGCCGGGGCGACCTCGGAGCAGCCGGCACGGACTTCATATCATTGAAGTCAATGCAGGTCGCTCCAGGTCGCCCCAAAGAAGCTCCGGACCCTTTTTCTAAGTCGGAGCGACTTGTGTCGCTCCTATTAGAACGGGTCCACAGCTACTCTATGGCAGGCAACCTACGGCGACCTGTCAGGCGACCAGGTCGCCTGACAGGTCGCCCCAGTGTGAATGGAGTCTTAGTTTACCTATTTGTTATTGGTTTTTATTGCTATCTGTGCCCCCATTATGGAGTTTTGCCTTCTCTTTATGTGCTGTTTACCATTATCTTTGAAAGTGAAAGTAAAAAAGAAATCTCACATTTTGGGTTGTCCCCAGAAAAGTAATTGAGGGGGAAATCTTTCAATGAGGATTCCCTTAGTTGGCAGTTATTTCCTCTCACTTTCTGTTTTGGGAATGGGACGGGAAGTGAAGGTAAATCTCTCCAATAGGACACAGATGGCAAAAAAAAAATAAAAAATGACAAGGGTCCTCGATTTCTCTATCCAAAATGAAAAAGAAAGTTTTGCCTTTAGTTATACTTTAATGAGGGAAGAATCACTTCTAGCCCAAGTATCAGTAATATAAAAAGAAGGGAAAGGCCTGACTCTCTGCTCCAGCTATAGACCGATAGCTCTATTAAATGATGATAAGAAACTATAGGCAAAAATATTGGCAACTAGGTTAAGAGATATAATTAAAGAATGGATCCACACAGACCAAACGGGTTTTGTACCGGGGAGAGAGGGAAGGGATAATGCAATAAGAACCCTTTTGCTGTTGAAAGAAATTGTTTATATTAACATTAGAACCATTATTGGCAAAAATAAGACAAGATAGAGATATAGGTGGGGTAATGGTGGAGGAAGATGAGCATAAAGTTGCTGCATATGCAGACAATATTTTGTTCTATATCACTAACCCCAGAATTACTCTCCAAAATATCTTAAAAGTGCTCAAGAGCGCTCGGGGAGCGATCAAACTTTTAGATTCATCCTATAAAATCTGAAATTATGAATATTGGGTTAAAGAAGGAGGAGGAACAAGGGCTGAAAAATCACTTCCCCTTTACCTGGGTAAAATCAAAATGAAAATATTTAGGGATATATATAACGCCTTTAATAAAAACAAAACCTTTATCAAGCCAATTACTTACCCCTATTGAATGAGATAAAAATCAATATTAGAAAAAATGCAACCCATTGCATATCTTGGATAGGAAGGGTCAATATGGTTAAGATGTTCTTGTTACCTAAAATCTTGTATATATTTCAAATATTACCAATGGAGGGACTTTTTTAGGACTATTAAAACAATGTTATCAAAATACATTTGGCAAGGGAAGAAACCTAAGGTGCAGTATGCACTGGAAATAAATCACAAGGAGGGTTGTCAGTACCAGACATGGAAAGGTATTATAGAGCGGTAATAATTTCACGTATGACAGAATGGCCAAAGGGGAATTTAGGGAAAAGATGGTTAGAAATTCAAAATACACAGAATAATACTCAATTAGATAAAACTATATGGATCCCACCAAAGTATAGAGATCCACAGCAAGCAATACCTGAAATCACAAAAGTAATTTATAAAATTTGGGATCGAATCACAAAACAGTTCAAATGGGAATAGAATTCCCCTCTGATCTCACTAAATGGTACAAATTATTTTCCACCGGGAAATTAGAAATATCCCAATAACTGGGTAGGGAATACATTGTTCCAAGATATTGTACATAAAGGGGAAATTAGGACATATCACAAATTTAAATTTAGGTAAAAACACTATGAAACCTAATGAGTGGAGGTATCTCCAGAGGCGTTTTGTGAATTCATAACCACAATCAATTAGAACAGAGAAAGAGTTGAATATAGTAGAAAAATTATGTAACTCGACCAAAAAGCATAAGCATGGTATATAGCACATAAATATCAATCGGAAAAAATAAGATGTGGGGACATTTTGTGGGACTGTCCCAAAATCAGAGAATATTGGATGAAAGCGAGATATAAGATCACTGAGATTACTGGAGTACATCCTAAATGACCCTTGGTGGTGTTTATTTCATAGATCAAAAATACAATTTAAACAATACCAAACTACATTGGCCCCAATTTTATTAAACACAGCTAAAGGTGTTAAACCGAGTAAATGGTTAGAAGTAAAGAGCCCTACTTTAAAAGAGTGGTGTAATAGAGTGGACTACATTTACAACATGGAGTTTTAGGGAAGTAGGGAAGAACAACCTAAATATATGTTGGTAAAAATGGGGAAAATGGGAAGACTTACCGTATTTTTTGCCGTATAAGACGCACTTTTTCTTCCCCAAAACTGGGGGGGAAAAGTTGGTGCGTCTTATACGACAAATACACATTTTGCCTGCATTAAAACTGCCCCTAACTTTGTGTGGTGCTTGCTCGCATGTACTGCGGGCTGTGGAGACTTCTCTGACCCTCCCTGCACGGCCAGGCTGTGTGTGTTCGGGCTTCCCTCTCCCTCCTATAGCGCGCCTTGTCCCCCCCTCCCGACAGTCTAACCACGTGCTGCCCGGGCACCATGTCAACGCTCTGCTGAGCTTACCGGTACCTTTCCCTCCATCAGTGCGGGCTGTGCCTCCTCATGTCTCCCCAGGCAGTCTCACTCCTTGCTGGGCAGTGTGGGCACAATCGCGCCGCTTCTGTGCATATCTCCCGGGCACTGTATCAATCTATGCTGCCCTGAAATGTCCGCACGTCTGCCCCTCCTGCTCCATACGTTCCGCCTCCTTCGGCCAATGTTTACTGTGTGCTGTCCGTGCTCTGCTCCGCCCCGCTCCTACTTGATTTGATGCCCATGTTACTTTCACTGTTTACTGACTTTACTGACTGTTAATGAGAGTAAAGATAGTTCTTAATATGTTACATGGTTGACATAAAATTGTTCTTAAACTGCTGTTAACTCTATACAGTTGATATAAAATATTTTACTACAGTATTTGATTCAGAATCTTTTTTTTCTAGATTTTCCTTTTTTAAAATTGGGTGCGTCTTATATTCCGGAGCGTCTTATACGGCGAAAAATACGGTAAACAAATCTGAAAAATACCTGGAAATTTTTATGGAAGATATGTGATAAATATTAGTAATTGGTAATGATCAGAGAGTACAGAGAGACAACATCGAAACTGAAAAAGTGTTCAGTAGGATGAGGTGAGGTGGGTTAGGGATGGATAGGGGGGAGTTGGGTGGAGGGTATTTGGGGATTAATTTGTACTGGTAACTTTTTGCGAGATATATGTTTTAGTCTCTTGTTTTTACTGTTAACAGTATATTGAAAACAAATAAAATATTTATAAAAAAAAAAGTTATACTTTAATCACTTGCTGGTCGTGCTATAGCCAAATGACAGCTACAGTGTGGCCGGCTAGTTCTAAGACACCGTCACATGCTGGCGCCTTGTGCTCGTGCTTCTCGCGCGCGCCCTGGGGCATGCACCAGGAAGTGCCCGTGATCTCGTGGACCCAGCGCATCACGGATTGGAGTAAAGGGCCATCACAGTGGCCAATCACCACTTGTCAGCAAACCGGGATCATGCCCAGTTCAGCTCCCGCTGCTGTGGTGTTTCTCTCCTCACTCCATACACGCTGTATCAGTGTGAGGAGAGGAGAGAGAAACACTGCAGCAGCATGAGCTGGTATGATCTCAATTGCCATCAGTGCAATTGCAGTGCCATCAGTGCCATTACAGTGTCCATCAGCCCCATTGCAGTGTCCATCAATGCCATCAGTGCCATTAGTGCCACTACAGTTTCCATCATTGCCATTACAGTGCCACTACAGTGTCTATTGGTGCAACTACATTGGTCATCAGTGCCACTACAATGCCACCAGTGCTATTACAATGCCATCAGTTCCATTACAGTGCCATCAGTGCCCCTACAGTGTCCATCAGTGCCATTACAGTGCCATCAGTCCCACTACAGTGTCCATCAGTGCCAATACAGTGTCCATCAGTGCCACTACAGTGTCCATCAATATCATAAGTGCCACTACAGGGTCCATCAGTGCCACTACAGTGTCCATCAGTGCCTTTACAGTGCCCATCTGTGCCAATACAGTGCCATCAGGGCTCTTACAGTGTTCATCAGTGCCACTACATCAATTCTCATCATTGCCTTCACAGTGCCATTAGTGCCACTACAGTGTCCATCAATGCCACTATAGGGCTCATCAGTGCAACTGCAGTGTCACTACAGTGCCATCAGTCAATTACAGTGCAATCAGTGCCACTACAGTATCCATCAGTGCCACTGCAGTGCTTATCAGTGCCCTATGGTGCCACTACAGTGCCATCTCTCAATTACAGTGCAATCAGTGTCACTACAGTATCCATCAGTGCCATTACAGTGTCATCAGCACCATAAGTGCCACTACAGGGTCCATCAGTGCCATAACAGTGGCATCAGTGCCTATACAGTGCCATCAGTGCCTTTACAGTGTCCACCAGTGACATTACAGTGCATTACAGTGCCATCAGTGTCACAATGGGGTCCATTAGTGCCACTACAGTGCTAATCAATACCACTACAGTGTCACCAGTGCCATTACAGTGCCATCAATGCCACTACAGTGTCCATCAGTGCCACAACAGTGCTCAACATTGCCCTACAGTGCCACTACAGTGATCATTAGTGCCTTAAAATGCCACTACACTGTTTATCAGTGCCACTACACTGCTCATCAGTGCCCTACAATGCCACTACAGTGTCCATCAGTGCCCCCTGGGGCATGCATCCAGAGGTGTCCATGATCCCTGGGTCCATGGGACCCAGCACATCACCAATTTGAGTAAAGGGCCAACCACAGCTGCTCTTTACCATGTGAATGCTCCATCCAGTGAAGGGGCAATCACTTGTCAACAAACCGGGATCATGTCAGATTCAGCTAACCCTTCTGTAGTGTTTCTCTCTCCACTCCTCACATGCTGTATTGGTGTGAGGAGAGGAGAGAGAAACACTGCATGAGCTGGCATGATCCCGAGTGCTAGCAGGGCCATTAAAGTGCCATCAGTGCTATTACAGTGCCATCAATGCCACTACAGTGTCCATCAGTGCCATAACAGTGCGACTACAGTGCCATCAGTGCCATTACAGTGTCCATCAGTGCCACTACAGTGCCCATCAGTGCCATTGCAGTGCCACTACAGTGTCCATTAGTGCCATTGCAGTGCCACTACAGTGTCCATTAGTGCCATCAGTGTCACTGCATTGTACACCAGTGCCATTACAGTGCCAGCAGTGCCACTACAGGGTCCATTAGTGCCACTACAGTGTCCATCAGTGTCATCAGTGCCACTACAGTGTCCATCAGTGCCACTACAGTGCTCATTAATGCCACTACAGTGCTCATCAATGCCCCTACAGTGCTACTGCAGTGCCCCCAGAGCCATTACAGTGCCACTACAGTGTCCATCAGTGTCACTACAGTGTTCATCAGTGCCACTACAGTGTCCATCAGTACCATTATAGTGCCATCAGTATCACTACATTGCTCATCAGTGCCACTACAGTGCTCATCAGTGCCACTGCAGTGCTCATTAGTGCCACTGCAGTGCTCATTAGTGCCACTGCAGTGCTCATCAAGGCCACTGCACTGCTCATCAGTGCCACTACAGTGTGAAAAAGGACAAACATTTCATATGGGTGCAGCGTTGCATGACTGAGTAATTCTCATTCAAAGTGTGAGCACTGAAAGCTGAAAATTGGCCTGGTCAGGAAGGAGGTATAAGTGCCCAGTACGCAAATGGTTAAAGCAGCCTTTCTCAACCTTTGCAACACAGATGAACTCTTGAAATAACTTTCCAGTCTCAGGAAACTCCTGCTAATAAGTACTATATCTACAACTCATGATACATTAGTGGGATGGTCAGTGGGAAGAATGTTCTTTACAATTGTGGTCATTGGGAAGAATACCCCGAATAGATAGCTAAAAAGGCCATTGGTTTCAGTGGTAACTTATCTGAGAGGCAGAAAGTGCTCATTGCTTAAGGAACCCCTGGTAACCACTGGAGAAACCCTAGGGTTTCGTAGAACTCTGATTGAGAAACCCTGCTTCAAAGTCAGTTTTGCTGTGATATTTGGTGAAGTCATTGCTTTATCTTTGGACAGATCTATTTTGTCTTGTTAGTGAATAGCGATTGTCATTCTCTGATGTTCTTGAAAGTGTCACTTTGGTATCCATTTGTCAAACCTTCAAATTGAGGACACCCCTTACCTAACAGCTCAAATTCACACCTTTATAAGAATACTTGTCTATTAATAATCCGATTCTATATTGCGAATGTTTGAGCCAAAGATATCTCTAAAAAAAATTGCAAAAAGAAGTCAAGTATCCCCACTACATATGTTCTAAATAGATTAGACTATTGTAATATGCATGTACATTGCATTATGTTTGGAGTGATTGGGAGGGTTTTTTTTTTTTCCTTGCAGCAAATGATTTATATGCTTGTATATACATAGAAAACACCTCTAAATGTCTGGCGAAATGAGAACATGATATATTTTACTACATGTAATGGGTAGATTTACTAAATGTAATGGGGTGGATTTAATAAAGGCATATAGACTGACCACTTCAAGTCCACTACTTCAAGTGTATTTACTCCAGTGCTTCGTAAAAGAGGGGAAGCTCTGCTGATTTCCATCATCCAATCGTGTGCAAGCAAAAATGCTTTTCATTTTAATTTTTCCTTGCATGTGATTGAGTATACTTCGTAAAGTGAAGCTTTACCCAATTTACTAAGCTCTGGAGCAACTTGCAAAGTGCACAGTCTATTTGTCTTAAAGTAGAAATATAGGCATAACCATTTTTTTCATTTTGGATAGAGTTACAACCCGTTAGTTTTTTTTTCTTTGCCATCAGGGGTGGTTCTGGATAGCTCACTAGATTGCTTTAAAAAAGGCCTGGATTCTTTCCTGGTTGTACAATATAAATGGGTACTAATATTTATAGGTAAAGTTAATCCAGGGAATATCCGATTGCCTCTCGGGGGATCAGGAAGGAGTTTTTTTCCCTGCTGTAGCAAATTGGATCATGCTTTGCTGGGGTTTTTTCGCCTTCCTCTGAATCAACTGCGGGTATAGGATTGTGCATATGGGATTGTATAGTTGGGTTTTCTTTACTGTTTTTTTTTGTTGGTTGAGCCAGATGGACCTGTGTCTTTTTTCAACCTGACTAACTATGTAACTAACTCTGTACCTATGTGTGTCCCATTGGGGAGATTTATCTTCCCTTCCTGTTCCAAAGCCAAAACAGGATGTAAGAGGAAATATCTACAAATTAAAGGAATACCTTGGGGGTTCTGCCTGACTCAGCACCTTGAGATAGAGACTTTTTTCACGTGAAAGATAAAATTATGCAAAAAGCTAGATCTTTTAGACACTCTACCTGACCCCTATGCACACCTACAAATATCTACAGATTTAGCTCACTATACCCTTCAACATCCCATGCAGCTTAACACCATAACGAAGGCCATGCAGAACCACCATATTCAATATCAATGGGCCACACCCGGCAAACGTACAATGGCACCAAGCACATGGTGTCCTCTATATAGGATGGTATGCACCTATTATATGGCTGGGGCATTATTATGGACCCCTTTGCCTCCTTGAAAATGGAACAGGGGGCAGGAGCAGCACATCAGGATCAGCAGTTACCACAATGTACCAATGTTGGCAGAGTATTGAAATGATGCGCTGGAAGCTTCTTGCATGCAGAGAATACCTTTACATTCATGGAGTATAAACAGAATACAGCTTTACATGTAACAGGAAACAGTAACATCCAAATACATACACTGAGACAGAGAATACTTTCTCTCATATCATAGATGCATGTACACTACACAATAACACTGCAGTGCACCTGCGGGTATAGATCGATATAATGCTTATCGATATAATTCTTATATACTGTATAGTTCACAGTGCATGCTGTTGTAATACCAACAAACCATAGGTTTAGACCTCGCTAATTGAGAGCCTTGGGACCTCTCGTGCATGTTACCATGTCCGGTGTGTGAACACTATTGGCCCTTTTTGGAAATTTCACCCCCCAAGTTTTCTTCCTTGGAACTGACAATGCATTTTGCTCAGGATGTTACTATAGGGCATTTGGTTGCCTATATGCTTCTGATCTCTTTTTTTACCTACTATACATTGATCGTTTCATCTTCCACAGTATTCCATGTGTCCCTGTAGCCAGAACCCCAAGCACAAGGAGTTCGTAACTTGCATCCTCACTGATCCTTCTGTGTGATTCCTGCACCTTTCCCAGTCTTCGCCAACTCTGATCAGGTAGATATCAACATGATATAAAGATCCTATCTATCAACGCCAGGGGACTTAACCACCCAGTGAAGAGACACTCATTATGGAATGTGGCTACAGACTCAGTGAATTTATATGCCTCAGGGAATAAGGCAGAGAAACTCAGCCCAACAAATTAAGGGTCAACTTATTAAGTCACACATTCCCTACCTACACCACCCTACCACCAAAGAAAAGTTAACCAACCCACAAGCCATAGTGGATGCATTCAGCACTTACTATAGTCCTCTCTATAACCTAAAGGATGAGGCCTTGCTAGCTCAGCCTGACCCTTCCACCATCCAATCTCCTAAACTCAGTGCATCTTCCACGTTTAATTGATAATCGATTAGAAACTCTCAATGCTCCTTTATTAATTCAGAAATAGGTACAGCTATAGATTAAAGCTATAGATTCCCTTTCGAATAACAAATCTCCTGGTGATGATGGGTTTGGAGGGGAATATTACAAACAGTTCAAAACCATTCTAGTTGAACATCTGACTAGTCTCCTCAAAAGGTTAAATGCTAGCACTCAAGATAGGTAATAAAAATGATAAAATGTTTGAAGTCCACAAAGCCTATGGCAATGTCCATTGAGCATCAAAGGTGCCTGTAAAACAGGCAATGAGTGGTAAGCAATCATTAAGGGCACTGCTCTTCTCTGGAGTGAAGCTGACCCTGGATATAGCCGACTTTGGATATAGCATAAAAGAGAAACAGAAGAGCGTCTCTAAGTGTAATATTTTATTGTGCAAGTAGAACAATCAGCCAAATAAAGACTAACATGGAATACAAATTCAAAAGGCTCATCTGGGGGTGACGATCCAGCAACTGAAAGATCAGGTAGATATAATGCAATGGTATAGCAGAAAACTCGCCAGCGAGGACCCAGTAGTTGCGGGTGACGCTGGATGGATGGCGGTGTAGAGCGCAACTCTGACAGGTGTGTGATGTCACCAAAAGGGAAGGAAACACAATGCATTTCAGAACATGCACAAGGCCCATACAGAGCATGTGCGCTCCTTTCTCTAGTGATACAGTCAGTGATGGGAAAGAGCCAAGGTTAAATAGACAGGGTGCAGTATGTAAAACATCTAATAAATGGACCCTAATTGATTATGGTCACAAAAAGCAATAATACTAAAAACAAGCAATACATCATAGTGATATATACTTGGTGAAAAGAGTGAACCGGAAAGTATATACTAGAAATGTATATTGTAAAAACATATATATACAGTGGGTACGGAAAGTATTCAGACCCCCTTAAATTTTTCACTCTTTGTTATATTGCAGCCATTTGCGAAAATCATTTAGGTTCATTCTTCTTCCTCATGAATGTACACATAGCACCCCATACTGACAGAAAAACACAGAATTGTTGACATTGTTGCAGATTTATTAAAAAAGAAAAACTGAAATATCACATGGTCCTAAGTATTCAGACCCTTTGCTGTGACACTCATATATTTAACTCAGGTGCTTTCCATTTCTTCTGATCATCCTTGAGATGGTTCTACACCTTCATTTGAGTCCAGCTGTGTTTGATTATACTGATTGGACTTGATTAGGAAAGCCACACACCTGTCTATATAAGACCTTCCAGATCACAATGCATGTCAGAGCAAATGAGAATCATGAGGTCAAAGGAACTGCCTGAAGAGCTCAGAGACAGAATTGTGGCAAGGCACAGATCTGGCCAAGGTTACAAAAAGATTTCTGCTGCACTTAAGGTTCCTAAGAGCACAGTGGCCTCCATAATCCTCAAATGGAAGACGTTTGGGACGACCAGAACCCTTCCTAGAGCTGGCCGTCCGGCCAAACTGAGCTATCGGGGGAGAAGAGCCTTGGTGAGAGAGGTAAAGAAGAACCCAAAGATCACTGTGGCTGAGCTCCAGAGATGCAGTCAGGAGATGGGAGAAAGTTGTAAAAAGTCAACCATCACTGCAGCCCTCCACCAGTCGGGGCTTTATGGCAGAGTGGCCCGACGGAAGCCTCTCCTCAGTGTAAGACACATGAAAGCCCGCATGGAGTTTGCAAAAAAACACCTGAAGGACTCCAAGATGGTGAGAAAGAAGATTCTCTGGTCTGATGAGACCAAAATAGAACTTTTTGGCCTTAATTCTAAGCGGTATGCGTGGAGAAAACCAGGCACTGCTCATCACCTGTCCAATACAGTCCCAACAGTGAAGCATGGTGGTGGCAGCATCATGCTGTGGGGGTGTTTTTCAGCTGCAGGGACAGGATGACTGGTTGCAATCGAGGGAAAGATGAATGCGGCCAAGTACAGGGATATCCTGGACAAAAACCTTCTCCAGAGTGCTCTGGACCTCAGACTGGGCCGAAGGTTCACCTTCCAACAAGACAATGACCCTAAGCACACAGTTAAAATAACGAAGGAGTGGCTTCACAACAACTCCGTGACTGTTCTTGAATGGCCCAGCCAGAGCCCTGACTTAAACCCAATTGAGCATCTCTGGAGAGACCTAAAAATGGCTGTCCACCAACGTTTACCATCCAACCTGACAGAACTGGAGAGGATCTGCAAGGTGGAATGGCAGAGGATCCCCAAATCCAGGTGTGAAAGACTTGTTGCATCTTTCCCAAAAAGACTCCTGGCTGTATTAGATCAAAAGTGGGCTTCTACTAAATACTGAGCAAAGGGTCTGAATACTTAGGACCATGTGATATTTCAGTTTTTCTTTTTTAATAAATCTGCAACAATGTCAACAATTCTGTGTTTTTCTGTCAGTATGGGGTGCTATGTGTACATTCATGAGGAAGAAGAATGAACTTAAATGATTTTAGCAAATGGCTGCAATATAACAAAGAGTGAAAAATTTAAGGGGGTCTGAATACTTTCCGTACCCACTGTATATATCCATAAAATGTTAGAAGAAATATAAAGAAGTTTTCATAAAATATTTTTTGGGCAGCAAAAATATATACATATTTATATAGCAGGGATGTATCTAAAATGATGTAAGTGTGTTTGAATATATATATAAAAAACAAACATACTAATAAAATATCATGGACAAAATTGTTTGTTGGTGAAGGAGTAGGTACTAATCGTACTCATCCATGTATTATTGAGGGATATGAATTCTGCTCTATATTGAAATAACCTATATTAGGCAACAAAGGGTTGTCTGATGTAAAACCTGTATATACTACAAGTGACCTATATTAGGTAGCTGAAAAGGCATTTAACAAAATATGTCCCTAATATTATAAAACCAATCGATACTTACAGTGAGATGTCTTGAGGATATATAATCTATATTTGTAACAGTTTATGTATTGCAGTTTATGTGTGATGCAGATGACACCAAGCTTTGCAGTGGAATAACTTCTTTACAGGATGTCTCTAACTTACAAGCTGACCTCGATGCACTTTTTCATTGGGCAACTATGTGGCAAATGAGGCTTAATGTTGATAAATGTAAAGTTATGCACTTGGGGGCTAAGAATATGCATGCATCATACATACTAGGGGAAGTAGAACTGGGGGAATCCATAGCGGAGAAGGATCTGGGTGTTCTGGTAGATCATAAGCTTAATAATAGCATGCAATGTCAAGCTGCGGTTTTCAAAGCAAGCAAAGTATTTTCTTGTATTAACAGAGGCATGGACTCCAGAGAGAGAGAGATATCATTTTGCCCCTGTAGGAATCATTAGTAAGACCTCATCTGGAATATGCAGTTCAGTTTTGGGCACTAGTTCTTAAAAAGGATATCGGGGAACTGGAGAAAGTGCAGAGAAGGGCAACCAAACTGATAAGAGGCATAGAGGAGCTCAGCTATGAGAAAAGATTAGAGGAACTGAATTTATTCTCTCTTGAGAAGAGGAGATTAAGGGGGGATATGATCAACATGTATAAATACATAAGGGGTGCATAATAGTGAACTTGGTGTTGAGTTGTTCACTTTAATGTCAACACAGAGGACAAGGGGGCACTCTTTACGTCTAGAGGAAAACTTCTTCACCGTAAGACCTGTGAAAATGTGGAATAGACTCCCTCCAGAGGTGGTTCTGGCTAGCTCACTAGATTGCTTTAAAAAGGGCCTGGATTCTTTCCTGGGTGGACTTAATATAAGTGAGTACCAATATTTATAGGTAAAGTTGATCCAGGGAATATCAGATTGCCTCTCGGGGGATCAGGAAGGAATTTTTTCCCCTGCTGTAGCAAATTGGATCATGCTTTGCTGGGGTTTTTTTCGCCTTCCTCTGGATCAACTGTGGGTATAGGATTGTGTATATGGGATTGTATGGTTGGGTTTTCATTACTGTTTTTTTTTGTTTGTTTGTTTTTTTATTGGTTGAACCAGATGGACTTGTGTCTTTTTTTTCAACCTGACTAACCTAGTATATAAATCTGACTGATACCTAAAAAGATGAAATAGGACTGGTCTGAGGTGGTAAGTGGGGTCCCCCAAGGCTCAGTCCTGGGACCAACCTTGTTCAATTTATTCATAAACAGCATTGAGGACGGGATCAGTAGTTCTATATCAGTTTTTGCAGATGACACAAAATTGGGCAGGGCAATAACGGCACAGCATGAAGCAGATATCCTACAGAATGACCTGGACAAAATAACGGAGTGGGCAACGACATGGCAAATGAGGTTTAATGTGGAGAAGTGTAAGGTTTTGCACTTGGGGACTAGAAACATAAAAGCACAATACACTTTAGGGAGGGAACCTTTGGGGGAATCAAAAATGGAGAAAGATCTGGGAGTCCTGGTAGAGGATAGACTAAGCAATAGCATGCAATGTCAAGTGGCAGCCGCCAAAGCCGGCAGAATATTAGCATGCATAAAGAAAGGTATGTATTCCAGAGATAAGTCTATAATCCTTCCACTTTATAAAACTCTGGTCCGACCACATCTGGAGTATTCTGTCCAGTTCTGGTCGACGGTCGTCAGGAGGGATGTGTTGGAGCTGGAGAAAGTCCAGAGAAGGGCAACTAAACTAATTAGGGGATTGGAGGACCTTAATTATGAAGAGCGTCTGCAATCGCTTGATTTATTCTCCCTTGCGAAGAGACGCCTGAGAGGGGACATGATAGCAATTTATAAATATCTCAATGGTGATCTCAGCATAGAAAATAAGCTATTCAATCGGAAGGATTGCATGAGGACTAGAGGGCATACAATGCGATTAGAGGAGAAGCGTTTTAACCTCAGGCAACGTGGGGGGTTCTTTACTGTTAGGGCTACAAGATTGTGGAATTCTCTACCACAAGAGGTGGTCTCTGCGGGAAGTATGGTGGCTTTCAAACGACTCTTAGATGTACATCTCAAGAATCAGAACATTCAGGGGTATGCGAGATGATTACAGCCACATACACCTACACAGGTTGAACTAGATGGACTATTGTCTTTATTCAACCTCACCTACTATGTAGCTATGAATATATGTTAATACTAAATAAGAGATTTGTTTAGTAGCTACAGAATAGTGCTAATTTCCAATTCCTCATTTAAGCCATTGGGATTAAGAGTATCCAAAGTGTAAATCCAGAATGTTTCACGCTCACATAATCTGGAAAAAAGTTTGCCTCTGAAAGATTTTTTGGGATGGCTTCAATAATCCAGACTTGTAACCCTACTGTGGATCTATTGTGAAACTCTAAAAAATGTTGTGGGACGCTATGCTTATCACATCCCTCTATGACAAAGCGGCGGTGTTTGCCGAAGCGCTGTCTCAGGGGGCGGATAGTATGTCCCACATACAACAACTTGCAAGGACATGCGAGACAGTATGCCACATGGTCAGTTGAACAATTATAAAAATCGTCTAGGTTATAAGTCTTATCTTTATGAAACTTTTTTGGCCATATGTGACAAAATCGCAGGTTTTACACAATGCTTTGCGGCAGCAGTACATGCCTTTGAGGGGAAATAGGCACAATGGGTTAGGGTCTTTTAACTCCTTCAGTCTACTCGTGGCTAATTTTGTTTTTTAGAGTGGCAGCTCTCCTGTAGGTAACTTTTGCCCTATCCCCCAGGGTAGATTTAAGATGGGGGGTCTTGCTTTAAGATGTTCCAATGTTTGTTTAATATATTTGCAATTTTTTTATATTGTTCATGATACCTTATAATAAATCTAACAGGTTGATTATTGACAGGTTTCTCAGCTTTGGGTGGCCTGTCAGGAAGAGAAGTAATGTAGGCATGATCAACCAGTGTTTCTGCATACCCTTTTTCTGTGAACTTCTGTCTAAGATGGGTACTCTGGGCAATACAGAATTGGCCTTTGGGTATACTTTTGACCCATTGGGGATGGTGGCAGCTCTTAAAATGTAAATATGAATTGCCAGCAGTAGGTTTTGTATAATTACAAGTAAAAATATGTTTTTCTTCATGGTCAAGTTCAAAATCTAAAAAAGCCAGGGTATCTTTATTAAAACTTTAGTAAAGGAAAGGCCCATATGATTTTTATTGCAATGTGTGACCAAAGCGTCTGAGAAGAGGGACCATCCCAAATGACTAAAATGTCATTGATGTACCTACCGAAAAAAATAAATGCTGTGCAAAGGGATTGTTTTTCCGAATAAACTGTTTTTTCCAATATCCCATAGTCAAATTTGCGACTAGGTGCATAATTAGCTCCCATTGCAGTGCCATGGGTTTGTAGATAAAAATCACCATTAAAATGAAAATAGTTATGTGTAAGACAGAAGAGAGTTGAATCTAAAATGAAAGAAGCTTGTTTGGGATTAAGCATAGGGGCCTGTAATATAAAAAATTGTGTGGCTGCCATGACTATATCATGGGGAATGGATGTACAGAGTGAATTTACATTGCTGCTGCTTCCTCGACTTCCTTCATACAAGAAATGTTAAAAGCGTTAATCATCACTCAGGGAAGGAGCCTACTTCCCCACAAAATTTTCACCCAATTTCATTGCTAAACCATGACCCGAAACGATGCGCCAAAGTAATTACAAATAGATTGATCAATTTACTTCCAAAAACAATTTATCCTGACCAATCTGGTTTCTGAAAGGGGCGTCAGACATCAGGTGCTGCTTGTAGGATGATCAACATTTTTCATCATGCCGAGCACCGTGGAATGCCTTCTCTGCTCCTATCCTTGGATGCAGAGAAGGCATTCGACAGGATTCCCTGGATGTACCTAGCCATGACTGCAAAAACTTGTTTTTCAGGCCCACATCTTCACATCAATAATGTCTCTGTACTCATGTCCCTCGGCTCAGGTATACTGTTCTTTCATGTTATCTAAACCCTTTAGCATTACTAACGGCACCAGGCAAGGGTGCCCCCCTTTAACCCCTTATTTTTAATCTTGTAATGAAATCCTTAGTAAAAAGGAATAGATGCCAAAGTAGCATCTCCAGCTTCCTTATTGGATCCAGAGAACACAACATAATATATTTGCTGATGATGTCACCTTCAGGCTGACCAACCCTGCCTCTTCGCTGGCTTTGATACAATGCACGCTACTAGAATTTAGCTATATTACAAACTGAGTGACATAAAATCATTTAGTCTGGCATTGGGGCTGCCATCAGCACCGCAGGCATCATTAGAAGGCAGATACCCTTATGTGTGGGCTGAAGACTATCACTTACCTTGGCCTGAAGTTAAATAAAGCTGTTTCCTCTCTTTATCAAGCCAACTACACCCCCTTTCTGCACATCTTCTGATGGAGCTTGAGCATATATCCAAGCTTCGCTTTCCTGGTCAGGCATGTTAGCGCATTTAAAATGCTCAAACTGCCCCAGCTATTGCATCTAATCAGGTATTGTATGTATTTCCCATCCCAGTTCCCCTATCTTTTTCTACCGCCGTGCAATGCCTTTTTGGTCGCTTAGTGTGGCAGAACAAAAAAGCTAGGTGCTTTCCTTACTAAATTAATGAAACACATATCCGTCGGAGGGACAAGATTTATTGACTTTAGGGACTACCATAATGCTACCGTATTAACGCAACTAAAAGCCTGGTTTCTACCAAACACTACCTGCCTATGGCTCATTATTGAATCACTCCAAGTCCTAGGCCATAACCTACATGCATAGCTGCTTAGTGTACAGCCACCTCTCCACCATCGTAGCCTCAGTTTTGGCTTTCAACTACTATCATAAAAACGTGGCATTAGGTGATACCCCATGCAGAATACCTCTGTCTATATCACTGTTCCAGTTTCTCATCCCCAACATCTCGCTAAACACATCGCAGCATAAGGCAATCTCTTGCGTTTTGGACCTCTACTCGAAACAACCTTCTCAAATTGTTCCCCTCATTACAAACGACATTCTCTCTCCCTTCCTCAGAATACTATAGGTATATCCAAATAACTAATGTATAAAAAAGTATACCGCACTAACAATGATAACCTGCAGCGAGCGAAAAACGTATGACAATTCATAATAACCAATGATTTAAAAATATTGCAGAGCTGGTGATGTGAAAATAAATAAATAACAATAAATACTTGAAATAAGATTCAAAACATACAGATCAATATGTGCAAATTAAGCAAAAATTGTGCAAACATGTATTAAAGTGCATTGTGACATAAACCATAATAATGATCATAAAAGTGCATATAAGTAATAAATAATGATTAAATGCATATAGTTCATCCAGTTTAAAGAGGTGAATATATACAATGTTGTCTGTAGGAAAGTCCACCAAAAGTGCAAAATGCAGAATCTCCTTTGAATAAAATATAGTGATCTCTAGTATATGTGACCACCACCAGTAAATGAGGTAAGTAGGGGGCTTACCAGATGGATAGGACCCAATAGAGTATACACTCTTTAGGTCACTCACACATTTGAGGAGAAATAGTTGTCACTGTATTGCTAACGCTGGAATGCCTTTAGTACTCAGGGACCACCTCCAAACGCATCACAACATCCATATGGAAAGATCAATGGGTAACTACTTGAGACCACGACCAAGATATCCTCCACAAGAGCTCAATAAAATAGAAAGCTCACATAGTGTGTACCAATAAAAGAACCATTTATTTTAAATGTAGGAACTTTTACAGTACCGATGAGAAATAAGCACTTGTAAGTAGTAGACAAAGTAGACGCAACACCTGTAGCTGATCCAATGCGTTTCGTCTCACAAGACATCATCTGGCCCAGTATGTGGAAACTACAATATCTGCCAGATGATGTCTCACAACAAGGTGTTAGCTTTCTGGGAAGAAGCCTTCTACTTTTTATATTAGATATCTAGGATCCTTACAGCCTCTTCTCCAGAGCTTGATTTATTGAACATTGGTATTGATAATCATTTGCCCCACTTTCAATGCCTTAGGTTTAGGGTTAACCACCCATTTCTTAATGGCTGCAAGACTAGTCATAGTCTGTCACTGGAAATCATGAGACTCACTGACCAGAAATAAAGTAATCACCTTGGTGCACACCCACAGTTTTTATGAACGCATGTTAGCCTCATGTGAAGATTGTTTAAAATCTGCAAATCACAACTGGTCTTCTTGGTGTGATTGGTACCAGCAAGCACATAAATCAAACCCAATGGTTCTGTGTTTTCCATATTTAGGTTTCTATGCATTACTGTTGAGAGAACTGACCCAAAAAGGTAGAGACTTAACATTCTTTAAATTCCGCATGCCTGGACCACTACTTATTTAATTTATTTAACCCATGCATTTATTTATGTGTTTAGTTTTGTGAATTGACTTTAACGCCGTTGTATGCGGTATTTACTGAGTGTTTTTGGATTTTGAGGTAAATACCTCATAACGTGATAGCGAATACTGCATGCGATCTGATTTAGTGAATGGAGCCCAGCAGGGCTTTTTTTCTCAGGGAATAGGTGCAGGTACTCCCATCTTCCAAATCAGCCCTTGTCTCCGCCCCCTACCCACCTCTGAGCACCGTCCCTTTTAGAAAATACAGCACCAAGAAATGTTTATGTCATTTAACTATAATAACAAGAAAAGCAATAAAATAGATCCCCTGAAGCCATCAACAATAGACCCCCCATCAATAAAAGACCCCCAGTAACAATAGATCCACAAAGAAAAACACCCCCCTATCCGCAACAATAGACCCCCATTAGCGATAATAGATCTCCCAGCAGCCAACAACAAAGACTCCTCCCCTCAACAGTAGATCCCAGCAACAATTAACCCCCTGCAGCAACAACAGATCCTCCACCTGCAACAATAAACCTCCCCAGCAACACTAGACCCCCCCACAACAATAGATCTAGCAGCCAGAATCAGTAGACCCTTCAGCACACTCTAGTGCCCCTTGCCTTTACATACATTCTGTGCTGAAGGTGCCGGAACTGTGTTCCCCAGCGTTCCCACTGAAAAAAGCCCTGGAGCCCAGTATGTGGAAAATACCATATCTGCCAGACAGTGATGTGTGTGTGTATTTGCATGTATTTGCCTGTGTGTGCATGTGTGTGTGATTGCTTAGCAGACAAGTCAGCTGGCAGACTGCATATAGTGGCAAACTTCCCTAAGTCATTTTTCAAATATATATAGGGGTTAGTGATAAAAGTGATCGTGTTAAGATTCCAGTTTGCAGGGTAGGTTGAGATGTCTTAATGTATAGGAATACTAGGCTGCTTCACCCACTCTTAGATTGCACCAGATTGTATGAACTATTTGTGTCTATGTCCAGCCAGCTAAACTTAGGTGACTCTTCTTACAGTGGTGCCCAGCAGTAGACATGTGCAGAACGAAAACATTTGTTTAGTTTTGGATAGATTCGTTATGTTACTAGGGATCAACTGATTATCGGCAAAGCCGATATGCAAAGCCGATATGCACTTTCCCCGATATATCGGAATCGGCCCCGGAGGTTACCAATATTGCCAATATTTCGGGAAAGTGATTGTACTGGGGTGATGCCTGCAGCTAGAGGCATCACCCCGGTACCGGCATCCATAGCCGACAGTCAGCTGTCTTGTAATGACGACCAGGCTACCAGCCTGCACAGCCGCCGAAGACTCAATCAAAGCCGCATTTGGTTCTGATCGGGTCTCCATGTGAAAACCCAGAAGTGAGGTCCTGAGTGACCTCACTTCTGGGTACTGTCTGGCTCCAGATTCAAAAAAATGACAGCATTCAAAATATCAAAACTTGGGGTTTTGAATGCTTTTAAGTGCAGAGGAAGAGTTTGGGGTCTTTTAGACCCCCAGATCCCTCCACAAGAGTACCTGTAAAGTAAAAAAAATAAAATAAAAAAATTGAAATGTACAAAAATATCGGCGAATAGCGGCCAATACCGATATGCAATGGCCAAAATATCGGTATCGGCAACGAAAAACCGATATCGGTCAATCACTATTACCTTGTTTTTTGTGAATCTGTTTCAGAATTAGTTTAGTTTTGTTAAATTTTGTTTCTTATATTCATTTTCTAACAAATTATACATTTTCGTAATGATCCGAATTCAGATCAGTCGAAAAATGATCGGCTTATTAGAATCCTGTGTGAAGCCAGCAGCCAAATCCTTAACAACCCGATGACTCATCAGCTGTCCACTGCTTCCCCACTGACAGTTGAATGTAAACAAAAGAATGCCTTCATTAAATTCAGAAAAAAACAGCGTGGAGTCCCCTCCTAATCCTTACCAGGCCCTTCGGATCTGGTATGGATTTAAGGGGAACCCCACATCCAAGTTAATAAAAAACATTGCGTGGGGTCCCCCCCCCCCCGCGAATCCATACCAGACCCTTATCTGAGCATGCAGTCTGGCAGGCCAGAAAGGGCTACTTACCTGCTCCTCCTCCCCTAGCAGCCGGCATGCTCCTCTTCTCCCCTAAACTCTAGTGGTGGACTGTCCCTCGGCATCCTTATTTCCAGTGCAGTGCAAGTAAAATTATTAATTCAGTCCCCTAGACCTAATCCCGTTTTTAGTTTTCTTTTATGCCTTTCATTAATTGTATCTGGTGATTAACAAATGTAGCGCTACCTCTGTAGGAGCTGCTTATATTTTTGCCCGGGTCTCCCACTGTTTAATCTGCAGCCAGTCACAGAGTATTTTCCACACAGCCAGGTGCACACACTCTTCCGCTCTTTGTCTCCAATAACCAGTCTAGGGGATTTGTTTTTTTCTTTTATTTTTAGAACTTGGATAGGAGAAGGGATTCAGTAGGATACTCCAAATTAAACTATTTCCAATGATGACAGCTTTCTCTATAAAACTGCGTAGCAGACTGTACAGGATAGAGCAAAGTCCCTTTTCAGCAGAAGGAATTTAGTGGATCCTGTTTCTTTAAGACACCAGCCGGTGTTTAGCCTACACCCAGCAGCTGACTTCTAGCCCCCAGAGGGGGGATTTACCAAAACTCTAGGATCCCTTTAAAAGAGAAGTACAGCCAAAGCTTGTTCGTTCTGCACTCCTGTGACCAGTTTTCAGCAGACAGCGGGCTGAAGTCTGTCTGCTGACATCACAGAGCCGGTCCAGGATCGGGCAAGATCGTGACAATGGGGTCGAGATCTGCCCACATGCCTGGACTGGCACCCTGCTCAGCATCTTAGCAAGACGCTTAGAGCCTGAGCCAGCCGCTCCCGACCCCTCCACAGCCCAGCACTCAAGTTAATGTGGGGGAGGCAGAGCAGAGAGCGGTGAGAACCAAGCGATCTGCGGTGTTTGATTGCTCAGTTCTCAGTGGTAAGAGGGCCGATGCTGCATCCACCTAGGCAAGTATGAATCTTATAAAAAAAAAAAGAATCTCTTTTAAGGGGGGCCTGTAATCAAAAGGCTCTTGAAGCACCAGCGGTAGCCTTCCTCAGTGATACCAGAAAGGACCCATGGACATGCTACTCCAGTCAGCTTTTAGGAGAACCCAGGGTTTCAGCCTTCACGGTTCAGGCCCTCAGGTCGCCCACCCAAGGCCACATGGCAGCTTGTGCTGGATAGGGGCAGCAGGCCCCCTCCCCACCTGGACCTCTCTCTCTGGAGGAAGACCCAGAGCCCATATGCTCATGAAATATAAATACCAACATCCAGCATGCATTGGGGCACCTTCCCTTGTAATTGGCCAGGGCTGTATGAATATTCATGCTCCCATAAGCATGGTTTCTGCCCACTATCCAGCACTTTCCATAGCTCATTCATCCAGAGTGGAGGCACTCTAATACAAGAGGTGTGTTTCCAGATTGATCACCAGGTAAAAACAGAGGGGAAAAACTAAAAAGAAAACAAAGGCAGTCAACCACATGTAATCATTGGTAAGCTGAACCAGTTAGGGCTCTTTCACACGGCCGCTCCGCTTGTCCGCAAATCATCCTATTTTTTTGCGGGTGATTTACGGACAGAATGTAAGTCAATGGCATTGCGGATGTCAGCGGAATACCATCCGCTGACATCCGATTTTCTTCCTTTCAGTTCTGTTCCGTTTTTTGGAACGGAACAGAACCCTATTTTTCCTCCGTGTAAAAAACGTAAAGGAAGGAAAATCGGATGTCAGCGGTGTCATCCGCTGACATCCGCAATGCCCATAGACTTACATTATGTCCGCATATCATCCGCAAACGGATGGGATGATATGCGGACACACGGAGCGGATGACACAAGTGTCATCCGCTCCGTGAAAAAAAAAAAAAAAGTCCCGCAGCGGATAAGATCAGCGGAGCGGCCGTGTGAAAGAGCCCTTATAGGGTTTTACTCTCCATCATCTCGTATAAACTGGCATATTAGTTATGAGTTGACTGTTGCATAAAGTGATTGTAAGCTTATACCCAGTGAAGTGACTGACCTCAGGTGATACACAGAGATTAAACAAATCTGCCTACATAAGTTGTACCTGTTTATCTGCAGTCTGCTCTACATCCATTCAAAGTCCATAATTTAAAAAGCTTGTCTGAGTTTTCAGAAAAAGGAGAGCTGATTGGAGGGAAGGGAACCCCCCCCCCCCCCTCTTCACACAGCACACAGAAACAGAGCCGATAGCTGATAGTACATGATTCTGCTCTACCGGGTATGGTGTGTGCCGGTGACCTGCTCCTGCTGTGATTGGACACAGCAGGAGCCAATCAGCCGGTCTGGTGGATTATTTGCCTTCCCACAGTACACAGTTAGCAAGCACTCCATAGGAACACATTTAACCCTTTTTATCGCACCCAATGTTAACCCCTTCCCTGCCAGTTCATTAGTACAGTGAGAGTGCATATTTTTTTAGCACTAATCACTGTATTAGTGTCACTGGTCCCCAAAAAGTGTCAGTTAAGTGTCTGATTTGTCTGCCGCAATATCGCAGTCCTGCTATAAGTTTCTGATCACCGCCATAACTAGTAAAAATAAATAAATAAAATTTCCAAAAATATATCCTATAGTTTGTAGACAATTTAACTTTTGCGCAAGCCAGTCAATATATGCTCATTGAGATTTTTTTTTTTTACCATAAATATGTAGCAGAATATATATTGACCTAAATTGATGAAGAAATTAGATTTCATACATTTTTTATTGGGCATGTTCTATAGCAGAAAGTAAAAAATATTGTTTTTTTTTATTAATTCGTCAGTCTTTTTTTTTTTTATAGTGCAAAAAATAAAAATGTAAAAAAAGTATTGAGGTATCTCAATCATGATGTCTGACACCCAACGAAAAAAAAAAAAAAAAAAACACCAACATATATCTTTCTGTCACTTTCTTTGGCCAAATGACAGCTCTGGCGACTTACAGCTTATGTAAACAAAGGGACATGTTCTCCTAAATGACGTCACTAACCCAATATGATCATGTCCATATATGATCAATTAAGTCATCCAGGACACCCCGATCCTTTGTTTACATTAGAGCATTAGAGATTTGGAGATGTAATTTGGCCGAAGAGAAGCCACGGGAATAGATGTGTGTTGGTCATTTTTTTTTCTTATAGTGGGTTTTGGGCATTGATTGATTGTTGGATGATGTAACAGTTGGTTTATGCTGCTGCCGAGCGCGGAGTGGGCTGGCGGCCACATAAGCCAACACAGCTCGTATACTGCCAGCTGTGGTCTTAAGAAAGTGGAAGGTGGAGTGATATCAGTTGCACTCCGCCTCTCCCTATAGCAGACTGGATGTTGCTTATGTAAGGAAGAGCTGCCATGTGGTGTCCTATTCTGAGACTCCTGACTGCTCACTGCTTGACCAAGACTGCATTGCTTTTGTTAATTGGTTGTCAGTGTTGCTACTGGATGGATATGGATATGTGGGCTGACTTTTAATGCTGCTGCCAAGTTATTGGTACTGTCTCTTGCTGGATAGGTGGGCTGTCTCTTGCTGGATATGTAGACAGCCTCTTGTTGGATATGTGGGCTGCCTCTTGTTGGATATGAGGCTGTCTCTTGCTAGATATGTGGGCTGTCTTTTGGTGGATATGCGAGCTGTCTCTTGCTGGATATATGGGCTGTCTCTTGCTGGATATGCGGGCTGTCTCTTGCTGGATATGCGGGCTGCCTCTTGCTGGATATGTGGGCTGCCTCTTGCTGGATATGTGGGCTGCCTCTTGCTGGATATGTGGGCTGCCTCTTGCATGATATGTGGGCTGTTTCTTGCTGGATATGTGGGCTGTTTCTTGCTGGATATGTGGGCTGTTTCTTGCTGGATATGTGGGCTGTTTCTTGCTGGATATGTGGGCTGTTTCTTGCTGGATATGTGGGCTGTCTCTTGTTGGATATGTGGCCTGTCTCTTGTTGGATATGTGGCCTGTCTCTTTCTGGACATATGACTGTCTTTTGCTGGATATGTCTCTTGCTGGATATATTGAACTGTCTCTTGTTGGCTATGTGAGACTGTCTCTTGCTGGATATGTCTCTTGCTGGATATGTGGACTGTCAGTGGCTGGATACAGTATCGGGCTGTACCTGGCGGCATATGTTGGCAGTCTCTTGCTAGATATGTGGGCTGTCTCTTGCTGGATATGTGGGCTGTCTCTTGCTGGCTATGTGATCTGTTCCTTGCTGGCTATGTGGGCTGTTCCTTGCTGGCTATGTGGGCTTTCTGTTGCTGGATATATGGAACTGTCTCTTGCTGGATATTGGGGGCTGTCTCTTGCTGGATATTGGGGGTTTTCTGCTGCTGGATATAGGGGAATGTGTGCTGCTGGATATATGGGACTGTCTCTTTCTGGGTATATGATATCCCTCTTGCTGGATATATGGGACTGTCTCTTGCTGGATATATGGGGCTGTCTCTTGCTGGATATTGGGGGACATCAGGAAGTGCCTCTGAGGTAAACTTTGGTAAGCACTGAATATTCCTAATGCTTTATACATTTTACTGCATTGCTTTTTATTTACACATTCCATACAAAAATACCTTACATATCCCCCAAATTTTACTTGGTTCCCTGTTCTCTAATGGAGTAGTCTTAGGGGCAGTTCTAGTGGATGCGTAGGGGGCGGAGACAGGCATTGCTTAGTGGAGGGGGTCAGTTCCTGCACCATTTCTCTGAAAAAAAGTCTTGTTTTTACCCCCTTCATGACCAGGGCATTTTTTGCTGTTCAGCACTGCACTACTATAACAGGCAATTGCCAACACTGTACGCAAATTAAGAGCCCATTCACACTAGCACGACTTGTGAGGTGACTTGTGTAGCCCCAGGTCGCTTGACATAACAAAAGCAATGTTAATCAATCAGTGCCGTCTTAATTGGCACTACTGAAGTCGCTCCGACTTCAGAAAAGGGTCCTGTACTACTTTGAGGCGACCTGTGATCCAACTGTCCCATATACTTCAATGGGAGTCGCCTCCTTATCTTAATTGACACCACTTGTTATCAGACTTTCCAGGAAGAAGAAAAAGATTAGCCAGGCATTCCCCACAGACAAAGTCGCCTGTCTCTTCAAAGTAGTGCATAAGTCTCTTCCAAGTCTCTAAACAAGTCTCTAAACAAGTCTCTTCAAGTCACGGGGCGACTTTCTGGTCATGGTAGTGGCTGTAAATGTATATTGTTTCTTTTTTTTACACAAATAGAACTTTCTATTTGAAAAAAGTGTGAAAAAAAAACAAAAAAAAAATATTTCTAAATTTTTGGTTATAAAACATAACCAATAAAAAAAAATCCCAATAAGTGTGTATTAATTGGTTTGTGTGAACATTATGGCGTCTACAAAATATGGTATATACAGTGCCTGGAAGTATTCATACTAGGAATCAACCGGTTATCGGCAATGCCGATATATCAGGGGCCGATATGCACTTTCCCTGATATATTGGAACCGGCCCCTGGGGTTAACGATATTGCTGATATTTAGGGAAAGTGCTTGTACCGGAGTGATGCCTGCAGCTAGAGGCATCACCCTGGTACCGGCCTCCATAGCTGACGGTCGGCTGTCTTGTAATGACAACCGAGGCGGCTGAGAAGCCATTTGGCTGTCATTACAAGGAGGGGAAGGAAACCCGGGCATCCTACCTGCATGGCCGCCAAAGAGAAGACCCCATCGGCTCTGATCGGGTCTCCATGTAAAAAACCCGGAAGTGATGTCATGACATCACTTCCGGGTACTCGGTGGCAAATTAAAAAAAATGTGAGCATTTAAAACAGGCAAACTTGGCGTTTTTGAATGCTTTTAAGTGCAGAGCAGGGGTTTGGGGTCTTTTAGACCCCCAGATTCCTCCACCAAAGTACCTTTTAAAAAAAAAAAATTAAAATGTCTGAAAATATTGGCCAATATCAGCCGATACCGATATCCAATGACCAAAATATTGCTGGTGTCGGCACTAAAAAACTATATCGTTCGATCACTAATTCATACCCATTGAAATTTTCCACATTTTGTCATGTTACAACCAAAAACATAAATGTATTCTATTGGGATTTTATATGATAGACCAACACAATGTGGCACATAATTGTGAAGTGGAAGGAAAATGATGAATGTATTCAATTTTTTTTTTTTTACAAAATATCTGAAAAGTGTGGCGTGCATTCGTATTTACCCCCTCTGAGTCGATGCCTTGTAGACCCACCTTTTACTGCAATCACAGCTGCAAGTCTTTTTGGGTATGTCTCTACCAGCTTTGCACATCAAGAAAGTGAAACTTTTTGCCTGTTTTTCTTTGCAAAATAGCTCAAGCTATGTCAGATTGGATGGAAAGTGTCTGTGAACAGCACTTTTCAAGTCTTGCCACAGATTCTCAATTGGATTTAAGTCTGGACTTGTCTTACTTAGCACTACTGAAGTCACTCTGACTTTAGAAAAGGTTCCTATATTACTTCAAGGCAACTTCTATTCGACTTGTGCACATAGACTTTAACGAAAGTCACCTCCAAATCAGATCCTCATCTAAAAATATCAGCGGTAAAGGGAAAATAGATTTATTTTCTGACTTTTTGATGGGTGACAGAACAGAAAATTGTGGTAAATTCCTTCAAATGTAATTCAGAACAATAGAAATGATTTTTTACAGTAAAGTTTGGAGGGTTTAGAATCTCATAGAAGCCACATTCTTCTCTAGGCACACAGATAACGTCTAAAACTATCCTCAAATATTGTTATTATACAGGATTTATATAGCGCCCACAGTTTACGCAGCTCTTTACAATATCAAAGGGAGACAATACAATTAATTACAAGAGGATTAAGAGGGAGGAGAAGAGTTTACAATCTAATAGGGTGGGGGCAGGTGGTAAAAATGGTTGTCCACAAAAGATCTGGTGCCCGTTAAGGAGATAATGGTGAATTATACAGCCTAGATTGTCTTAGCTGCTCTTAAAACCTCCATGGGAAAAAGAGTCACTGTCAATAAACACACGAACAGAAGAGCGCTTAGAATCAAGCTTGTCGGTGAAGAAAGCCCAATGGTCAATGATCATGAATGAACGATGCAATGACAGCAAGAAGCCCCACTGTGATTGTCATAAAAAATCCAGTCTTTTTTCGCCAACATAAACAGGGATGAAACAACAGATAAAAACCCTATAGTGGCCGCCTGGATGGAAAACCTTGCTGCTTCACTGGGGCTGCGTCTGCTTCCTTGTCACACAGAGAGGGACGACCACGGATGCCAGTGAAATGGCAGTGACCAGGATGGAGCTCCGGGCAGGGGAAACACTGGATGTTCCAGGGGCGAACGATCGGCAGATGGACTGGAGCCGAAGGGAGGGATTGAGGCAGCGTTCTGGGTCCGTGGAACGCACTGAGGAACCAGATGTAAACAGGGCGACCGGTGATGGTCATCCCCCTCTGTGTGACAAGGAAGCAGATGCAGCCCCAGTGAAGCAGTGAACTCTTTGATTGGTATGTAGGACACATCTTTGGCAAAGTAATAAAACCTGACAGAAATCCTAACCCTTCCTGCCCAATTCTGTTTGCCTGAATTAGGTTTTAAATTAATTTAAAGTGATATTAAAGCGGAGTTCCGGGCACAGAAATGATTTTTTGCTGAACATACCCCCGGGACAGTCAGGGCTAGCACATTCCACAATGGCTAGCCTCTGATCTGTCCCGGTTCGCACTTACCTTTTAGAAGAAATACTTACTTAGAAAATTTCTTCCACAGCGTTTCCATCTCTGTTGTGGGCAGCTGAAGCCGGCGCGGTCCTCTTCTCTGTCTTCTTCCGCGTCTTTGTGTCCCAGAATGCACTGCACCGGCCCCTCTCGTCACTTCCGGTGCGGCCCTGCATTCCTAAACAGCTTCTGGGCATGCCCAGAAGCTGTTTAGCAGGGGAATGCGGCGTCGCCCGGAAATGACGAGCGGGGCCGGTGCCGTTGCATTGATTCCTGGGAGCTATGACGTTTAGCTCCCAGGAATCATCGCAAGGCAGGAAGTGACGGGGTGAGCCGCGGCTCCGAGGGAGGAAGCAGTCAGAGGTGAGTATTTACGATCTTCAATAAAAAGGTGAGTAAACAAAAAAAAATAAAAATAACTATCCAATTCCTTTTCAGGTGAGCTCTACCTAGCGGAGGGGCACAAAGAAAAAAAAATAGTTTTTGTGCCCGGAACTCCGCTTTAAAGGCAGATTTTTTTTTTTTTTTTAACCACTTCAGTACAGAGCACTTTCACCCCCTTCCTGCCCAGGCCAATTTTCAGCTTTCAGCTCTGTCGCACTTTGAACGACAATTGCATGGCCATGCAACACTGTACCCATATGAATTTTTTAGAATTTTTTTTTTTTTACACAAATATAGCTTTCTTTTGGTGGTACTGAATCACCGCTGGGTTTTTTTTAAATTTGTTTTCTCAATAAGCAAAAAGATTTTGAAAAAAAAAAAAAACTTTTTTTTTTTTTTTTTTTAGTTTTCGTTATAAAATTTTGCAAATAAATAATTGTTCTTCATACATTTTGGCCAAACTGTATACTGTATTCCGCTACCAATTAAATACGCTGAAAATTAAACCAATCCACTCATTTCAAAAATGCTAGGACCGTAATATCCCCCAAATTACCCCTTTTTGGAAAGTAGACAGTCCAAGGTATTTAATAAGAGGCATGGTGAGTTTTTTGAAATTGTAATTCATTCACGTTTTCTTTTTTTTTTTTTTTTTTTTTACAAACTGTTACAGTGCAGTGCAGTGTCATCATATAACTGGTGTGGCGGTGATCAGGGACACTGAGTAAAGACAGTATGTAAAAAAAATAACAATAAAAAACAATAATACATTTTAATTACATTTTTTAAATTGTATTTAAACACACTGTGACCAGAGCATTACTGCGTTACCATAGTAACCTTGTACTACTTTAGGTAAGTAATCAGGACTTTTTTTTTTGTTTATACATGATTGCTTCTACCAGTGAATTTCATTGATATAAGCAACCATTTTTACAAAATTAAACTGATTCATTCAGTGTGTATTGTTGCGATAAATTGTGATTGGCCACAACTAATCAGATGATCTAGATGGGCTGTGATTGGCCATCTCTGTATCTTGTGATCACTGTGACCAATCACAGCTAGCAACACAATTGTACACAAGGAATGGCATGAATCAAAGCCATTCTTTGGTTAAAATTGCCATGTGTTCTTCTGTGATTGGTCACAGCAATCACATGGTACTGGCCACAGACACTGATCAGTCATCGGCTGTTTTTGGTCATACGACGTCCACCCGGGACGTCAAATGTCCCGCCCAGCCATCATTTGACAATAAACTGGACGGAAAGTGGTTTAAAAACAAACATATAATGCTTGCCTGCTTTGTGCAGTGGTTTTGCACAGAGCAGCCCCAATCATTCTCTTCTCGGGTTCCATGTCGGCACTCCTGGCCCCTCTCTCTTACTGAGTGCACCCATAGCAAACAGCTTGCTATGGGGGCACCTGAGCAGGCTCACTTCCGAGCCGCTGCTCGGCGTGTTCATTCACATATGGAGCCTAGCTTGGCCCCACCCCTCTCTCAAGTATTTCTTAAGTATTTTTTTTAGCAAAATAAAAATAACCTACCAATGCTGAGCGCAAAAAAGAGAACTTATAATAAATATTGTATTCACTTGTAACAGTAAACTGTTTGGTACAACGGCTTTCACATGTACATGCTTTTTAAGATTTGCAAGTGTCATTAAAAAGCAATCAACTGCAAGAAATTTTCAGTCTGGATGCCTGACAATCTTCAATGTATCAGGCTGTATATGTTATATTGGACTAATGTCCTAGGAGGTTCAGATAAGCAACTGTGGCAAAATACAAAGAATATTTAACACCACCAATCTTTTATTACACGTGTAACCAGTAACACATCAACGGCACAGCCAAAAACCTTGTAATCTATTATATTTTACATTTTTCTCACTATTCCTATTTTAAACAACATTCTTTCCCAACTTCATATCTGTCCTTATATACTTTATTATTACAAGAGTAAAGCTTCCTATTTATTGTAAATTATTTTATATTACCTGGCAATTGAAATATAATAAACATGTACACACATTTAAATCTGCATATTTGTAAGTATAGTTGTCGGCTAATATTTCTTTACAAAGATTATGTGTCAATATACAATACATACATGGTTGGTTGGTCTTACATTGGTGTTTCACTCCAAAGACCGCAGGCAGCAGAGATATCAATAAAAACATCCGTAGCTCCATTGTAATGCGTTGCTGTCTTCCAAGACAAATGAAAGCAATTTGAAGGTGTGCAGTTGTTTTATTCACTTTACTTCCTGTTCTCATACACACAGGTATAGCTTGGGGGAAGGGAAGATTACTGTCATGTGTTTTCATCCTTAAGGTAGTATTAAACCATCCATAAAAAGCATATCTCACTTTAACCACTTCTGGACTGGAAAGGTTTTGCCCCCTTAATGACCACGCCATATTTTGCGATTCGGCACTGCGTTACTTTAACTGACAGTTGGGTGGTTGTGCCAGGCTGTACCCTAATAAACTTGATGTGTTTTTTTCCCACAAATAGAGCTTTCTTTTGGTGAAATTTGGTCACCTGTGTGATTTTTATTTTTTTCGCTATAAACAAAAAAAAGAGCGACAATTCTGAAAAAAAATTCTGAAAAAAAAAAAATGATATTTTTCACTTTCTGCTATATAACATTCCCCAAAAAAATGTAAAAAATCAAATTCTTTCATCCTTTTAGGCCAATTTGTATTCTGCTACATATTTTAGGTAAAAAAAAAATCCCAATAAGCGTATTTTGATTGGTTTGCGCAAAAGTTATCGCGTCTACAAAACTAGAGGAAAGATTTATGTAATTTTTGTTTATTTAATTTTTTACTAGTAATGGCGACGATCTGCGATTTTTAACGGGACTGCAACATTGTGGCAGACAGATTGGACCCCTAACTGACATTTTTGACAATTTTGGGGGGGGGGGGGGGGACCAGTGACATTACTACAGTAATTAGTGCTACAAATATACACTGTTTCTGTAATAATGACACTGGCAGGGAAGGGGTTAACCCAGGGGTGATCAAAGGGTTAAGTGTGAGCCTAGGGGAGTTTTTTCAAACTGTATGGGGGAGGGACTTGGGGAATCAACACAGACCTGTGATCCTAAATAGGAGGATCACAGGCACTCTGTGTTCATTCCAGAGAGCACATCGGTCAGCTGTGTTTACAACAGCAGACCATCATTCTCTCTCCACAGGGAGCAATCGAGGGGCCAGACGGCAATCGCGGCCACTGGCCCCATGGATCAGCTTCCCCGCTTCCTAATGGGGGCAGGCGTGCACGCCCCCAGGAGCGCTCCCGCGAACTGCCGTACCTGTACATCTGCCGCAGGCGGTCGGCAAGTGGTTAAACACGTATTACATCTTCCATAAATACATTTGCCTAACTGTACAGAATGGGGGATGGGATCGTTGGTCTTTTAATCATGTAATATAAATCATGGGTTTTTACAAGGCTCTGGGTTGCTAACATTCCTATCAGTACCATTTAAACAATAAAGACCTGCCAATAGAATTTAAATGGCGTAAAGTTCAAAATATATGTACATAAAAATGTAATGAATTTTATTATATACAAAAAAAAACAGGTTACATAAAGAAAAATAAAATCACATGCTAGGCAGACTCATACATAATGAAAAAAGGGCAAAATTCATATTTGACTGGTGGGGACTAGATCACCATACACCCTCTAAAATAATTTCTTAAAGGTGTGAGTCCCAGCTAGAGAATTCCAATGCATTTCAATTTAATTGCCATATAAAACTTCCTTAGGGAAAGGATTTGCTCTATAAAAAAATGGGATTTTTGTACTTAACGTTAAATCAATTTCTCTGAGTTTCGTTGACGGGCACAGCTCTCCATATTCAGAACCATAGGGTTATATTGCCCCCTACAGGAGTAGGACACTAGGCAGAAAAAAGACTTGGCTACGCCTATTGGCAGTCCTAGGTGGTATACGTCCCCCTACCTGCCATAGGCCTTCAGTTTAATAACAAGCAGTGTCTGGAGTATCAAAACTCCATAGAGGGGTGGGTGATGTGTGGGTCAATAAACTCAGAGAAATGGATTTTACAGTAAGTACAAAAATCCCATTTTCTCTTTCGTTCATTGACGGACACAGCTCTATATTATTCAGAACCACAGGGACATCCCCAAGCAGTGCCATACATGAGGGGTGGGACAACAAAACATCCTGAGGCTAAACACAATAGCCAACCAGGTAACAGGAGCTCAACAAAAAACAACTTGGAGCCCAACCTGAACAATGCACCCCCAAAGAGGGAACAGACCCTCTGAACAGCAGCCTGCAAAACCTTGCTGCCAAAGGAAGCATCCGCAGATGCCTACACATCCACTTTATAGAACTTAGTGAAAGTGTGCACCGACAACCAGATGGCCAACTAACAAACCTGCATCACTGACGCTTGATGACGGAAGGCCAAGGAGGCACTAAGCGCCCGAGTAGAGAGTGCCATTACAGGGAAAAGTGGAACCTGACCCTTGATAGAACAGCTCTGAGTAATCATTATCCAAGTTTTGGAAGTCCCGCTGCCACTTGGTTCTAAGGGATCCCAAGGGAGATAGGGAAAGGGATAGGGATGAGGACAAATGGGCATAGATGTGAGAGGAGGGTTATGTGGCACAATCCATCCTGAGTACCTGTTCAAGCTTTGACTGTTTCAGCTGAAGGGAGGCCTGTGGGAATTGGCTATTGAAGGCATAGGAGAGCAGCAAGTAGCAGAAGTGGTGTTTGGGGGTATATTAAAATCAATGGAGAGCTGTGCCAATACTTGGATCACTTATACTTAAAACCAAATCGCTGCCTGCAAAGATAGATACCAGCATCATGGTTGAATCTGCAACCATGATCCTGGTACAACCATTTAAATTGGAGGCTGTAGAATTATGTACGGCGGTATTGAGGTGGCTAATAAACAGTTGCATAAATATTGTGTGATATAAAAAATTGTAATTACCATATTTTTTTCTTAAAATTGTATATTTTCTCAGTTTAAACATACAGTATGTTTTTATTTAGTATTGTAAATAACATATACGTATATGAGATTTGCAAATCTTTGCATTCTGTATTTATATACAATTTACACAGTGTCTCAACCTGTTTAGAATTGGGGTTGTGTAAGGCCCCTTTCACACAGGCGGACCGTTCAGATCTGCCAAAAAAACGGACAGGCGGATCTGAACAGTCCCCCCATGCATTCCTATGGGGCATCGGATGTCAGCGGAGACATGTCCGCTGACATCCGATCCGATCCGTCAAATCTGGACGGACGGAAACCCTATTTTCCATCCGTCCAGTGGATCGGATGGCATCAGATGAGAACGGACCAACGGTACATTCCCATCCGATTTTCCCCATAGAAATGCATGGGGAACTGACAGCTCTGTCTCCGCACACAGCACGGAGACACAGCTGTCCTCCTGCTGCTCAACAGGGGAACGACGGCTCGATCCACCGCTGAGAAAAACGGACTCCGTCCAACGGACGGAGTGTGTGAAAGGAGCCTTAGGATAGTGAAGGTTTTATCAGTAGTGAGGTTGTGAAATGTTTTAATAAGGTTGGTATAGTTGGTTCAATGTACTTTCCTATGTCGAAAAACAAGAAATTGGAAATAAACCAAAGATGAAAGGTTACTCTCTTATTCTCTCTAATATTTGATCTTCTTTTTTAATTGAGCATGTCAGCAATATACAAATACATGGGAAATCATTGCTTAACAATGTTATATCAAAATGCAAATACATGTTTATGTAATAGGTTTCATTTACATATCGACTTTAAAAAAAAATGCCTGCCACTGCATGCAAAAACATTAGAGGTTTAACCAAGCCAGAAAGGAAAGGCCAGGAACTGCATGCCCAGCATAAGTGCAGGGCCTGCATTATTGAGTTGCTAGGTAGGCTATAATTAGGAGGTAGTAGGTTTATTTATTTTTTTTTTTTTTTGAGAATTCTTTTTATTGGTTTTGAAAAAAACAGCATACAAAACAGAGCCATTGGGCATTCCCTGGCTCAACAACAAAAAGGAAAGAAAAGAAAAGGCAAAATAAAATATAAAACACACAGCAACAAAAAAAATAGGCAAAAACAACCCCAGACAAGGCTGCACCCAACTGCTACTACATAAGGGCGCTCAGCCCACAAGGATGCCGGTGACAGGAGCAATCAGTTCACTGTGTGAAGGTCCAGCAGTCCAGTAGGATAACAAAAGTACAAAGTCCACTGCATGTGGGGGAAACAATTGGCAACGTTAATTACAATTAGGGTCCCTGAGTCGACACAGCGGAGCCCTCTGTGTCATTAGTAGTGTCACCAGACTCCAACCAGATGTCCCACACCTTCGAGAATTTTTGCGGGCAGCCCCTGTTAACGTAGGTCGCTTTATAAAGTGGGAATTACTGAGTTCACTAGGGATTTCCACGAGGAAATGGTGGGTGTAGCAGGCTTCCACCAGTGGAGAACCACCAATTTCCTAGCGTAGAACAATAAAAGACCTAAAAGAGTGCGAGCCGCTACTGAGTGGGCCAGATCATTGATAAGTCCCAGGATGCAATACTCAAGCTTTAAAGGCACGTGGATGGTGGTCACTCGAGCAACAAAGTCCAGAATCCGGGTCCAGTACGCCACCAAGGGTGGGCAATGCCAAAGCATGTGTGTGTATGTGGGGTCCGGCGCACCGCAACGCCAGCAGACCGCAGGCGTATCAGGGAAGGCCCTGTGCAGTCTAGTTGGGGTTAGATAAAACCTATGAAGGATTTTAAACTGCACAAGGCGGTCCCTGGCGGCCACCAGGTGACGGTATGGGTAGTCCCAGACGTCCTCCCAGTCCTCCGCATCCAGGCCTGGAGCCTCGGCCACCCAAAAGGCCTGCAGAGCCTCCAGCCCAGAGTGCACACTAGGGAGCAGGGTGCTATATATGGTAGAGAGCGTTTTTTTCAAAGTCTCGTTTCGGAGAATGGCCTCCAAGTCAGCTAGCGTGAAGTCACAAGGAGAGTCATTAAACTGTTTATAGAAGGCGTGGCGGAGCTGCAGGTACCTGAAAAAGTGGGAATTGGGTAGGGAAAAGTCAGTCTTCAGTTGGTCAAATGTCGCAAGCGTCTCCCCCCGACAAATGTGAGATAGATACAGTATACCCTTGGAGGCCCATACGGAGGGATCCAGGATGGAGAAGAACTCCGGATTCATCCACAGGGGGGAATTCGGGGATCGACGACCAGGTCCCAACCGAATGTATGGAGATTGCAGCTTCCATGCCCTGATCACCGCCACCATCGAGACAGTGACAGGGTACGGGGCTTTCGGTCCACGTAGCAACAAGTTGCGTAAGGCCTCATAGGAGCCCAGCAGGGCCGCCTCCAGGGCTACCGCAGCATTAGAGGCATCCGAGATCAGCCAGTTGTGGGCATGCGTCAAAAGTCCCGCCACGAAGTATCGGAAAAAATCCGGGCACGCCAGTCCCCCCTGAGTCCAGGGTCGCTGTAAGATCGTCAGTCGAAGTCTAGGAGGGCGAGAACCCCAAATAAAAGAAAGGATGCGAGAATGGAGCCGACGAAAAACGGCCTTCGGTATCCAGACTGGGGAGTGACGAAGTACATATAGGAGAGGGGGCAACAGCTTCATTTTGACCAGGTTAATGCGGCCAATCAGGGTCAAAGGGAGATTAGCCCAGGAGCGCAGCTTAGTCCCGAATTTCAACAGAAGGGGAGATAAATTAAGGTCACAAAAGTCTCGAATGTCGGGGGAGATCACTATGCCCAGATATTTAAGCCTGTCAGTCCAACACAGGGGTAAAGACGGGTCCGCGTGGGCCCGAGCCCCCGCGTCCACCGGAAGGATAAGCGACTTGTCCCAGTTCACTCGCAGGCCAGACAAGGTGGAGAAGGCTGCCAACAGATCCAGGGCCGAACAGAGCGCCCGGCCGGGATCCCGGAGGAAAAGGATAATATCGTCAGCGTAAAGCGCCAACTTTTCCTCCAAGGACCCCACCCGGATCCCCCCGACCGCCCCGGAGCCACGAACAGCCGCCGCCAGAGGCTCGACAGCCAAGGAAAACAAGGCAGGCGAGAGGGGGCACCTGGCGGGTGCCCCGCGCGATCGAAAAGGGACAAGACAGCCTCCCCCCCCAACTTAATCTGAGCACTGGGGTGGGCATAAAGCATGGCAACCCATTTACGAAAAACAGGGCCAAAGCCAAACGTTTCCAGAACCATCATCATATAGGACCAGTCTACCGAATCAAATGCCTTTTCCAAATCAAGCGCCACCATCACACGTGTACCCTGAGCCTCCGCTGGGACTTGCAAATGAGTAAACACTCTACGTATGTTAATATCAGTGGATTTGCCTGGCATGAAACCAGTCTGGTCCATGTTGACCAAGTAGGGAAGGACCTTCATCAACCTGGTAGCAAGCAGTTTGGTAAGTATTTTCAGGTCATAATTCAAAAGAGAAATGGGCCTGTAGGCCGAGCACAGAGTGGGGTCCTTCCCAGGTTTATGAATTAAGACTATGTGTGCCAAAGACATGGACTCCGGGAGAGCCCCCAAGTCCAGGCAAGAGGCATATGTCTTCAAGAGCCTAGAAGCCAGTTCGGAAACATACATCTTGTACCAATCCCCCGGCAGGCCATCAGGACCAGGGGTCTTCCTGGGGGGGAGGGAGCGAATAGCCAGCTCAACCTCCTCCAACGTAAAGTCCGCCTCTAGGAGAGCCACATCCTCCGGAGCCAGAGTAGGCAGCGCCAACTCCCCGAGAGACCCCAAGTCCCTACCCCCCGGCGGGGGAGGGTCCGCCCGGTACACACATTCATAGAAATTACGAAATTCTAGGAGAATATCAGCAGGATCCCGAAGGACACTGCCATCCGCAGAATGTACAACTGGGACCACCGTTTGGAATCTAGAGTCCGCAGACAAGTTAGCCAGAAGCCTGCCATTTTTATCCCCGGACTCAAATATCCTGGCCCGCAACGACCCCACCTCCGCCTCAGCGGCCGATGACACATGTAGGTGCAGCGCCCTCCGAGCCTGAGCCAGGGAGGAGTACGACTCAGGGGAGGGATCCAAGGCAAACGCTGCCTCGGACTCCGTTACCGCCTCCTCCAAGTCCGTCCTCACCGAGGCGCACTCCACCCGGGCAGCCTTAATAGCGGAGATATAGTCGCCACGAACAGTGGCCTTGAAAGCATCCCAACACACCAAGGCGGATGTGGTGAGGTCGTTAACCTCCCAATACTGGGCAATCTTACCAGACATCCCCTCCACCACCCGTTGATTCTGAAGCCACCCACAGCCCAGCCTCCAGCCGCCCCGCTCCCCCGGATCCCCCAGCCGCAGCTGAATCTCAAACGGCGAGTGATCCGAGAGACCGGCGGGCAAGTAGCCGGCCGACAGCACAAATGGCAGGACTGAGGGGGAGCAGAAAGCAAGATCTATACGGGAGCCAGAGTGATGCGACGAGGACACGTTAGAATAGAACCGATCCTGCGGGTGCTTCCACCTCCACAGTTCTGTAAGCTGCAAAGTGGAGGCCCAGGTGATCAGCTCAGAGCAGGATTGGCGATTCACATTCGAGGTGTCCAAGTCACCATCCAGGATACTGTTAAAATCCCCTGCCACAAAGATGCGCTGGGTCGAGAATTCGGCCAAACGACCATAGATGTGGTATAATACAGCAGTAGAAAAGGGTGGGGGGACATACACATTGACAAAAATGAACAGTTTACCCACAATCTCAAGAGCCAGGATAACATATTGACCCTTGGGGTCCGTGATAACCCTCTCGACACGACAGGGCAGGGCCCTATGCACCAAGATGGAGGTCCCCCTAGCATAAGTGGAGTAGGTAGCGTGGAAGGTATGACACACCCAGCGCCTGCGTAGGGCTAATACAGCACTCCCCGTCAGATGGGTTTCCTGGAGGAAGACCACATGCGGTTTAGAGGATTGGAGATATTTGAATAAAAGAGCACGTTTGAACTTGCTATTAAGGCCCCGCACATTCCAAGATAGCACCTTAATGCGGTCAGCCATAGCAAAGGGAGGGAAAATGGGGCAGGAGGGACAGGAACATTGTCGGGGGAGCCAGGGGCCAGGTGAGAAACCAACCACGCCACCCCTCAGTATCAAGTGCAGGGAAGCAGACAGCTCGGACCACGACCCACTGGGAGTCAGCGACACACAGTGAAACAGCACATTGTACAATGAATAGTAGAACACAGCACGGGTATGCAGCCAAAAAAAAAAGAAAAACAGAAAAAAGTGAAAAAAAACAAGAACACATATAAACCCCTGTCAGCCAGAAAGCAACAGTGCTACAGGCCAACTTCATCCCAAAAACCTAGAGGAAAAAACAGCACACTATCGACTAGGAAAAAATGCCTAGACAATAGTCATCTGGCACTAGGCCAGGAAGGGAGTGTCCGGAGGGCTAACCAGAGGCAAGGCCGGCCGACGGCCTCAACAGTCCCGAGGACCAGTAGTAGCAATCCTGTAGTAAAAGGCAAATAGAGGCTGTCACCAGCCCCGGCTCCAGGGACACATGGGTAAAAAGGGATAACAGCAAAAAATAAGGGAAGAAAAAAACTACTCAGGGGCATTGAAGTGGAGGAGAGTCAGAGGTCATCCGGGAAGAGGGGGTCCCCGCCATTCACAGTCCAACAAGACAACTCAAAGGGGAGACGGAGGGGGGGACAGGGAGTTCAGCCATCACAAGGCCAACAGAGCAGGGACATGGAAGCTCACCGCAGGCTGAGCAACCAAGCATCCGCGTCATCAGGAGAATCAAAAAACTTGACAGAGCCAGCATGTTGCACATGGAGTCGGCTGGGGTAGAGCATGGAATACTTGATTTATTTTTCACGGAGCCTCCGCCGCACATCATTGAAGGTCTTCCTCTTTTTCTGAAGCTCTGCAGAGAAATCAGGGTAGAGATGGACTGCAGCGTTTTCATAAGGCAGAGTGTCATGCTTGCGGGCTTCACTCAGTATGCGGTCCCTGTCACGATAGTTCAGGAAGCGGACTAAGAAGGGACGAGGGGGGGCCCCAGGGATCACACGGCCTGTAGGGACTCTATGGGCCCTCTCAACGACATAGGTGGGCGCCAGGTCAGTGAGGTGCAGGAGGTCTTTAAAAAAACGTTCGGCAAAGTCGGCAGGCCTGTCCCCTTCAGCCCCCTCAGGCAGGCCCAGCACCCTCACATTATTCCGCCGCTGGCGGTTCTCCGCATCATCCGCCTTGGCCAGTAACATCTGAACCGTGTGCTGGAGGGAGGAAAGGGAGGCAGAGTGCTGGGTAGTGAGGTCCTCAGCCGAGGAGATACGCTGTTCAGTGTCCGTAAGCCGCCTCCTGATCTTGTCCAAGTCGGCCCGGATGAGATTACACTCCTCCGCTAAATAATCGATCCTGGCCAATAAGGAGGTCTTACTCTGCTCAATGGCAGACAAAATCATGGCAGTGTCACTTGCCTGGCTCGGGATGGGTGCGGATGGAGCAGCAACAGAGTCCGCCGGGAGCTCCATGTTGGTGAGTAGAGCGCGCAGGCCTTCCAAGATGGCGTCCGGAGGCACCGCCGGCGGGGAAGCCGGCTTCTGTTTCGCATCGGATTTGGACTTCCCGGGCATGTCGGATGTAGCCCACGAGTGTCCCGACCCTCCACCGGACCAGTAATGGCAGGGAAAACGGGGTTAAGGATGTGCGGTAAGAAGGATTAGTCAGGGTCCCCGGAGCTCCAGGCAGGCACGTCTGGTCCCCTTCACATCCGGTCACGCCACGGAAATAACTATTGTAGGTTTATTTTTAATAATTTATAAGGCCTGCCTTATTGGATACCAAGTACGGGCAGGGTGTAGTCAGAAGTGGCAGCAAGGGGTCTGTAGTGGCAGGGAGGAGTTGGGTAGGATCAGTTGAGATCCTGGCAGCGTTGGGAAGCTGTGTGCTTGTTTTAAACTTCAGACTCTGGACATGCTACATATGTCTATAGAGTGGAAGTATTTAAAAAATTAGGAGACTGCAAATGATACAGCAGTTTAAGATACCACAGAGGATATAGCAGTGTAAAACTGTCCACCAGTAGGAACATTTTGTTCAAGGATAATAGGTCTAACCAATGTATGCCTGACTTTTTTTTTTTTTTTTTTTTCCAAGGGGAAAGGGGGCATGGCAAAGGTGAGTGATATCATTTGAAGTGGTCACTTTTTTTTTTTTTCCTTTTTTAAATGATACAGTTGTTAAGAAAAGATTTCTCCAGTAACAAGTGAATGTTGCACTTTCACAGCCCCAAACTTAAAAAAAAAAGTCCTATAAACTTTAAATTAAATACAAATGAACCCACCAGAATTAAGGAACCCCAAAATGCCACTCCCTGAAAGAAAATACATTTTTATAGGGCCTGAAACAAAACAAACAATATTTACCATGGACAGGACAGCAGCTGGCTAAAAAAAAAACACATAATAACAATAAAAGAAAAAAATTGCCCCCCATAATAACAAAAAGTCAGCTAGGGGTTTGATTTTCCAAAGAGCTAGCAATCAAATAAAAAGTATAAATATATAGTATAAGTATAGTATATGGTAAATATAAAGTACAGTTTTCTAACTGACCATATTCTCCCCCTGTGCAGTTTGTCAGCTTCCCATATCCTTTCCCTACAGCAGCTTCAATACATTGTCACTATGGCTGCTCTGTTCCTCCCCTCCTTTTCATAATGAGGTGGCAGGCTTACCCAGACCTGTGAATTTCATACCCACAGAATTTGCAGTGGACCCATGATAGTGGTGAATCTGAACCTTATCCCTAGTGTGTACAACTTTGCTTTGAACCCCAGATTCTCAACACATTGCTTATATTTTCCAGAAGGTCATTCTAACACATTCATTAAAACAGTGCAGAGGTTGAGAGATCTCTCAATTCAATCCAAGTCATTGCCCAGCCCACATTCTGCTTCCTCTGTCTCTTTTCAGGGTTCAAGCTCCACAACTAGTTTACAAATCTCTTCTTATAAGAGCACACATAAGCAAACTGAACATGTCCTAGCTAAGATATTGTCTGTGGGCAGTTATAAATACCAATGCGTTATTGAAATACTTAAATGACAAAATCCAATAATCTTAATTTGTACAGCTATGATTGATCCATAAATACCAAGAAACCTAAATGTTTCTTTGTAACATTTCCTAGTTATGTGATGGGCTCACTGCTCTCTCAAGCATTTTTCAATTAGAAGATTAAGGATTGAATGTGGTAGCTGAATTTGTTTTTTTTTTTTTTCTTTATTTTCACTCGTTGATCCAGCCAGTAACCTACTTCATGTCTTAGAGTGTCTCCACTCTGTTTGGACGAGCAACGGAGACAGCTTTGCAAAGTAGAATAGTCAGTTTGAGGATACTGTAGTGTAAGATTCACTAACGCATTTAGATAGATTTGTTGACCTATCTAACATTTGACAGTTATAACAGATTAATATGTTCTAATTGGAAACATTTTGGCAACATCTTGATCATATCACTGCCTATTCCATACAAGGGCCATGTATACCCGAATGGGGATGAGCAGATGTTCTGTGCATCCTGTGCAGGCAGTCCCATTAATGTCTATTGGCATTCTGCTATCTGCTATTCTGATATCTATGTACACTGTCTGCATTCAGGGCCATGCACCTGCATAGCTCTATGTAAATTAAATGCATTCCTTGACCCTAAAGAAATCTGCGGTAAGAGAAATTCTGGCCACCTTTTGGAAATGCATGTTTCTTGGCTAATTCTCTGATACTCCTGCCAAGTCCACTGTCAGGGACCTGGTTTGAATCTCGAACCTCTGCAGTGTCTCTTCTTGCTGAGCTACCTGGAATGCTGGACAGTTTCCTGGACTATTCCTTGTATAATCCTGTCTTGAATCTTGTTTGTCTTGAACCCTAAACTCTTTGCTCTCCCATGAACTTCTTGATTTAAGCCATGTCTCTGCACTTCCTGTTTGCCAGATTACTGTTCTCTCTCCAGCCAGTATCTCTCTCCTGTCTTCCCTGCTGCCATCCATATTTTGCTACCACTCGTTGCTACCACTCGACCCTTGGCTTGTTCCTCGACTACACTTCTGCCTGATCTCAATTTGCAACTACTCGTAATCGACCTTTGGCTTGTTTACTGATTATCCTTCTGTTTAATCCCCACCTGCTTATCCACTACTAGACCCTGGCTTGCTCAACTCCTGGGGCGATCCTGATGACCGCGACCTGGTACTAACACACAGCAAAATCCATCTCCATCATCAGGAGCTCTGGTGAACACGGGTTAGTACTTAGACTCCGCACCTCAGGTGAGCTCCGTCATTCTCCAGGGTGACTGCATGTGTATCTATCCTGCTTGTTGGTGGTAGTTCTGCTACTGCTATAGCAACTGGTCTTCGAGCCTGACCCCTGATCCACCTAAAGCGTTAAAAAAGTATGTTGGGATCATTGAAAAAGTTAGGTTAAGATTAGGGATTGGGATATTGGGCATTATTTTTTACAAAAACCCTGCACATCAAAAACTACCTGGGGACAGATGATTGGTGGCAAAAACCAGCATACAGAGCAATGGCAGCCTCTTTGTTTCTCTGAGCATCAGTTTCCTTAATGCATAGCTAAGGGAGGAATTAGGGTCTTATGAATACAGATATGCCTAGCTAATTACATATCTGTTATGTAGTTCATTATTCAATCTAATACAAACTACAATCTGTTACAAATTTTGTTAGCATAGAACAGGTTTCCTTTCTATATTCAAATTTTCAAGTATAAAACTATGACCAAATATAATTTAGATGTGAATTGATTTAAATGCCATTCAAACTTCCTTTTGCAATGTAATACCAATGTGTTTCTGTTTTTACATATTTTAAGTTGACACAGCCTAGGCAACTGTCACATAGGCCCTTTGGTTCCACCTTAATTAGAATAGGAGACTGATCATGGCTGATCAAAGCCAGAAAACCGCGGTGGTGATTTCCTTTTAACTAATTTTATTACATAAAGATTATTTTTTATTGCTTTAAACACTAGATAAATTCAAAAGGTACAAAGATTTATTTTTCCTCTAGTGGTTGGGTTATTGTGAACTCGAAAGCAGTGCCATTAAACTACATACTTTAATTCTAAATGTGTGGTTTAGTATATAAAGCAACCTTTACCATGCTGCAGGCTTTTATTGCAGTGTGACATACAGGAGGCTTCAATTGCAGCCTATAACATATCCAAAGGGTGGCATAATACCTTCATGAGCCTTCATGAGGAGCCAGTGTGGCAACTCAGACCGTCAAACCCAGTGAGAAACTCTCAACACTGTACACTGTACACTGCACACTGTACACAACAACTCTTCAAGGCCCAACCGCTGGGGCCCCCTTTACACTTTCAGGGTCCTCTCACTAGGCACCCCCTCTGACACTTCAGGGTCCTCTCACTAGGCATCCCCTCCACACTTTAGGGTCCTCTCACTAGGCACCCCCTCTGACACTTCAGGGTCCTATCACTAGGAACCCCCTTTACCACTAGCTAGCTCCTGGATCCCTTGGGCCTTCACCGGAGTGGTCCCGCTAGGCAGACCCCCAGGGGCAGTTACAGTACTCACGAACTTGGAATGCTTTCCTGAAACTGGGCCCCCTCAACTTCGCTGGTCCTCGGCACACCGGATTCTCTCTGCAGCTCAGCTCTCTCTACCCTCAGGCCAGCCGCCCAGGACACCCAATCCTGCTGACAGGAGGAGAGACAGCCATACTCTCCCTCCTGGGACTCTGCTTCCCGTCAAAGTCACTGCTTCATGCGCTCCCCTCAAACTTATACCCACTCCCAGAATCCTGTGCGGCAGTATCTGCCTTTCTGGGGTAGATACAGGCCTGAATGTGCCACTGATTGGGTTTCCTCCACTGCCCAATGAGAACCCTTCTCATGGAGCCAGTGGGGAGACTCCCCAGTCTCAATAGCAGCACCTGGGAGACATGACAGCCCAGCTGAAAATCATGGCCCTGCTGTTAGGCAGCCAAGGCCCACTATTATTTGCCTAGCACCTACCTTGTAGGGTTCTACATCTGTTATAATATTTTGAAATGTAGAAAAATTGAGCGTATTTCTTTTTTCCAATCCATGATGCTTCAGCTTGACTTTACCATAGTGGCGCACAGGGGCGGAAGGGTTAAAGGGGGCAGCACCAAGCTTAAAGGTTTACAAACCGTGATACATTTTGACTAACCACTTGCCAACCCCCTAACTGGGAAAATATGTCATTAGCTTGACGTTTAGTACCGGTATTCTAGGCTAGAGCTAAAGGCCATAATCCCGGTATTAAAATTTTCCTCAGGCACACGTCTTTCTGCTAAAAGTGGCTGATTATCGGTGGTTCTGGTGCTGGTGGCGGCTGGCCACAGAGATGAAGACAGGAAAGATGCTTTAGATTAATAGATTGTTTTTTTTTATTTTTTTATCTAATGCTTTCCATTGTTGACCTGGGATCTCTCAATAAAGAGGACCTGTCATGCTTTATTGTTGCCACAAGGGATGTTTAAATTTCTTGTGACAGAAATAAAAGTGATCAATTATTTTTTTAAAGGGACAGTGTAAAAATTTTAAAAAGCATTCAAATAAATAACTAAAAAAAGTTTTTAAAGCGACCCCCCATGCTTGCGTGCAGTGGTAGATCCATACATAGGCCACTCCCACATATGTAAATGGTGTTTGCAGCAAATATGTGAGGTATTGCCCTGAACGTCAGAGCTAGAGCAAGAATTCTAGTACTAGACCTCCTGTGTGACTCTAAACTGGTAACCTGTAAATAATCTTTAAAGCGTCGCTGATAGAAATTTTTAAGTTGCATTGTTTGGCGCCATTTGCCACAAGTGTGCACAATTTTAAAGCATGACATGGTATCTATCATCTTTTATATTTTCCCAAAAATATTGGGTTATATATTGTTTTGTTTTTTTTATTCATTAAAATGTCGTTTTTCCCAAAAAATGTGTTTGAAAAGACGCTACGCAAATACCCTGTGGCATAAAAAATTGCAACGACCGATGGCTCCCACTGCTATGTCTCAGCCAATGAGGAGAGTAAGACCGGGGACAGCTGAGGCTCCGGTACACATCGCTGGATTGAGAGGAAGCTTAGGTGAGTATAAGTGAGGGGCTATGGGGGTAACAGCCCACAGAGGGTTTTTCACCTTTATGCATTGAATGACAGGTCAGGTGCATAGGATGACATGTCAGGCAGTAAAATTAAATTGTGAAAAAGAGACAAGACTGGGGCGGACCACAGATCAGGGCTAGAAGCAGACAAGCATAGTCAAGAAACAGGCAAAAGGTAAGGAAAGGCGTTAGGCAGAAAAAAAAAACGAAGATCCTATAACCAGGGTATACCAGAAGTAGATGATTCTTAGGGTTTGCTAAGATACAAATGCCAAACTAAGCTATAAACTGGAAAATCATTCTAAAGTTGACATGCGGAACCTGGAAGGCTAGGTTTTAAACACATTTGATCAAACCCTGATTGAGTTCTCAAGTCCCACTGACTGACTGTGACTATACAGTGCCCACCACACATTGGCAGCAGATAACAGGGGTGAGCATGTAGTGGGCATGAGGTCTCAGCAGATATGGGCACACCCGGAAGGCTGCACAATGTTGTTCTGGGATTCATTTTAAGCTTCATATAAACTGTTGTTTTTTTATAGAGAGATTTTGGCAGTACAGCATCACTTAATATTTCATCATTTTACCATTTAATCAAGTCAGGACTAGCTTTCAGAAGAATTAATATATTCAGGAATGCCTAAAGTCTGTTTTTTAATCTTAATTTTTTCTTGTAAGCATTTAAACAATTCATAATCCTTCAGACAGTAGCAGGTTCAAATAAAGCGTGTCTGTTTTTAAACAACTTACTCTAGTTTCCTCTGAATCGAGCCATTGTAAATTCAGCATATTTAATGCAAACTATTTTTAACTTTCCCGTTTGCCTCGTTATCCAAACAACGAAATGACAAAGCATTCTGCTTTCCCTGACACATTTGCGTCCAAGTCAGAAATGGTTTTTGAAGTGAATTGATTTCTGCTGTTGTGTCAGGGAAGTCTGATCCCATTTGTTTCTATGCTAAGCCATTTCAGGAAGAGACTTATGCCCCGTACACACGTTCCGATAATCGTACGACTAATGTTTCGCAAATTGTTGCATGTTACAAAAATCGAAACCAACTCTGCGTACAAACCATCAGATTTTCTTTGTACGATTCACTGACCAAGTGTATTTTTCGTAGCTACGTATCGGAAGTGATGTCATATACGTCTGATCCCTGCGTCGTGCAACGTCATTTGACTATTTCCGATAATGCGTGGTATTTGTCGATCAATTTTTAGAGTACACATACTGTACTGATGAAGCGATTATCGTTCAATAAGCTGTCGTACGACAGAAGTTTTCCTGTTTGTCCCTTCGGATTTTGTTGGACCAACTGTCGTGATCGGCTGTCGAAAGCTGTGTACTAACGATCAGATTATCGCGCGATCAGGTTGAAAGCGAGTTTTGTCGTACGATTATCGGAACGTGTGTACGGGGCATAAGAGGTCGATTTACTAAAACTGGAGAATGCTAAATCTGGGTGCAGCTTTGCATGGTAGCCAATCAGCTTCTAACTTTAGCTTGTTCAATTAAGCTTTCGCAAAAAAACTGGAAGCTGATTGGTTTCTATGCAGAGCTTCACCATAATTTGCACTCTCAAGTTTTTGTAAATCAAAGCCCACGTGTGAGAGCACATGTCAATGTAAGGACGGACTGCTCTCGAATGGAATGTGGTAACATTTTAACCTGATCAGCGCTGCAGCGAGTCCGGTGCAGTGCTGATCAGTGTATTCTAACAGCAGAGGAGTCTTGCTGTCAGAATACAATACCACAGTGGGGAGGCTTCCCTCATCCAGCTTGAATCTTTGGATGGGCAAATGTTTTCTTTTTTTTTGATCAGCTTGCTGCTATAGAGGGCAGTTACTTTTTGTATGCTCAAGATTTCATGTTTCACTATCCACCACACCAAAAATATTACATGAGCGGGGAGGTAAGTAGCGTTAAGAGCCGGTTCACACTGCCATGACTTGTCAGGCAACTTGGTCATCTGACAAGTAGCGCTCCATTCTGTGCAATGGAACTGTTCTAATCAGAGCGACTCATGCCGCTCCGACTTAGAAAAAGGTTCCTGCACTACTTCTGGGCAAAGTCGGAGCGACTTGCATTGACTTCTATTATGAGAAGTCGTTTGCAAGCCACGATGAAGTCCTGCTGCACGGGCGACTTTAAAGTCTGGGCGACTTTGAGTCGCCCTGGTGTGAACTGACTCTTAGAGACCTGGCATGCTGCACCCTTATTAGTCTCATTGTTCCTAGTGAACTACACAGCACCTCCTCCACATGTTACAGTGAAGAGAAGAGGCGTAATTGTTGCCTTGCTAATTCTCTATAAATACAGTACAGCAAGTAGACAGGAAGTGACAAATCGCCAGAAGAAAAATAGCACAGTCACAAACAGTAAAATACAAAGAAACATTAAAATACTGGTAAACTGCAATACATTCATGTTTTGTTTATGGGTTTAGATAAGCCTTATTACAATATTTTTCATTGCAGGAAATTGCATGTGTTAACATGCACATAGGTGTGAGTTAGGCTGGCCATACATTATACAAGTTTCCTGTTCAATTTCCTTTAGATTTACCTTCAACTTTGTAGTGCAAGGGTTTGCCTGATTGCATATAAATTGAAAGTGTTTCGATTTTACCTCATATTATATGGTTTTGGTAAACCTAAAGGAAATCTGAACAAGAAAAATGTATAATGTATGGCCAGCCTTAGTCCATATCTGGAATGATCAGCCCAATGTAAATAAACATAAAAACCCACTTTAAAGCCTAACTCAGGGCTGGGCACAGAACAAAAATATCCCTGGCAGAATTTAAACGCAAACAAAAAAAATGTTCTTCCTTTTAAGCACAGTTCCCTGCAGACTGATCCAGCACTGGTTATTTCCTGAGTTGAAAGATATTACTCCAGGGTGTCAAGGCTCCTCCCCCAGTCCTGTTCTCACAATATAATGCTGCATAGAGCCCAGACTTGTCATAATGTGGCACCCTTCTCTGCAGCATTTCCATTACTGCAGAAATCACATAGGATCAATGGTGACCTGTGATGTCACCAGACTGGATCACTGGAAAAAACAACTCTAGTGGGGGGGAAGGGGTGGCGATAAAGGAGGACGATGGGCCTGATCTCATAGTTGGGCTTTAAAAAGGCTATCTGCAAGCTAAGCTTTAAAATAGAACTATGGGCATTTTTTTTTCCTTTTGGATAGAGTGAGGGAGGGTTATAACCCCAGTCAGATTTTTTTTTCGCCATCCGTGTTCTATTATGGAGATTCCCCTTCACTTCCTATTCCATAACCAAACTGGAAGTGAGAGGAAATCTCTGCAAATTAAGGGAATTCCCTGGGGACCCCCAGGTCACCAAAACTTGTGTCCTCATTGGAAGATTTCCCCTCTATTACTTTTCTGGGGACAGCTCAAAATGTGGGATTTTCTTTTACTTTCACTTTCAAGGAAAATGGTAAACAGGACATAAAGAGAGGGTGAATCTCCATAACGGGGGCACAGATAGCAATAAAAACCTCACAGGGGTTCTAATCCCTCTGCAATCCATCCAACACTAAAAAAAAAGTTTGCCTTTAGTTATAATTTAACCACTTAACGTCTAGCCACGTAGACCTGTGTCGGCTGACTTTAAGGGGTTATACCGGGATGATGCCTCTAGCTAGAGGCATCATCCCGGTACCGTTGTTTGAAGCCGACGGTCGGCTTTCCGTCGGTAATGACCGATGCGGCTCGGGTTACCCCCCCCCCTCCCGCCGCCTTCCGTGGCTTTGCTCGGGGGTTCCCGTCCCACCGGGAGCCCCGGGCACCCAGCCGGCACGTCCGCCGGCTGGATGGAGTCCCGATGAATGCCGGAAACTGCATCGATCGGGTCTCCGATGACGTAACCCGGAGGCGGCGTCCATGACGTCACTTCCGGGTTACTGTGCTGCAAAAGGCGGCACATTTGAAAAACGGCTGTATGCAAAAATGCTGTTTTCAGCCTTTTGCATACAGGGAAGTGTAGTGGAGGGGTCTAGGGTCTTTTAGACCCTCGATCCCTCAATAAAGTGTACCTGTCACTACATATTGGTGTCACAAGGGATGTTTACATTGCTTGTGACAGAAATAAAAGTGATCAGATTTTTTTTTTTTTTTTAAAAAACTGCAATAAAGTTAAAAAAAAAGAAAAAATAAATAGGAAAAAAAAAAAATTTTAGCCGCCACCGTCAACGTTAAACGTCAACGTTAATGGGCTAACTTTACTGTTTAGTATTTTTTAAATGCAGTGAAATGTGATTTTTCTAATTTTTTTCCAAATAAATGGTGTTTTAAAGACCGCTGCGCAAATACCGCGTGACAAAAAATTTTGCAATGACCGACATTTTATTCTCCAGAGTCTTTGCTACAAATATATATATAATGTTTGGGGGTTTTAAGTAGTTTTCTAGCAAAAAATACTGTTTTTAACTTGTGAACAAAAAGTGTCAAAAATAGGCTTAGTGGTAAAGTGGTTAAATGGTGCCGGCCACTGCCTTTAATAATTCTACAGATGGTTTGTAATAAACTACTATATGTAATGATTTTCTTGGATTGATAAAATTCACTAATCATAAACTTTATGCCAAAAAGAATGCAGGTTAGCTGACAGGAAAGAAGGAACAACCTATAATGCGGTGCATTAAAATGCCATGTCTTTTCCCTTCTCCGCTGAATTACAAGAGCAAATCATTTGAAGGAATGATAACCCAGCTCCCTTTCTATAAAAAGGTGAGCTCATAGCAGCCATATTATAAGTGTGTAGTAATGGTTTTGGAGAACTGACAGTTGTTGGATGGAAGGGGAGATACTTTTTTTTTTTTTTTTTATTGTGCTATTGGTAAATGTCCTGTGGCAGTGGCCTTTTGCTATTGTCAAGATGTCTTATTATTCTTACAAATGCACAGAACAAATGGGCAGAACTGAACAATAAGATTTGCTTCTCAAAAACTTCAATTGAGTTGCTGCAAAACTTGCAAACTTTGAAATTTGAACAAGATTCGCAAAACTGTTCCCAAACTGAACCCAGGCAAGATTTTCTCATCCTTGCTGATTAAAAATGTATTGCTGTTCCATTTTCAATCTAACACCTTACTATTTCCAGTTCTTTTTTAGCTTGTTTGCTGCCTGTAGCATCTGATGTACTATATGTCTGTTACAGGAGCATCAGCAACTGAGGATGGGAGATGGTGAACCAAACCCATATGTGAGGATCAGCAGCACTAAATATATTTTAAGGTAGGAATTTATTATGCTGTAAATAAAGTTTTAGTAAAATTATAAATGTATTGAAAGGATAAAAACCAAGTGGGAGATTTAACAAGTGACAAAGATTAAAACACATGAAATTTAGGCAAGACCATGAAAAATAATGAGCATGGTGATTTCAGCAAACTGAATCTGCCGCAAAATTAACCATATCACTGTCTGAAATTTTACAGAATAAGAAACTCACAATTTTTGCTAATTGAGTTGCTTAGGCAAAATTTGTTTAGAAAGAAAAGAAGATCCATCCGTTTGGGATATTTTAGGGGGGAATGGGTGTTTTAGGGTGTTTTTTCTTTACTCTTGTCTGAAAACATTTATAGGTAGTCTGCTATTTGATACTACATATAATTTTTTTTATAGTGTATTAAAAATAATAAATTATTATTCAATTATCTTTTTAAAAATAAAAAACATAAAATAGCGAGGTGAATGCAGGTTTTTCTTTGGTCCAAGGACAGGTCCAGGATAGTTGAAAGCACATTCTGTAATTCTCAGGAGTCATTTGACACCCACATTTAAATGGCAACATTTTGTAGAAACAACCTAAAATTTGCAGAAATGTTTGTAAAATGAAAACTTTCAGTTTTGCTTGTCCCTAATAATAAATACAGAAATATAAGAAGGTTCTGTTTTTATAGTCCTAGACTCCAAAGCTCATCATAAGGCTGTTTGTGAGCAGTAGATAGATTTGCAGCTGGTAAATGTGCCTTGGGGGCTGTTTAAATTACCAAAAGTATTGGGACACCTGCCTTTTATACGCACATGAACTTTAATGGCATAGCAGTCTTAGTCCATTGGGTTCAGTATTGAGTTGGCCCACCCTTTGTAGCTATAACAGCTCCAACTCTTCTGGGAAAGCTGACCACAAGGTTTAGGAGTGTGTCTATGAGAGTGTTTGGCTATTTATCCAGAAGGTCATTTGTGAGGTCAGGCACTGATGTGGTTGAGAAGGCCTGGCTCGCTGTCTCTGCTCTAATTCACACCAAAGGTGTTCTATCGGGTTGAAGTCAATACTCTGTGCAGGCCAGTCAAGTTTTTCCACCCCAAACTCACTCATTCATGTCTTTATGTACCTTACTTTGTGCACCGCTGCGCAGTCGTGTTGGAACAGGAAGGGAGCATTCGCAAACAGTTCCCACAAAGTTGAGAGCTTGAATTTGTCCAAAATGTATCGGTAATATGACACCTTAAGAGTTCCCTTCACTCTAACTCAAGTCCAAACCTGAAAAACAACCCCACGCCATTATCCCCCCTCCACCAAATGATTTGGGCCAGTGCACAAAGCAAGGTTCATAAACACATGGCCAGGCCTGACGAGCCAGGCCTGCTCGTCCACATCAGTGCCTGACCACACAAATGCGTTTCTAGAAGAATGGTCAAACATTCCCATAGACACACTCCTAAACCTTGTGGACAGCCTTCCCAAAAGAGTTGAAGCTGTTAAAGCTACAAAGGTTGGGCCTACTCAGATCCACTACAGAGGGGGGTTTCAGTTTGCTCTATCTTTTATGTATCAAGGCAAGCAGTACACCTCCAAAACATCTGAGGAACTGCAAGACCTTTTGACAGAGTTGCAACTATTCACCCAAAACACATGGCCCTCAAGCCAAGTCTCACCAATCCGTGTCACCATATAAGGTACATGCTTCTGGAGATCCTTATCGATCAGCATCGCTTCTTCTCCTGTAATAGAGGGCTTAAGTTAAGAGCACTCTTCCCCCACAACACCAGGTCTCTCTTCAGAAGGGTGAGCAGTGACCTCCCATGGTTCAGATAAGTGTAGTGCTCTTTTCATAGGTAGAAAGTGCTCTTCTACCATAGGTGGAATTTCTGATATACATGGCCCCCATCAATCACAGGCACCTCTAACCTCGGTTTGTTATCTCCTGTTAAGTTTGGGTGTTCTTGATTTCTACTAGATAACATAAAAGGACTTTTAGGACACTCTTTATGGTTAACAAGACTTTTTCCTATGTGCCATAGGTCATGTTTATAAACTGTATATGTTGCCAATTTGCTCCTGGGCTTTCTATACACTGAGATAAAAACAAGCTCCTTTATTAAACCAAGATATTTAGCTATTATCTACCGAGGTTCTGCAGGGAAGCCCCCTCTATTTATGCCCCCCCGCGCACTACAAACAAGGACCCTCAGCCCACTCCCCAAACTCTTCCCCTCTCCCCCCCTTACCCCATTCCCCACCCTTTTCCCCCCTCCTTTCCTCCCTTCTTTTTACCTTTTCCTCCCAACTAAGACTACTCGCTTTATGATTTACAGTGCGGAAAGTATTCACGTATGCTTCACTTTTTCCACATTTTGTTACGTTACAGCCTTATTCCAAAATTGATTAAATTCATTTTTTTACTCAAAATTTTACAAACAATACCCCATAATGACAATGTGAAAGAAGTTTGTTTGAAACCTTTGCAAATTGATTAAAAATAACAAAAACTAAAATAATCCCATGTACAAAGCATATTATAGTGTATTTGCGTACTGAAGAAATTTTGCCTCTTTCGCTGCGTTAACTCTGCTACACACAGCGACAAAAGTTACTGGAAAGTTTTTTTTTTTAACTGGTGTCATAGACCAGTGGCCCCCCAAAACGACAGATTGAAGCGGGGTGTTATATAACAATATACTTTCATAATAGTGTATTTGGGTACTGCAGAAATGTTGCCTCTTTTGCTGCGTTAACTCTGCTATGCATGAAATATATACATATATATAAAAAATGTATATATACACTAATGAATAAGAACTTAATGAATAAATTAATTGATCTTCTAAAACTTTGCTCACGCATCTAAAACCAACTTGTTAAGCATATATATAAAAAAAATATATAAAATATAATATAAAACCATGAGTATAAAACCATCAATCCATCAAATTACTCTCGGGCCAAGAGACCAAATCAGGGTAATAATTAGATAAAATTTAGATAGAATTTAAAATCAGACAAGACAATTGACCTCTAACTCTTCGTTAAGACCATTAGGCGTCAGGCAATTGAATTTATAGATCCAATACGTTTCTCTCTTACATAAGAGAGAGAAACGTTCGTTCTCTGTCAAAGTACCTTTGGGGATACTCTCAATTGCCATGACTTCAAGTTTTCTAAAATCCTTATTGTGCAATTTTAAAAAATGATGTGGGACGCTGTGCTTGTCGCACCCCTTTTGGATAAGATGACGGTGTTCCCCTATTCTTTTCCGTAGGGTCCGCATGGTGCGCCCCACGTAGACCAGCTTACCTGGACATCTCAACACATAAATTACATATTCAGTAGAACATGTAATAAATTGTTTGATAAAAAAAGTATTGTCTCTGTTAATAATGGAGGTGCAAGCCTGTACTATTGACTGGCACGTCAAACAACCACATTTCTTGCACTGATAAATTCCTGTTTTGATTATCAAAATAAAACCTAATGTCATAAAGGGCACAAGCCTGAGATTTTAATTTACTTGGGGCTAGGATGTTTTTAATTGTGCGTGCCCGTTTGAAGGTAATTTGTGGCACAGGGGGTAGAGTGGGATCCAATCTGTTGTCAAGATGGAGGATGTTAAAATGTCTCTTGATGATCCGTGACATTGCCCTATATTGATCATTGTAGCTGGTTATGAATCTCACTGTGTTCACATTTTCAGCTTGATTACGTTTTTGGGTTTGTACGGGCTCCAAGTGCATTTGGAAAGCTTCCTCAATGAGGGGCAACGGAAACCCCTTGTCTAAGAAACACTCCCTCATTCTGGCACCTTGATCACAGTAATCAGCCTTACTGGAGCAATTGCGCCGGAGTCTGTGAAACTGGCCCCCCGGGATGTTCCGTTTCCATGCGGGATGGTGGCAACTTGCATAGTGCAAGTACGAATTGCCACTGGTAGATTTTATGTGGTTCTTACTGGTAATTGTAGGGCCTTCATGAGAGAGCACCAGGTCCAGAAACACCAGCTCATTGGGATCAATGACAGATGTGAAAGATAACCCCAATGGGTTGGTGTTACAATGAGCCACAAATGCCTCAAAGGTGTCTGGACCACCACTCCAAATGAGGACAACGTCGTCGATATATCGTCCGTAATAGACGACATACCAAGCGAAGGGGTTATTGTTCCAGATATAATGTTCTTCCCATAAGCCCATCGTTAGGTTGGCATACACTGGAGCAAAGTTGGCCCCCATGGCAGTGCCCTTGGTCTGTAGATAAAATTGATCCAGATATGAGAAGTAATTATGTCGTAGACAAAATTCAGTGCAGTCCACTAGAAATATGGACTGTAATGAATTGAAAGAACCTGATTGGGATATAAAGTGTGTTGTGGCCTGGAGTCCCACTTCATGGGGTATTGAAGTATATAATGACGTTACATCGAAGGGATGCCCACATGTAATCGTCCTCCCATGTGTAGGACTTCAGGGCTTCAAGCACTTGAGAGGAATCTCTAATATATGAGGGTAACTGGCACACCAAAGGCTGGAGAAAGAAGTCAATGTACTTGGAGATACCATTAGTAAAACTGTTGGTACTAGCCACAATTGATCTCCCTGGTGGTTGTACTAATGACTTATGTACCTTTGGTAGATGATAGAAGTAAGGGGTACTAACTTCTCCTGGGAGTAAAAATTTCCTTTCTTTGTCATTAATAACGCCTTGGTGCCAAGCGTTCTCAACTAGAGATTTGAGTTCTTGTTGATATACAGGAAGCGGGTCGCCAGTTAATTTCATATAGGTCTCTGTATCCGCCAACAAGCGGCTGGCTTCACTGAGGTAGTCGATTTTATTCTGGACCACCAGGCTACCTCCCTTATCCGCTTGTTTCACAATAATATCCTCATTACTTGTAAGTTCCTTTAAGGCTTGCTTCTTAATTTTACTTAAACTACCCCGGAATGTATCCCTAGGAGATTTACAGAGTTTAATAAGATCTCTATAAACTGCTTGATAATAAGTCTCGATATAGGGACCTTTGGATTGAACTGGATTAAAGGACGAGTTGGGTCTAAAACTGCTAAATCGCACTTCTGGATCAGTAAAAAATGTCTCCGATGATTCCGGAGTGAGATCGCCTGTCCATAATTCCTCCAAAATCTGCAGAGCTTGTTCATCTGATGTAACTGGTAAACCAGCTTCAATCGGCTGAGATGAAGAAGACTCTGCGAATCGGATTGTGGCTTGTCAGCTTGATTATTGGCAAAATGCCTTTTAATTGTCAACTGGCGAATAAATCTGTTGAGATCTTTAAATTAATTGAATTCGTTGGGCCCTACGGACGGGGAGAAACCTAGTCCTTTCTTAAGGAGAGATGACTCCACCTCAGACAATACATAAGAGGATAAATTATAGATTTTGATGGTTCCATAATCTATAATACCTCTATTCTTTCTTTCTTGTTTTTCCCTAAACCGACATCCTCCTCTTCTACCTCTTCTAGTTTTCTTTTTTCTTTCAAGGCACCCCTTGGAGCCAACACCTGAAAAACCGGTCCATCATTGCTAGTCTCAATACTGGATGTCAGTAGTATTCATGATGGTACTCTTTAATTTTGGACGTCCACCTTCTCTAATAAAGCCGTCTAGGTCCCTGGCCAATGGACTATAGCGATTTTGAATAGGTATAAATACACTAATGGTATCACCCTTAAGGGGGGTGGGAATGGCAGATGTAATGACCAATGAGGGGTGATGGGGTGGGGTGATGTCACTAATGTCATCATTAATGACAATAGTTGCAGAAGCTCCCAATTCTAGAGATTTGGAATTGACCTTGGGATCAGACAGAGGCCCTGAACTAGGCAGGTGTTTAACTGGTGATGGGCCGTTTTGTAAAACTTTCTTATGTCCATTATATAGTTTTTTTATTTTTGTTTGTTTTATTGCCATTTGTTGATCTGTGGGCAGAGGGTTTTGGATTGTTATTATGAGTAGTGGGAACTTTGTTATTTTTCTTTTCGTCTTTAGGTTCCTTCCACTCAAAGATCCGATTTAAATTGTAATCAGATATGTCCCGCTCCAATTTTTTGGTTTTAATATGTACCAAATTGTCCTCGTGTCGTTTGATGTTTTGTTCCAACGTATTGGACCACTTGGCATATAGACAAGAGGATTCTAATTTTCGTATTGCAGTGGTCTTATCTAAAACTGTTTGTTGGGCCAGCTGCAATTTCCTCTCTCTCTGCTGGATGATGAATTTGATCCATTTGGTTGTACAGAATTCAGCTAAAAAACGCCATTCTTTTGTCAAATCATCATCCAAAAAACTGCACTGTTTTTTAATTCTCAGACATCTGGGGGTAATGCCCAATTCTATATATTTGGTCAAAAAGGACAGATCCCATCATTGAGTGTTCTCATATTGTCTTGCCTGTTGTAGTTTAAAAAAAGTTTGTCCATCTCCACCTCAAAAGCTTCTGTGTGTGGGGGTGGTATATGATTTGGATGAGTGGCCTCAATGCCATTCTCCAAACTGGATCCACCTTCATTTGAAGTGGAGATGACTTGTTCAAAAATAGCCTGCAAGCGTGATGACCTGTCAGTGGCCATGACACTAGAGGGTGGGTATTAATGCCACAGGTGATAATCAATCAGGGAGGTCAATGGAAAGGAAAGGAAGAAGTAAAAAAGAAAGAAAGGGAAAGAGAGAGAAACAAAAGGGGAAAAAAAAAAACTATACAAATCTTGATTCAGCAATAACTAATATATAAATGAATAAATAGATGAATAAATCTTGATATATTGGAGACTCAACAACCATATGTATCATGAAATATGCACATAAAGCAACAAAGGATCTATTCTGTCAAATACTAGTATGTATGAGTACAAAGTCCATGGGGTGGTGCTCTCTAGGACACAGGAAATGCAGAGACAAGCTGCCGAAGAACAATCAGTACATCCACACTGCCATCATAGTAAAACAAAAAGGGAGTTCAGGCGCTGATCCAAAGCACAAAAGTTACTTTAAATTTTTTTTATAACTGGTGTGATAGACCAGTAGCCCCCCAAAATTACAGATTGAGGCGGGTTGTTATATACCTTCTTTCACATATATTGCGCTTCTCTAGAGACTTTTGTCACAGGGTGATTAAAAAAATGACAGGCAGAGGAAGAGGCAGGCCCTTCCGCAGGGCTGGTAGGGGTAGGACAGGAGCACCAGGACGGAGCCAAAGTGGGAAGTTGCAGAAGGTGCATTTGATTACGTCAAAGGACGCACCAGACTTGGTTGAGTGGCTCACTCAGCCTTACTCTTCTGCACCCTCCTCATCCTCTCTATCTGCACCCTCATCGCTCTCTGCTGTGTGCACCCGCAAAGACACCACCACCACCTCCACCATATACCCTCCGCTTGAGTCACAGGAATTATTTTCCGATCCATCGTAAGACATTTGCGATGCGCAGCCATTCTTGGCATAAGATCAGGAAGAGGAGGTAGCAACAGCCGCCACTCAGCAATCTGACGACAGTACCCAGATCAGCCCAAGGAGGTTGGTCCCCACTGTTGCTGCCTACTCCAAGATCTCAAATGTTAGTGGTGGGGGAAGGTGACGTGTCTATGGACGTCACGTGGGTGCCCACAAGAGAGGAAGAGGAGAAGCAGGCCGAACTTACATTGCACAGGAGGGACAAACCATCCTGCTAATGTATCAGGAGCGAGCCACCAACCATGTACGGTCACATCTGGCGCTCCCAGGACACCGGCACATGGCTCTGCAGTGTGGGCTTTTTTTAATGTGTCCGCTACTGACAACAGTGTTGCCATCTGCAGCCTTTGAAGTCAACGCATACGTCTGTAACGCTCCTGCGTTTTATGTATAATGTGGATTTACAGCTGCAGAAATATTCCACTTCAGTAGTCATGTAGAGAAATGCTGAGACACCAATCCCAACTCCCAAGACTCATCATGTGTGGATAGTCTCAATTCAGCAAGTAGATACACACACTCAATAAGATGTTCCTAGAGTGACTTATATGTATAGTAATATAGTGATGATAGGCTGAAGAGACAGGTTGGGTAGAGATGGTAGATGACAGACACTTGAAAGGAATGTTCTTGAAAGTAAGATAGTAGCAGATGGGATGCAGATAGGTTAAGCAATCATGTATGGTAGCAGATGATAGAGTAGCAGGTGAACATACAGGATAGACCAACCCAGTGCAAGAGCAGATGGTATTAGGCTCAAGAGCTAGCAATCTTAGTTAATGCAGATGTAGTAATAGTCCTTAGTATGCAGAGCTAGATAGTGTAAGCTTTAGTATGAAGGTTATAGAGGTTTCCCCTGTGGGGTACTTATCACTAGTAGCAATGTAGTAGAGGAGAGGTTCGGCAAGAGCGGATGATCCGGTAGCGGGATACAGGGATCAGCAGCGTGGTTCCGATAGAGAGGTATGCTTGCAAGCATGAGAGCTTCAAGGCAGATTATGCGGCGTTGAACGAACATGTGAGTGAGACCGCCGGAGATTGAAATAGCCGCTCCAGCGGCGCTCAGTGATGACAGCATCGGTCTTAAAGGTGTATGCGCACCTTACCAAAAGAGAATGGTGGGGTGCATACACTTAGGAAAAGTGGAATTAGGGTACCAAAGGTACCAGAACATTACAGTACCCCCCCTTAAGGCCGGCTCCTGAAGGCCTCTGGAGCTGGTTTGTCTGGGTACTTCGCATGAAAGTTGCGGATTAATCTAGGGGCATGTATGTCAGAGGTGTTTAGCCAGGTGTCGTCTTGGGGCCCATAGTTCTTCCATCGAACTAAGTATTGAAGTTTTCTTCTGTAGATACGAGAATCCAGAATCTCTTTTACCTCATATTCTTCTCCACCTTCAACTTGTACAGGAGGAGGAAGTGGGATAGTAGGCCTTATTCCTTGGTCAGGAACATGGGGCTTCAGTAGCGACACATGGAAAATGGGATGTATTTTGAGGTCTATTGGCAATGTAAGCTGTACTGCAGCTTTTCCAATAAGTTTCTTGATTGGGAAAGGTCCCAAGAAGAGAGGTCCAAGCTTTTTGCTAGGGATTTTCAGTCTTAAATTTTTTTGTTGAGAGCCAAACGAGGTCCCCAATAGCATACTGAGGAGAAGGTCTTCTGCGAAGATCATAGTACTTCTTTTGTTGACTATGAGCGTGTGCAATGGTAGTATTAAGCAAACCCAGAGAGTCCTTTATTTGGGTAAGATAGTCTGAGGCTACTGGGTTATTTGAAGGAAGGATGCGTGGTGGAAGAATAGAGGGATGAAACCCATAGTTCAAGTAGAACGGACTCTGCTTGGTCGTACTGTGGGTTGCGTTGTTGTAGGCAAATTCTGCCAGAGGGAGAAGATCCACCCAATCATCCTGTTGGTAAGAAGCGTAACAACGTAAATATTGCTCGATGCATTGGTTGACTCTTTCAGTCTGTCCGTTAGTCTGCGGATGGTAAGGAGAAGTGAGCTTCCGCTCAATTCGTAGTATGTGACATAGTTCTTGCCAGAACTTGGAAATAAATTGTGATCCACGGTCAGACAGAAGAGTTTTTGGGATACCATGTAACTTAAAGACATGTTTCATCAGGAGTTCTGCCGTTTGTTTGGACGAAGGTAGTCTGCGAATAGCAATGAAATGTGCCATCTTTGTCAGATGGTCCACTGACACCAAGATGGTATTAAATCCTTTGGAAGGAGGTAGTTCTACTATAAAGTCCAAGGACACAACTTCCCATGGAGTTTGGGGTATTGGTAGACTGCATAGTAGACCGGATGGTCTCGTAGTGTCAATTTTGGACCTGGCACAGACCTTGCATGAAGAGACGAATTTTTGTATAGATGTTTTCATGTCAGGCCACCAGAATTGTCTGGTAATCAGATTAAGAGTCTTTGTCATACCCATATGTCCTGCCATAGGCACATCATGCGATAATTCCAAGATCTTGGTGCGCATGGTAGGTGGTATGTAAAGTTTGTCGTTGTAGTAGAGGAAGCCTTCTGCATCGGTATTTAGTTGTGGTGGGGGTGAATCCAAACTTATACCATGCAAAGAAAGGACAACTCCAATAATACGCTTGTGAGGTATTATAGGAACGGAAGGGATTTCAAAGTAGTTTTCTTCAGTTAGTCGTGATAGTGCATCCGCCTTTTTGTTCTTATCTGCAGGTGTGTAGGTCACTAGGAAGTTAAACCTTAGAAAGAATAGTGACCATCGTACCTGTCGGTGAGCGAGAGTTTTGTTAGTCTGAAGATATTGAAGATTTTTATGGTCTGTGTATATAAGTATTGGTAATCGGGTGCCTTCGAGTAGATGTCGCCAATTCTCCAGAGCCAATTTTATAGCAAGCAGTTCCTTTTCACCCACGGGGTAATTTACCTCTGGACTGCTTAAGGATTTAGAAAAGAAGGCGACTGGATGGAGTGGGGAAGTGTTAGTTGGTCGTTGGGAGAGTATTGCTCCTACTGCCATGTTTGATGCATCTACTTCCAGAATGTATTGGAGGGATGGGTCTGGATGGCGTAGTATGGGAGCAGAAGTAAACCTTGTCTTTAACAGGTGAAAAGCTTTATTTGCTTCATCTGACCATTTGAATGGTCTCTTAATGCTAGTGAGCTGTGTGAGGGGTCTCACAATGGCAGAGAAGTTCCTGATGAATTTCCTGTAGAAATTAGAAAATCCAAGGAATCGCTGTAGCGCCTTGCGGGTGGTTGGTGTAGGCCAATCCTGAATGCAGGATATCTTACTCATGTCCATCTTGATTCCTGTTTTGGATATGATGTAGCCTAGAAACAGTACCTCTTCTTTATGAAACAAGCATTTTTTCAGTTTCACGTATAGGTTGTGTGCAAGCAATCTCGATAATACTAGTCTTACATGTCTTATGTGTTCAGACAAGGATCGTGAATATATAAGTATATCGTCCAGATATACCACAACACAGACATCTAGTAAGTCTCTGAAAATATCGTTTATAAATCGTTGAAAGGCTGCAGGGGCGTTGCATAGCCCGAATGGCATTACAAGATATTCGAACAATCCATATCTGGTTCTGAATGCAGTCTTCCACTTGTGTCCATCACGGATTCGAATGAGATTGTATGCCCCTTTCAGGTCCAATTTTGAAAAATAGGTAGCTCCACGCACCTGCTCAATAAGTTCAGGGATAAGCGGTAGAGGATAGCGATCTTTTATTGTAATAGCATTCAATTGCCTATAGTCGATGATAGGCCTGAGACTTGAGTCCTTATTGCGGACAAAAAAGAGTCCTGCTGCTGTGGAAGAAGTGGAAGGTCTAATAAAACCTTTTTTCAAATTCTCATCCAAATATTCTTTGAGATGGGAAAGTTCATCCTGTGAAAGAGGATAAACATGACCGAACGGCAATTTGCTATTTGGGAGTAGATCAATACTACAATCATAGTCTCGATGGGGAGGTAGTGCTTGAGCATTTTTCTCAAGAAAAACCTCAGAGAGATCCTGATAACATAGTGGTGCAATCTCATCTGTCACCACAGACAGGATCTTCCCGGAAGACGGGAGGTTACACGTACCCTCGCAATAGCAAGAGAGGAAGGCCAGGGTCCGTTCCTTCCAATCTATGGTTGGTTGATGTGTGTGTAACCAGGGAAGTCCCAAAACAATGGGAAAGTGGGGTGAAGGTATTAGATCGAAGGTAGTGGTCTCCATATGAGACCCGTTAGTAGTGACTAGGAGTGCCTGTGTCTGATCAGTGATCGGACCAGAGGATAAAGGAACACCGTTAATAAGACTCACTGAGACAGGTTTAGGTTTAGAAATAATAGGGACTTTATTTAAAGCAGCAAAACGTATGTCAATATAATTTCCACAAGATCCTGTGTCAATCATGGCCTTAGTAGTAATCCTGTTCTGGTCCCACTGTAATGTTAAGCAAACAAAAAGGTAAGGGTTAGTAATTGAAGTTGTCAATCCCCCTAGGAGGACATTTGAACACTCACGCTTCTTTTTGTAGACTAGGGGACAGACGTTTATCTTGTGATCCGGGGATGCACACTACAAGCAGAGATTACCAGATCGTCTTCTGGCTCTTTCCATAGTTGATAGAGGTGGGCGTATGGTTCCTACCTCCATAGGAGTGGGGTCATCGGCCGAAATCCGAGAAGAACTGGATAATGGCATTCCCATTTTTTCAGCCTTTCTTTCTCGTAGTCTTCTATCTATGGTGATACTGAGTTGTATCAATGCATCCAGGGTTTTTGGCAGATCCGCTCGGGCGAGCTCGTCTTTAACGGCCTCTGATAGGCCAAGCCTAAATTGAGTTTTCAGAGATGCATCATTCCATTCTGAATCAAGGGTCCATCTCTTGAATTCTGCGACAAAGTCTTATACAGGTCTCCTACCTTGTTTCAAGGACCTTAATTGAAGATCGGCAGTACTCTGCCTATTGGGATCATCATATAGGCTAGTAAGTTCTGCTAGAAATAAGGTATAGGATTTGAGAAGCTGATCGTTTTTCTCAAAAAGAGAGTCTGCCCAGGCCCGAGGATCGCCTGTTAGGTAAGAAATAATAGTACAAACCTTAATGTGATCAGTAAGGTAGGTACGGGGTTTTAGCAAGAAAAGTAACTCACATGCGTTTTTAAATTCGTACATTTTTTTGCGATCGCCTGTAAATACCAAAGGAGGATTTATTTTGGGTTCAGGGGACTGAGCAGTGGTAAGTTGTGTCAGTCTGGTTACCTGCTGCGTCAGAGCCTGATTTTCTTCTCTTAATTCAGCAAGTGCGTGTATTAACGCAGTTACTTGCTGTTTTAATTGTGTCACCTGAGTGGTTATTTCTGCTGAATCCATTTGGGGTTCGTTCAATCTGTAACGCTCCTGCGTTTTATGTATAATGTGGATTTACAGCTGCAGAAATATTCCACTTCAGTAGTCATGTAGAGAAACGCTGGGACACCAATCCCAACCCCTTAAGACTCATCATGTGTGGATAGTCTCAATTCAGCAAGTAGATACACACACTCAATAAGATGTTCCTAGAGTGACTTATATGTATAGTAATATAGTGATGATAGGCTGAAGAGACAGGTTGGGTAGAGATGGTAGATGACAGACACTTGAAAGGAATGTTCTTGAAAGTAAGATAGTAGCAGATGGGATGCAGATAGGTTAAGCAATCATGTATGGTAGCAGATGATAGAGTAGCAGGTGAACATACAGGATAGACCAACCCAGTGCAAGAGCAGATGGTATTAGGCTCAAGAGCTAGCAATCTTAATTAATGCAGATGTAGTAATAGTCCTTAGTATGCAGAGCTAGATAGTGTAAGCTTTAGTATGAAGGTTATAGAGGTTTCCCCTGTGGGGTACTTATCACTAGTAGCAATGTAGTAGAGGAGAGGTTCGGCAAGAGCGGATGATCCGGTAGCGGGATACAGGGATCAGCAGCGTGGTTCCGATAGCGAGGTATGCTTGCAAGCATGAGAGCTTCAAGGCAGATTATGCGGCGTTGAACGAACATGTGAGTGAGACCGCCGGAGGTTGAAATAGCCGCTCCAGCGGCGCTCAGTGATGACAGCATCGGTCTTAAAGGTGTATGCGCACCTTACCAAAAGAGAATGGTGGGGCGCATACACTTAGGAAAAGTGGAATTAGGGTACCAAAGGTACCAGAACATTACAACGTCGCGGTAAGCCCAACACTTACCTAGGGACAACCGCCTTAAGAAGGCACCTGGACTCCCATCACCGAGCCCAGTGGGAGCTACGCCGTCAGAACCCACAAAGCCACACTCCAGGCTCTCACCGTCCAGCCTCTTCTCCTTCTCTCTCCTCACAATTGTCCTCCACTCCACCTTCCATCATGCCGTCCTCAACTTTTTCTGGAAAAAGGCAGGCTTCCGTGGCCCAAATGTTCGAGCGTAAAAAAATGATGACGCCAGATAACCTTCTTGCCCAACGGTTGACCGCTGGCTTGTCGGAACTGATAGTCCGCCTACTACTGCCATATAAACTGGTGGACTCGGAGGCCTTTTGAAAATTTGTGGCCATTGGAACACCACAATGGAAGGTCCCAGGAAGGAAATATTTCTCGCAGAAAGGCATCCCAGAGCTATATGGCCATGTTCACCGGCAAGTGAATGTATCTCTGGCACACAGTGTCTGTGCCAAGATACATCTGACAACAGACACGTGGTCTAGCAAACAAGGTCAGGGAAGGTGTATAACTTTTACTGCCCACTGGGTGAACCTTCTGATGGCCTTTAACCACTTAAGCCCCGGAGGATTTGGCTGCTAAAGGACCAGACCCCTTTTTTCAACTTGGCACTTCGTGACTTTAACTGATAATTGCTCGGTCATGCAATGCTGTACCTAAACGAAATTTACGTCCTTTTTTTCCCACAAACAGAGCTTTCTTTTGGTGGCATTTGATCACCTCTGCGCTTTTTATTTTTTGCGATATTAATAAAAAAAGAGCGAAAATTTTGCAAAAAAATGACATTTTCAACTTTGTCTTTTAAAAAATATCCAATATACTCAATTTATGTCATTTTTTTTGGCCAAAATATATTTAGCTACATGTCTTTGACAAAAAAAAAATCAATGAGCGTATTTTTATTGGTTTGCGCAAAAGTTATAGCGTCTACAAACTATGGTGTAAATACTGAAATTTACGAAGCTTTAATTTCTGACTGCCTATCTCATTTCATGAAGTGCTAAAATGGCGGGGCAGTACAAAACCCCCCCAAACTACCACTTTTTGGAAAGTAGACATCCTAAGGAATGTTCTGAGAGGCATGTTGAGCTCATTGAATATTTTATTTTTTTGTCACAGGTGTTTGAAAAATGACTAAAAAAATTTTTTTTTTTTTTTTTTACACAAAGTTGTCATTGAAATGATATATTGCTCACACATGCCATGGGTATATGTGTAATTACACCCCAAAATATATTCTGCTGCTTCTCCTGAGTACAGGGATACCACATATGTGAGACTTTTTGGGAGCGTAGCTGTGTACGGGAGCCGGAAAACAAATCACCACCATCAGAATTTCAAAGGGCGTACATTTTTCATTGCATTTTCTCACTACCTATAACGGTTTAGGAGGCCCTGAAATGTCAAGATGCCACAAAACCCCCCCAAATGACCCCATTTTGGAAAGTAGACACCCCAAGCTGTTTGCTGAGAGGCATGGTGAGTCCATGGAATATTTTATATTTTGCCACAAGTTTCGGGAAAATTACAATTTTTTTTTTTAAATTTTTTTTTTTTACACAACGTTGTCACTAAAAGATAAATTTCTCACACATGACATGGGTATATGTGGAATGACACCCCAAAATACATTCTGCCGCTTCTCCTGAGTATGGGGATGCCCCATGTGTGAGACTTTTTGGGAGCCTAGCTGTGTACAGGACCGCGAAAACCAATCAACACTCTCAGGTTTTCTAATGGCGTAAATTGTTCATGTCACCTCTGCACTACCTGTCGCAGTTTCGGAGGCCCTAAAATTCCAAGATAGCACAAAACCCCCCCAAATGACCCCATTTTGGAAAGTAGACACCCCAAGCTATTTGCTGAGAGGCATGGTGAGTCCATGGAATATTTTATATTTTGCCACAAGTTCCGGGAAATATATATATATATATATTTTTTTTTTTTTTTTACACAAAGCTGTCAGTAAATGATATATTGCTCACACATGCCATGGGTATATGTGAAATGACACCCCAAAATACATTTTGCTGCTTCTCCTGAGTACAGGGATACCCCATGTGTGAGACTTTTTTGCAGTCTAGCCGAGTACAGGACCCCGAAAACCAACCTCCACTTTCAGGCTTTCCAAAGGCGTAAATTGTTGATTTCACTCCTGACTACCTATCACAGTTTCGGAGGCCCTAAAATTCCAAGATAGCACAAAACCCCCCCAAATGACCCCATTTTGGAAAGTAGACACCCCAAGCTGTTTGCTGAGAGGCATGGTGAGTCCATGGAATATTTTATATTTTGCCACAAGTTCCGGGAAATATATATATATATATATATATTTTTTTTTTTTACACAAAGCTGTCAGTAAATGATATATTGCTCACACATGCCATGGGTATATGTGAAATGACACCCCAAAATACATTCTGCTGCTTCTCCTGAGTACAGGGATACCCCATGTGTGAGACTTTTTTGCAGTCTAGCCGAGTACAGGACCCCGAAAACCAACCTCCACTTTCAGGCTTTCCAAGGGCGTAAATTGTTGATTTCACTCCTGACTACCTATCACAGTTTCGGAGGCCCTAAAATTCCAAGATAGCACAAAACCCCCCCAAATGACCCCATTTTGGAAAGTAGACACCCTGAGCTATTTGCAGAGAGGCATGTTGAGTGTTTTGCAGATCTCACTTTTTGTCACAAAGTTTTGGAAATTGAAAAAAGAGGAAAAAAAATGCATTTTCCTGTTTTTTCTTCATTTTCCAAAAAAAATGAGAGCTGCAAAATACTCACCATGCCTCTCAGCAAATAGATTGGAGTGTCTACTTTGCAAAATTGGGTCATTTGGGGGGGTTTTGTGCTATCTTGGAATTTTAGGGCCTCCGAAACTGTGATAGGTAGTCAGGAGTGAAATCAACAATTTACGCCCTTGGAAAGCCTGAAAGTGGAGGTTGGTTTTCGGGGTCCTGTACTCGGCTAGACTGCAAAAAAGTCTCACACATGGGGTATCCCTGTACTCAGGAGAAGCAGCAGAATGTATTTTGGGGTGTCATTTCACATATACCCATGGCATGCGTGAGCATTATATCATTTACTGACAACTTTGTGTTAAAAAAAAAAAAAAAATTATTTTCCCGAAACTTGTGGCAAAATATAAACTATTCCATGGACTCACCATGCTTCTCAGCCAATAGCTTGGAGTGTCTACTTTGCAAAATGGGGTCATTTGGGGGGGTTTTGTGCTATCTTGAAATTTCAGGGCCTCTGAAACTGTGACAGGTAGTCAGGGGTAAAATCAGCAATTTACGCCATTAGAAAACCTGAAGATGTGGATTGGTTTTCGGGGGCGCGTACACAGCTACGCTGCCAAAAAGTCTCACACATGGGGTATCCCTGTACTCAGGAGAAGCAGCAGAATGCATTTTGGGGTGTCATTTCACATATACACATGGCATGTGTGAGCAATATATCATTTAGTGACAACTTTCTGTAAAAAAACAACAAAAAAAAAAGAAATAATAATTTTCCCGACACTTGTAGCAAAATATAAAATATTCCATGGACTCACCATGCCTCTCAGCAAATAGCTTTGGGTGTCTACTTTTCAAAAAGGGGTCATTTGGGGGGTGTTTGAACTGTCCCGGCATTTTATGCTCAATCTTATCCACACATCACCCACTCTTCTAACCACTTGAAAACCAAGCCTTTTCTGTGCCTTTTTGTTTACATGAAAAAATATTTTTTTTTTACTAGAAAATTACTTTGAACCCCCAAACATTATATATTTCTTTAAAGCAGAGGCCCTATAGAATAAAATGGGGGATGTTGCAAATTTTTTTGTCACACGGTATTTGCGCACAGATTTTCCAAACGCAATTTTTGCGAAAAAAATACATTTTTTTTTAATTTATTTCACAAATACACTATATAATTCCAATTTTTTTGGTAAAATTTAAAAGATGATCTTATGCCGAGTTCATAGACACCTGACATGACATGCTTTAAAAATTGCGCACGCCTGCGCAGCGGCAACAACGTACGTACATTTTTAAAAACTTTAAAAGTCTCTACAGGTTACCACTTTAGACTTACAGAGGAGGTCTACTGCAAAAATTACTGCACTCGATCTGGCGATCGCGGCGATACCTCACATGCATGCTGAAATTGCGGTTTACATATGACACTAGACCAACGCTTGCGTGTGCCATTGCGTGCAAGCACGGGGGGAAAGGGGGGGGGCTCAATTTTTTTTTTTTTTTTTTTTTTTGCTTTTTTATGTTATTTTGACACCTTTCCTTTAATTTTTTTTTTTAAATCATTTTTATTGTTATCACAGTGAATTTAGATATCCCCTATGATAGCAATCGGTAGTGACAGGTACTCTTTTTTAAAAAAATTGGGGTCTTTTATACTCTAGATCTCTCCTCTGACCTTAATGTATCTGACCACGCCAAAATTGGTGTGATAAAATACTTTCCCAATTTCCCAATGGCCCTGTTTATTTCTGGCGAAAAAGAAGTCATGAAATGCTCGTAGCCTCCGGCATCTTAGGCCATAGAGATGATTGGAGCCATTCTAATCTTCAATTAGCTCTATGGTTAGATAACTGAACCACCGGCTGCACTCTCGGGTTAACCGGTGGGACAGGAGAGCCCGAGAAAAACCACGGAAGGCTTCGGAAGGCAGCGGTGGGGGGGGGGGAGACCCCTCCCACTGCATGTAAAAGCAGTCTAGCGGCCAATTACCTGCTAGGATTGCTTTTACATGTTAGCCGACCGCTGGCTGTAAAAAACGATACCAAGATGATGCCTAAATCTGCAGGCATCATCCTGGTACAACCACTCAAAGTCCAGCAACGTACCAGTACATTGCTGGTCCTTGTTTGGCATATAGGTTTTTTTTTTTTTCATGCAGCCTGTGGGCTGAACGGAAAAAAAGAGAACCTATCAGAAATCAGCACAGGAATAATGCGTAGTATTACTCATCATTAACCGCCCAAACAACCACCCACTGAATTTAATGATGGGTATACACGACACTATCCACGTATACCAAAATAGGATTTTAACTGCAGTGCTGAAATCAGAAAATCACCACAGCTGCTATCAGCAAAGGTATCCATATATGCTGAGCGCAAACACTGTTTGTGTCAGAATATATAAAATCAATGCGTGGTAGCCGACGAGGGACCTGCAAGAGAAACAGGTCACAAAAGAATGAAAAAACAAACAAAGTACATTAAAAAAAGTACATTAGGAAGAGTAGGACATATAAAATGACTGACACAACAAAAGTTTTTGGATTCTCATCATTAACCGCCCAAACAACCACCCACTGAATTTAATGATGGGTATACACGGCGCTATCCACGTATACCAAAATAAGATTTTAACTGCAGTGCTGAAATCAGAAAATCACCACAGCTGCTATCAGCAAAGGTATCCATATATGCTGAGCGCAAACGCTGTTTGTGTCAGAATATATAAAATCAATGCGTGGTAGCCGACAATTACCTGCAAGAGAAACAGGTCACAAAAGAATGAAAAAACAAACAAAGTACATTAAAAAAAAGTACATTAGGAAGAGTAGGACATATAAAATGACTGACACAACAAAAGTTTTTGGATTCTCATCATTAACCGCCCAAACAACCACCCACTGAATTTAATGATGGGTATACACGGCGCTATCCACGTATACCAAAATAAGATTTTAACTGCAGTGCTGAAATCAGAAAATCACCACAGCTGCTATCAGCAAAGGTATCCATATATGCTGAGCGCAAACGCTGTTTGTGTCAGAATATATAAAATCAATGCGTGGTAGCCGACAATTACCTGCAAGAGAAACAGGTCACAAAAGAATGAAAAAACAAACAAAGGACATTGAAAAAAGTATAGTAGGAAGGAGTAGAAGGACATATAAAATTACTGACACCACAACAGTTTTTGGATCCTTTTATTTTACTTTCTAACTGTTCCTTTATTTCTTGATTTGGGAGGGAGTGCGATCTTCTGCGATCTTCTCTTCCAGCTTGGGTCTCTCAAAATGTCGATGGACATCCAACATCCTTCGAGACCCTGTGTTTATGTGCCCTACACTGTGTCGTGCTGTACCCTACACTAATACTCCACTAGTGTATGGTAGCGCTCAAAACATTCCCCGATGCAGAGACCAGGATGGTCAGGACATTTGGGACAATAATAACGGGTGTCACGCCTAAATCCGCGCCTGCTACAGACACGACATCGTCTTTGGGGTCGTATTTGGGTAGGGGTACTCGGGAGGGCATAAGGAAAATGCCTCTCATGCAGCCGGCTCACTGCATCTGGAAGGGGAAGTTGGGCAGGCATGCCTCCTGGGTACAGGTAGGCAAGGATGACCGCTTCCTGGAATTCCCGGAAGGGTCCAGTTCGTCCTGACGCCTTGTATAGGACAAAGGCGTTCAGCATAGCCAATTGGAAAAGGTAAACAGACACTTTTTTGTACCAGCGTCTGGCTTTACGGGCAACTAAATACGGCGCCAAAAGCTGGTCGTTAAGGTCCACCCCTCCCATGTTAAGGTTATATTCGTGGACACAGAGGGGTTTCTCCATAACGCCAGTTGCCGTAGGGATTTGGACTGTCGTGTCTGCGTGAAGGGAGGACAGAACATAAACATCCCGTGTATCCTTCCACTTCACCGCAAGTAATTTGTCCGTTTTCAAGCAGGCTCTCGCCCCCCGACTAAGACGGGAATTAACAAGCCGTTGGGGGAAGCCCCGGCGATTAGGTCGCACGGTGCCACATGCGCCAATTTGTAAATCAAGCAGGTGACTAAATAGTGGCACGCTTGTGTAAAAATTGTCCACGTACAAATGGTACCCCTTTCCGGATAAGGGTGACACCAAGTCCCAAACAATCTTACCGCTGCTCCCTATGTAGTCTGGGCAGTTCGGGGGCTCCACAGTGCTATCTTTTCCCTCATAGACACGGAAATTAACTGTATAGCCTGTGGCCCTGTCACAGAGCTTATACAACTTGACCCCGTATCTGGCACGCTTGCTGGGGAGGTACTGTTTGATAGCAAGACGGCCAGTAAATTTAATCAGGGACTCGTCAATGCAGACAACTTGTTCGGGGGTAAACAAGGCTGCAAACCGCTGATTGAAGTGGTCTATGAGGGGCCGAATTTTGTGGAGCCGATCGTATGCAGGGTCTCCCCGAGGACGACAGATTTCATTGTCGCTGAAATGCATAAATCGCAGAATTTGCTCGTATCTCCCCCTGGACATGGAGGCAGAGTACATGCGCATATGGTGAGCTGGGCTAGTGGACCAATATAGCCGCAATTCACTTTGTTTAGTTATGCCCATGTGGAGGGAAAGGCCCAGAAAGATCTTAAATTCGGAAACCGTTATAGGATTCCAGCCGAATCGTCTGGCAAGGTGCGAATTTGGGTTGGCGGCGATAAATTGTTGAGCATATAAATTTGATTGATCCACAATAGATCTGAAAAGATCTTCCGTGAAGAACAGCTCAAAAAAGTTCAGGGGCGTAAAACCAGCTGTCTCCACGTGGATTCCAGGTTGGGCGGTGAATGGGGGAAGTACTGGCGCTGTAGAATCAGTGGGTTGCCAATTGGGATATGCCAGCGCATCAGGGAGGGCACTATGGGCTCTACGGGCCTGTCTTCGAATACGCGGTGGCTGCGGGCCACTACTTGTGCTAGCCACCGCACCAGCTTCAACTGCACTTAGGGGACTCGCCACGTCACCAGGTCTTACTGCAGTGCTGGTTGTACTAGGTCCAGGTTGTACTAGGCCGCTGGCGCTTGCCAGGTCGCCAGAAGGATGAGCGGCACTAGTACCCACACTCTGCTCCATACGAGCACCCTGCGATTCCTGCATTTCAACAACACCAGAATGGGGTCGGGTACGCCTGGGTCTAACAGGGACCCATCTGTCGTCGGAGCTGTCTGTCAGGGAGCCGCTGCTGTCATCTGGTTCGTATAATGACCCTGATTCTGCCGGTGAGGCTTCCCCATCGCTCTCACCTGACATGGACATTATACTGTAAATAGCTTCATCACTGTACGAACGTTTAGACATTTTGGTAACTAAATTTACCCGTACAGTGATGCGATTCACAGGTAATAAAAGCACCTGGTTGTCGAAGACTATTTCAAGCGCTACCAAAAAAACTGCTAATGCTAGCAGGGATCAGGCCTGACTCTGCTAACACAGCGGTTTTGTGTCTTGTGTTTTTTGTAAGTGACAGTAATCTATTGATTACTACACTTACCTGGGTGAAAGGGTTAAACGCAGGTGCTGGCCGGAATCAGTGCTGATCGTGCAAACACCGCGTTTTGGGAACCCTAAACTATGGGGGCGCTAGTATAGCTCTGATCAGATCAGATATTGATCTGTTCAAACACTATACTAGAAATGGAAGTGTAGGTGCGTGCGTGCGTGTGTGGTGATCAAGGGGTTACTTCTAAACTATGCGCCGGGGATCTGGGGGGGGGGTGGCGGGGACCCTAAACCTCCTTTGGGAAAGAAACTAGCTAGCTAGAGCAACCTCAAGTCACAATGACACCAATACAAAAATACAGTAAAAACAGTATATTATGTGTGTATTAGTGCTAATGTGACAGAGGGTGTAGGGGTTAACGGGATGTGATCAGGGGGGGATCAGGGGTTTAAATCTTTATTGGAAGGGGCTGGCGGGTATCCTAAGGATAAAAGGAACGGTGGCAAGCGCTAAACCTGGTCACAAGTCACACTTATACGGGTATATAGAAAATGCTATATACTGTATACAGTGTGCGTTGTGGCAGGGGGTGTAGGGGTGATCAGGAGGGGATCAGGGGATTAAATCTTTATTGGGCGGGTGGGGGGGACCCTAAACCTGCTTGGGACACAAACTTAGTCGCCTGCGCTAATTCTGATCACAATGACACTAATACAAAAATACAAAAACACAGTATATTACGTTTGTATTAGTGCTGATGTGACAGAGGGTGTAGGGGTTAACTAGCGGTGATCAGGGGGGGATCAGGTGGGATCAGGGGCTTAAATCTTTATTAGGGGGGGGGTGGCGGGTAATTCAAGTGGAAAAAGGGGGGTCGCAAGCGCTAGACCTGACCACAAATCACACTTATACGGGTATATAGCAAAATGCTATATACTGTATACGGTGTGTGTTATGGCAGGGGGTGTAGGGGTGATCAGGGGGGGGTCAGGGGCTTAAATCTTTATTGGGCGGGTGGCGGGGACCCTAAACCTTCTTGGGACAGAAACTTAGTCGCCTGCGCTAATTCTGATCACAATGACACTAATACAAAAATACAATAACACCGTATATTGCGTTTGTATTAGTGCTGATGTGACAGAGGGTGTAGGGGTTAACGGCGGTGATCAGGGGGGGTTCAGGGGGGATCAGTGGGTTAAATCTTTATTAGGGGGGGGTGGGGGGTAATTTGAGTGGAAAAGGGGGGGTCGCAAGGGCTACACCTGTTCACAAATCACACTTATACAGGTATATAGGTATATGCTATATGCTGTATATAGTGTGTGTTGTGTCAGGTGCTGTAGGGGTTAATTGGGGGGGCGATCGGGGGTGAAATGTGCCTATCTAACTGTGTATGTACGTGCTTGGTGCTGTACTTACAATTAGATGTGCTCTCCTCTCACGCTGGATCCAAAAAGACCGTTGGGAGGGGAGGGCACATCTCCTCTAAGCCTGTGTTTACATTTCACAGGCTTAGAGGGAGATCTGATTGGGCAGGACCGATCAACAGGTCCAGACCAAAAATGATTGGCCTGGACCTGATGACTGATCGGTTCTGAACCCAATCGAGTCATCGGCGGGACCGCGGGTGCGCGCGCGCGCGCGCCAGAGCGGCGAAGGCTAGTGACGTACCGCTACGTCACTCTGCCTGGCCGGGGCTGACCGCCGCAGTATATAGTCGTGCGGCGGTCGGCAACCGGTTAAGCATGTAACCCGTGGCACCTGTGTAGATTTGGTTTTACCGCCACAGATTGCATGTAGGCCTGCCTCCTACTCCATCCTTCTCCTCCTCCTACTCCATCCTCCCTCACCTCCTTGGCTGACTCCTCCTTTTCCACTGCTACCGTGTCTTCCGCTGCGCCGCCCAAGATCCCTAGAACCTATCCTACATGCCAGGTTAGACGTTGCCATGCTGTGCTGCGTCTGTTGTGCCTGGAAGCCAAAAGCCACACTGGTCCTGCACTCCTTTCAGCTTTGCGTTCACAGGCAGATCAATGGCTAACACCGCTCAATTTGACAGTTGATAAAGTGGTGTGCGACAACGGTGCCAATCTGCTGAGCGTGCTAAAACAGGGCAAAATTACACACGTGCCATGCATGGCACATGTCCTGAACTCAGTCGTGCAGTGATTTGTTGTCAAATACCCTGGGGTCCAGAATGTCTTGCGGCAGGCCAGGAAAATCTCGGGCCATTTCAGAAGATCTTACACAGCCATGGCTCGCCTTGCTGACATTCAAGGGCTACACAACCTGCCCATCAGACATCTTATTTGTGACTACCCAATGCGATGGAACTCAACCTTGTATTTGCTTGATAGGCTGCTCCAGCAGAACCATGCAGTTAACGACTACCTGTGGCAGGACAGGACTCTGCGGCAGGACAGGTTCTGGGAGCTTGGTTTTTTTCACCGCGCCAGTGGTTGCTCATGTGTGACGCATGCAGACTTCTGCGGCCGTTTGATGAGATCACCAAACTGGTCAGTCGCAGCCAGGGCTCCATCAGTGACATCGTACCTTACGCCTTCTTTCTGGAGCGTGTGATGCGTCGTGTCATTGATCAAGCCGTCGAGGAGCAGGAGCAGGAAGATGAGTAAGTTGCAATGCTGGATGAATTCCCAGGGAGGGCTACTCCATCTGAGACAAGTCAACAACAGGAGTCTGAAGTGGAGTCAGAGGAGGATGGTGCCAGGGCGGATGAGGAGGAGCAAGAAGAGCATGCTTTAAACCTTTCTGGGATCCCTGGTGTTGTCCGTGGCTGGGGGGAGGAGAACGACGATGATGAGCAGGAGCCAGGCCACTACACCACTTCCAGTTTAGTGCAAATGGGGGCCTTGATGCTCCAGTGTTTTAAGAGGGACCCCCATATAAAAATCATAAAGGGCAAGAGCCAGTACTGGGTGGCAACGTACTTAGACCCCCGGTACAAACAAAAAATGGCGGAATTGTTACCACCATCACAGAGGGCTGTCAGAATGCAGCACCTCCAGGCCTTGCTTCGAGAAATGCTGCTTTCTGCTTTTGCGTGTGCTGGCAGAGGAATTTCCACTCACAGAGAAACGGTTGTGGGTACCAATCCAACAGCGCCTGCAAGAAGAGGGCGGTTTGAAGATGCGTTGGTCACTTGTGATATGAGATCATTCTTTCAGCCGACCCATCCACAGCTGTCCTCCGGATCCAGCATCACGGAACGCCTAGACTGACAGGTTTCCGACTACATCGAGTTATCTCTGAGAAGTGATGAACCCCTGGACTACTGGGTGGGCAGGCTTTACCTCTGGCCAGAGCTTGCACAATTTGCAATGGAACTGTTGGCTTGCCCCTCGTCCAATGTCCTGTCCGAAAGGACGTTCAGCGCACCAGGGGGGATCGTGACCGATAAGCGCAATCGCCTAGCTCACGACAGTGTTGACTACCTCACATTTATAAAATTGAATGAGGCATGGATCTCGGAGGAATTCAACACATGTTACCAGTAGACCATGTTTGATTCAAATTCCTCATGACAGCCCACAAATATCCGCCACCACCCATAACAATTCATGGTCCCCGTCTTAGGTAAATATAGCGGCATAAAAGGCCTTTTATGTACGATGAACGCCTAATTTTTGGGGCCTAAATGGCCAACACTTATTTATCCTGTGAATGCCTAATGTACCTCCAGCCACAGAATCCAAAGTTCTTTGCTGTTAGCAGAGTTCATTACCACTTTAACAATTATATAACTATGTGGAGCCAGGTGCTGGCATCTTTGTTCCTCCTCAATTTTTGGAGTTTACGACAGAGAGTTGTGGGTCTTAGTTATGCCTGCTTTTTGTCTCTGCTTCTCTCCCCCCCCCCCCCCCCCACCCATTTGCTTTCATCTGACTACTTTTAAACCCAAGGGCGGCCAAAGAAAGGCACAAGCACGAGTGGTATTCTGAGACACGTAGTTCCTGGGAAGTAGCCGCTGTACTGTATGAAGCAGAAAGAAAAGTACAGTTGCCAGGGAGTGACAGGACCCCCAGGGGAGTGGCACAATTATTCATATTAAACTGCTAGGGAAAGCTTTCAGGCAGTTGGTGCTGGGATGAGGAAGAGTGGGACCTCTGTGGCGGCCTATCTGGTCGTTCAGGATCCCAGCCAAATGGGCAAGCCTGTACTCAAAGTCATTGCTACTTGGGAACAGTACACAGCTGCACCACCTACCTTGCTGCTGCAGAGAGAGAGACTGCTTATCACCATCCACAATGATGTTTGCCTGAGCAAAGGAAGATACTGGAGAAGGGGGCCCCTTCTATCTCCACAGCTACAGCTGGGACGCAGGACTGGTGAGAGGACTATCTGCCCTGCTACTGTTGGCAGGAACTGAGCCACAAGAGGGAAGGCTAACTGCTAAACCTCTTACAGCCACCTTTAGATCTGCTACATACTGTTCAGTATGCTGTAGAAAAACATACTGTGCTCATGTTCAAGACAACATTGCTTCATTGAACTGTTCTTGCACTTATAGGGCCCCAAAGATAGCCGGCAAAAGAAACAACGGCCGCACTATAACTGAAAGACGGCTACAACATGGGCGTCCAGTTCTGGGAGGGCGTTTATTGACGTACTTCCAGAACCCCCCCCCACACACACACACACGCACAATGCACACATTGGGCGCATTCTGTGATCGAGGTAAAAGGCAAATCACAGCAACCCTTTACCATGAGATCAGCTGTGTCCAATCACAACTGATATAATGTAAACAAATGCCGGTTATTGCCATTTCCTCAACGCTGTCACTGTATAACCAAAGGAAAGTCGATAATCAGCTGTCCAGTGACAGCACACATTTACAGTGATATTCATGGCACTGATCGTCAGTGCCCTGATTATCAGTGCAGCTCGATCAGTGTCCATCAGTGCAGCATATAAGTGCCAATCAGTGCAGCATTTCACTGCCTATCAGTGCAGCCTCATCAGTGCCCATCATTGCAGCTTATCAGTGTCCATTAATGCTGCCTCATCAGTGTAGCCTCATCAGTGCCCGTCAGTTCAACCTATCATTGCAGCCTCATCGCCGCACATCAGTGAAGAAGAAAAATTACTTATTTGTAAAATTTTATAACAGAAACAAATAAAACATTTTTATTTTGTTTTTTCATTTGTTCAGCAGTAAATAAAGAAAACTGTGTTTATTAAATACCACTAAAAGAAAGCTCTATCTGTCTAAAAAAAGATAAAAATGTCATAGGTACAGTGTTGCATGACCACGCAATTGTCTTTCAAAGTGCGATAGCACTGAAAGCTGAAAATTGTCCTGCTCAGGACAGGAATGAAAGTGCCCAGTACCCAAGTGATTAAGTACTGCCCCTGTTTTACTGAATTTGTCCACATACCACCTCCTGTTGCAAATTTGTATATCTTCCAATCAAGGTATAGCCAATTATGCAGGGCTGAAGGATGGGCAACTCTTCCAGATGCTGTTCTTCAAAAGGCACAAATTTTACCTTGGACAGAACTTTTATATAAACTCAGTCCCATCGCACCATGTCATCCAGCCAATCATATTTAACCGCTTCACATATTGGGTGTTACCGCTTCACATATTGGGTGCTATGCCCCCATCAGTCAAGACTCCCTTTCCCTATGAGGATCAAGGGACCTTCATTATTGCTAAATGCTGAGTTTACTATCATTGATAGTGCCGCCAGCGCGGGTGCCACCAGCAGGCTGCTTCTGCTATTGTTAATCACAGCAGAAGCCAATCTAGGTAAACCAGGCAAATTTCCGCTCTGACAGGGAAAAAAATCCATTACTTCCCCTAGTAAAAGCACCTAACACAGTACACAAAAGCACTGGCTAGGCAAACAGTTACCCTTTCGATCACCCTAGATGTTTAACCCCTTCCAAGCCAGTGTCATTAGTGCAATGACAGTGCATATTTTTAGCACCGATAACAGTATTAGTATCACTGGTTCCCACTAAGTGTCAAGTGTCAGCGTCAGATTGTCCGCTGCAATATTGCAGTCCTGCTAAAGGTCGCTGATCACCGCCCATTGCAAATTTAAGAAAAAAAAATTATATAAATATATACCGTTTGGTTTATGCGAACGGTATAGCATCAACAATCAATGTAAAGTAATTGGAATTTTTTTTTACCAAAAACGTAGCATAATACATATTGGCCTAAATTTATGAAGAAATTTCATTTTTTCAATATTTTTTTATTGAATATGTTTTAACCACTTAAGCCCCGGAAGATTTTACCCCCTTCCTGACCAAGGCTTATTTTGCGATTCGGCACTGCGTGAATTTAATGGACCATTGTGCGGTCGTGCAACGCTGTACCTAAACGAATTTGACATCCTTTTTTTCCCCACAAACAGAACTTTCTTATGGTGGTATTTGATCACCTGTGTGATTTTTTGATCATGCGCTATAAACAAAAAAAGAGCAACAATTTTGCAAAAATAACAATATTTTTAAAAAAATTTTTATATGAAATTCCCCCCAAAAAAATTTAAAAATCAAAATTTTTTAACATTTTTGGCCAATTAGTTTTCTGCTACATATGCTTGGTAAAAAAAAATCACAATAAGCGTATTTTGGTTGGTTTGCGCAAAAGTTATTGCGTTTACTAAGGGAAAGATTTTTGTCATTTTTGTTGTTGTTTTTTTTAACGAGTAATGGCGGTGATGTGCGATTTTTTATTTTTTTTTGCGGGACTGCGACATTGCGGCGGACAGATCGGACCCTTGACTGACATTTTTGACACTTTTGGGGGTACCAGTGACATTAGTACAGTAATCAGTGCTATACATATGCACTGTTACTGTAAAAATGACACTGGGAGGGAAGGGGTTAACTTTATTGGGGAAGGAGGGTTTAAGTGTGTCCCTAGGGGCGTGTTTCTAACTGTGATTGGACATGGCTACTGGTGTAAGAACAGAGATCATAGATACTGTGAGGGATTAGCTCGGTGGTAGGCGTGGATGACTCCTTGGGGAGTGCGTTTTCACAGAGAAATAGCCCAAAAGTGCTTGCAAACAACAGGTTTATGGTTTATTCTAATGGTGTTTTCTTCACCAGGCTGTATGCAGCAAAACATCCAAAATAAAATAAAACAGAAAATAAATCCTTGCCTCTGTGGGCGGCTACCTTCTCACAACTGGAACCTGCCTAGGTGTCTGTCTCCAACCTACCGTCGGGCAGACTTCCTTGTCCTCCAGCGGACACTCAATAGTCCTTTTATAATATCTTCACAGGGGAACACAGTCCTTTGTTTCTTTCACATCAACAGTTCGTCTTCTCACCTTTGAGACGTATTCACCCTTGGTTACCGTCCCGGGCACACATCACTCCGGGGGGTCTTCTCCCAGGCCCACACATCCTGTCGGGAGGCACACGCTGACTGTCCTCCTGCTCCCAGCCCACATGGCTTCAGGACACAGCTTCTGGAGGCAGCAAACAATAGGAATTTCTCTGAACAAATTATAGAGCCTTAACTCCCTCATTCTGAACAGGTGAAGGCCTTTCAACTTCCTGCTGGCTAGCTCTGTAGCCAACACCCTAAATTAATTAATGGACTTTCTAAATCAGGTAGAAATGTATCTCCTTCCTGTGACTACATTCCCAGATTTAGCTGACTTCCTGTTACATACCCCCCCCTCTTGTTTCAACCCTAGGGTTGGGACACAGATTTCCAGGCACGCATGTGTCAAGCACTGCTGACTCACTGATAAGCCTCCTATTATCCTCAAGCTTCCGGATGAAACTGTTTTGTCATCTTCATTGACGGATTTCTCATAAATGCCACACAGTTTGTCTCTCATCTCATATACACATTCTTCAACTGCATTTTTGGCATCATTTCGCTCCTTCTCGTTTCTGTCATCTTCCTTGACAGCTTTCTCATAAATGTCAGACAGCTTGTCCCTCATAACCGTCTGTCCAATCCACCATGGAGGACCGTGATCCATAGGCAACTCAATTGGGCTAGTCTTAATGTCTTCAACATTCTTAAGACGCCTCTCTCTGCAATCCATAAATGTTTTCCACAAAACTTTGAGAACCTTTGCTTCACTAAGCTTTGTTCCAAGTAGGGACTCTTGACATCCCTCTGTGACTTGAGTTGCCTCTCCATACAGCTGTACACAATCATTGACTTTTTGTTGTAAAAGGGAATGATCTTCCTTCTTGAGCTTTGCTTGCTCTAAGATGCTGTGCAGAGGATTTTCCAATTGAGACAACAGGCTGTCACACATTTCTTCAAAGTGACCCCTGTTCCTTTTCCCAGAGATATCAATATCATTCAAACATTTCATATTCATAGGCAGATCTGAAGCATTTGCACTCATCAACTTCTTAAACTTTTCGCCCTCCTGAGCGAGTCGCAGTAAAGGCCTACTACTTGATTTGATATTCAGTTTATATTTCTTGCCAAACTCTTCACAGAAGTAGCCAACCAGAACATCATCAACTTTCCTTCCACCAACATAGGGGTCAAAGGCAACAACACAGTTGAACCCAGCGATCTGGGTGGTATCCATTATAGACCTCCTCTCTGCATCAGTGAAGAAGCATGGAACTGCAACACATTCTTTTACAGGTTTCTTCAATGCACTTTCTGCTGAACTATTTGACCGCTCAAGGTCACCTAGTTCTTTTTCTCTATCTGAATTCCACATGGAATGCATCTCAAGATCACGATCAAACTTCTGCCACCCGTCTTTCACCAGTTCCATTTTGGAAACACTCCCTGAAAGGCACTTATTCATTTGCTTCACGTTTTCACCAACAGCCTTAGTTTTCTCCACTAGGTTTTCAGCCTGAACTGAGAAATCACCACATTTCTTACTCAGCTCCTTTGTTTGCTGAAGCTCTAATGATACATTTTCCAATGCTTGAAGTTTTTGAAGGAACGGTTTATTCCAAAGGGGTGATTCAAGCCACGTGTCATCACATTTCTGAGGCTCACTCAGGACAGACCCCAAAACACTGATCCTTTTAAAAACTGCATCAGGCACACTATCCCCTCTTTGGGACAGATCCTCTGTTGCCTGGAATTCCTCTTCCAGTTCCTGCAACGGAATCTTCATCTCTTCTACTTGCTGTTCTAAGGCTCGTTTAGACTTTTCTAGCTCCTGAACGCTTTTCTCAACCTCATCCTTGTAGCTGACCACATGTTCCATCTCTGTACATAGCTGCTTGTTAACTCTTTCTAGTTCAGCCTTGGACTCTAGAGCTTCCTCCAAAGAGCGAGCCAAGAACAGGGCTTTGCTCTCGTTATCACGCGCCTCCGCTTCTGCGCGGTCGCGTTCTTCTGCATATTTTGCAGACACAGTCTTCTCTTCACCAAGCATCTGATCAAACTTCTTTTTCACATCTTCAACACACTGTAATGAAGCAACGCTTTCTTCCATGCGTTTTTTCATATCCGCTATCTGAGCTTGCAATGTTGCGACTTGCTCTGATAGGTTTTTCTTTGCTTCCGCCTCCTCTTTTAATTGTTCCAGGAAGCCATTTTTCTCATCTTCCATTTGTTTGAGCTTTGTGCTAAAACTCAGCCTTTGACACCTCTCTTCCTGTAAGAGTTCCTGCGTGTCTTGCAGCTGCGATTCCAAGATAGAAAAATCTTCCGCAATTTCTCTAGATTTGCTGTCTGCTTGAGAAAGCTGATTTGTAACATTGTCCAACTCAACCTGCAGTCGGTTTGCCTTCTCTGACAGCTTAGCACACAATCGGTCACCTTCTGACACCTTGACTTGCGATTCCAGAAGCTGTGCCTCTACTTTTTCCCTCTTATGTTCACAATCTCCTTTTCCCTGCATAAGAGCCTTCACCTCATTGGCTAGCATCTGGGAATAAGAATGTAATTCTGCCACACAGGCTTCTTTCTCCTTTAACTGCTGCTGGACACGTTGGGCTTCCCCTTTCCAACTTTCACAGTCCGCACGCCATTCATCTACCACATTGCTTAAAGTAGTGAGCTCATACACAGTACTCAGTAATTTAGCCTCTCTTTCACTTTTCTCTTTGTCGCTGAGAGACAATGTCGCTTCCAGAGCAACATTCTGTTCCTGCGACTCCTGCAGGTCTATTTTTGTAGCTCCCAAAGACTGAAGACTTTTTTCCAGCTGATTACGCAACTCCAACATATCAGCCATACTTTGCTTCTGCAAAGTCTGAATTTCAATTTCCTTTTCCATGAGGATGGTATCTTTCTCCTTTATAGTGTCTTGACATTTTTGCAACTCGACCAAAAGAAGAGCAGTGGATTCTTCCCACTGTAACACATGAGACTTGAGTAGTTCATTCATTTCCTGCAAGTTTCTATGCTCCATTTTAAGCAATTCCAAGGCTTGTTCCTTTTCTTCCATTTTCCGTTGCAAGGCATCCAACTCAGCCCTGCACACATACTCGGTTTCCTCCAAACCGATGGCCTCCATTGGCTGCTGGCGTCTCTGTTTCCAGCCTGCCATGCTCTCTTGATGAGCCTTTTGTTGAGCTGCAAAGCTCTGCTGAAAATCCGCATTTGCCTGCTGTTGAGCTGCATTTGCTTGCTGTTGAGCTGCATTTGATATAATCAGATGTTTCAACATCTCCTCCATTTTGAGTTTACTTTTCATCTGAGCACACTGCGTCTCCATAGCAGTTTCATCAGTGTTGCTAGGGAAAACAACCTTCCTCTTTAGTAGACTCTCTTTAGGCATGGATGGGGCTGGTTCAGACGGCAACATCCCCTCCATCCATAGAATCCGGTCTCTCATTTCATCTATCTTTGCATTTTTCAGGCGTTTGGACCGCCCCATCTTCAATAACTCCACAAACAAATTTTTCACAGTCCAGCAAACAATTTTCAGACCACTGTCTCTTCAACACATGTAGTTTTTCTCTCTCTTGCAGGATCTCTTTTCCTGCGCACACAGTTTGTGCAGTCACTTGCACCAGACACAACAAAGTTCATCAAAAAATTTTGAGACCCCTGTCTCTTTAAAACACTTTTTTTTTTTTTTTTTTTCTGTCAGGATCTTCTCTCCTGCACACATAGATTGTGCAATCTCATGCACCAGACAAAGTTCATCAAACATTTGCACTTCCTTGCAGGGATCTTCGCTTCTGCCCGCATCCTCCACCATATGTGAGGGATTAGCTCGGTGGTAGGCGTGGATGACTCCTTGGGGAGTGCGTTTTCACAGAGAAATAGCCCAAAAGTGCTTGCAAACAACAGGTTTATGGTTTATTCTAATGGTGTTTTCTTCACCAGGCTGTATGCAGCAAAACATCCAAAATAAAATAAAACAGAAAATAAATCCTTGCCTCTGTGGGCGGCTACCTTCTCACAACTGGAACCTGCCTAGGTGTCTGTCTCCAACCTACCGTCGGGCAGACTTCCTTGTCCTCCAGCGGACACTCAATAGTCCTTTTATAATATCTTCACAGGGGAACACAGTCCTTTGTTTCTTTCACATCAACAGTTCGTCTTCTCACCTTTGAGACGTATTCACCCTTGGTTACCGTCCCGGGCACACATCACTCCGGGGGGTCTTCTCCCAGGCCCACACATCCTGTCGGGAGGCACACGCTGACTGTCCTCCTGCTCCCAGCCCACATGGCTTCAGGACACAGCTTCTGGAGGCAGCAAACAATAGGAATTTCTCTGAACAAATTATAGAGCCTTAACTCCCTCATTCTGAACAGGTGAAGGCCTTTCAACTTCCTGCTGGCTAGCTCTGTAGCCAACACCCTAAATTAATTAATGGACTTTCTAAATCAGGTAGAAATGTATCTCCTTCCTGTGACTACATTCCCAGATTTAGCTGACTTCCTGTTACAATACATAGTAGAACCGTATCATCTCCATTTTTACACAGGGAAGAATGACAGGCAGCTTTGTTTACATTAGCCGCCTGCCTTTCTCCGTTCACGGCGGACGATTGCGAGTGACCCGATGTCCGCCGGTCACACGCACGGACTTGTTAGGGAAAGAGCCGGGGCGGGAGCGCGCCTCCGGGGGCGCGTGCTCGCCCGCTATTGGCTCACAAGCTAGTGACAGGCTAGTGACGTACCGATATGTCACTTTGCCTGGCCGGGGCTGACCGCCGCAGTATATGTACTTGCGGCGGTCGGCAAACGTTTAAAGCAGTAAGTAAAAAATGTTTTTTTTTTTGGGGGGGGGGGGGGGGTTGAAGATGACTTCAGCACCTGGGTAGACCAAGCTATTTAGGCAATAGAGAAAAGGGAAGTAGTTGACATCATCAAGAGACAGCGAGTATTTGAGAGCCTATGTTCCACACCACCCACTGCTGACATCATCAGAAACCTAAAGCAAGACAAACCAGGCTGCACAGCCCTACGAGAAACTTATGTAAGAGTGTAGAACTATACAGACCTATCTTGCTTCTTTAGGCATTCATATCAGTGAAAAGGGGAGCAGTTGTCAGTCTTTGTCATATGTCTAGACAAATTTCTTCATCAAGTTGTCCTGACGAGTGTAATGTAAGCTGCGGCTGAGAGCAGAGCCTTATTGGCCCAGGTTCTGAAAAGTGAACAGTCTTTAGACCCAATAATTCTCAAACTCCGGACAAGAGACCAGAGTCCAACACCCAAAAATCTAACACTTCCAAGGGGCACAGACAAGGGGTCACTATACACTCGACTCCAGTTCAGGTTCAACAGAAAACTTGAGAGTGGAGAGCACCCAGTCTTCAAGTTACATAGTTAGTTTGGTTCAAAAAAAGACATAAGTCTATCCATATTATATTATGTTTATTTATGAAAGAATTCAGGCCTTTTTAATAGCAATCTACTGAGCTGGCCAGAACCACCTCTGGAGGGAGTCTATTCCATATTTTCACAGCTCTTACTGTGAAGAAACCTTTCTGAATTTGGAGATAAAATCTCTTTTCCTCTAGACATAAAGAGTTCCCCTTGTCCTCTGGGATGATTTTAAAGTGAATAACTCAACACCAAGTTCACTTTATGGACCACTTATGTACTGTATTTATACTATAGCTCAGATGGCTGAAACTTTCTCAGAACACACTCAAGCAGGATTGCAGAAATCTCTTACTGATGTGCAACGGTTGCCTTAGCTTTAGGAGGGAAGGCATCAGGGGAAGCTGAATTAGACATGCCAAACTTACTTCTGGAAAGAAATGTTAAAGTTGTGGAGAAACTAGGCTTTTCAGAGCACAATACCCAAGGGTAAGAGCTCCACCTGATTTTGCTGAAGAAGTCCTAGAAATGTTACAGAAGCTGCTTTCTGGAAAACTGGTGGGAAAACTTCAGAGGTCCCCAATGAGGAAGCCAACCAGGTGCTCACCTACAACAGCTCACTCTAAATTCTAAGACACTAGGAAACAAAAGAAAAGGTCCAAAATCTCACAGAGGGCCCCTGTCCAATTCACTCTCCTTGACCTTAGGTAGATGGTCACGTAAAGACAATGCAAACCATTCTCCCAGAACTTCAACAAAGCCCTTGACACTCCAGATATGGGTCAGGAAAAAAGTACAAATACAGACTGCTGAACCATCTCCAAGCAACTATCCTGACAAGTTAGTAGAACCTTCTTTCATCACGCCAGCCCAAGAAGAAGGCATTTTACAAAGGCTCTACTAAATACAGGGGCACAGGTGACCCCGCTATACCAGGACTTTTATGTCAAACACCTAACCCTACAGAAGTTGGGAGAGCTAAAGATTTGGGGTCTTTGAACTCAGAGTTTCCCTTATAATGGGTACCAGCCGATCAAGTTGACCTGTGACTCCTCCATGGCTGGGCAATCAGAGAAATTTGATACATTAGCTGTTGTGAGCCCACACCCACCTGAGGCCAACAAGAGTTTCCTCTTAAGTGGGAACAAATACTCACCCTGTCGAAACTAATCACTCCTCTTGTCTCCAGAGCATGACACTTCAACTAGGAGTGTACACCCCATGCTACAGCAAGTGTATCGGTATCTGGTTCAAGAACAGAAAGCCCCAGTGGAACGAGTGGGGAAGTTATGGTGATTAAACAGAGATAAAAAGATACTTCAGCCAATGAAAGTGCAAATAAATAAAATTGTGGTGCAAATAAATGCTAATGCACCATCCACATACATAACCATCCACATAAGCAGTTAATGCGGCTTGTAGTCACTTCCTGTTGCTCTGCCTCAACATACGTTTTGTCATGATGATGTCTTCAGGAGGCGCTTCCTAGGTATCACTTGGGTATCACTACAGTTCTGCAATAATTGTTTTTTTAACACAACTACCTAGGTAGTGCCTCCTGAAGATGTCATCACGATTAAATGTACGTGAAGGCGGAGTGACAGGAAGTGATGTCAAGCCGCCCAAGATACTCGGAAGTGGTGGGAAGCCTGCATTGATCGGGTACACGTCCCTCTTGCATGGTTCAGTGAAGTGGGGATTACAATATTTACAAAGAACATATAATGCCGGGTGCAAGGATGTTTGCACTATACAATGTAAGCGGTTAAGCCTGTCGTTTTATTGTGGTGTATTTACCCTATTGAAGCTCTTCTTTTTTTTTTCTGGTTTAAGAATTAGAGAGTGAATATCTGGTCCAGTGCATGGATGAGTGACTCCCTGAGGGAATAAAACGCATTATGACCCACTCCAAATGAGGGGTCATGGGCCTCTGGTGGGTTCTCTGTATTGTTGGTGGTGGTGACACATGTTTTGTGGGACATCAAAGACAAATAATGCACTAGAGGGTACTTTAAAAGCATGGCACTTTATTGATGAAATAAGAATATATTGCAAGCAATTTAAAAACTGCATGGACACTATTTTGTTTTGTTTGTTAGGACTTACAGTGGGTACGGAAAGTATTCAGACCCCTTTAAATTTTTCACTCTTTGTTATATTGCAGCCATTTGCTAAAATCATTTAAGTTCATTCTTCTTCCTCATGAATGTACACATGGCACCCCATACTGACAGAAAAACACAGAATTGTTGACATTGTTGCAGATTTATTAAAAAAGAAAAACTGAAATATCACATGGTCCTAAGTATTCAGACCCTTTGCTCAGAATTTAGTAGAAGCCCCCTTTTGATCTAATACAGCCAGGAGTCTTTTTGGGAAAGATGCAACAAGTCTTTCACAACTGGATTTGGGGATCCTCTGCCATTCCTCCTTGCAGATCCTCTCCAGTTCTGTCAGGTTGGATGGTAAACGTTGGTGGACAGCCATTTTTAGGTCTCTCCAGAGATGCTCAATTGGGTTTAAGTCAGGGCTCTGGCTGGGCCATTCAAGAACAGTCACGGAGTTGTTGTGAAGCCACTCCTTCGTTATTTTAGCTGTGTGCTTAGGGTCATTGTCTTGTTGGAAGGTAAACCTTCGGCCCAGTCTGAGGTCCAGAGCACTCTGGAGAAGGTTTTTGTCCAGGATATCCCTGTACTTGGCCGCATTCATCTTTCCCTCGATTGCAACCAGTCGTCCTGTCCCTGCAGCTGAAAAACACCCCCACAGCATGATGCTGCCACCACCATGCTTCACTGTTGGGACTTTATTGGACAGGTGATGAGCAGTGCCTGGTTTTCTCCACACATACCGCTTAGAATTAAGGCCAAAAAGTTCTATTTTGGTCTCATCAGACCAGAGAATCTTATTTCTCACCATCTTGGAGTCCTTCAGGTGTTTTTTTAGCAAACTCCATGCGGGCTTTCATGTGTCTTACACTGAGGAGAGGCTTCCGTCGGGCCACTCTGCCATAAAGCCCCGACTGGTGGAGGGCTGCAGTGATGGTTGACTTTCTACAACTTTCTCCCATCTCCTGACTGCATCTCTGGAGCTCAGCCACAGTGATCGTTGGGTTCTTCTTTACTTCTCTCACCAAGGCTCTTCTCCCCCGATAGCTCTAGGAAGGGTTCTGGTCGTCCCAAACGTCTTCCATTTGAGGATTATGGAGGCCACTGTGCTCTTAGGAACCTTAAGTGCAGCAGAAATCTTTTTGTAACCTTGGCCAGATCTGTGCCTTGCCACAATTCTGTCTCTGAGCTCTTCAGGCAGTTCCTTTGACCTCATGATTCTCATTTGCTCTGACATGCATTGTGATCTGGAAGGTCTTATATAGACAGGTGTGTGGCTTTCCTAATCAAGTCCAATCAGTATAATCAAACACAGCTGGACTCAAATGAAGGTGTAGAACCATCTCAAGGATGATCAGAAGAAATGGAAAGCACCTGAGTTAAATATATGAGTGTCACAGCAAAGGGTCTGAATACTTAGGACCATGTGATATTTCAGTTTTTCTTTTTTAATAAATTTGCAACAATGTCAACAATTCTGTGTTTTTCTGTCAGTATGGGGTGCTATGTGTACATTCACGAGGAAGAAGAATGAACTTAAATGATTTTAGCAAATGGCTGCAATATAACAAAGAGTGAAAAATTTAAGGGGGTCTGAATACTTTCCGTACCCACTGTATATTAGGTTCCGTTGCATATATATGAAAATGAGGGCTGCACCTATAATGATACAGAGACATATTGGGAATATTGAAGTGCAGATGGTATGGGAGCTCCAGTCTATTAAGGAGACAGTACTGTCTCGTTGTTATTTTATGTTTTTTGGTATTGTACATTTTTTGCAGTGAAATTGTTAAATAAATTGCAACACAAAATAACCTTATATTACATAGTTACATAGTTTGTGAGGTTGAAAAAAGACATCAGTCCATCCAGTTCAACCTATGATGTGTGTGTGTGTTTGCTGTTAACCGAACATTGTATACCCCTGTATGTTGTGGTCTTTAAGGTGCCCATCTAATAGTTTTTTGAAACTATCGATGCTCCCTGCTGATACGACTGTTTGCGGAAGAGAATTCCACATCCTTACTGCTCTTACAGTTAAGAACCCCCTACTTATTTTAAGGTTAAACCGCCTTTCCTCTAGTTTTAGTGAGTGGCCACGTGCCTTATTGTTTTCCTTTTCTCTGAATAGTTTGTTCCTTATGCTAGGGTCGCCAGTACAGTATTTGTACATTGATATCATATCCCCCCTCAATCGTCTCTTCTCCAGAGAGAACAAGTTCAGTGCTTGTAGTCTTTCCTCATAGCTGATGTCCTCCATTCCCCTAATTATTTTTGTTGCCCTTCTCTGGACTCTTTCCAGTTCCAGCAAATCCTTCCCGAGGACCGGTGCCCAGAACTGGACAGCATACTCCAGATGTGGCCGGACCAGAGTCTTGTAGAGAGGGAGAATAATCTCTTTATTTCTGGAGTGAATCCTCTTTTTTATACATCCCAGTATTCTGTTGGCTTTGCTTGCAGCGGCTTGGCATTGCATGCCACTGCCAAGCCTATTGTCTAACAGTACCCCCAGGTCCTTTTCCATCCTAGACTCACCCAGAGGTTCCCCCCCTAGTGAGTAGCTTGCTTTCTGGTTTCTGGCACCCAAGTGCATTACTTTACATTTTTCAACATTAAACCTCATCTGCCATGTAGTTGCCCACCCCATTATTTTGTTCAGGTCCGCTTGGAAGGTTTCCACATCCTGCATAGAAGATATTGGCATGCTTAGTTTAGTATCATCCGCAAATACTGAGATTGTACTAGATATCCCCTCCTCTAGATAATTTATGAATAAATTAAACAGGATTGGCCCCAGGACAGAACCCTGGGGGACCCCACTTTCCACACCCGCCCAATCCGAGTACTCCCCGTTAATCACCACCCTTTGCACTCTCCCCTGGAGCCAGTTCTCTATCCAGGTACTCACCTTATGGTCCATACCTACCTTCCTTAGTTTGAACAGTAAGCGTTTGTGGGGAACGGTGTCAAAGGCCTTTGCAAAGTCCAGATACACCACATCCACAGGCTTACCTTTATCTAGGTGGCAGCTCACTTCATCATAGAAGGTTAATAGATTGGTTTGGCAAGAACGATTTTTCATGAATCCATGCTGATTACTACTAATAATACCGTTTTCATTACTAAAGTCTTGTATGTGGTCCCTTAACATCCCCTCCAAAATCTTGCAGACTAGACTATGTTAGGTTGATCGGCCTATAGTTACCCGGGATATATCTCGGCCCTTTTTTTAAATATTGGTACCACGTTGGCTTTTTTCCAATCAGCTGGCACCATACCCGTCTGTAAACTATCCTTAAAGATCAAGAATAATGGTCTGGCAATCACCTGGCTGAGCTCTTTAAGAACCCTCGAGTGCAAGCCATCCGGTCCCGGTGAATTATTTATGTTAAGTTTCTCTAGTTTAGTTCTAAGTCTATCTTCTGTTAGCCATGGCGGTACTTCCTGAGGTGTGTTATTTCGTTTGGCCTTACAAGCTGGGTTAGTGTAGCCCCCCAATTCTTTTGTGAAGACTGAAGAGAAGAAATTATTTAACACTTCCGCCTTTTCCCTGTCCTCTGTGGCCAAATCTCCTTTGTCGTCTTTTATGGGGCCAATGTGTTCTTGCCTCGCTTTCTTACTGTTTATATACTTAAATAATTTATTGGGGTTCTTTTTACTCTCTTCCGCTATATGTCTCTTGTGTTCTATTTTAACCACCCTGATTTAGCCCTTACATTTCTTATTACACTCTTTGTAATGCTTGAATGCTGCCAATGACCCCTCAGTCTTGTATTTTTTATAACTTTTTTTTTTATCTAAATATATGTTTTAGTACGTTTGGCACAATGTCTCACTGCATGCAGTTTTCCTTAAAAAATAATGTTTGTGAACCTGTAATGTTTCTTGCCTGAAGATCCTGCCAGCAACAGCACTTCCTTTTTCAGGTTGACAAAGGCTCAGCTGCTGTCCTGCATCTAGCAGCAATATTTTCAGTTAGCCAGCCAGCCATGTGCACTTCATCAGTTGGTCATTGGGCTGCCCATCAGGTCTGCAGGAAACATGTTTTTAATATTTATATATTTACTAAAAGATTTACTAAAACTGGTGCACATAGAATCTGGTGCAGCTGTGCATAGTAACCAATCAGCTTCCAACTTCAGCTTGTTCAATTAAGCGTCAACAATAAAATCTAGAAGCTGTTACAATGCACAGCTGCACCAGACTGTGTGTGCGTACCAGTTTTAGTAAATCCCCCCAATATGTTCACACATAACGCAAACCGTATTGAAGAATACGGCAATAGCCCTTTAAAAATAGTATATACTGCACTGTGTATTGCATGAGAAGAGTGCAAAAGTCCATAATACATCATCTGATTATACTTATAATTATTGATAACCATGTTATTATCATGGTTATCAGTATTTGTGAAAAATAGGGAAATTCCAGCCATAATAACCTAATATTGTTAAAGGAAAAGTATGACCAAAGCTTTTTTGGCTGTACTTCTCTGGATCACAAGAGTGCAGTTCCTTCTAGACTCCTGTGACCTGTTGTGAGCCATCAGTGGGCTAAAGCCCACTGTTGGAAGATGTCACTCAGCCAATCCAGGCTCTGAATCAATATACTGTATACTTTACAGAAGCAGCGGGGGACAGTACGTTTTTTTTTTTTTTTAAACAAACCCTATACTTCTCTTTTAAGATATCATTTTTTGAATCACCGTGTCCTAAAATGTGATCTTGGATCCTCAACCATAAAGTGTTCCTAATTAGCAATGGGCTTGGGCGTGTTCGGATGGAGCCTGCCAGGAAGCCGTCACTGCACACTGCCAATCATAGGCAGTGAGGCATTTCCCGACCAGCAGCTGCACATACACAAGCTGAAGTTATATACAATAAAGGTCCAGGCGCTTGCAGTCAGACCCATAGAAAGCACAATGACCCCAGGTGATCACAATCTATGTGTAAACGACTTCTCCAAGTGCTGCCAGTCCTAAGCACAGGATATACATGCAGATGAATATAAACAAAATCTGGACAGCGTACAATTGAAGTCTATAGTTATATGAAAGGAATCGCATGCAGCATTCCGAATATGGAATGAATAAAATCAATTTATTAATAGTTAAAATGTGTACAGCTGGTTACTATACAGGCTCAGATGGCAGGTCAGGACGTTGATGTTAATCCCTCATAGTAATCAGACCTGGATCAGAACTTATACCTCTAGGTGACACACTAGGAACGACCTGGGTTGACTTGACAAAGTGCAGGAGCGCGAAATATCTAGTCACGGTAACAGAGATAGCTTGTGGTCCACGCCGGTTCCTGTTTTGGCCTGGTCATATCTTGTGATGTCATTCCCGGAAGTGCTGCTGGTCCGGCGCCTGTACTTCGGCCGGTACAAGCGCCAGCAGCTACAAACTCTACACATTACTTAGAGTATACCAAGAAACCAAGGAACTATCCCACATTCACCTTGTGTGTCACCTAGAGGTATAAGTTCCGATCCAGGTCTGATTACTATGAGGGATTAACATCAATGTCCTGACCTGCCATCTGAGCCTGTATAGTAACCAGCTTTCCACATTTTAACTATTAATAAATCGATTTTATTCATTCCATATTCGGATTGCTGCATGCGATTCCTTTCATATAACTATAGACTTCAATTGTGCGCTGTCCGGATTTTGTTTATATTCACATACACAAGCTGTACTGGCTTCCTGGCAGGCTTGATCCAAACACGCCCGAGCCCATCCCTATTCCTAATGAAGGGGGAGTTTCAAAGTGCTGGACCCTCAAGAAGGCAGAAGTACTAGCAGAAGTCACTTGCAGCACAGGGATTCTTGTCTCACACGCAAATATTAGTGAGAGGATTTACAAGTAAAATGGAGATGCACAAATGTCCCAGAGGGTGTTATTAGCTACAGTGCATTGCGAAAGTATTCGGCCCCCTTGAACTTTGCGACCTTTTGCCACATTTCAGGCTTCAAACATAAAGATATAAAACTGTAATTTTTTGTGAAGAATCAACAAGTGGGACACAATCATGAAGTGGAATGAAATTTATTGGATATTTCAAATTTTGTTAACAAATAAAAAACTGAAAAATTGGGCGTACAAAATTATTTAGCCCCTTTACTTTCAGTGCAGCAAACTCTCTCCAGAAGTTCAGTGAGGATCTCTGAATGATCCAATGTTGACCTAAATGACTAATTATGATAAATAAAATCCACCTGTGTGTAATCAAGTCTCCGTATAAATGCACCTGCACTGTGATGGTCTCAGAGGTCCGTTTAAAGCGCAGAGAGCATCATGAAGAACAAGGAACACACCAGGCAGGTCCGAGATACTGTTGTGCAGAAGTTTAAAGCCGGATTTGGATACAAAAAGATTTCCCAAGCTTTAAACATCCCAGGGAGCACTGTGCAAGCGATAATATTGAAATGGATGGAGTATCAGACCACTGCAAATCTACGAAGATCTGGCCGTTCCTCTAAACTTTCAGCTCATACAAGGAGAAGACTGATCAGAGATGCAGCCAAGAGGCCCATGATCATTCTGGATGAACTGCAGAGATCTACAGCTGAGGTGGGAGACTCTGTCCATAGGACAACAATCAGTTGTATACTGCATAAATTTGGCCTTTATGGAACAGTGGCAAGAAGAAAGCCATTTCTTAAAGATATCCATAAAAAGTGTTGTTTAAAGTTTGCCACAAGCCACCTGGGAGACACACCAAACATGTGGAAGAAGGTGCTCTGGTCAGATGAAACCAAAATGGAACTTTTTAGCAACAATGCAAAACGTTATCTTTGGTGTAAAAGCAACACAGCTTATCACCCTGAACACACCATCCCCACTGTCAAACATGGTGGTGGCAGCATCATGGTTTGGGCCTGCTTTTCTTCAGCAGGGACAGGGAAGATGGTTAAAATTGATGGGAAGATGGATGGAGCCAAATACAGGACCATTCTGGAAGAAAACCTGATGGAGTCTGCAAAAGACCTGAGACTGTGACGGAGATTTGTATACATGGTTGGAATTCAGAAGTAGTCTTGGATAGGCAGGATACCTTTTGGCAGTGGTGGGGGAACCCAGTGCACCCACATTTACAGTGAAGTAGAGAGCCCTTAAGAGAGTTGAGGAGTCCAGGGAGCAGCCTTGACTTTAACAGAGTTCCTGAAAGTGGAGATGGGTTTTGCAATGGATTACTCACAGGTTGTGGCCCTCTGACTTGCCTGCACAGGCTACTACCATGAACGGATAGTCAGTACTGTGATCACACTGGAAGGCACTTCAAGACAATCGGATTCAGGTTGCAGAGAGGAACACACAGAGAGGTAATGAGGAAAAGGCTGGGTGACACTGGGAACACTAGAAGTACTGAGATCACACTTGGAGACTCTAGTAAAGTAGGAAAGCCGCTGGGAATATGGTGTTCTGGCTACAGGGACACTTAGGAACTTAAAATCTCAGTCTCACTTGGGAAAACTTATAAACTTAGGTACACAACAAAACTCAGAATTTCACAGAGACACTGGTTGGCCTTGTGCTACAAATACTAGGCAATGCCTAAAGAAAGGAGCCCAACTTAAATAGGAAAGATGATGGCATGGCTTGACTGAGAGTGGATGTATAGCTGAGTGAATCAACAGCAGATGAATGACCAGTCTTGAACTTATGTGTTGTTGGATAACAGACAACAGCAGAATCTTGTATACTAGAGCAATAGAACTACATGTACCAGCATGCCTGCTGGTTTGTGGGATTACAGATGACAGCAAACTAATAAAGCCAAGCTACAAGCTGAGTAGTAGTGAGGCACAGCATGACAATCAATAGCCGACACACAGGCATATAGACAGACATCAGCTGAAGACATAGACTTGTCCTTCCAGAAAGGTTGATAAAGCGGAACTATACTCACCTTGGCTCCAGCGATGCGGCATCTTCGGGCTGCCAGCTTCCGAGTCTCGGACTTTCACTGGCCAGGCTGGGATGCATATGGGTGGGTGGGATCTGAGTCACCCCCCAACAACCACGGGGCCAGGGTTTGTGGGGAAGAAGCCCTAGTCCTCAACAACAATTAAAAATCTATGAGCTATTTTACTGCTGATCTTAAAGCGGTAGATAACATTTTGTGAATTGATTCCATTGTTTCTTCTTATAGTCAAAACCTAGGGAAAACCTAACGAGCACAGAAACAATAACAATTAGAGCTTAGGATGATTACAGTCAATATTCTTATTACATTTTGAATGAGTACACTCCAGCTTAAAGTGTTACCAAACCCAGGAACCTGCATTCACTATATCTGGTCTCCCACAGTACACAGAACATGGAAATTCGATTATTTTAGTAAATATAAACTGCTAAATACCATTTCTCAGCTGTATATAGCAGTCTTCTGACATCTATCAGTGTCTGGATTAAAGCTTGTAAGAGGAATTTTCATTCTACTCTGACTGTCCTATGAGGCTGTAGGACCCTTGACCCTCTGTGTGAACAGTGCTAATTGGCCCTGTGCTGATCACATGCACCCTCCCAAGAAAAAATAAAAAAAACTCTAGCAATATACACCAAACTGAGCATGTGCAGAGTGACTCCAAAGGCTCTGTACTGTCAGGAAATGGATTGGGGACAGTGGAAGGTAGGGAGGATCAGAGAAGAGGGGATCAAACAACCTTTTTTCACAAAGCAGAGGATTAACTACTTAGGTTCCACAGTGAATATAACAAGCATGCTTTACTGCATACAAACTGAATTTTACTGTTAAAGGTTTAGTAACACTTTAAGGTGGGGTCTTCACCGTATTTAAAGGTTCTACACCAATGCTAGAACTCTTGTGATCTTCAACTTAGTTCACAAGGGAGAGCTAAATCTTTACAGTAGCCATTATGTGAATATATAGGTGTAAATGTAATGTAATGTTTCTTCTGTTAAAGGCAGAAGGTTTTTACCTTAATGCATTCTATGCATAAAGATGAATAAACTTCTGTGTGCAGCAGCCCCTCCCCTTCAGCCCCCCTAATACTTACCTGAGCCCAGCGATGTTGCACAAGAAGCTCAGCTGTCCTGGACTCTCCCTCCTGATTTGCTAAAACACAGCAGCGGGCGCCATTGGCTCCCGCTGCTGTCAATCAAAGTCAGTGAGCCAATGAGGATAGAGAGGGGCAAGGCCGTGGCTCTGTGTCTGAATGGACATGCAGAGCAGCGGCTCGGCTCAGGTGCCTCCATAGCAAGCTGCTTACTGTGGGGATACTCGGCAGGAGGAAAGGGCCTGAAGCTCCGGCGAGGGACCCAAGAAGAGGAAGATCTAGGGCAGTGATGGGGAACCTTGGCATCCCAGATGTTTTGGAACTACATTTCCCATGATGCTCAACTACACTGTAGAGTGCATGAGCATCATGGGAAATGTAGTTCCAAAACATCTGGGGTGCCATGGTTCACCAACACTAATCTAGGGTATAGAATCATAGAAAACACTTGGGATGAGGAACAATAAAAGTGTTATTTGCTTAGGTATTTTGATAGTGCTGAGCGCTTCCTTATAGATTAGGTAATTGTCCATAGGTGCACCTGGGATGTTCCAAGTGAGTAGTATAAGCTACAATCACATGATGTGGACTCACACCTGTGGAACATTCAAGGGCAGTATTAGCTGAAACACTAGATCAAAGCCTGTGAGTTTGAGACAAAGCTGCAGGATTTAAGTGAAAGGAAACAGGAGTCATGCTTTTTTTTCAGTTCTATATCATCTAGATTAAGATCAAAACAAAAAAGTTGGTCTTACGCAACATTAAAAAGTGGCACTAGGTAGACATTCTAATTAGCACTTTGGTACTTATGCAGCCTTCAGACCCCAGTGGTCAGTAGTGGGAGTGGATGGAAAGTGGCAGTAATCTCTACCAAAATCATGTAACATTGTCCTAGTCTCTCTCTGTTTTCTGTATCATGTCTCTATTCTCCATTCAAACCTGTAGCATGTCCATAGTCTCTGACTATTTCTTCTAGTCTGCCATCTCTGACAGTCCTTTCTAAGCATTAAATGTATTAAACATTACATGTGGCCCTGGGGTGATGACAGGGGCCATAGTGGCCCCCAAAAACAGCCACTGTTCACATACTGGCGTATCGGATCGTGGGCAGAATCACCACGATTCTGGGTTATAACCCCTGTCAGTTGATTATTTGACATCTTTGTGCCATTGGGGAGATTTCCTTTCATTTCCTGTACCATAGTCATAACAGGAAGTGAGAAGAAATCCCTGAAAATTAAGGAAATCCCTTGGAGACCCCCAGGTCACCAAAATTAGTGTCCCCATTGAAATATTTACCCTTTGTTACTTTTCTATGGACAGCCCAAAATTTGTGATTTTCTTTTACTTTCACTTTCAATGCTAACGGTACACAGGACAAATGGAGAGAGTGGATCTCCCTAATGGGGTCACAGAAAGCAATAGAAACTGACAGGCGTTCTAATCCTTCTCCACTCTATCCAAAACTAAAAAAAAAAAAAAACAGTTTTGGCATTAGTTGTACTTTAAGAAGTTACAAGGGGTTTCTTGAGAAGTGAACAGTGGCAGTTTGATCCCAACCTGACAGTGCCTGAATGGTTGTGGAACCAGAACCACTTAGGAGAGCAAGCAGGAATAATTCTGGCACCAGCACCACTCAGCGGAGCCAGCAGTGAGGGACCAGTGGAGCCTCTACTCTTGGATCTCAAATAAATAACCAGTGACCGCAGTTTCAGCCATCTGTAAGGGAAATACCAATCCCATTCATCAACAGGTAAAGACCATTCTTTCCAATGTGACAGGTCATTCTTCCTACTGTCTATCAGTATAATTGGGCACTATGCAGATTAGCAATGTAAGGCATCTTCTTTCCAATGAACAGCAGTATAAATGGGGCTCTTTTCTTTTTAAGAACAAAGGGTGTCTGCCACCACCGGCACTCCTATTGCTTTTCTTGGTTCTGGACTTTACTTAGGGCACTCTTTTGGGTTGCCTAACCAAATACCTCCCTAACCGTTGCCATTAAACTCCTTGAATCAAACAATTTTCTGTGATATTAGAGTTTAATAGCAGAAGTTCCTGTACATCACATTTACACATTACATATTGACTTTACCTGCGGTTTTTGAAGTTGTTAAAGATCCACTGGGCATGTCAAATATGCCAGATAAGACCCGGTTCACACTAGCGCGACTTGTCAGGCGACTTGGTCGCCTGACAAGTCGCGGTGGGTCGCCTGCCATAGATTAGCACAGGACCCGTTCTAATAGGAGCGACACAAGTCGCTCCGACTTAGAAAAAGGGTCCTGTACTACTTCGGGGCGACCTGGAGGCGACCTGCATAGACTTCAATGATATGAAGTCCATGCATGTCGCGCCGAGGTCGCCCCAGCAAGTAGCGTTGCCCCTATGTGAATGGGGTCTAAGTCACATTTCTTATTCTTTTATATATTATTATATTTGCAACCCTGATAATGCTATTAGACTGCGAAATCTGGATATAACAAATTTTGCAGCGGTTCTCTGAAACCCATAAATTATTTAAAGTGTAACTCCATTTTTGTTGAGAAAAAACATTCCCATCTGGGTGATCTCTGTGCATTGCAAGGATTTTAACACATTTTGTTGCAGATTCCTATCTTTTGTTATTCTGAAGAAATCATTGTTTGTTCCTCTGTGTCTCTGTGCTGAGCGGGTCAAATGGGAGTGATTTCATAATTATCTACCAGCTGTAGCAGCTGCAGGGCTCTAATAAGGGAAGCTGCTGGGCCTGCATACCTTTAGATGTGCTCCTATTGGGAGTATCTCACCAAAAATTAAATTTTTGTTGCAGGGGATGCCAGAAATCTGACTTGTATCTTAGGCAGTCTTCTGGGGAAACTGGGAAATCACACAAGCAGGAAATGATGTTTCTGGGGTGTGGTCAGTACACATTCTATGTACAGAACACCAAGGTAGCCATATTGCATTGCATTTTCAGAAAATTACAGCAGCTGCAGATTGAAATGGAAATGTAATTCAATAACATTAAATTATGCCTCCTTTCCACTGAGCGGTACGGTTCGGTACGGTACGTCATTTTTGCCATTTCCATTGTGAAAAGTTGTGAATGGAACCCTAATTCTGAACCGTACAGTACCACTTTTTTGGGACCCTTTCGTTGGGGTACCAAGCACAATCGTACTGTACCAACAGGGTGGAGCTACACTCTGCAGAACATGAATTTGTTGACAGAGAATCGTCACTTCTGCCACATGCCAAGAAGCAAGAACAAAATCTGCATTACTTCCTCCATTGTTGTTTGCTGTTTAGCTTTCTTTTTCATGTGAAAATTCTCTATTTTCCGGCATACACCATGCCTATCCAGTGACGTCGATCTCTACTTTCCGGTTACACCACGCCTATCATGTAAGGGTACTGTTGGCAGTGGAAACGCAAGCCTGATCAAGGTGTACTGTTCCGAACCGTACTGAAATGTACCGAAATGTACCGCTCAGTGGAAACGAGGCAATACAATATGATTTGTGTCGCAATTGTATACGCTATATTGTTTTTTCTTTATTTGCTATTTTTTCCCCCCACGAAAGTGGAGTTACCCTTTAACCTCCCTGGCGGTATGATTATGTCTGGAATTACATACCAAAAGCGGTACAATTCTTTTCATGGAAATTTGGCGTTATGTATTATAGGCCTACAATTCTTAGTAATTACTGACTTAAACCTGACCAAAACAAGACTCTAGTAGACATCCCAGATGTGATAAATTTGAAACACAAACGCATGAATTATAATCAAATCAATAATATTATTTTATTATTTAATATATAATATATATAATAAAATTATATTATTGATTAGATTATAATTCATGCATTATATATTATATACAGATATGTGTGTGTGTATATATATATATATATATATATATATACACACACATATATATATATATAATATATAACGCATGAATTATAATTGAATCAATAATATAATTTTATATATATATATATATATATATATATATATATATATATGTGTGTGTGTGCATATTATATATATATATATATATATATATATATATATATATATATATATGCATGCATGCATATATATATATATATATATATATGCATATATATATATATATATATATATATATATATATATATATATATATATATATATATGCATATATATATATAATATAATATAAAGTGTGTTTTGTGTAACGTTTTTTTTTTTTTTTTTGAATTTCCCTCCCTAGTTCCGCTCCCATGCAGCATTGCTGCTGCAGGGAACGGAACTAGGAAGTGATCGTACCGACGGAGGGACGGAGGAGCGGCGGGACTCTCGGCTGGCGGTCGCAGCAATGAGAGATCATCGCTGGATCGCCAGGATAAGGTAAGAGAAGCTCCGCTGCGCTCTCTGCAATCCACCCCGAGCGTGACTCGGGGTTACCGCTCCTGCAATGAAAAATCAACCCCGAGTCACGCTCGGGATTACCGCTAAGGCGGTTAAGGGTTCTTACATATTATAAAGCTTGAAAAAGGTATGCTATAGATACGAGGAGATATGAAATTTAGTATAGACAAAAATAGTGTAAACTTTGAAAACTTTGCAAAATGTTTTTAATAAGATTGGTGGATAGCTAACATATTTGTGCTTTGGTCTGTTGGAATACATTTTTTATTTTTACTGTATTAATATTTACCCCAGTAACCTGAAATCATTTGCAACTGATCAATTACTGGCAACAAATTAGCGATAATCATCCTGTATTTCTTTTAATCAGGTCCGAGCTATTGTCCCTTCTAAGAACCTACAACTGTTATCATGAAGGAAAAAACTTCCAGCTACGGCATCATGAGGTAAGACGAGCATAAATATTTTAGATTATCTGCTATCCAGACATTATTACACATAAGCAGGCATATCAAAGGGCAAACCCAGCCAAATAAGTAAATACATATTTGAAACACATTCAGAAACTGATTTACTAAAAGATTTAAAGAGTAATCACTATACTTCCACTTCAGCTCCATAACAGTACCTGCATAAACAGAAGAGTGCATAAATTATTCAAATTACCTTCTTATCCCTACCTAGTAATAATGAACCTCACCACATACCGATACACCCTAAACTTCCTCCCTCCTGTAAGACCACAAAAGTACCACCTCCTGTTGGCATCACTTTACAGGGCAATTCCAGTTTCAGTGTTATGGTATACAGGACTTCATCTAGACAAAAGTAAATTACTTAACAGAATGGACAGGTCCACTGCTGCTTGTTTGTATGTCATAACCTGGAACCCTGTAAAGTATAATTACATCTTTGATAATTTACTGCATGATAGGGAGCCCAGCCAGTAGGATTTTGATATTGCATATTAGATTGCTGGAGTATTCTGTCTGCTACCCTGTCCTCCATATCCATGTTTCCATCTGTTGCTGTTGGTTTATTTTTGGCTTTTCTTTTCTAGTTCCTTTTTTTTTTGGTTTGTCCGCTAGCTTCCTAGTTTGTTCTTGCTTTCCTGTTTCATCATCTTTTCAAAATTCTTGTCTAGTTTCAGTATTGTGCACAGGAATTTTTCAGATTTTGTGAAAGCAGCTGGTTGTGTTTGGCCTGCAGAGAAGGAGGGAGTCACTGTGTAATGGCGCCTTGAAAATAATTTAAAGCGAAAGTCCAGCCCAATACCTTAAATTCTCCCCTGTAATCATTAATGTGAGCAGAGTTCAGCCTTATGTTTCAAAATGAAAAAATCCCAGTTTTTCTTCCTTTATTTTGCAGTATTCAGTACTGTCACGTGACTTCAATTCCTCTTCCTGCTGAGTCCAAGAGCAGCAAGTGGGTGTGGCTACTGAAAGCTAGTGACATCACTTTTAGGGAGGGGCACTGTTCCTGTGTAGCCAGTGGGCATATACAGGATGGGAGGAGCTGATCATGGGTTCCTACCCAATGTACTCTTATCAGTAAGGATGCATTGTACATCCTAATTCATGAGAAAATGAAGAAATAATTCACACCAGGGGGGGAGGTGCACATATACAGCACAGCTGTGCTGGGGGAAGGGGGGCACATATAAAGTATAGCTGTTCTGGGGGGAGGGGGGGCACATATACAGTATAGCAGTGCTGGGGGGAGGGGGGCACATATACAGTATAGCTGTTCTGGGGGGAGGGGGGCACATATACAGTATAGCTGTGCTGGGGGGAGGGGGGCACATATACAGTATAGCTGTGCTGGGGGAGGGGGGCACATATACAGTATAGCTGTTCTGGGGGGAGGGGGGGGCACATATACAGTATAGCTGTGCTGGGGGAAGGGGGGCACATATACAGTGTAGCTGTGCTGGGAGAAGGGAGGGGGCACATATACAGTATAGCTGTGCTGGGAGAAGGGGGGGCACATATACCGTATAGCTGTGCTGGGGGAAGGGGGGCACATATACAGTATAGCTGTGCTGGGGGAAGGGGGACACATATACAGTATAGCTGTGCTGGGGGGAGGGGGGGCACATATACAGTATAGCTGTGCTGGGGGAAGGGGGGGCACATATACAGTATAGCTGTGCTGGGGGAAGGGGGGCACATATACAGTATAGCTATGCTGGGGGGAAGGGGGCACATATACCGTATAGCTGTGCTGGGGGGAAGGGGGGGCACATATACAGTATAGCTGTGCTGGGGGGAGGGGGGCACATATACAGTATAGCTGTGCTGGGGGAAGGGGGGCACATATACAGTATAGCTGTGCTGGGGGGAAGGGGGCACATATACAGTATAGCTGTGCTGGGGGGAGGGGGGCACATATACAGTATAGCTGTGCTGGGGTAAGGGGGGGGCACATATACAGTATAGCTGTGCTGGGGGAAGGGGGGCACATATATAGTATAGCTGTGCTGAGGGAGGGGGGCACATATACAGTATAGCTGTGCTGGGAGAAGGGGGGGCACATATACAATATAGCTGTGCTGGGAGAAGGGGGGCACATATACCGTATAGCTGTGCTGGGGGGAGGGGGGCACAGATACAGTATAGCTGTGCTGGGGGAAGGGGGGGGCACATATACAGTATAGCTGTGCTGGGGGAAGGGGGGCACATATACAGTATAGCTGTGCTGGGGGGAGGGGGGCACATATACAGTATAGCTGTTCTGGGGGAGGGGGGCACATATACAGTATAGCTGTGCTGGGGGAAGGGGGGGCACATATACAGTATAGCTGTGCTGGGGGGAGGGGGGCACATATAGAGTATAGCTGTGCTGGGGGGAGGGGGCACATATACAGTATAGCTGTGCTGGGGTAAGGGGGGGGCACATATACAGTATAGCTGTGCTGGGGGAAGGGTGGCACATATATAGTATAGCTGTGCTGAGGGAGGGGGGCACATATACAGTATAGCTGTGCTGGGAGAAGGGGGGGCACATATACAGTATAGCTGTGCTGGGAGAAGGGGGGCACATATACCGTATAGCTGTGCTGGGGGGAGGGGGGCACATATACAGTATAGCTGTGCTGGGGGGAGGGGGGCACATATACAGTATAGCTGTGCTGGGGGGAGGGGGGACATATACAGTATAGCTGTGCTGGGGGGAGGGGGGACATATACAGTATAGCTGTGCTGGGGGAAGGGGGGCACATATACAGTATAGCTGTGCTGGGGGAAGGGGGGGCACATATACAGTATAGCTGTGCTGGGGGGAGGGGGGCACATATACAGTATAGCTGTGCTGGGGGGAGGGGGGCACATATACAGTATAGCTGTGCTGGGGGGAGGGGGGCACATATACAGTATAGCTGTGCTGGGGGGAGGGGGGCACATATACAGTATAGCTGTGCTGGGGGAAGGGAGGGGGGGCACATATACAGTATAGCTGTGCTGGGGGGAGGGGGGCACATATACAGTATAGCTGTTCTGGGGGGAGGGGGGCACATATACAGTATAGCTGTGCTGGGGGAAGGGGGGGGGGCACATATACAGTATAGCTGTGCTGGGGGGAGGGGGGCACATATAGAGTATAGCTGTGCTGGGGGGAGGGGGCACATATACAGTATAGCTGTGCTGGGGGGAGGGGGCACATATACAGTATAGCTGTGCTGGGGGGAGGGGGGCACATATACAGTATAGCTGTGCTGGGGGAAGGGGGGCACATATACAGTATAGCTGTGCTGGGGGAAGGGGGGACACATATACAGTATAGCTGTGCTGGGGGGAGGGGGGCACATATACAGTATAGCTGTGCTGGGGGGAGGGGGGCACATATACAGTATAGCTGTGCTGGGGGAAGGGGGGCACATATACAGTATAGCTGTGCTGGGGGAAGGGGGGCACATATACAGTATAGCTGTGCTGGGGGAAGGGGGGGCATATATACAGTATAGCTGTGCTGGGGGAAGGGGGGCACATATATAGTATAGCTGTGCTGGGGGGGGGCACATATACAGTATAGCTGTGCTGGGGGAGGTGGGGGCACATATACAGTATAGCTGTGCTGGGGGGAGGGGGGCACATATACAGTATAGCTGTGCTGGGGGAGGGGGGCACATATACAGTATAGCTGTGCTGGGGGAAGGGGGGGCATATATACAGTATAGCTGTGCTGGGGGAAGGGGGGCACATATACAGTATAGCTGTGCTGGGGGGGGGCACATATACAGTATAGCTGTGCTGGGGGAGGAGGGGAACATATACAGTATAGCTGTGCTGGGGGGAGGGGGGCACATATACAGTATAGCTGTGCTGGGGGGAGGGGGGCACATATACAGTATAGCTGTGCTGGGGGGAGGGGGGCACATATACAGTATAGCTGTTCTGGGGGAAGGGGGGCACATATACAGTATAGCTGTGCTGGGGGAAGGGGGGCACATATATAGTATAGCTGTGCTGAGGGAGGGGGGGCATATATACAGTATAGCTGTGCTGGGGGAAGGGGGGGCATATATACAGTATAGCTGTGCTGGGGGAAGGGGGGGCATATATACAGTATAGCTGTGCTGGGGGGAGGGGGGCACATATACAGTATAGCTGTGCTGGGGTAAGGGGGGGGGCACATATACAGTATAGCTGTGCTGGGGGAAGGGGGGGCATATATACAGTATAGCTGTGCTGGGGGAAGGGGGGGCATATATACAGTATAGCTGTGCTGGGGGGAGGGGGGCACATATACAGTATAGCTGTGCTGGGGTAAGGGGGGGGGCACATATACAGTATAGCTGTGCTGGGGGAAGTGAGGGGGGGCACATATACAGTATAGCTGTGCTGGGGGAAGGGAGGGGGGGCACATATACAGTATAGCTGTACTGGGGGAAGGGGGGCACATATACAGTATAGCTGTGCTGGGGGAAGGGGGGCACATATACAGTATAGCTGTGCTGGGGGAAGGGGGGCATATATACAGTATAGCTGTGCTGGGGGAAGGGGGGGCATATATACAGTATAGCTGTGCTGGGGGAAGGGGGGCACATATATAGTATAGCTGTGCTGGGGGGGGGGGGCACATATACAGTATAGCTGTGCTGGGGGAGGGGGGGGCACATATTCAGTATAGCTGTGCTGGGGGAGGAGGGGAACATATACAGTATAGCTGTGCTGGGGGAGGGGGGGCACATATACCGTATAGCTGTGCTGGGGGAGGGGGGGCACATATACAGTATAGCTGTGCTGGGGGAAGGGGGGCACATATATAGTATAGCTGTGCTGGGGGGGGCACATATACAGTATAGCTGTGCTGGGGGAGGGGGGGCACATATACAGTATAGCTGTGCTGGGGGAGGGGGGGGCACATATACCGTATAGCTGTGCTGGGGGAGGGGGGGCACATATACAGTATAGCTGTGCTGGGGGAGGGGGGGGCACATATACCGTATAGCTGTGCTGGGGGAGGGGGGGCACATATACAGTATAGCTGTGCTGAATGAAGACTACCATAGAAGAAGGAAGCTGGACACAGGGGGGAGGGGGGACTGTCAGTGTAGCTGGAAGTGCTTCGGGGTCTCTGCTCACAGTCTACAATGATCATAGTACAGGCAACCACACTGTCTATGTTTCCACTAGTGCGACTTCAGACACACAGTCTCATGACAAGTCACAGCCTATTGATTTCAAAGGCACCCGTTCCCATCTATGCGACTTTGAAAATTAGCGACTTTGAAAAGGTACCTGCACTACTTTGATGCAACTTTTGAAGCGACTTTGATCCAGAGAGTGTAAAGTTGGATCAAAAATGCAAAAAGGTCGCACTCTAAATTGCAATAGTGGAAATGTAGACTAAAGCTCCTTTTCCATTAGTGCGACTTGTCATATGACTTTGGACACACAGAGAGTGTGAAGTTGCATCAAAGTCGCACTCTAAGGGTCCTTTCACATGGGCTTCCCGCTAGGCGGACTCCGTTGTGCTCAGAGAGGATCAAACCTGCGATCCCCGCTGAGCAGGCGAATGACAGGTCCATCTCCGTTTACTTTGCAGAGACAGACCTGTCAGATCCCCGCTCTCCTCTATAGTAGATCAGATGAAAAGGGACAGCCTGTCCTGACAAAGTTGCATGACAAGTCATAGCCCATTGATTTCAATGGCACCCGTTCCCATCTATGCGACTTTGAAAAGGTACATGCACTACTTTAAAGCAATGATGCATTTAAAATTTATGAGAACATAAGGTTTTCAACAAATATTCTTGTTTGTGAACGGAACAGAGTATCACCATTTATCATGGTGTTACAATAACTTATCCATATTAGTAAATTGAGCATATTTAGAAACATTCTGGCTCAATATTCTGTTTTTAGTGGCCCTGAGATGCCAGAGCATTAACCGGTTGCCGACCGCCGCACGACTACATACTGCGGCAGTCAGCCCCGGCCAGGCAGAGTGACGTATGGGTACATCACTCGCCTGTCACTGACTTGAGAGCCAATTGCGGGCTGGCGTGCGCGCGCCGCGGCTCGTTCACTGACAAGTCAGTGTGTGTGACCGGCGGACCCGATGTCCGCCGGTCACACTACGATCGCTCCGGTGAAGGGAGAAAGGCGGAGCGGCTTATGTAAACAAGCCGCCCGTCATTCTCCCTGGTGTAAAAATGGAGATCAGACGGTTCTACTATGTAGGACCGTTGATCTTTGTTTTTACACCAATAGCCATGTCCCTATACAGTTAGAATCACGCCCCTAGGACACACTTAACCCCTCCCTCTCCAATACAGTTAACCCCTTCCCTGCCAGTGTCATTTTTGCAGTAACAGTGCATATGTATAGCACTGATTACTGCAGTAATGTCACTGGTAACCCCAAAAGTGTCAAAAATGTCAGTCAAGGGTCCGATCTGTCCGCCGCAATACCGAAAAAAAATTGCAGATCGCCGTCATTACGCGTTAAAAAAAAAAACACCAAAAATGACAAAAATCTTTCCCTTTGTTAGTAAACGCGATAACTTTGCGCAAACCAATCAAAATACGCTTTTTGCGATTTTTTTTTTTTACCAAACATAGGTAGCATAAAACAAATTGGCCGAAAATGTTAAAAATTTTTGATTTTTACATTTTTATGGGGGGGAATTTCATATAAAAAAATTTGAAAAATATTGTTATTTTTGCAAAATTGACGCTCTTTTTTTGTTTATAGCGCATGATCAAAAAATCGCACAGGTGATCAAATACCACCAAAAAAAAAGCTCTGTTTGTGGGAAAAAAAGGACGTCAAATTCGTTTAGGTACAGCGTCGCACGACCGCGCAATTGTCCATTAAAGTCACGCAGTAAAAAATCGCAAAAAAACCCCTGGTCTTTTAGCAGCCAAATCCTCCGGGGCTTAAGTGGTCAATGAATAAAAAATAAACGTTATATGTATTAGTAGAACATGAAAGTTCTCCTCATCTGCATATGCCAGCTACCTGTCTGACATTCTTATCCAGTAGCTTCAGTGCTTTTTCAGTAAGGGTCCTTTCACACGGTCCGCCTCCGTCGGCGGACCCCGTGCTGCTCAGTGGGGATTGATTCACCGATCCCCGCTGAGCAGGCAGATGACAGCTCCGTCTCCGCTCACTGGGCGGAGAGGGAGGTGTCAGATCCCCGTTGTTCTCTATGGGGTAATCGGATGAGAACGGACCGCCTGTCCGTTCTCATCCGATCCCATCTGATCCCCTGGACGGATGGAAAATAGGGTTTCCATCCGTCCGGATTTCACAGACAGGATCGGAATCAGATAGCAGCTGGTGTCAGCGGAGATGTCTCCGCTAACATCCGCTGCCCCATAGGGATGCATGGAGGATCCGATCCAGTCCGCCTGAAAAACTGACAGGCGGATCTGATTGGATCATTTGTGTGAAAGGGGCCTTACTGACCTGAAACAAGTATGCAGATCAAGTGTTTTGATTTCACTTTACCGTTGCCTATTGCATATTTGTGCTGAAACTTGTGACAGAGAGGCAGCTAGTATTTTTAGTAGGAAGTAGCAATGGCAGCCGCCTTATTTCTCAGAGAACATATTTCCTTTAAAATCTAACTCTGGGCAATAACTAAAAATGTTCCTCTGGCTAAAGAACTTACTTGATCTCTAATGCTGTTCCCCTGATGTAATTCATTTCTGTCTCTAGATGTCTTCCAGGTGGAATGACACAAAAGGTCATTCAAACCCGGAAGACAAAAGACAAGTGTAGTCAAAGAAACCAGAAAAAAAACCTGTCTAATAACAGAGGAGCCCAGGTTCCAGGATAAAAAATCAGATCAACAGCTACTTAATGGGCCATACACACTATAAGATTTTCTGAAGACTTTTTCCTTTATGCCCCGTACACACGTGCAGATCGTCGGCCGAACGATCGGCCGTCTTTTGTCCCCGGGCTGTTGTGTCTGTTGAAAAGTGCAAAAGACTGCACAAGAATTTTGTGCGCCGACTACAGCCGACTGCAGAAGTGATGTCATGTGATGGTTAACTTTCCCTGTGTTTTTTCTTTTCTGAGCATGCCCAGTCTTGCTAATCTGCTGTCTGTCGGCCGAATTCTGTACTGACTGGCGAACAATCGGCTGCTCTGGTGTCGGCATACAAAAATTTTAATGCTTGCACAACAGATTATTTTCGGCCGAAAGTGCGCTGTCGGCTGTCGGAAGCATCATACTAACAAGCCGAAAATCGGCTGATCGGTCGTCGGCCGAATCTTTTCGGCCGACAATCTGCACGTGTGTACGGGGCATTAGACTTACCAAAACCATATAATATGAGGTCAAACCTAAACACTTTCAATTTGTATGCAATCTGGCAGGCCCTTGCACTACACAGAAAGGTAAATCTGAAGGAAAAAGTCTTCAGAAAATCTTATAGTGTGTATGGCCCTAAACCTTCCTAGCGGTATTCCCGAGCGTGACTCGGGGTTAGATTTTAGAGCCAAAGGCGGTAATCCCGAGCCACACTCGGGGTAGCGCTAGGAAGATCGCTGGATCCTGGTAGAGGTTTTACTTACCTTTTCTCCGGGATCCAGCGAAGTATTCGGGCGGTATACGGCGGCGGATCTTCCTCCCGATCGTCTGCGAGCCCCGGCTTCCGTCTGCGGCGACGTGACGTTCGCAGGGGGGTGGAACTGGCGGCAAATTCAAATGTAAAACACACCAAACACACTGATACTATTCAAAATAAAATAAATTCACATTACATTGCCCCCCAGTGCCCTTTCCTGCAGTTTTACTGTACTTTTTATGTAAATATATATACAGTGTATATATATATATACACGTGTATATATATATATATATATATATACGTCATTCTTGTGAATGAGCAGCCCAAACCAACTGTATACATTATATATATATATATATATATATATATATATATACATAATATACGTGTATATATATATATATATATATATAATATATAACGAATGTATACAGTTGGTTTGGGCTGCTCATTCACAAGAATTACATGCAAAATAATGGTACCGCTTTCAGCACCTAAAATCCAAAAGAATCATACCACCAGGGAGGTTAAGAGGCAAAGATTTAACACCATTAAACTGGTACTTCTTCAGATAATTATTTATTTATTTATTTCAGGGACTTTTATAGCGATGGCAATTTACAGCACACACTTATTTGTGCAGCATAATTATGAATGTGGAATGTGTTTCTTGCTAAAGAGCATTATTTTTTATCCAGTTGTTATGGGTAAAGTTACGCTTTAAGTACTGTTTGTGATCTTTTTTAAATGCACTAGCAGTTACATTTCCAAGGCAAGCTTTCAGGACCTACCCTTTCTTCCAAGGTCCAAAGCAGTACTGATATACAAAGGCTTTAGAAGAAATTTGCAAGATAACAATATCTCCTCAGCATTGTGGTTTTGCAGATGTCTTCTGAAACTTTGTATATCAGTACTGCTTGGACCCTATAAGAAAGGGTAGGCCCTAATAGCTTGTTCTGAAAATGTAACTGATACTGCTAATATCAAACGTTTCATGAACAGTACTCAACTGCATTGTCAAGTAAGAAACCATTTTATCATGAAGACATCCCGGCTTCACCCCCCGTTCACACCAAGGCGACCTGTGAGGCGACCTGGTCGCCTCACAGGTCACCTCCCATAGGGAAGCTGCGGACCCGTTCTAATAGGAGCGACACAAGTCGCTCCGACTTAGAAAAAGGGTCCAGAGCTTCTTTGGGGCGACCAGGAGGCGACCGCCATAGACTTCAATGTTATGAAGTCCGTGGCGGCCGCTCCGAGGTCGCGGCGCGCTGCTCGCACCGCAATCTCGGAGGTCGCCCTGGGAAGTAGCGTCGCGGTAGTGTGAACCGGCGCTTAGAGAAAAGTAGTAGCTGATCCGTATCAACAATTTCAGCTGTGAGAAACTGTTTACACTCATTTTTATATCAATTTTAAATCAGTGATAAGTAATGTTTTTTAGTGATCAGTATCCTAAGTATTCAATGGCTTTTGTGGCCCATTCATCTAACCAGTTGTAGCATTCAGTGTTCAACATAGTTACAAGATATCATCATAACAAGGTCCCTAGATGGACTGTGTTATAATCTACCCTGTAAATTCTAACATTGTAGCCTTTTCCCACAGTTTATCCATCGGTCAGCTGAAAGCAATGTAATAAAAGGCGCTACAAACACAGCTCTATTCTGTAGCATAGATTTCAAACCGCTTTGGCAGGACCCCCTGATACAGAACCCTGTTATGCAGCAAATTGTTTCCAAGTTTAAACATATGACTAATGGTTTTTTTTTTTTTATAAATCTGCTGCCACTAGAATATCCAGCCTGCATCCACCCCCAGCATCTTGCTGACAGCTCAGCATTGCACAGCTTGAATATCCAGTTATGCAATTAACCAGAAAAAAGGAAAAACGGGGTACCCGCGGCAAATCCTGAAACTACAAAGTTTATTTTAAAATGTTAAAACCCAACAATGTCAGTGATCCTGAAACACTTTGACATGCTTCTTACAACTAAGCACTCTGCTATGTAACTCCTCAAGATGTCTCATATCTGCTGATAATGTGGTATCTGTATTTGAAAATAAACCTCTTGTTTTGCAGAATTACTGCATGAACCTTTTCCTTCTTCTTCTGGTTATATGACTATCATATGTTTATACCACAAAAAATACTACCTTTCTTTGTCTTTGCTCTTTCTTTTTATAGCTGAAGTTTTCCCATCTTTGTTTAATAATGTAAAAATTGCATTGTTATATTATTGTTATATTTAAATAATATATATATATATATATATATATATATATATATATATATATATATATATATATATATATATATATATATAATTTATTTATTTATTTATTAACAACAACTAGAACAATATAAAATAATGATAGCTTGCATTTCTATCTGTCAGAAATAAAGGCTTGTACACACTATAAAAAAATCTGCAGAACATTTTGATCTGGGGAAAGTTTGCACGATTTTCTGATAGTGTGTACACAAGCTAGAACTAGACGAGGGTGCGCTTCCCTATGCACTAAGGCCACTTAACTAAAACGCAACCTTTATTGTAAATCATAAAAGATATATAACTGATCATTACAGATATACCTATAGGATGTGGTCAATGCCATTATATATGAATCAATGTTCTAGCTCTATGTGGTAATAATAGCATCTACCACGTTTAAATGGTGAAACGTTTGATGTATACATATAAACATAATGAGGGTTATAATCACCTCCTATATTCAATGTAAGGGCTCCAGGCTATTTAGAGGATATATAAACTCGAGCTCTAATCACCAACACCAACTGGTATAAAGAGATGGGGGTATATGTGTGAGATGAACAGAAAAAGAGAACCTTGAGTTTATATATCCTCCAATCAGCCTGGAGCCTTTATATTGAATGTAGGAGGAGATTATAACCCTCATATTGTTCATATGTATACATCAAGAGAAGTTTCACGATTTAAACTTGCGGGATGTTAATATTTCCACATAGAGATAGAACGTTGATTCATATATATTGGTATTGATCTCATCCTATAGGTATACCTGTTATGTCAATTAAACAAGTTTTATGATTTACAATAAATGTTACGTTTTAGTTAAGTGGCCTTTTGGTGCGTAGGGATGCGCACCCTCGTCTAGTTCTAGTTTATTTTTGCCACAGTTAAGTGTTATCAATATCACAGGCTTTTGTATATATGTAGTGCGTACACAACTTTTGACAGCCAATTTCAACCTTCTGAATAAAAGTTTCCGAAGGGACAAGCTCCAAAATGTTTCTCATACAGGAAAAGAACAAACTATTTTCGTCTAATGTGTACTGTTTACGTACAAGAAAAATCAGAAACAAAGGACTGCGCATGATCAGAATTTTTAAAAAAAGCCTTTGTTGTACGAGAATTTTCGTACATTATTTCCTTCTTTGGTTTCGATTTGCTGTGAAACAACAAGTAAAATTGTGCAATCATTCACCCGATTTTCTTATAGTGTGTACCTCACTTTAGTTTTCAGTGGATGTCCTGCTTTGTTGATTCAAAGTGGCAAACTAGATAAAAAAAAAAAAAAACTTCATATCGCTACAGAACTAAAAGTAATTAAATAATGAACTCATGCAAAAAAACACAGAAATACAAATTCATTAAAAAAAATAAATAATTAATATTTATTAATAGTGCAGGTCTGCAGAATTCAGACAGTAATTCATCCAGTTTAAATTAGGTAATCCATAGTCTTACAGATTCTTAATGATAATGTTCGTTCCATTTTAGTCTCTGAATTAAATCATAATTCATATATGACAGGCAACTGTGGCTTGTGGATTTTAGTTACTGATCCCCAACTGCCATAACCAGGGGAACGGTATTTCTTTTGAAGACGTGGGTGCTTGCTTCTTCTTTCCTGAGTACTTTGGTGCTCGATGCTTTGAACTTTGCTGCACTGTAACCGTCTATTTGTGTCAGCAGTTTTATGTAGATTTACGGTATTAGAAAGTTTCATTTTTGGAGGCACAGCACAATGGAATGTGTCACTATTCTCTTGGTCTTTGTTTCCATTCTGTCTAAACAACCATGCCAGTGGGTCAGTTTGTAAAGAGACTAGGTTTGCTTGGTAGGACTCCTGTGCCACAGTTAGAACTTTAGGTTCACATACCTTCAGTGGTGATCTGGGTCTAAAACGAGTCCTTCTCTGAGTCCTGCATTGGCCATAGTGATTATGATCTGTTGTTAGAGAACTAGGCTGTGCCAGTGTTTGGATGGATTTGACATAGTCTTCCAGTCCAGTGTCTGTGTGCACATCTGCATTTGGCTTTTCCTGTTGTGTTGATATCTCTGTATCCTCACTGATGGTAGGTAGATGCTCCACGGAGATCAGAAGTTGGGATCTCATTGCTGAAACAAAAAAAACAATAGGTATTAGAGAAATGTAGTCAGTGCAGATTAAATATAAATATACTTGGTTTCTGTGTGCTTATTCTATACCAATCTTGTCAGTACGGTGGAACAACTGCAAACTTATGAGTTGGTATGACATTTTGTAGAACTATAAATATGCGTTACTTCAACATTGTATGTAGTAGAAAAATATATAATATAAGCAAACAAACAGGAGATAAATGATAAATTATGGCTATAGCTTAAATCTGCTTCACTTTACAATTTTCTTACCTTTTTGAAGGCGGTATATTCGGTATCTGTTGGTTTTTGATAAGCCTGTTTGTTCTCCTGGTCAGTCTTGCTCTGACTAATACCAATGGACGTGGTCTTTTTATAGCTGTCAGCCTCTCAGCTGCATTTCCCAAAATAGCATCAGCTGTGAACGTGAGTGAGGATGTGAAGAAGGTGATGTCCCTACGGATGTGGGGGGGAAGGGGGGGGCGAGCTTCCAGCTTCTCACCAGCTGTATAGAGTATCTGCTTTTCAGTTTTCCTTTTCCGGTCTCGCCCGAGCCACTGTGTACCAACCAGCAGGATGTTAATGTGCTCTCTGACACGTTTTATGAACACCTCATTGCACACGTAAACGCTGCCTTTATGGTATTAGATTATGCGACACTGTTTTTTCCACTTATTTTTTTTTTTTTTTTTAGCAGACATTAAACATTCTTTCACAAAGCGTTAGCCTCTTAGTTTCTGATGAATGTGATCAAAATAAATGTTGCCAGGTTCTAACAAGTAGATTCTGTGCCTACTTATAGCACAATTAAGGTTGAAACTGCCTTCTGTCTAGAATTAGTGTGATAAATTCAAGCTATGAAGTAGCTTTTTCTGGGTACAAACACTAATGGAGAACTATAAATAGATCCAAACAAGTTATAACCACAGCCATGGCACAGGTAACTATAGTAACACGTTGGAGACTGGATAAAGAGCTTTGGTGTGGAGTTTAACTCCTTGAATGTCAAATAGTGCAGGAAAGCACAAACATAGGTCGAAATTTACTAAAACTGGTAACCAATCAGCTTCTAACTTCAGCTTGTTCAATTAGGCTGTGACAATTAGTCCAGACTTGTCGTGCAACTTAAGGCCCCTTTCACACATGCTGTCCGTTTGTCCGCTTTTCATCCATCCGTTGACAGATGAAAAGCGGACATCAATGTATCTCTATGTAAAAACGGATGACAATGGATGATCATCAGTTAACATCCATTTTCATCCACTTCCATCAATGTCCATTTTTTTGAACGGATGAATGCCCTATTTTCCCTCCGTCCAAAAAACGGATCGGACGAAAAACGGATGATAACGGATAAAAACGGATGACAACGAATGAAAAATGGATGACAACGGATGACAACGGATGAAAAACGGATGACAACTGACGTAAAACGGATGACAACTGACAAAAAACGGATAAAAAAATGGATAAATAACGGATGAAAAACGGATGAAAAAACGGATGAAAAATGGATGAAAAACGGATGGAAAACTGATACATTTGACGTGACTGAACTGATGAACTGAACGGACCGTATGTGTGAAAGGGGCCTTAGCGTTAAAAGTCACATGACAATTTGGAACCGTTCTAATTGGTGCAACTCAAATTCTGTTAAAGAAATCGTATACAAGCTACGATAAAGTCACGCAGGGATGTCGGATTAAAAGTCGTGTGGAACAACTTGAAAGCAGCAGCCGCTTGAACAAGGCCTAAAACCTAGAAGCTGATTGGTTGCTGTGCACAGCTATACCAGATTCTGTGTGCATCAGTTTTATGAAATCTCCTCCATTGCTATACTAAACCTCTGTCAGTTTTTCCGGTTTTTGCTATAGTATATAGTCCTCAACACATAGGTTCTTATGCACCTTAAATTGAAATTGGTTCTTGACTGAGACTCCAGCTTGATGCTATCTGAACAGTGTATGCAAGTTTTATACATTTAGAGGAAGTAGTTGTGGGTTGAATTTTCGACCATTATTATTATACTGGATTATATAGCGCCAACAGTTTGTGCAGCGCTTTACAACATGAGGGCAGATAGCACAGTTACAATACAATTCAATACAGGAGGAATTGGAGGGCCCTGCTCGTTAGACCATAAATGTAAAGTTTAACTCCACTTTTGTTTTTTAGATAAACAATGTGCATTGGTAAGATTTTAGTTATTCTTTTGCAGTATTGCATTTTTATGTTCTGAAGAAATTGCTGTTTGTTTTACCATGTCTTTTTTCGCACTGATTTATGAATGGGAGAGTCAGCATTCATTAAAATCAGTGGTGCAATCTCCATCCTGTAATGAGTAAAACTATAGCTTCTAAATCCCTTTTGAAGTAGATGAGTATTATTGAGACGCTAATCAAACATTAGGCTCTTTTTGTGCATACCCATTTGAAATTGAACTTGTATCTGAGAGAAGACTTCTGGGAAAAGCAATAGTTAATCACACAATCAGGAAATGAGAACTCCAGGGGCTTTCTTGAGTTTTTTTGATAATTTTAGAAAATTAGTTCAGCTGTAGATCAAAAACAGAGAGGAAATTTTTTATAAGATATTACAAGATGTTTGTTTAGTGAAAGCAAAGTTTTCCTTTAAAACCACCTTAGGAAAATAATTATGGGATATTATCTTATGCAATCATATGTGACGACTTTGAAAGTGATTTGTCCTTATCCTTACCTAATTATTTTTGCATTTGCATATCATGTGTACTACCACATATACCAATATGGAACATTAATACGTATTTATTTAGATGAATACAGATATACTGGTAGAGCAAATCATTAATATTTGAAATAAACCAGTACCTTTTTTGCCATAAGTAAGACAATGCTGCTATAAAGCTCTTTCATGTGATCTAAAACCAAAGCATGGTAGTTTTCAGTAACATATATGTTTTATAATATCAGAGATTGCAAAGAGTCTACTGTTGTTGTGTAATAAGTGTACCAGCAAAGGACAACCACTGTGCAGCACTAGGCAGGGCCATCTTTAATATTGTTTGGATCCTGGGCAAGCATTTTCTTGGGCCCCCACCCCATGCAGTTTTGCTCTCTACCCCAACATCCCAAAAAACAAACACATACTCTGTACCCCCCCTGTCCACAGCCACCTCTGTACCCCCCCCCTGTCCACAGCCAACTCTATACCCCCCAGTCTACAGCCACCTCTGTACCCCCCCTGTCCACAGCCACCACTGTACTCACCCTGTCCACTACCATGTCTGAACACCTACCTGCACAGCCACCTCTGTACCTCCCATGTCCACAGCCACCTCAGTATCCTCTGCCCACAGCCACCTGTGTTTCCCCCCCCTGTCCACAGCCACCGCTGTATCCTCCTTCCAAAGGCACCTTTGTATCCCCCCATGTCCACAGCCACCTCTGTACCCCCCAGTCAACAGCCACCTCTGTACCCCCCAGTCAACAGCCACCTCTGTACCCCCCCTGTCCACAGCCACCTCTGTACCCCCCTGTCCACAGCCACCTTTGTACCCCTGTCCACAGTCACCTCTGTATCCCCCTGTCCACAGCCACCTCTGTACCCCCCCACGTCAACAGCCGCCTCTGTGCCACAGCCACCTGTGTACCCCCCCCCCATCCACAGCCACCTCTGTACCCCCCCTGTCCACAGCCACCTCTGTACCCCTCCCCCATCCACAGCCAATGCTTTACTCCCTGTCCACAGCCACATTTGTAACCCCCCCGTCCACAATCACCTCTGTATCCCCATCGTCCACAGCCAGCTCTGTACCCCCTGTCCACAGCCACCTCCGTACCCCCCCATCCACAGCCACCTCTGTACAAGCCACCCCCCCCCATCCACAGCCACCTCTGTACCCACCCCTTTACATTTCTCACCTCTTTTCACAAATTCACCCCCCCTCCTTCTTACAGTTCTCATCCTCACAGCGGTGCTGCATCGTTCGGTTATGTGTGTGCGTGCTCTTTTTCCAACACACACACACAGTGCAGTCTCCACCTATCAGACCTGCAGCATACAGCTAGAACACTTCACTCTGTTCTGTGTTGTGCTCTAGAAGTCTGAGAGGTGGGGTGGGGGCAGGGATCACGGGGAGCCGCTCTGCCTCACTCCCTGTCAGGATGAGCTGGCTCTTACACATACAGCCTGCAATTGTGCATCTTCCCTGTCAGTGTCCCTTGTCTTGTCTTAACCTGACTGGGAGAACAAGCGGGGGAGGTGGGAACAGCTGTATTTATGACCGCTACACTGAGAAAACTAGTTAAGGCTAGAGCAGGCTCCAGGGGCAGCTGCTATGGGCCCCCGAACAATGACAGGGCCCTGGGCAGCTGCCCCTTTGGCCCCGTGTTAAAGATTGCCCTGGCACTATGCAAGATGAAGAGCTTGCATCCATTTTTCAATGTTTTTTTATTTTACAAAAATGCTGATTTTTTATTAAAAGAAAGCCAAGTACTGTCTGTGTTCTTCTGCAGACAGAAAATTCATATATCCAATGAATATGTTTTTAGAGATTAAAATGCCTTCTAGCAAGGAAGGAAAATAATTTGTGACTATTATTTGATGCTTTCTACAGTGTAGCACCCTCCTACTCCAGTTTCTTCACAACTGAGTCTTTTCACAGTATTCACAGCATAGCAACAAAACAGGCTTATGAAAGCCTGGAGTAGTAGCCTTGTGCACTTGACCTGCTGATTGAATGTAGAAATCATTAAATAAATATACCGTATGTATAAATAGTTAGTCTGGTTGAAAAAAAGACACAAGGCCATCCAGTTCATCCCACAGAAAATACACAAATTATGGACCACATCTAGGCAGTCCTTGAGTTACATATATCTGACTTGCATACGACCCATACTTACAAACAGAGGGAGACAACAGAAAGTGAGAAGAAATCTACCCCTAGGAAGGGAAATTCATTCCTGTAAGAATTATCATGGGAAAAAGATGTTTCAATCTTTACCACCAATCCTTGTTTCCACAAAAACCCAAAATGTTCAAAATCCAATTGTCACAGGAGTAGAAAATGCTGAAATCTTCTGAACAGGGTCGCAGACAGCAAAACAAGTGTTGAAGGGGTGTGTGTATTTTAACTCTCTCTTTTTTTTTTTTTTGAAAGTGACAATAAGCTTACAAAGATTTAAAAACCAAGAACAAGTCTTACAGCATACCACCATTAAGATGAGCTTACAAATGGAAAATTACAGTGCATATTCTGTAAATCTAAAGAGCTGATCCAGTTGTTTGATGGTGCCAACATTGCAATTAAATGCATAAAAAAAGGTGTACAGATACATGTAGATGTGTTGTTGAATTTTTTATAGAGTACATCGGTTGCCATAATTCCAAGGTATCTAGGAAAAAAGGTTTATGATAGTTAGTATGGACGCTGGGGTGCCAGCGAAGGGTGAAAGGATGGGTGGGGGAAAGTGTCAAGATTCATCTCCCAACATTGGCACTCTAGTAAACAGTGATTTTGGAGTGTTGGTGATGCGATGTTGCAGTATAGAAGTGTGGTGTATATTTGGACTGGTAATATAGATCATAACCAACATTACCTGGTTTTATTATGAGTTTGTGGTTACACCCCTCAATTCTTCAAATTTAGCTATGTGATTGACTGATGATTGATATTCCTTCATTGTGGGTGGGAGGTCGCTACACCAGTGCAAATACACTGTATTGTCAAAAGTATTGGGATGCCTGCCTTAACACATGAACTTTAAGAGTAAGTAAAGCCAGTGTTTTTTTTTTTTGTTGTTACCTGAAAGAAACGTTTATGAAGTGTAGGGGGGAGATTGGGCCATTATTTTGTGGTTATTGAGATTTAGAAGGTCATTTTAGGGCATTCCCACTATATGTGTTAGGCCGCAGGCCTATATTTGTGGGAGGAGCTAGCGGGCCTTTAAGACGCTGCTCCTCCCCTCCCCGCCTGCCGCGTCACACGCTGTCACCGGACAGCCGAACTTCCGGTCCCCCAGGCCCCGCGGGAGGTGCAGCGGACACCGCCGGCTCCCGCTGACACCTCCGACTCCCGCTGGCATCAGATGGCACCGCCGAATCCCGCTGACACTGCCGACTCCAGATGGCACCGCCGACTCCCGCTGACACCGCCGACCTCGCTGGCACCGCCGACTCCGCTGACGCCACTGCCGCAGGTCCCCTCCGGCCTGCCTCCAACTTGCCAGCCTCCTGCACCATCATCCTCCGCTCGGGCGGCCCGTCCATCCATCCGGCCGCGCCGGGTGGCAGGTACCGCTGAGAGGGGTTTCCTGGGGGGGTTTCCTGCGGGGGCTTGATGTCTGCCTTGCCTGCTCCAGGCCACGGCATACTGCATACGAGGGTTCTGGGGGGGGGGGTCTTGTTCTGCCTTGCCTGCGTCAGGCCACGGCCCTGCTTCTCACTACACTCTGTCTTTTCCACTGTCACTGGCTGCGTACTTCTATGCTGTTATTACTATTTCTACTATATGTACCGTTACTCTACTATGGACACTACTTGTTACCATGGGTACTACTCTAATACTATTGGTGATTAGGGGTACTGTTACTGCTATACTTGCTATGGGTTGGTACTCTTATACTTTTTTGTTACTTTGGGTACTGCTACTTAATACTGTTGTTACTAGGGGCACTGCTACTCTGCTAATACTACTTTGCTATGAGTATTGCTACTTCAAGGGAATATTGTTACTATAGGGATTGCTACTCTGATACCATGGGTACTGCCGCTATGTTACTGTTAAACTACTGTTATCTCTTGGACTGTTGCCATACGTACCGCCACACTCCCATTTCCGTGTTCCACTGGTTACAACTGCACGACTATACTGTTTAATACCACAACTAAACTGCATACCGATACACTACCATGCCGTTATTGTATGCACCATGGCTTCAATTACTACCACACGCGCTACTGCCCTACACCTACGGATGTGCGGGCAATACCACTACCTTACGTGTGCCTTGCCATACATGCTACGCATGACACTACTGTGGTCACGGCTACTCGGCCATGCTACTTCACTGTTGATACTATTTCTGCCTATTTACTGCTAGACGCTATTTTTTCATCACTACTAAACGCTGCTCTTCCGCCTGTGCTACGGCATACGCTGCTACACTACATGACTATTAACACTATCGCAACCGCATTCATACTACGACACTACCTATGCTGCTACTGTGTGTACTACTACTACTTCTTCGCTGGTATGTTGCACTACCCCTTCATCAAGCCCCCGTATAGGGTTAGAGAACTGGCTATTTAGGGCTAGGCGCTGGCCTTAGTCTCCCTGGTAGCTGGTCCCGCGAGGCCAACACCCCAATCTCAACACGGAGATTTTTTCGCCCTCGGGCCAAATCATAGTTAGTGCCTCGCATCCACCCATCTCTTGGGGTCATAGTCAGGGCCTCACCTGTCACGGCCACACGTTAATCTTTTACCAGTCACCGAGAGGCCAACCCCCCCGCCACCACGCTAGTGGCTCATGCCCCACGCCCAAATCATAGATAGAGCCTCTCATCTGCCGCTCGGCAACTAGCAGGGCCTCACCTGTCACGGGGTAGTCAGCTTTCGCCTCGGCACTAGTTAGCCAGCCAGTTTCTGTTTTAGCTCAACGGTGTTTGTTTAACCAATTTTTTCTTGTGTGTTATTTTCTCTTTTCAGCATGTCTCAAGCAGTCATCGTAGGCGAAGGGTCATCCCCTACAGGCACACCCGCTAGGCCTACCACCCCTGTGAGAACTGGTACCCCCAGGGAATTCCGAGAACCTTCCACGCCAGGCCCCTTGTAAGACCCTGGTCCATCCCCAGGACTTCGTCTGTTTTTAGCCATACGGGCCCCCCTTTTCAGCTACGGCAAGGAGGCTGTATCCTGTGTACAGCTCTCAGCACATCCTGGGGTTCCTGGACTGGGTACCAGCTCTCGGGGGGGGGGCTCGGACGGACATTAAAGGACGCTAGACTCCATCTTCTGATCACTACAATCAACAGTGTCAGACTGTCCAAACTGGAAACGCTGACCATCCCACATGGTCCCACTTCCCTCTAAGCCGTTGCAGGCTCTCACTCCTAACAACTGATGGAGTAGGCCCCCGGCCTCGCCTTTCTTCCCTTCTGTTCCCCAATCTTTTCCCCGGCACATTGTCCCCCCAGCACTCCGCTAGGACATTTTTGAGGGGTGGACGTGTACCTGGTTTCCTTACTATCTGCCTCCCTAGTTGATGTAGGAAACTGGGCGTACAGTTACGGTGATTCGGCCATCATGATGAAGGCCGGAGACCCAAGACTCTACAAGCTTCCATACCAGATTTTGTTCTAGCCTTCGGCATCCAAAGGGACATTGCGTGCTCCGTGCGTTGCAATGCCGGAAGGTTTTAGGTTTAACTTCTCGTGGTGGTTGACTTAGGCGGCAGTACGGGGGTTTTCTTGTCCTTCGACTTCCACAATCTGTATCAGCAAGCAGTGGCAGCTTGGCCCAGTTTTACGTCCGTTCTCACTGGAGCCTCTTGGGCTCAGAACTATTTTTCAGGCATTTTTTCGCAGGCTTAGGCAGTCTGCTCCTCCACCTCTCCTACTGCCGACCTGTGCCCCTCGGAGGCTGATCCCTCCTTTCCTGGTTCCTCTGGGGGAGCTAGCTAACCCGATCTACGTAGCCTAAGGGACTGGCTTGGTCGTCCCGTCATTTGTTTGGCTCAGTTGTGCTTTAAACCTTATGGAGGTGCCTGTAATTTTAGTGCCTGCAGTCTGCTGCACATCTGTTCCATATGCTTTGGGCCCATGCCAAATCCATGGGCCTGCTATGCCGCCAAACTCTATTGGGGTAGCCTCCAGCGCATATTCCAATAAACATCTTGTCATTATCTGTCTGCTCTTCGTTCGTCCACTAACCCGAGCCTGTATTTACCCTCATTCTATCTACCTATTCTCTCCTTACCGTTTCACCCTGGTCATGCCATCCAAGCCAACTTGAAGGCAGGTAGGGCCGCATGGCTCAGTTAGTCCGTCACCCCTACGCCTTGAATTGCTACCCATTCGTCCTTCCTTGTTCATGGTGTCAAGGGCAGTAGTATGTTCCTTCCTGTTAGTCTCACGTTTGGGGCCTTGAGTAGCCTGGGAAGTTTCGACACTTGCTGAGACTCCCTGCTGGTTCCTCCTCTTTCTCTAGATGCCCCACGATGTTTCATCACGTGGATGATTTCCTGTTGGTCGCACTTAGCGGCTGCAACCCTGTCAATCCCTTGGCACTGTAGCACCGTCACTACCTTAGGCGTCCCCCTGTCACTAGACAAGACTACTGTACCCACCACTAGACTAGTCCTCTTAGGCGTCACACTCGTTCCACGCCACACAGTCTAGTCTCCCCGTGGTCAAACTCGGGCGTTTCGCTAGGAAGTAGTTTAGTTCCTACTAGTTGGAACTTATTCGTAAGGATCTTCATTCTGGTTGGTTCCTTGAATTCTGCAACGCGCATTATTCCCCTAGGTAGATCATTTATTTCTAGGCTGTTGGGCTTATCAACGGGCCTTCCAGATGAACCTTGGACGCTCAGATTCCCCGGCTAGGGTAGTCCTGGCTATGTGTTTGGTATTCCTGGTACACCAGCATGGGGTCTCCATGTTCATCCCACCGGGATCCGCCCGATCCTCCACATTTGGCGAACCCTCTACGTCTGGACGGACGCAGCCGCCGTTGCCGGGTTGGCAGCACTCATTAACTCTTCTTTAGGTGTTTGTTGGCCGGTTAGGTCTCTTGACTTATCCGCCTCTCGTGAGACTTCGGCCTTATTAGGGTTTTACCTGATAGTAACGCCGGCTTTCGCATGGGGCAATCCTGGACAGGTTGGCTGTGAAGTATTAGTATCAACTAGGCAGCCGAGACGAGATCTAGTAGGGCCGTTCATCTTCTTTGATCATCATGAGGCTGGTTCGCTGGCTGACCGGGGAGGCAGCCACCGGTCAGTTCTTCCTCTTTGGCGATATTCTCAAGTTCCCCAAGTTCGTCAAGTTGTTCCTGGGCTAGCCCGGTTTTTTGGCTCACGGTGACAATTGTCCCGGGTGGCCGTATCTGCGGACACCAGGAGGACTCACGCCAGAGCCTTGACCATCTTCCTAGGTTCTCATTTGAACTTGTCTTACACGGTCGTTCAGTTCACCATGGTCGCGTTCGCTGTTTTTGCCACCTTTTAGCTCAGACTTCTCTATAACACGGGCAAACTTTACTTTGTCTAGCGTACAATCCACGCTTTGTCATCTGCTCCAAGCCTTTCTCCTTTCCTCAGGGTTGCCCAGTGAAGAAGGTATTGTAGGTTTGGTAGGGAGTGCATCACGAGACATCAAGCGCTGCCCTTAGATGGGAATACCGGACCTTCTGGCGTACTGGACACGTCACCATTCGAACCTCGTACTTCCTAGTCTTCAACTTCCATTTATTAGTCCATGGGCTCTTGGTCCCGGGATTTCACCTTTGCAACCCGGTCGGCTAGGCATTCGTGCCTCCTCGAGAGGTTAGGTAGGTAGAGGACCGCTGTCCTTTCACTCCGACGTTCAAAGGCCGGGCAGACATACCATCCGTTGGCATCCCCGTCTACCCGACCAAGGTTAACTGGTGCCTAATTGGAATCCTGGAATCTTCCAGCTCGGGACTCTCCCGGCCTCTCACCGCTATTCTCCCTGACAGGTAGTCCCCTAACCACTACTTAATTTATGTTTTACATACGCTCGTTGTGCATTGTGTTAGGCTGGGACCCCTCTTCGCATTCCGGACATTCATTCAGAACAGGGGCGGCTTCAGCTGCTTCTAGTGCCAATACGCCAGGGCACATAATTATAACCAGGGCGATGGGAATCAGCTATTTTCCACGCATACACCCCTCACCCGGGGATAGAGGTAAGGTTAGCCTTCAAGAATCTTGTATCGTGAGTTGTGTCAAGTATTAGTGTGTTTACCGCTTACTTTTTGCCCTCTTTTATTTACAGGCCTACCCCCTACGTCGGTTCCGGCACACCACACCGACTTATCCATACCTGCAGGTTCTAATCATCATTAATTAGCCGACCACAAGTGTTAGGCCGCAGGCCTATATTTGTGGGAGGAGCTAGCGGGCCTTTAAGACGCTGCTCCTCCCCTCCCCGCCTGCCGCGTCACACGCTGTCACCCCACCCACCTTCACCCTTTTTAATACTCTATCCCTCGGGTGGGCCCTCTTTTATTTACAGGCCTACCCCCTACGTCGGTTCCGGCACACCACACCGACTTATCCATACCTGCAGGTTCTAATCATCATTAATTAGCCGACCACAAATGTAAAACAGATCCTGTTTCGTTACATTCCCACCAACATTTATCAGAGGTCTTGGGATAGAGTTGGTGAGGTCTTTCCATCTTTGGGGCTTTTCCACAACTGAAACAAAAGTTTACAGCCAAGTAATTATGCGCTTGGTGCTTGGAGGTACTGCTGCATACTGTGTTCCGGATACACAGTAAAAAAAAAAAATAAACAAAAAGAGTGCATAAAACTCACAATGAAATCAAACAATAAAATGATATAAAAATGATCAACATCAATGAATAAAATCACTAATAAAGTGAAAAGATGAAGTAATATACATTCATTACATACATATTCATTCTTTTGGGAATGGACTTTCATTTCTATTTTCTCTATTAGTTTTTTTGCACTCTTTTTGTTTATTTTTTTGCTTTTCCCTGTACCTGGAACACAGTGTGCAGCATTATCATTTCATCATTTAATTTCATGAGTCATACTTTTGTAGGCATATTTATGACTTGCCATTGTTAAACTTGCGAGTGCAATTTTTATTCCCATAGTGAATCAGTGTTTGTGTGTACTTCATATTCCCACTACTCTCTATAGTATGGCATAGGTTTTTACTCTGAGATGCAAACAGCATGGAATAATGTTTAGATACACCATGCTTGATAGGTGTGCCAGCGAATAACACATGGTTTTACATTTCCAATATTTAAAAGAGAAGTGCGGCAAATGAAAAAAATAAACATGCATACTTACCTTCAGGGGAAAACAATAAAATACCTGTGCTCGGAATAAAAAATATATGAAAATAAAAAATAAAGGCAGCCAGCAGAATAGGTAAGATTACACACCATAAATTACATGTACAAAAGAGGGCAGCGCCAGTATAAATATGTGACACACTAATAGTCCATGTAAAGAGTAAACAAGACAATCCTCCACACCCCAAATATGCGATTTTCAATCCATGGTGACATCTAAGCGGTGATTCTGCATTCGATGGGATGTGAGGAGGTTTTTCATATGCTACCATCCTATTCCTATTGATTGGGATGAACAGCTTATGACTATTATTGGAATATCCTTGTTCCTTGTACCTTCACGCTAGTGTTGACTTCTCTATAACTTGAAAGTCAACACTATCTGATAAGCAGATTACCTTATACTCATGTGGTGCTGGGCGATACAATTCCATCTATCTGTCACTCATTGATGTTTGGAGGATTTCCTTGTTTACTCTTTACATGGACTTTTTATATGGACTATTAGGGTGTCACATATAATTTATATTGGCGCTGCCCTCTTTTGTGTATGCATACTCACCTAACACTCAGTTCTCAGTCTTCAGTGACCATAGGGTCGTTGACTGTAACTCTGGCCCCTCCAGCGCTCACTGGAGTGCTGGACTGTTGAGGGGGTGGGAGCGGCTGACTCAGCCTCTCAACAGTATGCTGAGAGGTTGAGTCACCTGCCAGTCAGGGATCTGGGTGAATTCAAACATTAAAGTCGGGATCTCTTTCGAGCCTGGACCAGCTAAGTGACGCTGTAGCCTGCTGTCATCTAACTACAGGTCACAGGAGTGCACAACGAGTCCAAATAACCTATTAATGTGTCTTGGACTTTTATCCCATGAAAATATTTCATGAATTTACATCCATTTAAATTCATGCTAACATTTCTTCCTCTTCAAAAAATCGTCTATGATTTTGAAAATTTGTGCTATAATCTGGGGATATTAAATGAAAAAAAAAAAAAAAAAAAACGCTGGACATTTTGTTTGCTACACATAATGCAGGTAATGTCCACTTTTTAATTACTGTTATAGATGCTAGAAGTTCAATAAGCATACTATTAGGGGTTTAAAAATCAAGCCAATTCTAAAAGGAGCTTTTAAACAATAACAATGCAGTCTCATAAGAATTTTATTAGATGATTTGATAAAGATGATTACTTTATTTGTATCACACATTTTCTTATTGTGTTTTGAAAAATCCAGCAGTCACTTAAGACATTCAGAAAGAGAAATTTTCTCAGCCATTGAAATTGTTGCTTACCGACAACTAAACAATTACATATTTTCTGTAAAAGAATGAATAATTGTGGGACCAATGAAGTATGGCTTACATCCAGCAGACTCTGGTAATTTTCCCTTTGCTCTTATTGCTCTTGGGAGGGGTGTATATTGTTCTGTTAATATTACTATATTGTGAGAAAAATTGCTTCTACATGTATCCCGGACTTTTGAATTAAGTACCTCACTGATAGCCATGTAGATAAAAACAAGAAAGTAGAAAACTACAATATAGAAAATCTTATGGGACTGTAGACAGCAAGGGAGCGCAGAAAGAAGACCTAAACAAACAAATGGTGGAATTAAGATGGCTGCAGCCTCTTCAATATTGGTATAAAGTTTAACACATATCAAGACAAATGCATAAATTAGGCTGTAACAGTAGCTAATAACAAACTCAAAAAATACCAGTGAAAAAACAACACAGCCACTACGACTCATGTTGTCATACTATTAAACCATTTCATTAACCGTCCCCCTTTCTAACATGAAAGGTGACCATACCACATAATATTTTAGGCCACAACAGGAAGGGAGGTAGGGGAGCTCACAGGCAGGAGGTCTCTGAGGACTGGCAGAGAACGGAGCTATTTGAGCTGCCTTAAATAGGGGCTCAGACCCCTTCTAGAAGATTCCATAGGTCATGTAACTTGACCTTCTGGAATATTCCCTAACAGTCAGCTGACCTACAGAGGTCAGCTGGCCCTATTGACCTTTCTCACCTCTGATTTGCCCTAACTGACTCCTAACTCTGCCCACTTGCTTAACTAACTAGAAGGGAGAAAGGGGGAGCCTAGAAACTCCTCCGCTGTCACAATCCCATAAGTTTGGGGAGCCTTAAAACAGGCACCCCTTACTTTCATGGGACTGTAGACACCAAAAAAAAGACCCAAACAAACAAATGGTGGAGTTAAAATGGCCACGGCCTCCTTATTATTGGTATAAAGTTTAATACATATCAAGACAAATGCATAACTTAAAGCGGAGTTCCACCCATTTATTCAAGTTCCTTGAAACACAATGCCCACCCGTAGAACAGTCTGTAATGGAAATTATTTCCTTTTTTTTTTTTTCTAAATACCTTTTTTTTCTTTATATAGTATGCACTTCCAGGCCCGGTTTTGTCATTAGGCGATTTTCTAGGACTCCTGGGATGTCTGAGTCATCTATCCCAGGAGTCTTTGATTCGCACTTGACTTCCTTCCAGGTTCTGTCTTGATTGACAGGTTCCCATAGCAACAGGGCGGGAACTTCTGCTGCCGCCGTCATTGTTTTGGCAGCCTGTAAACAACACAGTGCATCCTTACTGTGCAGGCGTGAGTTCGGGGGCATGCATGCTGGGTAGGCAGTTGCATGGAGTCCTGGAAGCAAGTGGGAGCGGGCTTCAGATGCCCATACTTATAATGACCGCTGCCTGTCTGCCGGATCCTGTGATAAACATCATAATTGTAAGTAAGACGAATAAATACACCTATACCAGTATCATGTTCATATTGTGCAATTAAAGAGAATCATGGGGGTGCTTTTTGGAGAAAACTGACAAGGAGACTGGAGCTCCGCTTTAAACTGTTACAGTAGCTAATAACAAACTCACTCAAAACATACCAGTGAAAAAACAACACAGCCACTACGGCTCATGTTGTCATACTATTAAGCCATTTCATTAACTGCCCCCCCCCCCCCACAAGCCAGGATTGTTTACAAAACAAACCAGGCCCAACCCCCCTGAACCGCAGGCAACTCCACCATATTTTGCAGATTGTTATTGAAGATGTCAAGACCAATGTCCGACAAATGGACAACATCCTCTTTATAGAGTCTATAGAGTATATACAGTAGATGAGTTGAACCAAAGCAACCTGGGCACAATTTCAGGAAAAAAACAAAACTGTCTTAGGAAATGACATTCAGAAGCGATGTAAATCATTCCTGATTTGAAAAATGATATCCAGTGTTTTGACCTTTCCAATGTCATTGCCTCCCAGATGAAGAATTAAAACATCAGGTGCTGGAAAAAAAGGAACATGTTACTTAATTCAAAAAATAAATCCTGTCATTGCATTGCCCTGTATACCATGCTAGCAAATATGCACCCTAGATGAGTCAAAACTCAAGCTTTCGGAATAACTTTATCACAAAGCTCTCCTTTCAGCCCAGAATATGAAAGAATGTCCAAACAAACGAACAGTAATTGACCTGAAATTAGAAATGATAGTTAAGGGGGGATATACAACGTATATGCATCAGATTGCTATCTTCCAATTTTTTTAAATAATGTTGATATCTAAACCCAGCCTGGCAGCCTCCGTGGCTGCCCCAATATTGGAAGAATGCAAAGACAAATTCATATTGTCGAATTTCATAGATGTCAGGCATTTGCTCAGAACAACATTGATTTGAAACCTTGTTAAAGGGGAGAATTTCATATGAATGAACAATATATCATGCACAGGAGGTCTGGATTGCAAAAATCAAAATAGCAACAGGACAGATGTGGAACCTGGAAAATAATGTAAATCCAACCAAGAACCTTTTGCTGTCTGGTTACTTTTAGATCTAGGAATGAAAATACCTAACTTCGTAAGAGCTGTGAAAATGTGGAATAGACTCCCTCCAGAGTTGGTTCTGGCCAGCTCACTAGATTGCTTTAAAAAAGGCCTGGATTCTTTCCTGGGTGTACATAATATAAATGGGTAATAATATTTAGAGGTTAAATAGATCCAGGGAATATCTGATTGCCTCTCGGGGGATCATGTTTTGCTGGGGTTTTTTCGCCTTCCTCTGGATCAACTGTGTATTGGGTATATGGGATTGTATGGTTGGGTTTTCTTTACTGTTTTTTGTTTTGTTTGTTTTTTTATTGGTTGAGTCAGATGGACTTATGTTTTTAAACCTGACTAACTATGTAACTAGTCCTCCTTTAACAATACATGCCCGAATAAAATTCCCGATATTCTTTTTTTGTTGGGATACCACCTCAGAAATTCGCAATGCCCAAAGAATTGAAAACACAGCCGGAAATAAATTTGCCCCGTAAGAGGAAAAACAAACCTTATCAACGGTCATACATAACTGTTCAAGAATAGAGGGCGTGATAGCAGTTTGTGTATCAGGCCTAAAAGACACACTTTTAAGGCCTAACACCCTTTAACGCCTGTTTCACTGAAAATAACCTATTACAAGCTGGATAATTATGCAATTTTAGGGGAAAAAAAGCCCTGCTAAAATGTTGTTAATATGGGCCCAAGATAGAGATTTAGACATCAGGCTGTTAAGGAAGGATAAAAGTAAATGTTCAGAGAGCACGGACGGAGGTTCCCCCCTGGAGGCTAAGTAAGAGAGCCACTGCCACCATGCGGAAGAATAAGCTGTAATAATAGAAGGCACAACAGAGCCCTCAATGCTCTCGCAAACTATTCCTAAATCAGTTCCCAAAGGTGCAAAGGGCTTGGATCCCTCTCTTTTCTGCAGATGGTAAAAGCAGCCTGAATCTGGACATCTGCAAACGAGAGAGAGAATCTGCAATCTCATTATGCTTACCTGGTAAATAGCGGGTCTTTGCCCATATGTTAAGTCTCAGGCATTTGAAAACAAGGTATCTGAATAAACTGATGACTGGAGGAGACTTGGAGGATAAGCAATTCACAGCAAAATGGACCCCTTTGTTGCCTGTGCTAAAAAGAATCCTTTTATTCCTAAAATATCCCAAATCTCCAACGCAACCAGAATAGGAAATAATTCCAGTAGCACCACATTCCTTACCAAACCCCTAGCTCTCCAAGGAGGATGCCATAATGACGTGCACCAATGGGTTTTCCAAATGGGTGCAAAACCCACCATACATCAGTGAAGAGACAAAAATCATTGTCCGATACAAATTCTTCTTGGAAGATAGTGCTTCCATTAAATTATTTTAAAAACTGAGCCCATACTAAAAGATCCTCCCGTAATTCTGAAGTGATCCTGATATGGAACGTAGGGGATTTAAAACCCGAAATCGACAGGTATAAATGCCTAGAGAATATCCTGCAAGTAGGCAATACTCTAGAAGCAAATGCAAGAAGGCCAAGAAGCTTCTGCATATCCTTCAGGATGACTTTTTTCCGTCTAAGCGCCATGGCAAAGACATTATTTAGTGTAGCAATTTTTTAATCCAGTAATTTGAATTCCATGGCCAGCGTAGCAATAGTAATACCTAAAAATATAATGCAATTGGAAGGGAAGATGGTCTTCTCATGGGCCAAATAAATAATAAATTCAGCACAAACTGTTAAAAAGAAATATAAAAATGTTATTACATTCAAAAATTGATTGACCTAAAAAAAGAAAATCGTCAAAATAATGCAATGTTAAAGAGGAACCAGAAGGGATTCTAACCACCCACTCAATAAAAGTAGAAAAAGCCTCAAAGTAATTTCAGGAAAGAGAGCAACCCATGGGAAGGCATTTATCAAAGAAAAAACAGTTGTTAACATAAAATCCTACAGAATTAAAAGATAAAGGATTAATGGGCAGTAAGGGAAGAGCAGATTTCACGTCCGCTTTAGCCAAGAATGCACCCTCACCTAAACTACGAATTTTAACCACCTACCGACCACCCACGTAGGTCTACGTCGGCTGACTTTAAGTGGTTGTACCGGGGTGATGCCTCTAGCTAGAGGCATCACCCTGGTACCGTTTTTTAGAGCCGGCGGTCGGCTTTCCTGCAGTAATGACCAATGCAGCTCGGAATCCGCTCGATAGTTACCCCAGCGAGCTGGAGGGGACGCCCCCCCTCCCGCAGCCTTCCGTGGTTCTGCCCGGGTCTCCCGTCCCACTGGCTGGATGGAGTCCCGATCAAAGCCGGATGTGACTTTGATCGGGTCTCCGATGACGGTGTCCATGACGTCACATCCGGGTTACTCGGCTGCTAAAGGCAACGGATTTAAAAAGGGAATGTATTCAAAAATGCAGTTTTCAGCGTTTTGAATACATGGAAGTGTAGTGGAGGGTCTGTCACAAGTGATGTTTACATTGCTTGCCACAGCAATAAAAGTGATCAGATTTATTTATTTTTTTTAAAACCTTTTTAAAATTAAAAAAAAAAGTTAAAATAAATAGGAAAAAAAATAAAAAATGTTAGCCGCCCCCATCGCTGTAAGCTTGCGCATGAAAGAAAACGTATATGGAAGTCGAGCCGCAAATTAAATCACTGTTTAAACCACACATGTGAGGTATCGCTGCAATCACCAGAGCGATAGCAATAACTTTAAAAAAAGAGCTACACTCTAACTCTAAACTGGTAACCGTTAAAAATTTGTAAAGCCTCGCCTATAGAGATTTTTATTGACTGTAGTTTGTCGCCATTCCCCGGGTGTGCACAATTTTAAACCGTAACATGTTGGGTATCTATTTACTCGGCATGACATCTTTCACAATATACAAAAAAAAATTGCTAACTTCACTGTTTAGTTTTTTTAAATGCAGTGAAATTTAATTTTTCGTAGTTTTTCCAAAAAAATGGCGTTTGAAAGACCGCTGCGCAAATACCGCGTTACCAAAAATATTGCAGTGACCGCCATTTTATTCTCCAGAGTCTTTGCTAAAAAAAAAAAAATATATATATATATATATATATATATATATATATATATATATATATATATATATATATATATATATATATATATATATATATAATGTTTGGGGGTTCTAAGTAGTTTTCTGTGTCAAAAATGGGCTCGGTCCTTAAGTGGTTAATTAAGGAATCTTCAAAAGCAGAATAATGTACCATAGCTAATTCATCACTAATCTGATCATTTAAAGAGTCTCCTTTAGGAAAAGATAAGTGATGAATAAGCCTGTAAAAATGCTGCTCTTTCTTTGGCACAATAGCCAACGGAGAAATTCTAAAATCCTGAAAAGGAGGGTGCAAAAAGTGGTCCGCAACCCTGCCTTCCAGGATTTCCCTAACTACCTCAGACAAAAGATTTTACATTTTTTGTTTATAACACAGCCCTGACTCTGGAAAGGAGGAAGCAAGAAACCTTCGCTAAACCCTTTAAATATTAAATGAGCTATCAGCCTGTCTGTGTAAAGTTGCAGCCATGGGAGCATTTTTAATAGTTTTACTGGTGTTGGAGCTTTTTGTAAATGGATCCCGTCCTTGATGTTGATTGGCGATTGCCATTTTCCTTAAGCACTTGGAAACGGGATAGGCTCCTGCGCAAAAAGCGACAGGACCCTGGCCACTTACATTGGGAATCGTTGAATGCAAAATAAAATAAAAAAACCTGCGCTCAATAAATAATAAAAGTAAAGAAGGAATAACATGGTGGCAGCTAACAAAGGTCAATAGATATACCCATATATAATAAAACATACGTTGAATGCAAAACAGATTCCTTTCTTGTAAGTGGGAGTTGGACACTGGGGGCTGCTGTTTACCTGCCAATGACCGTTGAGGAAGAAATAGGTTAAGCCATATACCAATATCCTTGCAACCCCATTTCAGACTAGGATGCACTGATAGCTTCTGCCTTAATGACTTATCATAGGCAAACCAAGATACCCCACCAAAAATTCTTGTAAGGCTCCGAAACAATATTTAAATGCTGGAATAAACCAACACTTTATTCTGGATGCTTCCCACAAATAATGCTGCAAAAAATACAGTACGCCTGTAACCAATTGTTAAAATTACTGGCGCCAGGTCTGCGCCCGCCCTTTTCAGTTTTGTCCTCTTTTTTTTTATCTCCTTTGAACAAGAATTCTTTAGAAGACCGAAGAAGAGACAGTATGTCAATAAGTTCTTTAAGAATTCTTTCTTTAATGTTAGCTGAGAGGTCATAACTCAATGGAGATAACTCGCAAGGCATGGCTTCTTAAGGACATATTTCGGGAACATTAGCCATGCCTTGGGATGCATCAGAGTTAGGCTGCAACTGAGAGACATTATCAGTAGGCACAGGCAAAGCTAAAACTGCTGGCCCAGCAGAACTGAAAACTGCCTGGCCAAGATCTGGGAGAGTGCTGCTAGATGGGGGAGCAGAAGTAGCCCAAACAGAAGCCACTTAAATAGCAGAAGGCTGGGAGCTAACAGTAGTAGTAGCTTTCAAATTATCCACAATAGAGAATAAAGAAGCAGCCAATGAGGATTACAGCTGTAATTGTGAAAACTCCCCATTCCCTTGAATCCCAGGCTGTGATACAGCTGGAGAGCACACAACAGGGATCTGCTGTGCCTCTGAATGAGGAATAATGTTGGCTACCCAATGTTCTTCCAAAGGCTGCCTGCTATAGCTATGTGACCTGCTGCTGAGGGTTGTAGCACCATTAAAGGGGTTAAGGCTGGCTGGATCCGACCGAGGAGCTGAGGCGCCTCATTGCCGTGGAGACTGTCCAGCTGTAGCCACTCCCTGAGGTATGCTGGATCTCCTGGCATTGCTAGCTGATGCCCCGCCCCCCTCTGATGAAAGCTCTGCCTCTTCTGGCCAAGCTGTCTTCTCCCCTCAGAGCAGAGACATTCGGCCTTCAGGCTTTGCAGTGAGGAAGAGTATCTGCAGCGCTGGGCCTGTCTCCTCTTTGCCGAATGTCAGCCCACCTCTTCACCGATTGCTGACCTTATAGCTTCCTCTTCCAAAGCTTCATGGCAGGGGTGGCTTCCTGCTGCGCCATCTCCAGAATCTTCATCCCTCTATGGGACAGCCACTTCAGGTCCTTCCATCTGACTGCCGTCCCTGGCGGCGGGCGCAGTGCGAGCAGTGGTGGCAGTGGAGTTGAAGGCTCCTGAGGAGGTGGCAGAAGCAGTGGTTTTGGCGTAGGAGTCAGGATATTCCATGGAGGTAAAGAAAGGCACCTCTTCATCCACTCTTCACCACCTTCTTTCCCTGCTCTTTCCATCAGGTGCCGGATCAGGCTCTTCATGTCCACCAGATGACCCCTGCTGTGAGCTCCTGTATATAGCTCCTCCTATAGTCTGTATTATAGTCCAGGGAGCTCACAGGCAGGAGGTCTCAGAGGACTGGCAGAGTGGAGCTTTAACTGAAAAAGGAGTGTTAGATTACCAACCTTTCTTCCTGTCCATTAAAAGAGAAGTATGGGATTCATGGAAAAAACAACTCTCCTAGGTGCATGCAGCATTAGTCCAATGCTGCATCTGTCCCCCGCTGGCTCCAGCCTGAGAACTGAGCAAACAAATGCCACTGATCTGATATAAAAGTAAAGTGCAGCACAACCCTATGTGCAAATTCTAATCAATAAATAAAAAATGTAGGTCCAATGTGTATCAGTGACAGTAAAATAGTCCAAACTGTAGATATCAACTCCACATCTGTGAAAGACTCCATGTGACAGTTCAACTTAATAATCCAGTGTGTTCAATGACCACCACCTATAGACCGAATGCCTGCTCACCTCCCAGTAATGACCCCATGACCGAGTCACAATCGCCTGGTACTCCTGGTATGATGTCTTAATAGGAAGATGGGGGAACACTCCTATAGAGAACACCTTTTGGATCTCGTTTTTCCACTTCTAAAAACACGATCATAAAAATAAATTGTACGGCCTTGTCTGCACTATAAGACAGTTTGTGGAGTGGAAGCACATGATAGTTGCGTTGGTTTGTGGCCTGGCTGTGTTCCTGTTTAAACAGATGATGTAGGGGCATTGATCCTGGTGGGGTGAAGTCATTTCTGGAGGCTCTTGTTCCAAGCCTAATTTTTGGCTTGCTGAATTGGAGTGCCGGAAGGGAGAGAAACACAGTACCTAAAGCCCAGGAGAGACAAGAAGGATATATGTGGATTTTACCTTCGATGTCTCTGAGGGACCTGGATACTAAAAACTACCTGGAGTCTAAGGCTGTGTGATCCTTGTAAATCACCCTCTGCATAGTCTGACTGTTGTGAGAGCAATAGTCCACCCATTGTTGTTAAGAGTCGGTGTATTTGGTGACGGTGAAGGATTTATGAACTTGTGGCATGAACACCCGGGTGGAAGATCCATTTTCTACTTTCTAGAGACTTATTTAATTGTATTCTTAATCAGCGCTTTTGGAGTTTATGAGTTTTCCATCTAAAGGGGGAGGGATCACTAATTGCACGCGAGGTGGTATTTTCAGGGCCAGCGCTACCTGTAGGCAAACTAGGCAGCCACCTAGGGCGCAGCTACGGATTCTGTCCTGGTAAAGCCCAAGGCATGGGTGAGCTTGGCTCTCCTCTCCTGGGCACTGTGAGCCCCATTCAGTGCCGGCTATCCCAAGAACACATCTGCTGGAGGTGTCGGAGCCGCCAATCCAATGTTTCCCGCTGAGCTCCCTGCTGTCACTTCTCCTCACTGTACTACCTGACATCACTGACCCCGGGACTCCTTTGCTCCAGCCTGTCCTTCTGGTACGGCCTGTGAGTACAGCGGAGTGACAGAGCAGAGGGGGGTGCTTGATGGAGATCACAGGAGCATTGTGAGAGTGGTTGTTACCTGACCTCCCGGCCAGCGGGGGGCAGCAAGGTCAGGTAGGTCAGTGTATGTGAAAGGTAGGTCAGTATATGTGTCAGGTAGGTCAGTGTATGAGTCAGGTAGGTCAGTGTATGTGTCAGGTAGGTCAGTGTAGGGGTCAGGTAGGTCATTGTATGTGTAAAGGTAGGTCAGTGTATGTGTCAGGTAGGTCAGTGTATGAGTCAGGTAGGTCACTGTATGTCAGTGTGTAAGGGTGGGGTAGGTTAGTGTAGGCGTCTGGTAGGTCGGTGTAGTGGTCAGGTAGGTCAATATAAGGGTGGGGTAGGTTAGTGTAGGGGCAGGCAGGCCAGTGTAGGGGTCAGGTAGGTCAGTTTAGGTAGGTCAGCATAGGGGCAGGTAGGTCAGTGTAATGGTCAGGTAGGTCATATGCGTTACATGGGCAGGGCAAAGGGGGTAGAGTCACAGGCAGAGCCAGGGGGTGGCAAAATGGGGTTTCGCCTAGGGCAGTGATGGGGAACCTTGACACCACAGATGTTTTGGAACTATATTTCCCATGATGCTCAACTACACTGCAGAGTGCATGAGCATAATGGGAAATGTAGTTCCAAAACATCTGGGGTGCCAAGGTTCATGGCGAACCTAGGCCTAGGGTGTCAAAAATCCTTGTACCAGCCCTGGGTGTTTGGAAGTGGAGAGTCAGAAAAATTTGTATTTCGCCTATTGCATGTTTATACAGCACTGGCACATTGAGTTATCAGGATAAAGAACAGCACTGGGTGTGTTACATCATATGGACTTTTAATTTTAATTTTATTCTATTATTATTTTTTTTTACTTTTTGTTTCTATGTATTTGAATTTTGTTTGCATTACCACAGCACTACCTGTTAAAGTGATACACTGTATCTTTTTCCTTTGTTTGCATTTATATATTAATGGTGACAGCAGTGAAATTTATTGGCACAGATGGTGACACATGTTACATTTCTGTTTGACACAATTTAAACGTTTCATAGCGCTGAGTGTTTTGATTTTATGTTTTTATTTTTTGTTAAAATCCTTGCAATGTACATTGATCACCCAGAGGGAATTGTTTTTTCACAACAGAAGTGGAGTTACTCTTTAGGTACAAATGATAAGCATCATATAAATATCTTTAAATACATATAATTTTAGAAAGTAATATATCTAATGTTAAGCAAAATTTACAAATGCACTGGACCTTCTATTAAATCAATGCATTGTATTGTTATTTTTTTTATACGTGTGCATCCTAACCACGATGCTTATACTCCCTACTTTGTGTCCTGTCAGGAGGGTGAAGAACTTGTGGTGGAAGGTCTTCTGAATATATCTTGGGGTCTGCGGCGCCCAATAAGACTACAGGTGCAAGATGTCAATGAAAGGATATGTTTTAGCTCTTCAGAGACCTGGAGCAGGGCATCACAAGGAAAACACAGGTAAACACTTAGAAAAAAAATAATTTACAAGATCATAATTAACCAGAAAGCTAGTACTAAGAGTAACTACAAATTTCCAAAATTCACAGCTAAAAATGCAAGGCAACTTCACCTCTGCCAACCATTCCCATGCCCCAGAGAAATTCATATTCCATGCTGAAACTGTACTTTTCAGTTAAAACAAAAAATATTTATATATAATTAAAAAATGGCTAAACTTAGTATCACAGATAGGTTCTACCATCACAGCTCCCTGTTTTCACTGAGATTGAGCTCTATAGGACATTTTCAGGTTACTCTGGTACTGCAACTTACACCTTCATATGTATTTTCAAACTCAACAGAAAATGCTGACTTTTCTTCATGAGTAAATTAGTAAAAATGGGATTACTATGGGATCTGAAAATCTTGGCGTTTTGTCATTTGTGTGCAGTCTAGGCTGGGAGTAGACCAAATTGTCAAAAATGTGGATTAAAAATGTTTGGTAGTATAGATCATACCTTCTATGGATGATAATGAAAATGGGTGGTATAATACATCCAATAGTTTGTGAGCTCTGTTTTTATTATACTGCATACCACTGAAAATATGGATAAAATTTGCATTTGTCTCACTTAATAGGGGAGGGGGACATTATGTTTTATTTTCAGATTCCTACCAGATTCCCCAGTGCTTTTTTTTGTCCCTTTTTCAGATGAAAAGGAACAGAAGGAGTTTGTTAAAAAATGTCCCTTTAAAAAATAGACACAGGTTGCAAGAGAAGTAGAGGAGCTTCTTAGTGAGGTCACAGACTGCAACATAAACTTGACAGAAATACCAACTCTTGTCCACTCTATCCAAAACTTAAAAAAAAAAAAGTTTCAGTGGGACTTGGCTTTCAGGGTGAACATACACTGTGGCAAAGTGACTATCTTAATTGTACAGTACAGGACACAGGCAAAGTATTTATAGACCCTGAGTTACAGGATCATATCTTCAGGTGATTGGACACTGGTAAAGGACACACCTAATCGAATCCTCCCTTATAACCCTACCAAGCTATGTGAGTCCTCTGTTTTGTGCTAGTGGCCTAACATGGTGGACCTCTTTTTCAAGGAGAAATCACTCTTAGCTTAACTAGACCCCCTTTTTTTTCCCCTTTTCTCTGCAAATAACTCTCTTTAATCAACTCATCGTTCCCTTCTAATTCCACACATAGGAGTGCATTCAGATCACAACAACCTTGGGAGCCATACCTGGCCTCCACATGTTGCTTTAGCCCCTGAATCCTGCATGGATTCTCACCCTGGCACTTTGGGATCCATAGGATACTATACAGGTCCAGGATCATGGTCCACCCCTATGGAACTCAGTCCCTGAAGACCCCTTTAGGAGTATGTCCACCTAGAAAGGCAAACCCTAGACCTTTGATACAGTCCAGAGTGGTGGACAGGTAAGACATGGTCACCTTGTATACTTCTGACTGTGACTGTTAGGTAACATTTGAATTGTATTCACTACATTGTAAACTTTGAAAATATGGCACTAAAACTCAGCCACTCAAAGCTTAGTTTTAGGTGGATGACCAGATGTTACATAACACCACTAGTCACACATTTTACTGCCACTGACACCTAAAGCCCCTATATTGCACCCAGGCATTTCCTCCTGCTCTTTTGTAACAAGGATTCACTACAGAATGGTCTATACCCAAGTTTCTATGTTCTTCTGGATATGCTTACCCTATATTTTAAACCCTGCTCCATGAGTACCCTACAGGGGAATATCCTCACATGAAGCTATGGAGGAAACCAGGCAAAAGGGAGCCTTTACAAAACAGGCAAACATTCTGTCTGCCGAAACAACTGAGTTATGTTGGGTCTCTCTGACCCTTATTATGGTTAGGCCTATTGGTACAGTTCTGTTTGCCTAGTTATTGCTCCCTCTTTTCATTCATTGCTTGGGGATGTCCCAGTACAGTACAGAACACCCTCCCATTCAATCCTTGGGTGCACTGCATTGCTTGCTACAAAACTGAGGACACAGGGAGTGAGGTAGAGTGTTAGAAGAGGCGTTCAGGAGGTTGTATTCTCAAGCTTTGACAGTCTCCAATCACCTGAAGGTAGGAGCCTATGACCCAGGGTCTATAAATACTTTGCTTGTGTCCTATACTATATTCCAAGATATGGCATTTTTAAAACAAAGCACAAACCACTCTAGGTGAATTTCACACATACTCTGTTCACTGCTCTGTTATTCCAATCTGAGGGTGCCTGCTCAGCTCGTCAATCATCCAAGAGAAAGGGGGGGGGGAGCAAGAGATCTTAACGTGTCTAGCATTTAAGTTAGCGCTCTCTTGTGGATCTTCACAGTTGAAAATGTAAGTCTTTCTGCCATGCCCCCATAGATCCCTGTCTCTACTGCTGTTATGGAGGTTACAGGTAAATTAAATACATTTCCAGGGATTATTGGAGCAGGAACTGTAAGCATTTCTATGGGTCTGGACATTGAATTTATTCTGATATTTTCTCCATTGCCTTACATAATGAATCTGGGCACTAGCAGACTCAGCAATTGTTGGTTTATCTAGGAAACATAGCGTGCTGCATGCCAGAGCGCTCTTTTCTGGGATAGTTGAAACCAAAATATTCTTTTAATTCTGTATGCATTTATATTAATATAATGGAAGAATTTCCTGTCTGCAAAGTAAAAATAGATAAAGAGCAAACACCTGTGCATATGTTTTAGAAACTGCAATGTTGTCAGCCCTCGTACAGTAATCAGGAAGTTACTGAATAGAGATGGCCTTGTGGTTCGCCCGGTGGTCGGTTCGCAGCGAACTTTGCTCGTTCACAGTTCGCCGATCTTGCAAACATATGGCGTTGTTTGCGGTGGCCATATTAGTTTACATTGGGGAGAACTTTGACCCATGACACATCCATCAGATGAAACAAGACAGCCAATTGAGACATTTCAGCACATGGACATACCCCCTACCTTATAAATAGACCTGAGCTGGCTGCCATTTTACATACTGCTTTTTGTCAGTGTAGGGAGAGGTTTGCTGTGTGCAGCAGGGACAGATTGTCAGTGACACAGATCGCTTTGTTATAGGTCCACAAAAGTCCTTTTAAGGACTGGTATTTGGTATAGGTGTACTATCTATATTGTCTCTTTTGCCAGTGTAGGGATAGGTTTGCTGTTGGGGGCAGGGACAGATTGTCAGTGACACAGATCGCTCTGTTATAGGTCCACAAAAGTCCTTTCAAGGACTGGTATTTGGTATGGGAGTACTATTCTTTGGTGTGCAGTGCACTATATAGGGGTGTAATACACTTATAATATACTTTCTAATATAGAAAGCATATTATAGCGGATTTGTATTATGCACTGTGCAGCATTGTGACTGGTGTGGTGAGCGTTTCTGCAGCGATACTACAAAGAGTGACAAAAGCACTTTTAAAAAAGTATTATAACTGGTGTGATAGACCAGTGGCCCCCCTAAACGACAGATTGAAGTGGGGTGTTATCTAGCAATATACTTTTATAACAGGGTATTTGGGTACTGAAAAAATGTTGCCTCTTTTGCTGCGTTAACTGTGCTACACACAGTGAGAACAGTTACTGGCCAGTTTTTTTGTAGAACTGGTGTGATAGACCAGTGGCCCCCCAAAACCACAGATTGAAACGGGGTGTTATCTAACAGTATACTTTTATAACAGTGTATTTGTGTCCTGCAAAAATATTGCCTCTTTTGCTGCGTTAACTCTGCTACACACAATGCCAAACTTACTGGCCAATTTTTTGTATAACTGGTGTGATAGACCAGTGGCCCCCCAAAACCACAGATTGGAGTGTTATATACCTTTTTCCACATATACTGCGCTTCTCTAGAGAATTTTGTCACAGGGTAATTTAAAAAATGACAGGCAGAGGAAGAGGCAGGTCCTTATGCAGGGGTGGTAGGGGTAGGGCAGGAGCAGTAGGCCGGAGCCAAAGTGTGAAGTTTCAGAAGGTGCGTTCGATTACGTCAAAGGATGCACCAGACTTGGTTGAGTGGCTCACTCAGCCTTCCTCTTCTGCACCCTCCTCATCCTCTCTATCTGCACTCCCAAAGACACCAACACCACCACCACCATATACCCTCCGCTTGAGTCACTGGAATTATTTTCCGATCCATCACAAGACATTTGCGATGCACAGCCATTCTTGGCATCGGATCAGGAAGAGGAGGTAGCAACAGCCGCCATCCAGCAGTCTGACGACAGTACCCAGATCAGCCAAAGGAGGTTGGTCCCCGCTGTTGCTGCCTACTCCGAGATCTCGAATGTTAGTGGTGGGGAACGTGACGTTGATGATGACGTGTCTATGGACATCACGTGGGCGCCCACAAGAAAGGAAGAGGAGGGGAGTTCAGAGGGAGAGATGGACCAGCAGATAGGGAGGAGAAGAAGGCGGAACTTTACATTGCACAGGAGGGACAAAGCAGACTGCTAATGTATCAGGAGCGAGCCATCAACCATGTACAGTCACATCTGGCACTCCCAAGACGCCGACACATGGCTCCGCAGTGTGGGCTTTTTTTAATGTGTCCGCTGCTGACAATAGTGTTGCTATCTGCAGCCTTTGCAGTCAACGCATAAGTCGCGGTAAGCCCAACACTCACCTAGGGATGACCGCTTTAAGAAGGCACCTGGACTCCCATCACCGAGCCCAGTGGGAGCAACGCCGTCAGAACCCACAAAGCCACACTCCAGGCTCTCACTGTCCAGCCTCTTCTCCTTCTCCTCTCTCCTCACAATTGTCCTCCACTCTTCCATCATGCCGTCCTCACATTGTTCTGGAAAAAGGCAGGCTTCCGTGGCCCAAATGTTGGAGCGTAAAAAAATGATGACGTTGGATAACCCTCTTGCCCAACGGTTGACTGCTGGCTTGTCGGAACTGATAGCCCGCCAACTACTGTGAGATCAACTGGTGGACTCCGAGACCTTTCGTAAATTTGTGGCCATTGGAACACCACAATAGAAGGTCCCAGGAAGGAACTATTTCTTGCAGAAGGACATTTCAGAGCTACAGTGGGTACGGAAAGTATTCAGACCCCCTTAAATTTTTCACTCTTTGTTATATTGCAGCCATTTGCTAAAATCATTTAAGTTCATTCTTCTTCCTCATGAATGTACACATAGCTCCCCATATTGACGGAAAAACACAGTATTGTTGACATTGTTGCAGATTTATTAAAAAAGAAAAACTGAAATATCACATGGTCCTAAGTATTCAGACCCTTTGCTGTGACACTCATATATTTAACTCAGGTGCTTTCCATTTCTTCTGATCATCCTTGAGATGGTTCTACACCTTCATTTGAGTCCAGCTGTGTTTGATTATACTGATTGGACTTGATTAGGATAGCCACACACCTGTCTATATAAGACCTTCCAGATCACAATGCATGTCAGAGCAAATGAGAATCATGAGGTCAAAGGAACTGCCTGAAGAGCTCAGAGACAGAATTGTGGCAAGGCACAGATCTGGCCAAGGTTACAAAAAGATTTCTGCTGCACTTAAGGTTCCTAAGAGCACAGTGGCCTCCATAATCCTCAAATGGAAGACGTTTGGGACAACCAGAACCCTTCCTAGAGCTGGCCGTCCGGCCAAACTGAGCTATCGGGGGAGAAGAGCCTTGGTGAGAGAGGTAAAGAAGAACCCAAAGATCACTGTGGCTGAGCTCCAGAGATGCAGTCAGGAGATGGGAGAAAGTTGTAGAAAGTCAACCATCACTGCAGCCCTCCACCAGTCGGGGCTTTATGGCAGAGTGGCCCGACGGAAGCCTCTCTTCAGTGTAAGACACATGAAAGCCCGCATGGAGTTTGCTAAAAAACACCTGAAGGACTCCAAGATGGTGAGAAATACGATTCTCTGGTCTGATGAGACCAAAATAGAACTTTTTGGCCTTAATTCTAAGCGGTATGTGTGGAGAAAACCAGGCACTGTTCATCACCTGTCCAATACAGTCCCAACAGTGAAGCATGGTGGTGGCAGCATCATGCTGTGGGGGTGTTTTTCAGCTGCAGGGACAGGACGACTGGTTGCAATCGAGGGAAAGATGAATGCGGCCAAGTACAGGGATATCCTGGACAAAAACCTTCTCCAGAGTGCTCTGGACCTCAGACTGGGCCAAAGGTTTACCTTCCAACAAGACAATGACCCTAAGCACACAGCTAAAATAACGAAGGAGTGGCTTCACAACAACTCTGTGACTGTTCTTGAATGGCCCAGCCAGAGCCCTGACTTAAACCCAATTGAGCATCTCTGGAGAGACCTAAAAATGCTGTCCATCAACGTTTACCATCCAACCTGACAGAACTGGAGAGGATCTGCAAGGAGGAATGGCAGAGGATCCCCAAATCCAGGTGTGAAAGACTTGTTGCATCTTTCCCATAAAGACTCCAGGCTGTATTAGATCAAAAGGGGGCTTCTACTAAATACTGAGCAAAGGGTCTGAATACTTAGGACCATGTGATATTTCAGTTTTTCTTTTTTAATAAATCTGCAACAATGTCAACAATTCTGTGTTTTTCTGTCAGTATGGGGTGCTATATGTACATTCATGAGGAAGAAGAATGAACTTAAATGATTTTAGCAAATGGCTGCAATATAACAAAGAGTGAAAAATTTAAGGGGGTCTGAATACTTTCCGTACCCACTGTATATGGTTATGTTCAGAGGCAAGTGAATGTATCTCTGGCACACAGTGTCGGTGCCAAGATACATCAGACCACAGACACGTGGTCTAGCAAACACGGGCAGGGAAGGTATATAACTTTTACTGCACACTGGGTGAACCTTCTGACGGCTGTCAAGCATGTAACCCGTGTAGATTTGGTTTACCGCCACGGATTGCATGCAGGCCTGCCTCTTCTTCTCCTCCTCCTACTCCATCCTCCCTCTCCTCCTCCGCTGACTCCTCCTTTTCCACTGCTACCGTCTCTTCCGCTGCGCTGCCCAAGATCCCTAGAACCTATTCCACATGCCAGGTGAGACGTTGCCATGCTGTGCTGCATCTTTTGTGCCTGGAAGCCAAGAGCCACACTGGTCCTGCACTCCTTTCAGCTTCGCGTTCACAGGCAGATCAGTGGCTGACACCGCTCAATTTGACAGTTGGTAAAGTGGTGTGCGACAATGGTGCCAATCTGCTGAGCGCGCTGAAACAGGGCAAAATTACACACGTGCCATGCATGGCACACGTCCTGAACTTGGTCGTGCAGTGATTGGTTGCCAAATACCCTGGCATGTAAGGCTGCAGATTATTTTTTCCCAAGCATTTTCATACCAAATGCTCTCTATTAGAGATGTACATGCTGTGTACACTAGTCTTTGACCCCTATGGGCACTAAAAAAAACTACAGTAAGTCCAAAAAGATTTTCTCTTACGTCCTCCGACAGTCGCCGCCTCTTCATATTCGTCACATATGGGGTATTAGACTTTGCTCCGAAGGAGTAGCTAGGCAACAGAATATGTTAACAATAAAGCTTTAACATATCCCACCCTCAAGGGGTGGTCCCCTCAGTCAATACCCTCCTACTTCCTGCAACCATATCTCAGTTTTAATGTCTAGCTTGTCAGGAGTGGCTGGCTCTCTCTGTGCTGGGACTTTTTGTCCCAGACTCTTTCTTCTTTTTGATATTTTGTTTGAGTTTTCTCTCTACCTTTACTTAGCTGTTATTTTTGTCAGCATTAGTTAGTTCTTCGGACGAAGAGGATCATGCGGACTGGGTCTCGGGCTGATCCCCCTGGTCGCAGGTCGTGGGTCAGTGGCTTCCCAGTCTGCCATCGAGCGTTCAGCCAGGTAACGCTCCTGGCACAGTGAACGACCCATCCCTGTTCGGTGCAGGGATGATTGGTGAGGTGGCTACCTCACCGGACGCTGTGCGGTTTCTGAACCGCCATTGTGTGCGTCTTGAATTGCGACTCTCCCTGCCTCATGTGCAGCGGCTTGTTCGCCTGTGCGGGTCCCCCACGCCATGTGAGGTAAGTGTATCTATGTGGGGACCTGTCTGTCTGGGGGGGGTCTCAGTCTGGGACTGTGTAACCTGCCTTTAATCACACTGCTTGTCTCCCTATCTCTCGGCTGCATGCTGTGGGCTGCAAGGGGGGGGGGGGAGCTGTATGACACTGAGTATGTCAGGCTGGGCAGTGTGAGGAGCTGTGTGCTGTGGGGCATGTTTTTAATGGCATGTTGGGGCATATACAGCGTTCGCTGCGGCGATCTAACATGTATCCATATAATGGGATAATATTGTGTGTGATTTTATGCACTGTGGAGCGGCGATTTCGGCGCCAAACGACGCCATTTTACCGGCGCCCGCTCCGGCCGCATGGTTTACATGCACGGCGGCCATTTTCTTGTAGCCTCCATAGGCTTACATAGAGCGCCCTGGCAGCATCACTTCCTCTCTCCTGGAAGCACCGATCGAGGCAGCAGCAGCAGCGGAGTCTCCTCAGGTTTTATCCTTCTATTCCTGTGTTCCATTGCCTGTATTCAGTCTGTATATTCCCTGTGGGGGTCTCATTTGTGCCTGAGTGTGGTGCGGTGGGCTGCGCTTGCCGCGCTTGCTGTAAGGGGGCAGTTAACCCTTGGTTGTCTGGCATACAGGGGCAATGGATTCTCAGGAGGGCAAGTTTCCCACAGTATTGGTGGAAAGCCAGGGGACCGCTGTTTCCCCCCCAGGGGGGGATTTAGCCACTATTGTGGCTGGCCTTGCTGCACAGGTGCAAATGCTGGTGGCTGCTCAATCTACTAAACGGCCCAGAGTTGCTCTGTCCTCTGATTCTGAGGGTGAAGGTGATGGGGCTGTTCTGGCGGGGACCCCCCTATCGGGGTCCCGCTCCTCTCTTGATCTAGTGGGGTCTGAGGTAGAGGCTGAAGTTGAGGGGGTTGATAATTCTCCCCCTGGCTCGCCTGAAGAGCTTGCAATCATGGATGAGTTGATTGCTTCCATTAAGCAGACGCTACGTTTGCAGGACGAGGTGTGTCCCCCAGCTGCCTTGGCGGCTTATGGGACGCAGAGAAAACGCAGGACGCCGCAGGTTTTTCCCTGCAATGCTGATTTTCAGCGCGCTGTTAAGGACCAATGGCGCGATTTGCGCAAGCCTTTTGCGGTACCAAGTAAATTTAAGCTGCGTTATCCTTTCTCGCCTGCCACTGATGAACGGTGGTGTGTGCCTCCGCCAGTGGATCATGCTATTGCGGTTTTGAACAAAGCCACTGCGATCCCTGCAGAGGGATCCCCTGTTTTCCGTGATGCCACGGATAGGAGACTGGAGTCTCTTGCCCGTCATACTTATTCTGTTACGGGTTCTATGCTTAAGGCTCTGTTTGCTTCTCTCATGGCGGCCCAGGCGATCGCAAGTTGGACGCAGATGCTTAGGCGCGTCCTAGTGGCCGATTCGGCCTCGGCGGCGACCCTGGATATGGTGGATCAGATCCACCAGGGTGTCATGTATCTGTGTGATGCGGACCTGGACCTGATTCCGTTGGCCGCGCGTGTGCACAGCGTGGCGGTGTTGTCTCGCCGCCTGGTTTGGTTGAAATGTTGGTCGGTGGACCAATCTTCACGTAAAACCTTAGCCAATCTGCCTTATGATGGGTCTCGCCTTTTTGGGGAGTCCCTGGATGTGTTGATTAAGGGGATTACTGGGGGTAAGAGCACTCTCTTGCCCCATTTCCCCAAGGCTAGGGGGCTTCTGGGAAGAAGCATGCTCATTTTCGGCCCCCTCAGGGGTCCTTTCGTGCCTTTCGGCCGCACTACAAGGGCAAACCGTTCAAGGGCCAAGGCTCTCAGAAGAAGCCCTGGTCTGGGAAACAGAAGTCCGGTCAATCCGGACCTGCGGCCCATAACAGTTCGGCCTGAAGGGGCGCCCTCACCCAGTTTTGGGGTGGGGGGACGCTTGCTCGGTTTTCTTCAGCCCTGGTGGGCCCGTGTGAGGGACAGATGGGTTCTGGAAATCGTTCGATCTGGTTACAAGATCGAGTTTCTCTCTCGGCCGGAGAGCAGATTTTTTCCCTCAAATCTTCAACTGTCTCCAGAGCGCCTGCGGGATCTGCACCTGGCGGTGCGGGACCTGAGGGCTCAGGGAGTGGTGGTTCCGGTGCCTCATCGGGACAGATTTCGGGGGTTTTATTCCAATCTGTTCACCGTGCCCAGGAAGGAGGGCAAGGTTCGTCCGATTCTGGACTTGAAAGCTCTGAACCGCTCTGTGCGAGTTCGCAAGTTCCGCATGGAATCCCTGCGCTCGGTGGTGGCTGCCCTGGTTCCGGGGGAATTCATGGCCTCCATCGATTTGAAGGATGCGTACCTTCACATCCCCATATTCGAGGGTCATCAGAAGTACCTTCGATTTGCCATTGCGGAGGATCACTACCAGTTTGTGGCGTTGCCCTTTGGGCTCGCCTCGGCTCCGCGGGTCTTCACCAAGGTGCTTGCACCGGTTCTGGCATTATTGAGAGCCCAGGGCATTTCTGTCCTGGGGTATCTGGACGACATTCTGGTTCGGTCTGCGACCAGACAGGGTCTGGAGAAGGACCTGTCTGTCACAATGCAAACTCTGCAGGAGTTCGGTTGGACGATAAATGTTCCAAAGTCGACACTGAGTCCGTCGGTTCGTCTCCCCTATCTGGGAATGATACTGGACTCGGTGCAGGCGAAGGTCTTCCTGCCAGAAGACAAACTCAGGACTCTTCAGGAGGAAGTCAGGTCCCTCAGGGACGTTCCACACTCGTCTCTGCGGACGGGTATGAGATGTCTGGGATTGATGGTCTCGGCCTTCGAGGCGATTCCTTTCGCGCAGTTTCACACGCGGGGTCTCCAAGCGGAGATCCTGTCCAGGTGGGACGGGCGACCTCAATCTCTGGATCTTCAGATCTCGTTGAGTCATCGCACCAGGGAAAACCTTCTGTGGTGGCTCCAGTCCCCGTTGGTGTCCGGGGGCAAGTCGTTTCGTCCGATCTCGTGGACGATAATCACCACGGATGCCAGCCTGTCGGGCTGGGGTGGTGTTCTGGGCGTTCTGTCCGCCCAGGGGACCTGGTCGGAGGGGGAGTCTTCCCTTCCGATCAACATTCTGGAATTGCGTGCGATAAGGCTCTGTCTTCATCGCTGGACGGACCGGCTGCAGGGCTGCCCGGTTCGGGTGCAGACGGACAATGCCACGGCGGTGGCCTACATCAACCACCAAGGGGGCACCAGGAGTGCCCGAGCGGCTCGAGAAGTGGCCGACATTCTGTCTTGGGCCGAGACTCATGTCCCGGCGATAACGGCGGTTCACATTCCGGGAGTGGAGAACTGGCAGGCGGACTATCTGAGTCGCCAGACCCTGGATCAGGGGGAATGGTCTCTCCACCCGGCTGTCTTCCAGATGTTGTGCGCGAAGTGGGGTCTTCCAGATGTGGACCTGTTCGCGTCTCGCCTCAACTACAAGGTGAAGAGGTTCGTGGCAAGGACGCGCGACCCTCGGGCAGACGCGTCGGACGCGTTAGTGGCCCCGTGGCATCAGTACAGGCTGATGTACGCGTTTCCACCGATTCAGTTGCTGTCCAGGTTCCTTCGCAGGTTGCACTCGGAACGCAGCACGGTGATTCTTGTGGCACCGGACTGGCCTCGCCGGTCATGGTACGCAGACCTCGTGAATCTGGCGGTCGACGCTCCTTGGCGTCTGCCTCTTCGAGACGATCTACTGTCTCAAGGACCGATTTACCATCCTGCTTTACAGTCGCTGGCTTTGACGGCCTGGCTGTTGAGACCGAGGTCCTGAAGGAGAAGGGTCTCTCTCCAGAGGTCGTTCATACTTTGATCAACGCGAGGAAGTCTTCCTCGGGGAAGGTTTATTACCGTACTTGGAAGGCCTATTTTGCCTGGTGTGAGTCCAGGGGGTTTTCACCCCGCACGTACTCGGTTTCCCGTGTGCTGTCTTTCCTTCAGACGGGTGTCGATCAGCGTTTGGCGCTGGCTACGATTAAGGGTCAGGTGTCGGCGCTGGCCGTTCTGTTTCAACGTCCCGTGGCTTCCAACTCCTTGGTTGGCACTTTTATTCAGGGTGTGCGGCATCTGGTTCCTCCTAGGAGGGATCCTTTGCCCCCTTGGGACTTGAATCTAGTTCTATCTGTGTTACAACGTGCTCCTTTTGAACAGATCAGGGAGATCTCGTTGTCTATGTTGTCCAAAAAGGTCGCCTTTTTGGTGGCGATCACTTCGGCTCGCAGAGTGTCGGAACTGGCGGCCTTGTCCTGCAAGTCTCCGTACCTGGTTGTTCATTTGGATAAGGTGGTCTTGCGACCTAATCCTTCTTTTCTACCGAAACGAGTTTCGGAATTCCATCTCAACGAGGATATTGTTTTGCCTTCGTTGTGCACGAAGCCTAAACATCCGAAGGAGGTGAGATTGCACTCTCTGGATGTTGTTCGGGCGATAAGGGTTTACCTTAAATCGACTGAGTCTTTTCGTAAGACTGACTCCTTGTTTGTTCTTCCAGAGGGTCCTCGGAAGGGCATGGCGGCTTCCGCCTCTACCATTGCCAAATGGATCAGGCAGACCATTGAACAGGCCTATTCCTTGCAGGGGAAGGTTCCCCCTGTGCCTGTGAAGGCGCACTCTACTAGATCACTGAGTACGTCTTGGGCCTGCCATCATGGGGCTTCTGTAGCCCAGGTGTGTAAGGCGGCGACTTGGTCGACCGTACACACTTTCACAAAATTCTACAAAGTAGATGTTCAGGCATCGGCGGATGCTTCCTTTGGCCGCAAGGTTCTTAGTGCGGCTGTTCCATAGGGTCCCTTGTTGGGGACTCCTGGCTGTTGGGATAGTTTTTTTGTATCCCCTGGTTTTTTTGTCTTTTCCTGGGTTGTTGCTCCTGTTGAGCACTTATTTTTGCTGTTGCCCAGCTGGTTTCCTTCCTTTGGTAAGGTTCCTTTCTTTGATGTGGAGACTGCGTTGCCTTTAGGCGCGGATGCGTTTCCCACCCCTCATGTTTGCACTGCTTTGGGACGTCCCCATATGTGACGAATATGAAGAGGCGGCGACTGTCGGAGGACGTAAGAGAAAACGGAATTTTTGTAAAATCTTACCTGTAAAATTCCTTTCTCTGAGTCCTCCGACAGTCGCCGCCCCCGCCCCTCTTTTGGGGTTTGAATGTATACTCTACTGCTATTCCACTAAAACTGAGATATGGTTGCAGGAAGTAGGAGGGTATTGACTGAGGGGACCACCCCTTGAGGGTGGGATATGTTAAAGCTTTATTGTTAACATATTCTGTTGCCTAGCTACTCCTTCGGAGCAAAGTCTAATACCCCATATGTGACGAATATGAAGAGGCGGCGACTGTCGGAGGACTCAGAGAAAGGAATTTTACAGGTAAGATTTTACAAAAATTCCGTTTTTCCAATACACACACAGATGGTGCACTTTATGAGGACTGGCGAAATCCTGAAAGGCTGTGCAATCCTCCTCCTACTCTTTTTCTGAGATTTATGCTATGGAAAGGAAAACAAGAAATGGACTGTTCCAGTGGTGGATCCTGCTATTTCAGTTCAAAATAAACGCCTTACAGTTCCTTTTGAGGATGTTCACACCTCTTAAGGGCCTTCTTTGCCCTTGCAGGTCCTATCCTGCTGCCAGCTATTGCTGCTGTGTCCATTTGCCAGACTATTACCAAACTATTACTAACTGGACAAGGCATTTGAATAGATAACATGAACTTGCCTTTAGGACCCTGCTCTCTTGCATGCCATCAGCATTATTGTTTGGAGTTGACACTCTACAGCAGGGGTCCTCAAACTTTTTAAACAGGGGGCCTTTTCACTGTCCCTCAGACACTGTTGGGGGCCGGACTATAGGAAAAACAATGCAATACAATATTTAAATCTTTAAAACATATTAAAATTTAAATTTTAATCAACATAAACCTATATGTATTTCGATGGGAAATATGGGCCTGCTTTTGGCTAATGAGATGGTCAATATCCGGTTCCATATTTGTCACTGTTAGTCGTAGCAAGTGATGCAAGTGTTCATCAGTTAGTCTGGATCTGTTTGGAGATTTCAGATGTTTCATTTGAGAAAAAGTCTGTTCACAGATATAGGTGCTGCCAAAGATGGTTGCAATTTTGAGTGCATGGTTCCTGAAATTAAGATATGTCTCAGAGGGGAGAGATGCATAGAAATTAGTAAGGCTGCTTGAGTTAAATGCGTCTTTCAGAGAGTTACAGTTCTGTAATTCAGCCAATTCCATTTGATAAACTGGATCAACAATTTCAATGTCAACAGAAAATGGGTTCCGGAAAAGCTGCATGTCCTCTTCATGGAGATGAAGCTCTTTAAATCTAAATTGACACTCATTTTGCAAAATGTCTTGTAAATCCACACATGTTTTGTTTGGGAATGCAACTGCTTGTTTTTCCGCCAAAAGGTTTTGAGTTGTGTGGAGATGGCAGGAGTTTTCCTCCTTCACTTGTTTAATGAGGAGGTTTCATTTTACTTGAAATGCTTTCACATGTAAATGCATATCACAAATGAGCTTCCCCTTTCCTTGAAGTTGAACATTGTAACTACTGAGTAGCTCTGTTACATCTGTCAGAAAGGCAAGGTACCATTTCCATTCTGCATCTTAGATCTCTGGTACTTCTTTGTTTTTCGAAAGCATAAAAGCAGAAACCTGTGTAAGTAAGTCATAAAAATGTTTCAAAACTCTCCCTTGACTCAGGCAACGGACTTCTGTGTGGTATAGAATATCTTCATAGGCAACATTTAGTTCAGACAGAAATTCCTGAAACTGTCTGTGGTTTAGTGCATGAGCTCTAAAAGTTAACACAAGATAACACAATTTTCATGACAGAGTCCAACTTCAATGATTTACAACACAGTGCTTGTTAGTGGATGAGGCAGTGTATGGCTATTGGATGTGAATGGTTGAGTTTGTCCATCTCTTTTTTAATGCGTGCAACCAATCCTTTCATAGACCCCCACCATGCTAGGAGCACCATCAGTTGTCACACTGGCTAGTTTAGCCCAGTCCAGCTCCAAGTCATTCATAGTTAGGCTAACGTTTTCATAGATATCCTCTCCTGACTTTGAAATATTCATTTATTCCACAAATGAAAATTAGAAGTTGTGCAGAATAAACGAACATCATTGCTTTTGTCGAGTGCCAATGAAAAATAGCATAGTTTTTTTGCGGAGTTTTGCAAATACAGATTCAAATTTTCCCCCATTTCTTCAATGCTTTGTGTAATTGTAGGTCCTGAAAGACTCACGAATGGTCTGCCAGTGCACGCTATGAGCTTGGCAACTTCAAAACTTGCTCGCAATGATGATATATCTAGCTGCTTTTGCTTCACAAAAGTATTTTGCTGATTTGTCAATCCATTTTTCAGTGTTAATATTTTTTCTTTTCTCACTTGTCCAACCAAACAATCATATTTATCTTTATGTTGAGTTTCGTAGAGTACGCAAATTGTATTCCTTGAACACAGACACTATATTCTGGCATATCAGACAAACAGTGAAAAAGTAATCGTAAGTCCACTGTTCTTTGAATACCCTGCATCCAGAGTCAATTTTTATTTTTTGACATAATGCTTTCCTAGGGATTTAAAATTAGTAAAATACCATAAAATACAGAGCTACAAAAACAATATACCAGGAATAATGACTAAACTATAATAAAGTATGCATGTTAAAAAATAAAAATAAATTAAATAATATGTGAGTAGCTATTTGGCTGCAGTTATATGAAATCCTCTTTCTGATTAACCTGCTACACTTAGTCCAGCACACCTTGCTGCTCCTTACTTGTATTTCAGAGAATCACTTCACTCTCAAGGGAGCTGCCTCAAGTGTTGCTTTTTGCACCCAATGACCTTTTTTGGACTTTTCCATGGACTAAAATAACTTGCAAATATACAAATTCTCACATTGTTTTTAACTGATCCCGGTTCATTATATGCACCAATTCTTGTGCCATTTTTTTTAGATTTGTTTTCATTCTACTCTGACTGTCCAATGAGGCTGCAGGACCCCTGACCCTCTGTCTGAACAGTGCTGAGTGGTCCTGTGCTGATCGCATGCACCCTCCCAAGAAAAAAAAAAACCTCTAGCAATATACACCAAATTGAGCATGTGCAGAGTGACTCCAAAGGCTGTCAAGAGAGGGTTTGGGGACAGTGGAAGAAGGGGAGGATCGGAGAAGACAGGATCAACTATTTACTTAGAACCTTAGTAAAGTCTGCTTGTTACACTCACTGTGGAACCCAGAGTGAGTGTAACAAGCATGCTTTACTGCATATACAGACTGATTTTACTGTTGTGGGTTTAACACTTTAAGGACAGAGTTTCTATTTTCCCTATAATGACCTATTCCATGTTGGTGTCTCTTGGGCGTTTTTTTTTTTTTTTTTAGCATCAAGCATCTGCTTCCCAGATTTGCACGGGCACTACTTGGTCCTCTATAAACATATTTTCAAAGTTTTTGCAAGGGGATGTTCAGGCATCAGCTGATGTTAGTATCAGCAACAAGGTGCTTCAACCTGTAACTTTGAGGGGTTTTTTTTTCGGGTTCATCAGCCCTTCTTTTCTTGTGGGCCTGTTGGCAGTTCTGTTTTCAGTGTTTTTGCCCACCTTTCAGTTTATTCCTTAGGTTGTCCCATTCTCCAAGAATACAAGCTCTGCACGATTAAGGCATAGGAATTTTGACCTACCTGTAAATTTCTTATTTTGGAGTTCAGTACAGAACACAAGCCCTTTCGTTCTTATTGCTTGCTAAAAAGCTTGAGTCTCATGGAGTGGGCAGGGTTATATAGTATGCTCTGGGAAGCTCCAGTAAATAAAATTGTTACATTTGTACGGTATGTAGCACTACTCCCAAGGGAGCTGCTGAGTGTGGGTCCCCCTGGGTTACCGCTAGCAACAGTAGTACCTTTAAGCATGTTTCCCAAGTGTGAATACCTCAGACAAGGACCAGTCCAGTTTCTTTAGTTTTTTAGGTTCTTATTGAGAACTTGGGTAGGAGAAGGGATGATTGGGATACTCCAACCAAACTGAACTATGCACAATAGGCAGGGACGATGCAAAAAGTGCTGTCTGACGCCTGTTAAAGCTGACTGACGCTGATTAACGTTGACTGACGCTGGTTAACGCTGATTGACCTGGTCACGGCGAGGCCGCTTACTTTACTTTGCCTTTTGACTGTGAAATAGGATGATAAGCTTCCTGAGGTAATCTGTCTCCTGAGGAAAGCTGGATCCTGACATAAACTGTATTGCTGAACACTTCAGGGCCCTTCTTGGTACCCCCTTTACTCAATAATCTTGAGGGCTTGAACACTGGCACCCCCTTTACTGTATCATTCTGAGTAAACTGGCTCCTTGATCCCCTTAACCTTTCTGGAGTGGCCCCCTCTCTTAGGCAAACTACTGTGCAGATCTTGAGTGCTCACCATACTGATTTCCAGAAGAACTCTGCCCAGCAGCTCCACTCGGTCAGCACCCACACTGGATTCTCTGCAGCCCAGCTCAACCCCTGGTCCCCAGGCAGACTGTCTGGACCACCTTCCTCACTTCAGCAGGAGGAGAGACAGCCGTCACCTCCTCCTGGGACTTTGTGCCCGCCAAAAGACACCCTGCTGCAGGTGCTCTCCGCTTTTATTTACAATCCCATCATGCACCTCTCCAGGTGCCAGCCCACTGGGTCGGTTACAAAAGCCTGTGTATCATTTGCCAGGTTTCCCCACTGTCCAACAGGCCTCCCTATTGGACACAGTTGGGACACTCCCTCAGACCAGATGAATACACACTGAGCAGACCTAACTAAAGATCAAGCTCCTCTGATAAGCAGATGATGCAATTATGATTTTTCCTGCTGCTTCCTTTTTAAGCAGAAAATGCCAAACTAGATCTTCTATCTAGCACCTGACTAGGAGGGTGCTACATGTATCTACTCTGTTTAATTCATCTGCAGATCAAAGAGGGAAATCTGAAAATTATATCAGTTGAAGCAACCTGACATATACAATTTTTGTTTTCATAAAATGTGTCTCTGTTTAAGCCCTAAGCTTTTTATTTGTTTGGTTTGTTATATGTTTTTACTATCACAAAAGCCCCAAAAAAAAAAAAAAAAAGAAACGTTTGCTTGATTTGTAAATAACTTTGCAATGCTTTGTATCAGAATCATAACTTTTGTGTAATTTTAAACTCAACAAACTATAGAAAAAAAATATAAAAACTGGTCAATAAAGAAAAATGTGTTTTTGTTGTGTTACTATTTTGTCTGCAGATAATTTTTGCAAGACAATATCAAAAAAAGGCATTGTTTATCCTTAAAAATGAATGTACAGTATGTATTGCAGTTCAGTATTGGGCACCAATTCACAAAAAAGATATCCGTGAACTGAAGAAAGTGCAGAGAAGGGCAACCAAACTGATAAGAGATATGGATGAGCTTAGCTTTGAGGCAAAATTAGCTGAACATAATTTATTCTCTTTGAGAAGAGGATATTAAGGGTGGATTTGATCAACATGTATAAATACATACAATTAGAATATCATCAAAAAGTTAATTTATTTTAGTAGTTCAATTCAAAAAGTGAAGCTCATATATTTTATATAGATGTGTTACACACAGAGTGATATATTTCAAGCATTTCTTTTTTGTTTAATTTTGATAATTATGGCTTACAGCTAGTGAAAACCCAAAATTCAGTATCTCAGAAAATTAGAATATTACATAAGATTAATAAAAAAAAGGATATTTAAAACAGAAATGTTGGCTTGCTGAAAAGTATGTCCAGTATAGTATAGACTATACCAATACTCCTTTTGCATGAATTACTGAATCAATGCGGTGTGGCATATGGGGATCAGCCTCTGGCACTGCTGAGGTGTTATGGAAGCCCAAATTGCTTTGATAACAGCCTTGAGCTCATCTGCATTGTTGGACTTGGTGTCTCTCATATTCTTCTTGACAATACCCCAGAGATTCTCTATGGGGTTTAGGTCAGGCGAGTTTGCTGGCCAATAAAGCACAGTGATACCATGATCATTAAATCAGGTAAATCATGTATTGGTACTCTGACAGTGTGGGCAGGTGCTAAGTCCTGCTGGAAAATTAAATCAGCATCTCCATAAAGCTGGTCAACATAGGGAAGCATGAAATGCTCTAGCATTTCCTGGTAGAGGGCTGCGCTGACTTTGTACTTGATAAAACACAGTGGATCAACAACACCAGCAGATGACATGGCTCCCCAAATCATCACTGACTGTGGAAACTTCACACTAGACCTCCTGCAACTTGGATTCTGTGTCTCTCCACTCTTTCTCCATACTCTGGGACCTTGATTTCCATATGAAATGCAAAATTTTTCACAGTCCATTTGGGTTTTTAGAGCACCGGGATGACTTTTCATAAAGATGTTTGCACCTAAATGGAAGGGGGACTGCTGTGCTGGGGGAGAGGTTTATGGGAAGGCTAGAGGAGTGTTTAAACTAGGATGGGGGGGGGGGTGAATTTGATTATAATGGGGTAGACAGGGGTCAGCCCCTATTGGTGGGTGAAATGGGGAAAGATGGAGGGAGAGCTGTGGCAGAGGATAAGATGGTTCCTGTGCTACAAACAACCATTGGAAATGGTACTATTTGTACGAACATCAAAAATAATCCAAATTAAGTGTGAAAAATGTGACAATGAAAGTGTTTGTTCACCAATGCCAGAAGTCTCCCAAGCAAAATAGGCGAGTTGGAAGCTCTGGTGCACAAGGAGTACTATGATTTAATTGGTATTGCTAAATCTTGGCTTCATTTTCACATGACTGGCCTATTAATATTCCTGGCTATGCTCTCTTTCGGAAAGACAGGGTAAAATGAAGGGGGGGTGGTGTCTGTCTCTATGTGAGAAGTGACCCTAAAGTGAGTGTAAAAGAGGACCTAGTTGATTGAGAGTGTGATGAGTCTGAAGCAATGGGGGTGGAATTGTACATGGGTGTGCGTAATACAAAGATTATCATTGGGGTTTGTTTTAGACCTCCCAGTATTAAGAGGTGGAGACTCAGCTCCTTGTACAGATATTAAAAAAAAAAAAAGAAAGAAATGCTTGAAATATATCACTCTGTGTGTAACACATCTATATAAAATATATGCGTTTCACTTTTTGAATTGAATTACTGAAATAAATAAACTTTTTGATGATATTCTAATTTTTTGAGATGCACCTTTAAGTGGTTCATATACTGAACTTGGTGTGGGGCAGGGTTTCTCAAACTTTTTACCTTGGATTAACATTAAGCAAAACTTTTGAGATCTCGGGGAACCCCTGAAAAACATTTTTAAATCTAAAGCTCATGCAACATTTGGATCTGATTAGCGAGCTGTAAATATAACAATTATTGTAGAAACAGCATTACATATTAGAATAAACATTAGAAAAAAAAGTACTTCCTTAATGTGAAACTTAGATTTGGGAAATACAGTATGCAACATGTATACATTTTTCTGAACCGAAAAAACTCACCCAACTCCAACATCGTGGAGTTAACATAGCTCCACCTGGGTTCCATGAGAAGTTCCCATGGGTTCTCCCACAAACCAATATTATGGTGGATATATATTCGCCCAGTGTTGTTTTCAGTGCACATAGACAGTGCACATTGATACATGATGTCTCCTCTGTAGTTCCAGCTCCTAAGAAATCAGAGGTTGGTGCTGGGAGGAGTGCAGACAGCTGGATGACATGGCTAAATGAAGCAGGTGATGACATCTTTTCTATTGCAGTGCTTAATTCAGAGAGGGGGAGCAGAGAGCAGGAGCATGCACCCGGATCAGACTGAATGTAGAAAGAGGTGAGCTCATAATGGCTTTATGTACAGTTATGGCAAACCATATAACTACTATGACCTCACCTCCTGCTACATTTAGTCTGATCTATCCACATGCTCCCCCTCTCTACAGTATGCATTCAGTACTGCCATACACAGGATCTCACATCCTGCTTCAATACAACCCCCCCCCCCCCTTCCTCACAGTTTGCATTCACCCCTTGCGTACATAGGATCTCACCGCCAAATCCAGCCATGTGTTCCTGCTCTGTGTTGCCCCCCTCCGTAGTCTGTATCACTGCTAACATACAAACATAATCTCACCTCCTGATCCAGCCATAATATTATTAGGTATATAGGATTTATATAGTGCCATTAGTTTGCGCAGCACTTTACAATATGAGGACAGACAGTACAGTCACATTACAATTCAATACAGGAGGAATCCAAGGGCCCTGCTTGTATTTGCTCCAGCTCTGTGCTTTCCACCTAAATAGTCTGCATTCAGCCCTGAGATAGGTTGTCACCTCCTACTTCAGCTCCTGCGCTCTGCACTCCTCTCAGCACCTCTCTCTGGGTTCACAGTAGTTGGAACTACAGGAGAGGCATCAGGTATCAATGCTGACTCACTGTACTTACTGTCTGCGCTGATTGAGAACAACACTGGAAACAACATTGGGCAGATCTACATCAGCTACAATATTAATTTGAGGTGGAACCCCTGAGGACTTCTCCTGGGGAACTCCAGTTTGGAAACCCTGCTGTACCATCATTTGTTTATGATTATCCGTGTAAAGATACAAAATCTTCATAGAAACACATGTAGACCCATAGGTAGTTTTCTTTTTGGAATTAACCAGCATTGACCACTTCTGGACCGGAAGGATTTACCCCCTTAATGACCAGGCCATTTTTTGCAATTTGTACTGCGTGACTTGAAATGACAACTGCATGGTCATGCAATGCTGTACCCAAATGTAATTTACGTCCTTTTTTCCCCATAAATAGAGCTTTTTTTTGGTGGTATTTATTCACCTCTTCGGTTTTTATTTTTTGCAATATAAATGCAATAAACTCCATTTTTGTCATACAATTTGGCCAAAATGTATTTGGCTACATGTCTTTGATAAAAAAAAAAAATAAATCTCAATAAGCATTGTGGGAGATTAGCTCGGTGGCGGGTATGGATGAACCCTTGGGGGGGTTTGTTACACAGGGAGATAGCCGAGAAGTGGTTGCAAACAGTTTGGTTTATTCATGCAATTTTCTTCACCAGACTGCAAGCGTCAAAAACATCAAAATAAATCTAAAACACAAAATAAATCCTTGCCACTGTGGGCGGCTACCTTCTCACATACAGGAACCTACCTACGGAGTCTGTCTCCAACCTACTGTTGGGCAAACTTTGCTGATCCTACAGCAGACACTCAATAGTCCATTTATTTTCTCTTCTCACAGCACATGTTCATTGGACTTTCCTTTCACATAGAAAACATGTCCCTTTGTTTGTCTCTTCACATAGCAACCATTCCTTTGCTTGTCTCTTCACATAGCAAACAGTGCATTTATTTCTTTCCACATAGAAATAGTCCAAGACCTCACCTTGAGTAGTCTTCAGTCTTAATTAATTTCCCCTTCACACAGGAAATGTCCATTGGTTTCTTTTCACATAGAAACGATCCAAGACCTCACCTCGAGTTGTCTTCACACTTGTTACCCTCCTCAGCGCACATCGCTTCAGGAGGTCTTCCCCATGCTCACACAGCTTTCAGGGGGCACACATCTGACTGTCCTCCTCTCCCCATGCCCACACAGCGTCAGGAGGCAGCAATCCTTCTCCCATGCTCACACAGCGTCAGGAGGCAGCAGTCCTTCTCCCATGCTCACTCAGCGTTGGGAGGCACACATCTGACTGTCCTCCTCTACCCACACGGCGTCAGGAGGCAGCAATCCTTAGACTTCCTTTGGACAAATTATAGAGGCCTTCATATCCTCATTCTGAACAGCTAAATGGTTTTCAACTTCCTGCTGGCTATCTCTGCAGCCGACACCCTATAGTAATTGGTGAATTTTCTAAACCAGGTGGAAATGTATCTCCTGTCTGTGACTACATCCACAGATTTACCTGACTTCCTGTCACAGCGTATATTTACTGGTTTTACTCAAAAGTTATAGCGTCTGCAAGCTATGGTGTACCGTATTTATCGGTGTATAACACGCACTGGCGTATAACACGCACCTTACATTTAGGAGAGAAATTTTAGGAAAAAAGCTTAAAATTTTAAATAAACAGCATTGAACTCAGAACTATTTTTTTTTAATCAAATGCAGTCTTACCTGTGTCCATGAATGCAACCTCATCAGCGCAGTGTCCACAAATGCAGCCTCACCAGTGCAGTGTCCTCTGCAGCCTAGCCAGCTCAAGTGTCCACAATGCAGCCTAGCCAGCGCAAGTGTCCCTAATGCAGCCTAGCCAGCGCAAGTGTCCCCAATGCAGCCTAGCCAGCGCAAGTGTCCCCAATGCAGCCTCGCCAGCGCAAGTGTCCCCAATGCAGCCTCGCCAGCGCAAGTGTCCCCAATGCAGCCTCACCAGCGCAAGTGTCCCCAATGCAGCCTAGCCAGCGCAAGTGTCCCCAATGCAGCCTAGCCAGCGCAAGCCTCGCCAGCGCAAGTGTCCCCAATGTAGCCTCGCCAGCGCCATGACATTGCACTACTTTATTTAAAAAGCTGGGCAGCTCTGAGGCAGAGGGGGGCGGGCCGTGCGAGGAGAAACGAGTACGAGCCGTCGCTGTCATCTGACGTCCCGGCGCCTATGATAGACGTCTGTAATGTTCCGGTACCTTTGGTACCCTAAATTACTCTTTTCACAAGTGTATGCGCCCCACCATTCTCTTTTGGAAAGGTGCGCATACACCTTTAAGACTGAAGCTGTCATCACTCAGCGCCGGACTAGATGGCTATTTAAATCGCCGGTTCTCACTCACATGTGTTCGTTCAAACACCCTTACCTGGATGCTAACTTGGCTTGAAGCTTTCGTGCTTGCAAGCATACCTCGCTGACGGAACCTCGCTGCGCTGATCCCTGTATCCTGCTTCCGGATCATCCGCTCCTCCTGAACCAACCTTCGGCTGTATTGCTATTAGTGCTAAGTACCCCACAGGGGAACCCTCTATAAACTTATACTAAGCTTACACTATCTAGCTCTGCATAGTAAAGACTATTTATCACATCTGCATATCTAGATTGCTAGCTCTTAAGACTACTGCTACTTATTCCTGCACTGGGTTGATCTCTCTTGTATGTCCACCTGCTACTCTGTCATCTGCTACCATACATGATTGCTAAACCTACCTGCATCCATCTGCTACTGTCTTACCTTCAAGTGTCTGTCACCTACCACCTCCACTCAACCTGTCTCTTAAATCTTCATCACTGTGTTACTACATACATAAAGTCACTCTAGGAACCAGCTTGTTGAGTGTGTGTATTTACTAGCTGAATTAAGACCTTCCACACATGATGAGTAGGGTTGAGCGGACACCTAGATGTCCGTGTTCGACAGGTTCGGCCGAACTATAAAAAAAAGTCCGGGTCCGTGTCCCGGACTTTTACCGAACTTTTCCCGGACACCGAACCCCATTGAAGTCAATGGGGACCCGAACTTTAAGGCACTAAAATGGCTCTAAAACACCAAAGGAAAGGGCTATAGTGCTGCAAATGGCAGCAAAACGTAATTAAGAGCATGGCAAGTGCTCTGCAAACAAATGTGGATAGGGAAATAACTTAAAACAACAAAAAAAAACAGAAAAATAAAACAATGTTCTTCTTCATCTCTGAAGGACGAGGCCCATATGGAGTAGGAGGGAGGTTGAGGTGGTGGTGGATGTGGCGGTGACATAGGCATTCGCACAGGGTGTGCCGGGTGTGCCTGGGCACACCCTAATCACCTAGGGCACATAGCATTGCCAGTGAGGAGATGGGAAAGATCTCCCTCGGACCTGCTCTGCTCTATTTCTCTTTGCCTACAGGTACATGGCCCCGATACATTACTCTCCCTGCTGGCAAACACATGCATGTGTATTTCAACTTTGGGGTGCACACCTTAATGCAATAGGCTGCGCACACCTATGGGTGGTGTAGGTGGAAGCGGCGGTGGAGGAGGACCAGGGCCGGATTAAGAGCATCATGGGCTTGGTGCTGAGGATTTTGAAGGGCCTTAAGGGCCGTGCCTTGCCATGCACCCAGAGGAGGAAGGGTGCAGCCATGCATGCCTAATTCAACATGGGATGCTGTCTCTGAAGCCCATAAACACATCCATGCATCGGCAACTGTCCCTCCTTGTCCGGCCTTCGCGCTGTGTGGGGAGGTTCTGAGGGTGCTGCCTGGGGAAGCGAGCATAGAAGCCAGACTTCTGTGTTTACAAGTGACAGAAGAGCGGTAACAGTGAATATGGCCAACCCGGGGCCTATATAAAAAGGTAGGGGCCTGGAGCTGCAGCTCCAATAGCCCCTACGTTAATCTGGCCCTGAGGAGGAGGACGAGGTAGCCAACACTGCTTCTTTTCACAAATTTTAAATGAGGGTACACCCCAAAAGAGTGAGAAAGAGCAAAAATGTAACAATGGGTGGGTAAGGTCGGTATCCATTGCTATTCTGCACAAGGTACGGAAAAGTCCCGTGGGATCCATGCCTGGTTCATTTTAATGAACGTGAGCTTGTCCACATTGTCTCTGGACAGGCGGCTGCGCTTGTCTGTTATAACGCCCCCAGCCGTGCTAAATACCCGTTCAGATAATACACTGGCTGCAGGGCACGCCAGCACCTCCAAGGCGTAAAGGGCAAGCTCAGGCCATGTGCCCAATTTGGAGACCCAGAAGTTGAAGGGGGCAGACCCCTCATTCACTACATGTAGGCGTGTGCACACATACTGCTCCACCATGTTGGTAAAATGCTGCCTCCTGCTAAGACGTTCCATCTGAGCTGCTGGTGCTGCTGTTTGTTGTGGCGTGCTGACAAAGCTTTTCCACATTTCGGCCATGCTAACCCTGCCTTCTGAGGTGCTGGTGGTGCCCTGGTTGCGTTGGCGACCTCCTCCTCCTCCTCCTCTGCCTTGTGCTTCCACTGCGGCCCCGCTGTCAGATGGGAATGCCAGCAGCATGGCGTCTACCAGCGTGCGCTTGTACTCGCGCATCTTGCGATCGCGCTCCAGTGAGTGAATTAAGGACGGTACGTTGTCCTTGTAACGGGGATCCAGCAGCGTGGCCACCCAGTAATCAGCACAAGTTAGAATGTGGGCAACTCGGCGGTCGTTGTGGAGACACTGCAGCATGTAATCGCTCATGTGTGCCAGGCTGCCCAGAGGCAACGAAAGGCTGTCCTCTGTGGGAGGTGTATCGTCCGTGTCCTCTGTATCCCCCCAGCCACGCACCAGTGATGGCCATGAGCTGGCCTGGGTGCCACCCTGCTGTGAACATGGTTCCATCTCCTCCTCCAGCTCCTCCTCCTCCTCATCCTCCAGAACTGTGCCCCTGCTGGACAATTGTGTCCCTGGCGTTTGTGTGTGCAGGAACCCACCCTCGGAGCCCCTTGCGAATGACTGCCCTGAAAGCCTTGGAAATGTTACCTCTTCATCCTCCTCCTCCTCCTCATCCTGTGCCACATCCTCTTCCATCATCGCCCGAATTGTTTTTTCAAGGAGGCATAGAAGTGGGATAGTTAAGCTGAGAACGGCGTCATTGCCACTGGCCATGTTGGTGGAGTACTCAAAACAGCGCAACAAGGCACACGGGTCTCGCATGGAGGCCCAGTTATTGGTGGTGAAGTGGTGCTGTTCCGCAGAGCGACTCACGCGTGCGTGCTGCAGCTGAAACTCCACTATGGCCTGCTGCTGCTCGCACAGTCTTTCCAGCATGTGCAAGGTGGAGTTCCACCTTGTGGGCACGTCACATATGAGGCGGTGAGCGGGAAGGCCGAAGTTACGCTGCAGCGCTGCCAGGCGAGCAGCAGCAGGGTGAGAACGCCGAAAGTGCACACAAACGGCCCACACTTTCTGCAGCAGCTCTGACATATCGGGGTAGTTTTTAAGGAACCTCTGCACCACCAAATTCAGCACATGCGCCAGGCAAGGGATGTGCGTCAAACCGGCTAGGCCCAGAGCTGCTATGAGATTTCTCCCATTATCGCACACCACCAGGCCGGGCTTGAGGCTCGCTGGCAGCAACCACTCATTTGTCTGCTGTTCCATGCTCCTCCACAACTCCTGCGCGGTGTGTGGTTTGTCCCCCAAACAGGCAAGTTGTAAAACTGCCTGCTGTCGTTTACCCCTGGCCGTGCTGAAGTTGGTGGTGAAGGTGTTACGCTGTCCGGATGAGGAGGCGGTAGAGGATGAGGAAGCGGAGTAGGAGGAGTTAGGAACAGGAGGCAAACTGAAGCGCCCTGCAATCCTCGGTGGTGGAAGGACATGCGCCAAATTGCTATCCGCCTCAGGCCCATCCGCCACTGCATTTACCCAGTGTGCCGTTAGGGAGATATAACGCCCCTGACCGTGCTTACTGGTCCACGTATCGGTAGTTAGGTGGACCTTGGCACAGATGGCGTTGCGCAGTGCACACCTGATATTTTCCCCCACTTGGTTGTGCAGGGAAGGGATGGCTTGCCTGGAAAAGTAGTGGCGGCTGGGCACGACGTACTGTGGGACAGCCACCGACATAAGGTTTTTAAAACTGTGCGTCTCCACCAGACGGAATGACAGCATTTCAAAGGCCAATAATTTTGAAATGCTGGCATTCAGGGCCAGGGATCGCGGGTGGGTAGGGGGGTACTTCCTCTTCCTCTCAAGTGTTTGGGAGAAGGAAAGCTGAACGCTTCCACGGGACATTGTGGAGATGGTTGTTGGTGACCCAGGTGGTGGTGTTGCTGACAGATCGTCTGTTTGCGGGGTGGCAGGTGCCGGTATCACTACAGATGTGGCTGGAGCGGCCGAGACTGCAGCAGAAGAGGAAGCAGGATGAGCCAGAGACGTTTCTTGGTTTTGAAGGTGTGTACTCCACTGCAGCTCGTGCTTTGCACTTAGATGCCTGATCATGCAGGTTGTGCTCAGGTTGAGAAGGTTTATGCCTCGCTTCAAGCTCTGATTGCACAGGGTGCAAACCACTCGTGTCCTGTCATCAGCACATTTTCTAAAGAACTTCCACGCTAGAGAACTCCTTTGAGCTGACTTTGGTGCGCTCGTTCCCTTGCTGCGTTGGGCAGTAGCGGGCGTAGTGTCTAGGGCACGGCCGCTCCGCTTCTGCACCCTGCTCCCTCTTCTGCTGTGCTGGTGGCTCTGTGCGACCACCGCCTCTTCCTCCAAACTACTCAGGTCACCTGCATGACGTTCATTCCATGTGGGGTCGAGGACCTCATCGTCCGCCACATCATCTTCCACCCAGTCTTCACCCCTGCCCTCCTTGTCGGTCTCCACAATGCTGAACGCCGCAGCAGTTGGCACCTGCGTTTCGTCATCATCGGAGACGTGCTGCGATGATCCTTGCATGTACTCATCTTGAGAAATAAGTGGTTGGGCATCGCTGCACTCAATCTCTTCCACTTCTGGGGCAGGGCTAGGTGGAGGGCCCTGGGAAACCCTGCTGACAGAGTCATCAAAAAGAAGAAGAGACTGCTGTATGGCTTGGGGCTCAGACTGCTTGCCTGATTTGCAAGGGGGTGAGGTGAAAGACGGTTGGACATCGGCTGCAGGTGCCAACTGTGACCTTTCTGCAGTAGACTGGGTGGGAGACAATGTGAAGGAACTGGAGGCACTGTCAGCAGCAAACCAATCTACTATCGCCTCCACTTGTTCTGGCCTCATCACTTCTAGGGGCGTATCATGCCCTACCAAATACTGATGCAGGTTCTGTCGCCTACTCACACTTGAGGAAGGTGTTTCACTTGTGCGTGTAGCTGGCACAGATCGACCACGTCCTCTCCTTGCAACAGGAGCTCTACCAGCAGCACCACGACCCAGGCCACGGCCCTTATTTGACGGTCTCCTCATATTTCTGTAATTTAAGATCTTGCCCTAGAAAGGTTTTTATTGAATAGCGGAATAGGAAATATGATCCAAAAAAGTGTATGTATCTCGCACGTACAAAACCACACTAGGCCCCAATTACTATTGTTTCTACCCCTAAAAGGATGGATGAGGAGTAGGAGGAGTATGGAACAGACAGCACCCTCAAATCTTCAGAAGTATGAGATGAACCTCAAAAATTTGGAAAGGTGGATCTCACACGTACCGACACAGACTATCCCGCAATTCAATTGATCCTCAAAGGTTTTTATTGAATAGCGGAATAGGAAATATGATCAAAAAAAGTGTATGTATCTCGCACGTACACCACCAGACTAGGCCCCAATTACTATTGTTTCTACCCCTAAAAGGATGGAGGAGGAGTAGGAGGAGTATGGAACAGACAGCACCCTCAAATCTTCAGAAGTATGAGATGAACCTCAAAAACTTGGAAAGGTGGATCTCACACGTACCGACACAGACTATCCCGCAATTCAATTGATCCTCAAAGGTTTTTATTGAATAGCGGAATAGGAAATATGATCAAAAAAAGTGTATGTATCTTGCACGTACACCACCAGACTAGGCCCCAATTACTATTGTTTGTACCCCTAAAAGGATGGTTGAGCAGTAGGAGGAGGAGTATGGAACAGGCAGCACCCTCAAATCTTCAGAAGTATGAGATGAACCCCAAAAACTTGGAAAGGTGGATCTCACACGTACCGACAGACTATCACGCAATTTAATTGATCCCCAAAGGTTTTAATTGAATAGCGGAATAGAAAATATGATCAAAAAGAAAGTGTATGTATCTCACACGTACACCACCACACTAGGCCCCAATTACTATTGTTTGTACCCCTAAAAGGATGGTTGAGGAGTAGGAGGAGGAGTATGGAACAGGCAGCACCCTCAAATCTTCAGAAGTATGAGATGAACCCCAAAAACTTGGAAAGGTGGATCTCACACGTACCGACACAGACTATCACGCAATTTAATTGATCCCCAAAGGTTTTAATTGAATAGCGGAATAGAAAATACGATCAAAAAGAAAGTGTATGTATCTCACACGTACACCACCACACTAGGCCCCAATTACTATTGTTTGTACCCCTAAAAGGATGGTTGAGGAGTAGGAGGAGGAGTATGGAACAGGCAGCACCCTCAAATCTTCAGAAGTATGAGATGAACCCCAAAAACTTGGAAAGGTGGATCTCACACGTACCGACACAGACTATCACGCAATTTAATTGATCCCCAAAGGTTTTAATTGAATAGCGGAATAGAAAATATGATCAAAAAGAAAGTGTATGTATCTCACACGTACACCACCACACTAGGCCCCAATTACTATTGTTTGTACCCCTAAAAGGATGGTTGAGCAGTAGGAGGAGGAGTATGGAACAGGCAGCACCCTCAAATCTTCAGAAGTATGAGATGAACCCCAAAAAGTTGGAAAGGTGGATCTCACACGTACCGACACAGACTATCACGCAATTTAATTGATCCCCAAAGGTTTTAATTGAATAGCGGAATAGAAAATATGATCAAAAAGAAAGTGTATGTATCTCACACGTACACCACCACACTAGGCCCCAATTACTATTGTTTGTACCCCTAAAAGGATGGTTGAGGAGTAGGAGGAGGAGTATGGAACAGGCAGCACCCTCAAATCTTCAGAAGTATGAGATGAACCCCAAAAACTTGGAAAGGTGGATCTCACACGTACCGACACAGACTATCACGCAATTTAATTGATCCCCAAAGGTTTTAATTGAATAGCGGAATAGAAAATATGATCAAAAAGAAAGTGTATGTATCTCACACGTACACCACCACACTAGGCCCCAATTACTATTGTTTGTACCCCTAAAAGGATGGTTGAGCAGTAGGAGGAGGAGTATGGAACAGGCAGCACCCTCAAATCTTCAGAAGTATGAGATGAACCCCAAAAACTTGGAAAGGTGGATCTCACACGTACCGACACAGACTATCACGCAATTTAATTGATCCCCAAAGGTTTTAATTGAATAGCGGAATAGAAAATATGATCAAAAAGAAAGTGTATGTATCTCACACGTACACCACCACACTAGGCCCCAATTACTATTGTTTTTACCCCTAAAAGGATGGTTGAGGAGTAGGAGGAGGAGTATGGAACAGGCAGCACCCTCAAATCTTCAGAAGTATGAGATGAACCCCAAAAACTTGGAAAGGTGGATCTCACACGTACCGACACAGACTATCACGCAATTTAATTGATCCCCAAAGGTTTTAATTGAATAGCGGAATAGAAAATATGATCAAAAAGAAAGTGTATGTATCTCACACGTACACCACCACACTAGGCCCCAATTACTATTGTTTGTACCCCTAAAAGGATGGTTGAGGAGTAGGAGGAGGAGTATGGAACAGGCAGCACCCTCAAATCTTCAGAAGTATGAGATGAACCCCAAAAACTTGGAAAGGTGGATCTCACACGTACCGACACAGACTATCACGCAATTTAATTGATCCCCAAAGGTTTTAATTGAATAGCGGAATAGAAAATATGATCAAAAAGAAAGTGTATGTATCTCACACGTACACCACCACACTAGGCCCCAATTACTATTGTTTGTACCCCTAAAAGGATGGTTGAGGAGTAGGAGGAGGAGTATGGAACAGGCAGCACCCTCAAATCTTCAAAAGTATGAGATGAACCCCAAAAACTTGGAAAGGTGGATCTCACACGTACCGACACAGACTATCACGCAATTTAATTGATCCCCAAAGGTTTTAATTGAATAGCGGAATAGAAAATATGATCAAAAAGAAAGTGTATGTATCTCACACGTACACCACCACACTAGGCCCCAATTACTATTGTTTGTACCCCTAAAAGGATGGTTGAGGAGTAGGAGGAGGAGTATGGAACAGGCAGCACCCTCAAATCTTCAGAAGTATGAGATGAACCCCAAAAACTTGGAAAGGTGGATCTCACACGTACCGACACAGACTATCACGCAATTTAATTGATCCCCAAAGGTTTTAATTGAATAGCGGAGTAGAAAATATGATCAAAAAGAAAGTGTATGTATCTCACACGTACACCACCACACTAGGCCCCAATTACTATTGTTTGTACTCCTAAAAGGATGGTTGAGCAGTAGGAGGAGGAGTATGGAACAGGCAGCACCCTCAAATCTTCAGAAGTATGAGATGAACCCCAAAAACTTGGAAAGGTGGATCTCACACGTACCGACACAGACTATCACGCAATTTAATTGATCCCCAAAGGTTTTAATTGAATAGCGGAATAGAAAATATGATCAAAAAGAAAGTGTATGTATCTCACACGTACACCACCACACTAGGCCCCAATTACTATTGTTTGTACCCCTAAAAGGATGTTTGAGGAGTAGGAGGAGGAGTATGGAACAGGCAGCACCCTCAAATCTTCAGAAGTATGAGATGAACCCCAAAAACTTGGAAAGGTGGATCTCACACGTACCGACACAGACTATCACGCAATTTAATTGATCCCCAAAGGTTTTAATTGAATAGCGGAATAGAAAATATGATCAAAAAGAAAGTGTATGTATCTCACACGTACACCACCACACTAGGCCCCAATTACTATTGTTTGTACCCCTAAAAGGATGGTTGAGGAGTAGGAGGAGGAGTATGGAACAGGCAGCACCCTCAAATCTTCAGAAGTATGAGATGAACCCCAAAAACTTGGAAAGGTGGATCTCACACGTACCGACACAGACTATCACGCAATTTAATTGATCCCCAAAGGTTTTAATTGAATAGCGGAATAGAAAATATGATCAAAAAGAAAGTGTATGTATCTCACACGTACACCACCACACTAGGCCCCAATTACTATTGTTTGTACCCCTAAAAGGATGGTTGAGGAGTAGGAGGAGGAGTATGGAACAGGCAGCACCCTCAAATCTTCAGAAGTATGAGATGAACCCCAAAAACTTGGAAAGGTGGATCTCACACGTACCGACACAGACTATCACGCAATTTAATTGATCCCCAAAGGTTTTAATTGAATAGCGGAATAGAAAATATGATCAAAAAGAAAGTGTATGTATCTCACACGTACACCACCACACTAGGCCCCAATTACTATTGTTTGTACCCCTAAAAGGATGGTTGAGGAGTAGGAGGAGGAGTATGGAACAGGCAGCACCCTCAAATCTTCAGAAGTATGAGATGAACCCCAAAAACTTGGAAAGGTGGATCTCACACGTACCGACACAGACTATCACGCAATTTAATTGATCCCCAAAGGTTTTAATTGAATAGCGGAATAGAAAATATGATCAAAAAGAAAGTGTATGTATCTCACACGTACACCACCACACTAGGCCCCAATTACTATTGTTTGTACCCCTAAAAGGATGGTTGAGGAGTAGGAGGAGGAGTATGGAACAGGCAGCACCCTCAAATCTTCAGAAGTATGAGATGAACCCCAAAAACTTGGAAAGGTGGATCTCACACGTACCGACACAGACTATCACGCAATTTAATTGATCCCCAAAGGTTTTTATTGAATAGCGGAATAGAAAATATGATCAAAAAGAAAGTGTATGTATCTCACACGTACACCACCACACTAGGCCCCAATTACTGTTGTTTGTACCCCTAAAAGGATGGTTGAGGAGGAGGAGTATGGAACAGGCAGCACCCTCAAATCTTCAGAAGTATGAGATGAACCCCAAAAACTTGGAAAGGTGGATCTCACACGTACCGACACAGACTATCACGCAATTTATTTGATCCCCAAAGGTTTTAATTGAATAGCGGAATAGAAAATATGATCAAAAAGAAAGTGTATGTATCTCACACGTACACCACCACACTAGGCCCCAATTACTATTGTTTGTACCCCTAAAAGGATGGTTGAGCAGTAGGAGGAGGAGTATGGAACAGGCAGCACCCTCAAATCTTCAGAAGTATGAGATGAACCCCAAAAACTTGGAAAGGTGGATCTCACACGTACCGACACAGACTATCACGCAATTTAATTGATCCCCAAAGGTTTTAATTGAATAGCGGAATAGAAAATATGATCAAAAAGAAAGTGTATGTATCTCACACGTACACCACCACACTAGGCCCCAATTACTATTGTTTGTACCCCTAAAAGGATGTTTGAGGAGTAGGAGGAGGAGTATGGAACAGGCAGCACCCTCAAATCTTCAGAAGTATGAGATGAACCCCAAAAACTTGGAAAGGTGGATCTCACACGTACCGACACAGACTATCACGCAATTTAATTGATCCCCAAAGGTTTTAATTGAATAGCGGAATAGAAAATATGATCAAAAGGAAAGTGTATGTATCTTACACGTACACCACCACACTAGGCCCCAATTACTATTGTTTATACCCCTAAAAGGATGGTTGAGGAGTAGGAGGAGGAGTATGGAACAGGCAGCACCCTCAAATCTTCAGAAGTATGAGATGAACCCCAAAAACTTGGAAAGGTGGATCTCACACGTACTGACACAGACTATCACGCAATTTAATTGATCCCCAAAGGTTTTAATTGAATAGCGGAATAGAAAATATGATCAAAAAGAAAGTGTATGTATCTCACACGTACACCACCACACTAGGCCCCAATTACTATTGTTTGTACCCCTAAAAGGATGGTTGAGGAGTAGGAGGAGGAGTATGGAACAGGCAGCACCCTCAAATCTTCAGAAGTATGAGATGAACCCCAAAAACTTGGAAAGGTGGATCTCACACGTACCGACACAGACTATCACGCAATTTAATTGATCCCCAAAGGTTTTAATTGAATAGCGGAATAGAAAATATGATCAAAAAGAAAGTGTATGTATCTCACACGTACACCACCACACTAGGCCCCAATTACTACTGTTTGTACCCCTAAAAGGATGGTTGAGGAGTAGGAGGAGGAGTATGGAACAGGCAGCACCCTCAAATCTTCAGAAGTATGAGATGAACCCCAAAAACTTGGAAAGGTGGATCTCACACGTACCGACACAGACTATCACGCAATTTAATTGATCCCCAAAGGTTTTAATTGAATAGCGGAATAGAAAATATGATCAAAAAGAAAGTGTATGTATCTCACACGTACACCACCACACTAGGCCCCAATTACTATTGTTTGTACCCCTAAAAGGATGGTTGAGGAGTAGGAGGAGGAGTATGGAACAGGCAGCACCCTCAAATCTTCAGAAGTATGAGATGAACCCCAAAAACTTGGAAAGGTGGATCTCACACGTACCGACACAGACTATCACGCAATTTAATTGATCCCCAAAGGTTTTAATTGAATAGCGGAATAGAAAATATGATCAAAAAGAAAGTGTATGTATCTCACACGTACACCACCACACTAGGCCCCAATTACTATTGTTTGTACCCCTAAAAGGATGGTTGAGGAGTAGGAGGAGGAGTATGGAACAGGCAGCACCCTCAAATCTTCAGAAGTATGAGATGAACCCCAAAAACTTGGAAAGGTGGATCTCACACGTACCGACACAGACTATCACGCAATTTAATTGATCCCCAAAGGTTTTAATTGAATAGCGGAATAGAAAATATGATCAAAAAGAAAGTGTATGTATCTCACACGTACACCACCACACTAGGCCCCAATTACTATTGTTTGTACCCCTAAAAGGATGGTTGAGGAGTAGGAGGAGGAGTATGGAACAGGCAGCACCCTCAAATCTTCAGAAGTATGAGATGAACCCCAAAAACTTGGAAAGGTGGATCTCACACGTACCGACACAGACTATCACGCAATTTAATTGATCCCCAAAGGTTTTTATTGAATAGCGGAATAGAAAATATGATCAAAAAGAAAGTGTATGTATCTCACACGTACACCACCACACTAGGCCCCAATTACTGTTGTTTGTACCCCTAAAAGGATGGTTGAGGAGGAGGAGTATGGAACAGGCAGCACCCTCAAATCTTCAGAAGTATGAGATGAACCCCAAAAACTTGGAAAGGTGGATCTCACACGTACCGACACAGACTATCACGCAATTTATTTGATCCCCAAAGGTTTTAATTGAATAGCGGAATAGAAAATATGATCAAAAAGAAAGTGTATGTATCTCACACGTACACCACCACACTAGGCCCCAATTACTATTGTTTGTACCCCTAAAAGGATGGTTGAGCAGTAGGAGGAGGAGTATGGAACAGGCAGCACCCTCAAATCTTCAGAAGTATGAGATGAACCCCAAAAACTTGGAAAGGTGGATCTCACACGTACCGACACAGACTATCACGCAATTTAATTGATCCCCAAAGGTTTTAATTGAATAGCGGAATAGAAAATATGATCAAAAAGAAAGTGTATGTATCTCACACGTACACCACCACACTAGGCCCCAATTACTATTGTTTGTACCCCTAAAAGGATGTTTGAGGAGTAGGAGGAGGAGTATGGAACAGGCAGCACCCTCAAATCTTCAGAAGTATGAGATGAACCCCAAAAACTTGGAAAGGTGGATCTCACACGTACCGACACAGACTATCACGCAATTTAATTGATCCCCAAAGGTTTTAATTGAATAGCGGAATAGAAAATATGATCAAAAGGAAAGTGTATGTATCTTACACGTACACCACCACACTAGGCCCCAATTACTATTGTTTATACCCCTAAAAGGATGGTTGAGGAGTAGGAGGAGGAGTATGGAACAGGCAGCACCCTCAAATCTTCAGAAGTATGAGATGAACCCCAAAAACTTGGAAAGGTGGATCTCACACGTACTGACACAGACTATCACGCAATTTAATTGATCCCCAAAGGTTTTAATTGAATAGCGGAATAGAAAATATGATCAAAAAGAAAGTGTATGTATCTCACACGTACACCACCACACTAGGCCCCAATTACTATTGTTTGTACCCCTAAAAGGATGGTTGAGGAGTAGGAGGAGGAGTATGGAACAGGCAGCACCCTCAAATCTTCAGAAGTATGAGATGAACCCCAAAAACTTGGAAAGGTGGATCTCACACGTACCGACACAGACTATCACGCAATTTAATTGATCCCCAAAGGTTTTAATTGAATAGCGGAATAGAAAATATGATCAAAAAGAAAGTGTATGTATCTCACACGTACACCACCACACTAGGCCCCAATTACTATTGTTTGTACCCCTAAAAGGATGGTTTAGGAGTAGGAGGAGGAGTATGGAACAGGCAGCACCCTCAAATCTTCAGAAGTATGAGATGAACCCCAAAAACTTGGAAAGGTGGATCTCACACGTACCGACACAGACTATCACGCAATTTAATTGATCCCCAAAGGTTTTAATTGAATAGCGGAATAGAAAATATGATCAAAAAGAAAGTGTATGTATCTCACACGTACACCACCACACTAGGCCCCAATTACTATTGTTTGTACCCCTAAAAGGATGGTTGAGGAGTAGGAGGAGGAGTATGGAACAGGCAGCATCCTCAAATCTTCAGAAGTATGAGATGAACCCCAAAAACTTGGAAAGGTGGATCTCACACGTACCGACACAGACTATCACGCAATTTAATTGATCCCCAAAGGTTTTAATTGAATAGCGGAATAGAAAATATGATCAAAAAGAAAGTGTATGTATCTCACACGTACACCACCACACTAGGCCCCAATTACTATTGTTTGTACCCCTAAAAGGATGGTTGAGGAGTAGGAGGAGGAGTATGGAACAGGCAGCACCCTCAAATCTTCAGAAGTATGAGATGAACCCCAAAAACTTGGAAAGGTGGATCTCACACGTACCGACACAGACTATCACGCAATTTAATTGATCCCCAAAGGTTTTAATTGAATAGCGGAATAGAAAATATGATCAAAAAGAAAGTGTATGTATCTCACACGTACACCACCACACTAGGCCCCAATTACTATTGTTTGTACCCCTAAAAGAATGGTTGAGCAGTAGGAGGAGGAGTATGGAACAGGCAGCACCCTCAAATCTTCAGAAGTATGAGATGAACCCCAAAAACTTGGAAAGGTGGATCTCACACGTACCGACACAGACTATCACGCAATTTAATTGATCCCCAAAGGATTTAATTGAATAGCGGAATAGAAAATATGATCAAAAAGAAAGTGTATGTATCTCACACGTACACCACCACACTAGGCCCCAATTACTATTGTTTGTACCCCTAAAAGGATGTTTGAGGAGTAGGAGGAGGAGTATGGAACAGGCAGCACCCTCAAATCTTCAGAAGTATGAGATGAACCCCAAAAACTTGGAAAGGTGGATCTCACACGTACCGACACAGACTATCACGCAATTTAATTGATCCCCAAAGGTTTTAATTGAATAGCGGAATAGAAAATATGATCAAAAGGAAAGTGTATGTATCTTACACGTACACCACCACACTAGGCCCCAATTACTATTGTTTATACCCCTAAAAGGATGGTTGAGGAGTAGGAGGAGGAGTATGGAACAGGCAGCACCCTCAAATCTTCAGAAGTATGAGATGAACCCCAAAAACTTGGAAAGGTGGATCTCACACGTACTGACACAGACTATCACGCAATTTAATTGATCCCCAAAGGTTTTAATTGAATAGCGGAATAGAAAATATGATCAAAAAGAAAGTGTATGTATCTCACACGTACACCACCACACTAGGCCCCAATTACTATTGTTTGTACCCCTAAAAGGATGGTTGAGGAGTAGGAGGAGGAGTATGGAACAGGCAGCACCCTCAAATCTTCAGAAGTATGAGATGAACCCCAAAAACTTGGAAAGGTGGATCTCACACGTACCGACACAGACTATCACGCAATTTAATTGATCCCCAAAGGTTTTAATTGAATAGCGGAATAGAAAATATGATCAAAAAGAAAGTGTATGTATCTCACACGTACACCACCACACTAGGCCCCAATTACTATTGTTTGTACCCCTAAAAGGATGGTTTAGGAGTAGGAGGAGGAGTATGGAACAGGCAGCACCCTCAAATCTTCAGAAGTATGAGATGAACCCCAAAAACTTGGAAAGGTGGATCTCACACGTACCGACACAGACTATCACGCAATTTAATTGATCCCCAAAGGTTTTAATTGAATAGCGGAATAGAAAATATGATCAAAAAGAAAGTGTATGTATCTCACACGTACACCACCACACTAGGCCCCAATTACTATTGTTTGTACCCCTAAAAGGATGGTTGAGGAGTAGGAGGAGGAGTATGGAACAGGCAGCATCCTCAAATCTTCAGAAGTATGAGATGAACCCCAAAAACTTGGAAAGGTGGATCTCACACGTACCGACACAGACTATCACGCAATTTAATTGATCCCCAAAGGTTTTAATTGAATAGCGGAATAGAAAATATGATCAAAAAGAAAGTGTATGTATCTCACACGTACACCACCACACTAGGCCCCAATTACTATTGTTTGTACCCCTAAAAGGATGGTTGAGGAGTAGGAGGAGGAGTATGGAACAGGCAGCACCCTCAAATCTTCAGAAGTATGAGATGAACCCCAAAAACTTGGAAAGGTGGATCTCACACGTACCGACACAGACTATCACGCAATTTAATTGATCCCCAAAGGTTTTAATTGAATAGCGGAATAGAAAATATGATCAAAAAGAAAGTGTATGTATCTCACACGTACACCACCACACTAGGCCCCAATTACTATTGTTTGTACCCCTAAAAGAATGGTTGAGCAGTAGGAGGAGGAGTATGGAACAGGCAGCACCCTCAAATCTTCAGAAGTATGAGATGAACCCCAAAAACTTGGAAAGGTGGATCTCACACGTACCGACACAGACTATCACGCAATTTAATTGATCCCCAAAGGATTTAATTGAATAGCGGAATAGAAAATATGATCAAAAAGAAAGTGTATGTATCTCACACGTACACCACCACACTAGGCCCCAATTACTATTGTTTGTACCCCTAAAAGGATGGTTGAGCAGTAGGAGGAGGAGTATGGAACAGGCAGCACCCTCAAATCTTCAGAAGTATGAGATTGTGTTCACTGTACCCCACAAAGATTGTGTTCACTGCACCCCACAAAGATTGTGTTCACTGCACCTCAAAAAGGATTTTGTTCACTGCACCCCACAAAGATTGTGTTCACTGCACCCTAAAAGGATTTTGTTCACTGCACCCCAAAAAGATTGTGTTCACTGTACCCCCCAAAGATTGTGTTCACTGCACCCCACAAAGATTCTGTTCCCTGTACCCCACAAAGATTGTGTTCACTGCACCCCAAAAAGATTGTGTTCACTGCACTCCAAAAAGGATGTTGTTCACTGCACCCCAAAAAGGATTTTGTTCACTGAACCCCAAAAAGATTGTGTTCACTGCACCCCACAAAGGATTTTGTTCACTGCACCCCAAAAAGATTGTGTTCACTGCACCCCAAAAAGATTGTGTTCACTGTACCCCCCAAAGATTGTGTTCACTGCACCCCACAAAGGATTTTGTTCACTGCACCCCAAAAAGATTGTGTTCACTGTACCCCCCAAAGATTGTGTTCACTGCACCCCACAAAGATTCTGTTCACTGTACCCCACAAAGATTGTGTTCACTGCACCCCACAAAGGATTTTGTTCACTGCACCCCAAAAAGATTGTGTTCACTGCACCCCAAAAAGGATGTTGTTCACTGCACCCCAAAAAGGATTTTGTTCACTACACCCCAAAAAGATTGTGTTCACTGCACCCCACAAAGATTGTGTTCACTGCACCCCACAAAGGATTTTGTTCACTGCACCCCAAAAAGATTGTGTTCACTGTACCCCCCAAAGATTGTGTTCACTGCACCCCACAAAGGATTTTGTTCACTGCACCCCAAAAAGATTGTGTTCACTGTACCCCCCAAAGATTGTGTTCACTGCACCCCACAAAGATTCTGTTCACTGTACCCCACAAAGATTGTGTTCACTGCACCCCACAAAGGATTTTGTTCACTGCACCCCAAAAATATTGTGTTCACTGCACCCCAAAAAGGATTTTGTTCACTGCACCCCAAAAAGGATGTTGTTCACTGCACCCCAAAAAGATTTTGTTCACTGCATCCCAAAAAGATTGTGTTCACTGCACCCCAAAAAGATTGTGTTCACTGCACCCCACAAAGGATTTTGTTCACTGCACCCCAAAAAGATTGTGTTCACTGCACCCCAAAAAGGATTTTGTTCACTGCACCCCAAAAAGGATGTTGTTCACTGCACCCCAAAAAGGATTTTGTTCACTCCACCCCAAAAAGATTGTGTTCACTGCACCCCACAAAGATTGTGTTCACTGCACCCCAAAAAGGATTTTGTTCACTGTACCCCCCAAATATTGTGTTCACTGCACCCCACAAAGATTCTGTTCACTGTACCCCACAAAGATTGTGTTCACTGCACCCCACAAAGGATTTTGTTCACTGCACCCCAAAAAGATTGTGTTCACTGCACCCCAAAAAGGATTTTGTTCACTGCACCCCAAAAAGGATGTTGTTCACTGCACCCCAAAAGGATTTTGTTCACTGCACCCCAAAAAAATTGTGTTCACTGCACCCCACAAAGATTGTGTTCACTGCACCCCACAAAGGATTTTGTTCACTGCACCCCAAAAAGATTGTGTTCACTGCACCCCAAAAAGGATTTTGTTCACTGCACCCCAAAAAGGATGTTGTTCACTGCACCCCAAAAAGGATTTTGTTCACTCCACCCCAAAAAGATTGTGTTCACTGCACCCCACAAAGATTGTGTTCACTGCACCCCAAAAAGGATTTTGTTCACTGCACCCCAAAAAGATTGTGTTCACTGCACCCCACAAAGATTGTGTTCACTGCACCCCAAAAAGGATGTTGTTCACTGCACCCCACAAAGATTGTGTTCACTGCACCCCACAAAGATTGTGTTCACTGCACCCCACAAAGGATTTTGTTCACTGCACCCCAAAAAGATTGTGTTCACTGCACCCCAAAAAGGATGTTGTTCACTGCACCCCAAAAAGATTGTGTTCACTGCAGCCCAAAAAGATTGTGTTCACTGCAGCTCACACACAGAAAAATGGATGTGGATCACTGACACCTGCCTATCTCCTATCCCACACCACACAGCAATATCGATTGTAGTTTGTAGAACACAGTTTCCCTAAAATTCAGCAGCAGCCTCTCCCTAACAGGATTGAGAAGAAATCGTAGATCGGGACTAAGTGCAGACCCCACACAGCAATATCGATTGTAGTTTGTAGAACACTCTGACCCTAAAATTCAGCAGCAGCCTCTCCCTAACAGGATTGAGAAAAGATCGTAGATCAGGATTGAGTGCAGACCCCACCCCCCACACAGCAATATCGATTGTAGTTTGTAGAAGACACTGACCCTATAATTCAGCAGACTCTATCCCTAAAATGCCTACAACTCGCCCTGCCTAAACACTCCGACCTGTCCCTCAATTCTATCCAGACACAAATGTTTTTTTCCTGCCTGTCTTTCCCTAATCAGCAGCCAGCACGTTGATGTGTGCTCTGTCCCTGATCTAAGCAGCAGAATGAAGACGCTGCGGCTGCCTGGAACTTATAAAGACTTGGTCACATGCTTCAGACGGCCAATCACAGCTACTGAGACATTTGCAGGCATAGCTGGGATGGATTAAGGCACACCAGTTAAACGATTGTTGATTGGCTGTTTGAAAGCCCGCCATGAAAAGAGCGCCAAAGCATGCAAAACCCGAAAATAAAACGACCGAACACGGATTTTTACCCGAACATACAGTAAAGTGTCCGTGTCCGTGTTCGGGTACAAAAAATCCAATTATTCGGTACGAACACGAATAATACAGTCCGTGTTCGCTCAACACTAATGATGAGTCATTGAGGTTGGGAATGGTATCTCAGCATGTCTCTTACATGACTACTGAAGTGGAATATTTCTGCAGCTGAAAATCCACACCATACATGAAACGCAGGAGCGCTACAACGTCACACATCCCGTGTCCCGACATTGGCCCACTGCGCTGTCTATCATAGGAGGCGGGACTTCCTATGACAGCAGCCACTCATCCTTCCTTCTGCTCGCCCGGCCCGCCCCCCTCATCTTCCTTTCAGCGCTGCCCGGTTTTTTTTTCCCACTATATCGGCGTATAACACGCACTGGTGCTTTGCCCTCCATTTTTAGGAGGAAAAAGTGCGTGTTATACGCCGATAAATACGGTATATACTGGAATTTATGCAGCTTTTACTTTCTGAGTGCCTATCTCAATTCTTGAAGTGCTAAAATGGCAGGGCAGTACAACCAAAAAATTACCCCTTTTTGGAATTTTCTGTTAGGCATGTTGAGCCCATTGAATATAATTTTTTTTTTTGTCACGTGTTTATAAAATGACAAAAAAAAATAACACCCCAAAATACATTCTGCCGCTTCTCCTGAGTATGGGGATACCCCATGTGGGAGACTTTTTGGCAGTCTAGCCGTGTACAGGACCCTGAAAACCAATCACCGATCACCACCTTCAGGCTTTCTAAGGGCATACAGTAAATTGTTGATGTCACTCCTCACTACCTATCACAGTTTCGGAGGCCACGAAATGCCAAGATAGCACAAACCCCCCCAAAATTACCACTTTTCAGAAAGTAGACCCCCTAAGCTATTTGCTGAAAGGTATGTTAAGTCCATGGAATATTTTATATTTTGCCACAAGTATCGGGAAATTACTTGTTACTTAAATTATATATTGCTCACACATTCCATGGATATATGTGAAATGACACCCCAAAATACATTCTGCTGCTTCTCTTGAGTATAGGGATACCCCATGTGTTAGACTTTTTGGCAGTCTAGCTGCGTACAGGACCCAGAAAACCAATCACTGCCTTCAGGCTTTCTAAGGGCGTAAATTGTTGGTTTCACTCCTCACTACCTATCAGTTTCGGAGGCCACGAAATGCCAAGATAGCACAAACCCCCCCCCCCCCCCCAAATGACCCCTTTTTAGAAAGAAGACACCCTCTATTTGTTGGGAAGCATTTTGAGTATTTTGCAGATGTTGCTTTTTGTCACAGCGTTTTGAATATTGAAAAAAGAAAAAAAAAAATTCCTTTTCTTTCTTCATTTTCCAAAACAAATGAGAGCTGCAAAATACTCACCATGCCTCTTAGCAAATACCTTGTGTCTGGCCTTATGGGAAATTAAGTACGGTGCCATCAGCTGGTCATTGAAGTCCACCCCTCTCATATTAAGGTTGTATTCATGGACACAGAGGGGCTTCTCAACAACACCAGTCGCAGTTGCAATTTGGACTGTCGTATCTGCGTGAATGGAGGACAGAACGAAAACATTCCGTGTGTCCCTCCATTTCACTGCAAGCAGTTAATTACACTTCAAGCAGGCTCTTCCCCCCCCCCCCCCCCTCTAATTTGGGAATCTACAAGCCGTTGGGGGAAGCCCGGTGATTGGTTAGCACGGTGTCACATGCACCAATTCCAAAATCAAAAACGTGACTTAACAGTAGCACGCTTGTGTAATAATTGTCCACGTATAAATGGTACCCCTTTCCGAATAAGGGTGACACCAAGTCTCAAACAATCTTGCCACTGCTCCCCATGTAGTCAGGGCAGTTGGGGGGCTCCACATTGCTATCTTTTCCCTCGTAAACACTGAAACTACATGTATAGCCAGTGGCTCTGTCACAGAGCTTATACATCTTGACCCCGTATCTGGCACGATTGCTGGGGAGAAACTGTTTGAAAGCAAGACGGTCAGAAGATTTAATCAGGGATACATCAATGCAGACTGGTTGTTGAGGCATATACAAGGCTGCAAACTTCTGCCATGGCAGCAGAGAACACGGGCACAGTGGTGTATTTAGGTTTTGTGCTGCCCTAGGCCTGACTATACTTGGGCACCCCCTAATTTAAATATGACCCACCCCTTCCCATAAAGACCACACCCCTTCCTGTTACCCGCCCTGTCCTCTGTAAACCACAGACTACAACCACAGTCTATCAGTGCCCTTCAGTGCAGCCTCATCAGTGCCCATCAGTGCAGCCTCATCAGTGCCCATCAATGCAACATATCAGTGCCCATTAGGACAGCATATCAGTGCTGCCTTGTGCCCATCAGTTGCCCATCAGTGCAGCACATCAGTTGCCCATCAATACAGCATATTAGTTGCCCATCAGTGCAGCATAACAGTGCTGCCTTATCAGTGCACCTCATCAGTGCCACATCATCAGTGCAGCCTTATCAGTGCAGCCTTATCAGTGCCTATTAGTACAGCCTTATGTCACTGGATTAGTATGATTACTCCTTTCTTTTAAGATATTTGGACTTGTGTTTGCTGCCACTGATTGTAATCATAGGATTATTTCACTTATTTGTATAATGATTAGGAAGTCCATAGTCATTATACAAATAAATGAAATAATCAGTGGCAGCAAACGCAAGCCTAAATATCTTATAAGATAGGAGCAATCTTACTAACCCAGTGAACTTTTGCGATAGTACATATGAGGTGAGCAGGTCCAAAATATTATTGCCATCATATACAATTAAAAGTCTTAACTGTATACGATGCAATATCCTCGCTCAAGGACAAGAATGTTTAAAGAAATTAAATTATATTATTGACATGATGCCTGCCATACCTGGGGGCGGAGGAGGGTAGGCGGAGCATTAGGCTGCAGTGCCACACTTATCAGAATGGGTGGCTGTCGGGCCAGTTGTATTAATTGTGGTCGGTGGCCTGTAGTCTGTCCGAATGTCCTCACCCGCCCGTAATAGGTAGCAATGTGACAGCTTTATGGGGGTGCCAGACTGATTTGCCTCTTGGACCATGCCCTCTGGCCCAATTCGCCGCATAAGACTGGCACTATACTAAAAGTGTAGCGCAAGCCGGCGGGGACCCTTTTCGTGTGGGAGCTGGGAGGAGGCTGTTTTTTTTTTGTGCGGGGTGTGCTTTTTTGCTGCCCCCCCTGCAAAGTGCTGCCCTAGGCTTGGGCCTTGTTGGCCTAGGCCAAGATACAGCACTGCACGAGCATATGGTGAATTGGGTCCGTGGACCAATATGACCGCAACTCACTCTTTTTTTTAATGCCCATGGGGAGGGATAGGTTCAGAAAGGTTTTACATTTGGACACAGTGATTTGTTTCCATGCAAATTCTCTGGCAAGGGTCAAATTTGGATTTGCAGGGATGAATTGATCGGCATATAAATTGCTTTGGTCCACAATAGATCTGTAAAGATCTTTGTGAAAAACAGCTCCTAAAAACCAAGGGTAGTAAAATCGGCTGTTTCCACCTGAATTCCGGTTTGGCCAGTGAATGGGGGAAGTACGGGCACTGTGGAAGGGGTGGGATCCCAATCAGGATTAGCAAGCGCATCAGGAAGGACACTATGGAGCCTACAGGCCTGTCTTTGAATACTTGGTGGCTGTGTGGCACTACTTGTGCTAGCCACCGCACCAGCTTGAACTGCACTTATGGGACTCGCCACGTCACCAAGTGTTACTGCAGTGCTGGTTTGACTATGACCAGGATGTACTAGGCTGCTGCGGCTTGCCAGTTCACCAGAAGGTTGAGTGGCACTAGTACCAACACTCTGCTGCATACGAGAACCCTGTGGTTGTTGTACCTCAGCAACAGAAGAACTGGGTCGGGTATGCCTGACCTTAGCAGCGTCCCCCACGCCCCCCCCCCCCCCCCAGTCCTGCACACAACCAATGTATGGGTACGGCGATTCACGCAGCCGAGCTACCTTGCCGCAGTATATCAGTGGCGGACTGTCGGCAACTGGTTAATCTGAAGATGCTAGAATGATATAACATTTTGTCTCTTTATGAAACTGATGTGGAATGTTTACAATCATAGTGCTTTGTTGGTCTTTCAAAAGTTTGCTAGCTTTACAAAACTCCAAAGGGTTTGCAGCTGTCTTTACTTTGGAAAATCTAATGATATCCAACACCCAAAAAAATGTAACCCTTTTCAAATATAAATATATATATATACAGTATCTCACAAAAGTGAGTACACCCCTCACATTTCTGTAAATATTTTATTATATCTTTTCATGTGACGACACTGAAGAAATTACAACTTTCTTCAGTTCTGACACATGAAAAGATATAATAAAAAATATTTACAAAAATGTGATGGATGTACTCACTTTTGTGAGATACTGTATATACACTGTATGCACAATTGTAGAAAAAAAAAAAAAATTTATTGAACAATTGAAACACTACAAACAAAGCTCAATATGCAATACACTACATGGATATGCATCAGGGCACGACATGAATAGTTACCCTTAGACCCCGTTCACACTGGGGCGACCTGTCAGGCGACCTGGTCGCCTGACAGGTCGCCGTAGGTTCGCCTGCCATAGAGAAGCTGTGGACCCTTTCTAATAGGAGCGACACAAGTCGCTCCGACTTAGAAAAAGGGTCCGGAGCTTCTTTGGGGCGACCTGGAGCGACCTGCATTGACTTCAATGTTATGAAGTCCGTGCTCCGAGGTCACGGTGCGAGCTGCGCACCGCGACCTGTGAGGTCGCCCCGGCAAGTAGCGTCGCCCCAGTGTGAGCGGGGTCTTATCTACACCTGCAGTTTGTGAATCACAACACGAGGACCATCCAGGCTAAGGAAAAACAAAAGGAAGAGCATTCACAAGTGTACCCTAATGCAGGAGCCTACCCACTAATATTATCTCCTATATACATGCATTGTCAAAGACACAAGATGTTACAACTTGAAAACAGTGCACAAAATGGCACAGTGATATTGCTTCATCAAAAATTTGCTAAGGCTAGGTTCGCACCCATGTAGGTTGCAGTTGATGCCTTTTTTTTTTCAGCGCATTTTGCGGTGCGTTTTGCATTTTTGCACCACTGATTTTTTATGCATTTTTGATGCGCTTCACTTTTTTCCGCTAATAGGTAAGTATAACAGTTCTGTTCATGGAGTGCCACTTTGATGCAACTTTAATGCAACCTTACACTCTCTGGCACTCAAGTCAAGTAGAAGTAGTGCAAGGATCTTTTATGTCCAAAGTTGCATGTTGGGTTAGGTACTAGGGTCAGGGATAAGGATTAAATGGTAGGGTTAGGATTAGGATTAGCAGTAATCATTAGCAGTAATCATTAGGATTAGTGCTAATCGTTAGGGTTAGCAGTAATCATTAGGGTTGGGGTTAACGGTAATTGTTAGGGTTAAGAATTACCGATAACCCTAACAATTAACCCTAATTACCCTTAGATCTAACCTTAACGTTTAACCCTAGCCCTTAACCCTAATATGCAACTTTGGATACATAAAGGTTCCTGCACTACTTTTATGTGACTTTGATGGGACTTGAGTGCCAGAGAATTCAAAGTTTCATAGAAGTCGCATTCCGTTGACAGAGCTGCCATACTTTCCGATTGGCCAAAAAAAAAAATGAAAAAAGGATTAAAAAACGAAATACTTGCGTTTTAGGTGCAGGTCCATTGAAGTCTATTACACAGAAAATGCAATCTGCTGCAGGAAAAAAAGTCCCTGATCCTTTCCAGAAAACACACCAGCTCAAAACTCAGATGTGAACTAGATCGATAGGAAACCATGCTAAATGGACTGTAGTGCATTTCTGCAAAACATAAAAAGTACTAAAAAAAAAGCATAGGTGTGAACCAAGGGTAAATGTTCACCAATGGACTATCTAATTATCAGTCTGTATAAATGTGCTAAGTTTTCTAATTTGTATACATTACCTTTCAATTATTTTCTTTCAGCATAGCGTTACCCATTGCAGAACACCAGGGAAATATAGAAGAGGAAAACAACAATTCTTCTGGTAGATGTAAGTAATCTTCTTGTATGTTTATTTTACATATAAATATATATAGCTCCAATTCCTAAGCCTTCAGACCTCAGATTAGTTTAATTTCAGCATTATCAGACAGGTAGGGGTTCGTCTTTTATACCTATTGCAGCTGTTGGTTCCTCTAGGTCTAGGAGAAGGAAGAAAATAGGCCAGACCTGTTTCTTTTTTTTTAGGTAATGACGTCCGCAGCTGCAGGGAGGCTTATGCTCAAACTAGGTGGAGGGTCAGCATTAAAACATTAGTGATGTTAGGTGAGCCTATGAAATATCATGGAGGTTTGTGAGCAATTTGTGCAGAGAGGCATATGTAAGCTGGGGAACAGGTAGCAGGTACAAAGCTCCCTGGGATATGCAGTTTCTCAGGCACAGATACCTAATCCAGTGAGGTAGTGACAAACAGTGTGGTAGTTATCTGTGGTATTTACAAGTTCTCAATACAAGTGCTGTACAGTGTTTCCGAAAACAAACAGGAACAAAAATAGCAAAACAAAAACCTAGTCGTGTCTCGGCACTAACTATACAAAATATACTGGTCCTAACTACCAGGCTTAAAAATATCCTTGGAGAAATCGGGGGAGTACAGCACTGGCTATGGAAAGACTCCTCTGCCTCTGGGGACCATTTAACCATTACGGAGTCTTTCCCTTTCGTAAGGTTAGTCAGTGGGGCAGCTAGAGTTGCAAAATTTGGGATAAACGTTCTATAGTAGCCCGCAACCCCAAGAAAGGCCCTGACCTGCTTCTTGTTTACAGGACTTGGCCAGTCTTGGATGGCTTCTTCTTTGTTTAATTGGGGTTTTATGACTCCTCGATCAATAGTGTAGCCCAAATACCTGGCTTTCTCTAAACCAATTGTGCACGTTTTTGGATTCACTATAAAACCTTCTTTGAAAAGGAAATCTAAGACTGCCTGGACCTGGGCAAGTGAGACTCCCAGTCAGTGCTATGTACCACTATGTTGTTCAGATAGGCTGCTGCATACTGGTGGTGAGGTCTTAGGGTCCTGTCCATGGCCCTCTGAAATGTCACAGGGGCATTTTGCAACCCAAAAGGCATATTTTTGAACAGAAACGAACCCTCTGAGGTCACGAACACAGTCTTTTCTTTGGCACTATCAGTCAGGGGTATTTGCCAATATCTTTTGGTCAAGTCCAAAGTGGTCAGATAGCGGGCCTTGCCAAGTCGGTCTATAAGTTAGTCTAACCTGGGCATTGGGTACATGTCAAACTTTGTCACTGCATTAAGCTTTCTGAAGTCATTACAAAACCTCCAAGTACCATAGAATTTTGGGACTAATACAATGGGGCTAGACCAGTCATTATTGGATTACTCAATGACATCTAGCTTCAGCATCCTTTTAAATTCATCACTGATGTCCTTTTTCCTAGCTTTTGGAATTCGGTATGGTTTGAGCTTGACATGGACCCCAGGTTCAGTAACAATATCATGCTGAACCGCTGAGGTTGTACCAGGTAACTGAATATTTCCCTCTATTCCTTATTGGGAACTCTCTAGCTTACTTTCTTTTAATAATAAGACAGGGTGTCTGCAATCGTGACCTCAGAGACCAAAGGGGACTCAGTACCCCTAGGCGTTACAGTGACAGACCTCACAGTCAATGCCAGCCTATCCTTCCAAGGATTTAACAGGTTTATGTGGTTTATCTACTCAGGCTTCATATACCTGGTTGATATACCTTATAATTGACCTTGACACTTTCAGCTACTTCAAAGGGACCCTGCCACTTAGCCAGGAACTTGGTTTCAATAGTGGGAACTAACAACAGAACCCTGTCACCAGCTGAGAAAATAGGGAGTCGGGCCCCCTATTGTATATTCTCTGTTGGGCTGCTTGGGCCTGCAGTAAGTGTTCTTTTACCATAGGCATGATTGCTGAAATCCTGTCCTGCATTTGAGCGATATGCTCAATTATACTTTTGTGGGGTGTCTGCTCCCCTCCCAGGTTTCCTTGGCTATGTCTAAAAGTCCCCGAGGATGTCTCTGATAAAGCAACTCAAATGGAGAGTACCCCGTAGAGGACTGGAGTACCTCCCTGATGTCAAACATCAGGTATGGAGTCAGGAAGTCCCATCCTTGTCAACCACCTTTTTTTACACACTCTTTAGTGTTTTAATGTAATGTTCCACCAAGCCATCAGTTTGAAGGTGGTATACAGAGGTTTGCAAGTGTGTCAACTTAACCACTTAAGCCCCGGAGGATTTGGCTGCTAAAGGACCAGACCCCTTTTTTCAACTTGGCACTTCGTGACTTTAACTGATAATTGCTCGGTCATGCAATGCTGTACCTAAACGAAATTTACGTCCTTTTTTTCCCACAAACAGAGCTTTCTTTTGGTGGCATTTGATCACCTCTGCGCTTTTTATTTTTTGCGATATTAATAAAAAAAGAGCGAAAATTTTGCAAAAAAATGACATTTTCAACTTTGTCTTTTAAAAAATATCCAATATACTCAATTTATGTCATTTTTTTTGGCCAAAATATATTTAGCTACATGTCTTTGACAAAAAAAAAATCAATGAGCGTATTTTTATTGGTTTGCGCAAAAGTTATAGCGTCTACAAACTATGGTGTAAATACTGAAATTTACGAAGCTTTAATTTCTGACTGCCTATCTCATTTCATGAAGTGCTAAAATGGCGGGGCAGTACAAAACCCCCCCAAACTACCACTTTTTGGAAAGTAGACATCCTAAGGAATGTTCTGAGAGGCATGTTGAGCTCATTGAATATTTTATTTTTTTGTCACAGGTGTTTGAAAAATGACTAAAAAAATTTTTTTTTTTTTTTTTACACAAAGTTGTCATTGAAATGATATATTGCTCACACATGCCATGGGTATATGTGTAATTACACCCCAAAATATATTCTGCTGCTTCTCCTGAGTACAGGGATACCACATATGTGAGACTTTTTGGGAGCGTAGCTGTGTACGGGAGCCGGAAAACAAATCACCACCATCAGAATTTCAAAGGGCGTACATTTTTCATTGCATTTTCTCACTACCTATAACGGTTTAGGAGGCCCTGAAATGTCAAGATACCACAAAACCCCCCCAAATGACCCCATTTTGGAAAGTAGACACCCCAAGCTGTTTGCTGAGAGGCATGGTGAGTCCATGGAATATTTTATATTTTGCCACAAGTTTCGGGAAAATTACAATTTTTTTTTTTAATTTTTTTTTTTTACACAACGTTGTCACTAAAAGATAAATTTCTCACACATGACATGGGTATATGTGGAATGACACCCCAAAATACATTCTGCCGCTTCTCCTGAGTATGGGGATGCCCCATGTGTGAGACTTTTTGGGAGCCTAGCTGTGTACAGGACCGCGAAAACCAATCAACACTCTCAGGTTTTCTAATGGCGTAAATTGTTCATGTCACCTCTGCACTACCTGTCGCAGTTTCGGAGGCCCTAAAATTCCAAGATAGCACAAAACCCCCCCCAAATGACCCCATTTTGGAAAGTAGACACCCCAAGCTATTTGCCGAGAGGCATGGTGAGTCCATGGAATATTTTATATTTTGCCACAAGTTCCGGGAAATATATATATATATATATTTTTTTTTTTTTTTACACAAAGCTGTCAGTAAATGATATATTGCTCACACATGCCATGGGTATATGTGAAATGACACCCCAAAATACATTCTGCTGCTTCTCCTGAGTACAGGGATACCCCATGTGTGAGACTTTTTTGCAGTCTAGCCGAGTACAGGACCCCGAAAACCAACCTCCACTTTCAGGCTTTCCAAGGGCGTAAATTGTTGATTTCACTCCTGACTACCTATCACAGTTTCGGAGGCCCTAAAATTCCAAGATAGCACAAAACCCCCCCAAATGACCCCATTTTGGAAAGTAGACACCCCAAGCTGTTTGCTGAGAGGCATGGTGAGTCCATGGAATATTTTATATTTTGCCACAAGTTCCGGGAAATATATATATATATATATATTTTTTTTTTTTTTACACAAAGCTGTCAGTAAATGATATATTGCTCACACATGCCATGTGTATATGTGAAATGACACCCCAAAATACATTCTGCTGCTTCTCCTGAGTACAGGGATACCCCATGTGTGAGACTTTTTTGCAGTCTAGCCGAGTACAGGACCCCGAAAACCAACCTCCACTTTCAGGCTTTCCAAAGGCGTAAATTGTTGATTTCACTCCTGACTACCTATCACAGTTTCGGAGGCCCTAAAATTCCAAGATAGCACAAAACCCCCCCAAATGACCCCATTTTGGAAAGTAGACACCCCAAGCTGTTTGCTGAGAGGCATGGTGAGTCCATGGAATATTTTATATTTTGCCACAAGTTCCGGGAAATATATATATATATATATATATATTTATTTTTTTTTTACACAAAGCTGTCAGTAAATGATATATTGCTCACACATGCCATGGGTATATGTGAAATGACACCCCAAAATACATTCTGCTGCTTCTCCTGAGTACAGGGATACCCCATGTGTGAGACTTTTTTGCAGTCTAGCCGAGTACAGGACCCCGAAAACCAACCTCCACTTTCAGGCTTTCCAAGGGCGTAAATTGTTGATTTCACTCCTGACTACCTATCACAGTTTCGGAGGCCCTAAAATTCCAAGATAGCACAAAACCCCCCCAAATGACCCCATTTTGGAAAGTAGACACCCTGAGCTATTTGCAGAGAGGCATGTTGAGTGTTTTGCAGATCTCACTTTTTGTCACAAAGTTTTGGAAATTGAAAAAAGAGGAAAAAAAATGCATTTTCCTGTTTTTTCTTCATTTTCCAAAAAAAATGAGAGCTGCAAAATACTCACCATGCCTCTCAGCAAATAGATTGGAGTGTCTACTTTGCAAAATTGGGTCATTTGGGGGGGTTTTGTGCTATCTTGGAATTTTAGGGCCTCCGAAACTGTGATAGGTAGTCAGGAGTGAAATCAACAATTTACGCCCTTGGAAAGCCTGAAAGTGGAGGTTGGTTTTCGGGGTCCTGTACTCGGCTAGACTGCAAAAAAGTCTCACACATGGGGTATCCCTGTACTCAGGAGAAGCAGCAGAATGTATTTTGGGGTGTCATTTCACATATACCCATGGCATGCGTGAGCATTATATCATTTACTGACAACTTTGTGTTAAAAAAAAAAAAAAAAATTATTTTCCCGAAACTTGTGGCAAAATATAAACTATTCCATGGACTCACCATGCTTCTCAGCCAATAGCTTGGAGTGTCTACTTTGCAAAATGGGGTCATTTGGGGGGGTTTTGTGCTATCTTGAAATTTCAGGGCCTCTGAAACTGTGACAGGTAGTCAGGGGTAAAATCAGCAATTTACGCCATTAGAAAACCTGAAGATGTGGATTGGTTTTCGGGGGCGCGTACACAGCTACGCTGCCAAAAAGTCTCACACATGGGGTATCCCTGTACTCAGGAGAAGCAGCAGAATGTATTTTGGGGTGTCATTTCACATATACACATGGCATGTGTGAGCAATATATCATTTAGTGACAACTTTCTGTAAAAAAACAACAAAAAAAAAAGAAATAATAATTTTCCCGACACTTGTAGCAAAATATAAAATATTCCATGGACTCACCATGCCTCTCAGCAAATAGCTTTGGGTGTCTACTTTTCAAAAAGGGGTCATTTGGGGGGTGTTTGAACTGTCCCGGCATTTTATGCTCAATCTTATCCACACATCACCCACTCTTCTAACCACTTGAAAACCAAGCCTTTTCTGTGCCTTTTTGTTTACATGAAAAAATATTTTTTTTTTACTAGAAAATTACTTTGAACCCCCAAACATTATATATTTCTTTAAAGCAGAGGCCCTATAGAATAAAATGGGGGATGTTGCAAATTTTTTTGTCACACGGTATTTGCGCACAGATTTTCCAAACGCAATTTTTGCGAAAAAAATACATTTTTTTTTAATTTATTGCACAAATACACTATATAATTCCAATTTTTTTGGTAAAATTTAAAAGATGATCTTATGCCGAGTTCATAGACACCTGACATGACATGCTTTAAAAATTGCGCACGCCTGCGCAGCGGCAACAACGTACGTACATTTTTAAAAACTTTAAAAGTCTCTACAGGTTACCACTTTAGACTTACAGAGGTGGTCTACTGCAAAAATTACTGCACTCGATCTGGCGATCGCGGCGATACCTCACATGCATGCTGAAATTGCGGTTTACATATGACACTAGACCAACGCTTGCGTGTGCCATTGCGTGCAAGCACGGGGGGAAAGGGGGGGGGCTCAATTTTTTTTTTTTTTTTTTTTTTTTTTGCTTTTTTATGTTATTTTGACACCTTTCCTTTAATTTTTTTTTTTTAAATCATTTTTATTGTTATCACAGTGAATTTAGATATCCCCTATGATAGCAATCGGTAGTGACAGGTACTCTTTTTTAAAAAAATTGGGGTCTTTTATACTCTAGATCTCTCCTCTGACCTTAATGTATCTGACCACGCCAAAATTGGTGTGATAAAATACTTTCCCAATTTCCCAATGGCCCTGTTTATTTCTGGCGAAAAAGAAGTCATGAAATGCTCGTAGCCTCCGGCATCTTAGGCCATAGAGATGATTGGAGCCATTCTAATCTTCAATTAGCTCTATGGTTAGATAACTGAACCACCGGCTGCACTCTCGGGTTAACCGGTGGGACAGGAGAGCCCGAGAAAAACCACGGAAGGCTGCGGAAGGCGGCGGTGGGGGGGGGGGAGACCCCTCCCACTGCATGTAAAAGCAGTCTAGCGGCCAATTACCTGCTAGGATTGCTTTTACATGTTAGCCGACCGCTGGCTGTAAAAAACGATACCAAGATGATGCCTAAATCTGCAGGCATCATCCTGGTACAACCACTCAAAGTCCAGCAACGTACCAGTACATTGCTGGTCCTTGTTTGGCATATAGGTTTTTTTTTTTTCATGCAGCCTGTGGGCTGAACGGAAAAAAAGAGAACCTATCAGAAATCAGCACAGGAATAATGCGTAGTATTACTCATCATTAACCGCCCAAACAACCACCCACTGAATTTAATGATGGGTATACACGACACTATCCACGTATACCAAAATAGGATTTTAACTGCAGTGCTGAAATCAGAAAATCACCACAGCTGCTATCAGCAAAGGTATCCATATATGCTGAGCGCAAACACTGTTTGTGTCAGAATATATAAAATCAATGCATGGTAGCCGACGAGGGACCTGCAAGAGAAACAGGTCACAAAAGAATGAAAAAACAAACAAAGTACATTAAAAAAAAGTACATTAGGAAGAGTAGGACATATAAAATGACTGACACAACAAAAGTTTTTGGATTCTCATCATTAACCGCCCAAACAACCACCCACTGAATTTAATGATGGGTATACACGGCGCTATCCACGTATACCAAAATAAGATTTTAACTGCAGTGCTGAAATCAGAAAATCACCACAGCTGCTATCAGCAAAGGTATCCATATATGCTGAGCGCAAACGCTGTTTGTGTCAGAATATATAAAATCAATGCGTGGTAGCCGACAATTACCTGCAAGAGAAACAGGTCACAAAAGAATGAAAAAACAAACAAAGTACATTAAAAAAAAGTACATTAGGAAGAGTAGGACATATAAAATGACTGACACAACAAAAAATTTTGGATTCTCATCATTAACCGCCCAAACAACCACCCACTGAATTTAATGATGGGTATACACGGCGCTATCCACATATACCAAAATAAGATTTTAACTGCAGTGCTGAAATCAGAAAATCACCACAGCTGCTATCAGCAAAGGTATCCATATATGCTGAGCGCAAACGCTGTTTGTGTCAGAATATATAAAATCAATGCGTGGTAGCCGACAATTACCTGCAAGAGAAACAGGTCACAAAAGAATGAAAAAACAAACAAAGGACATTGAAAAAAGTATAGTAGGAAGGAGTAGAAGGACATATAAAATTACTGACACCACAACAGTTTTTGGATCCTTTTATTTTACTTTCTAACTGTTCCTTTATTTCTTGATTTGGGAGGGAGTGCGATCTTGGGTCTCTCAAAATGTCGATGGACATCCAACATCCTTCGAGACCCTGTGTTTATGTGCCCTACACTGTGTCGTGCTGTACCCTACACTAATACTCCACTAGTGTATGGTAGCGCTCAAAACATTCCCCGATGCAGAGACCAGGATGGTCAGGACATTTGGGACAATAATAACGGGTGTCACGCCTAAATCCGCGCCTGCTACAGACACGACATCGTCTTTGGGGTCGTATTTGGGTAGGGGTACTCGGGAGGGCATAAGGAAAATGCCTCTCATGCAGCCGGCTCACTGCATCTGGAAGGGGAAGTTGGGCAGGCATGCCTCCTGGGTACAGGTAGGCAAGGATGACCGCTTCCTGGAATTCCCGGAAGGGTCCAGTTCGTCCTGACGCCCTGTATAGGACAAAGGCGTTCAGCATAGCCAATTGGAAAAGGTAAACAGACACTTTTTTGTACCAGCGTCTGGCTTTACGGGCAACTAAATACGGCGCCAAAAGCTGGTCGTTAAGGTCCACCCCTCCCATGTTAAGGTTATATTCGTGGACACAGAGGGGTTTCTCCATAACGCCAGTTGCCGTAGGGATTTGGACTGTCGTGTCTGCGTGAAGGGAGGACAGAACATAAACATCCCGTGTATCCTTCCACTTCACCGCAAGTAATTTGTCCGTTTTCAAGCAGGCTCTCGCCCCCCGACTAAGACGGGAATTTACAAGCCGTTGGGGGAAGCCCCGGCGATTAGGTCGCACGGTGCCACATGCGCCAATTTGTAAATCAAGCAGGTGACTAAATAGTGGCACGCTTGTGTAAAAATTGTCCACGTACAAATGGTACCCCTTTCCGGATAAGGGTGACACCAAGTCCCAAACAATCTTACCGCTGCTCCCTATGTAGTCTGGGCAGTTCGGGGGCTCCACAGTGCTATCTTTTCCCTCATAGACACGGAAATTAACTGTATAGCCTGTGGCCCTGTCACAGAGCTTATACAACTTGACCCCGTATCTGGCACGCTTGCTGGGGAGGTACTGTTTGATAGCAAGACGGCCAGTAAATTTAATCAGGGACTCGTCAATGCAGACAACTTGTTCGGGGGTAAACAAGGCTGCAAACCGCTGATTGAAGTGGTCTATGAGGGGCCGAATTTTGTGGAGCCGATCGTATGCAGGGTCTCCCCGAGGACGACAGATTTCATTGTCGCTGAAATGCATAAATCGCAGAATTTGCTCGTATCTCCCCCTGGACATGGAGGCAGAGTACATGCGCATATGGTGAGCTGGGCTAGTGGACCAATATAGCCGCAATTCACTTTGTTTAGTTATGCCCATGTGGAGGGAAAGGCCCAGAAAGATCTTAAATTCGGAAACCGTTATAGGATTCCAGCCGAATCGTCTGGCAAGGTGCGAATTTGGGTTGGCGGCGATAAATTGTTGAGCATATAAATTTGATTGATCCACAATAGATCTGAAAAGATCTTCCGTGAAGAACAGCTCAAAAAAGTTCAGGGGCGTAAAACCAGCTGTCTCCACGTGGATTCCAGGTTGGGCGGTGAATGGGGGAAGTACTGGCGCTGTAGAATCAGTGGGTTGCCAATTGGGATATGCCAGCGCATCAGGGAGGGCACTATGGGCTCTACGGGCCTGTCTTCGAATACGCGGTGGCTGCGGGCCACTACTTGTGCTAGCCACCGCACCAGCTTCAACTGCACTTAGGGGACTCGCCACGTCACCAGGTCTTACTGCAGTGCTGGTTGTACTAGGTCCAGGTTGTACTAGGCCGCTGGCGCTTGCCAGGTCGCCAGAAGGATGAGCGGCACTAGTACCCACACTCTGCTCCATACGAGCACCCTGCGATTCCTGCATTTCAACAACACCAGAATGGGGTCGGGTACGCCTGGGTCTAACAGGGACCCATCTGTCGTCGGAGCTGTCTGTCAGGGAGCCGCTGCTGTCATCTGGTTCGTATACTGACCCTGATTCTGCCGGTGAGGCTTCCCCATCGCTCTCACCTGACATGGTCATCATACTGTAAATAGCTTCATCACTGTACGAACGTTTAGACATTTTGGTAACTAAATTTACCCGTACAGTGATGCGACTCACAGGTAATAAAAGCACCTGGTTGTCGAAGACTATTTCAAGCGCTACCAAAAAAACTGCTAATGCTAGCAGGGATCAGGCCTGACTCTGCTAACACAGCGGTTTTGTGTCTTGTGTTTTTTGTAAGTGACAGTAATCTATTGATTACTACACTTACCTGGGTGAAAGGGTTAAACGCAGGTGCTGGCCGGAATCAGTGCTGATCGTGCAAACACCGCGTTTTGGGAACCCTAAACTATGGGGGCGCTAGTATAGCTCTGATCAGATCAGATATTGATCTGTTCAAACACTATACTAGAAATGGAAGTGTAGGTGCGTGCGTGCGTGTGTGGTGATCAAGGGGTTACTTCTAAACTATGCGCCGGGGATCTGGGGGGGGGTGGCGGGGACCCTAAACCTCCTTTGGGAAAGAAACTAGCTAGCTAGCGCAACCTCAAGTCACAATGACACCAATACAAAATACAGTAAAAACAGTATATTATGTGTGTATTAGTGCTAATGTGACAGAGGGTGTAGGGGTTAACGGGATGTGATCAGGGGGGGATCAGGGGTTTAAATCTTTATTGGGAGGGACTGGCGGGTATCCTAAGGATAAAAGGAACGGTGGCAAGCGCTAAACCTGGTCACAAGTCACACTTATACGGGTATATAGAAAATGCTATATACTGTATACAGTGTGCGTTGTGGCAGGGGGTGTAGGGGTGATCAGGGGGGGATCAGGGGATTAAATCTTTATTGGGCGGGTGGCGGGGACCCTAAACCTCCTTGGGACACAAACTTAGTCGCCTGCGCTAATTCTGATCACAATCACACTAATACAAAAATACAAAAACACAGTATATTACGTTTGTATTAGTGCTGATGTGACAGAGGGTGTAGGGGTTAACTAGCGGTGATCAGGGGGGGGTCAGGGGAGATCAGGGGCTCAAATCTTTATTAGGGGGGGGTGGCGGGTAATTCAAGTGGAAAAAAGGGGGTCGCAAGCGCTAGACCTGACCACAAATCACACTTATACGGGTATATAGCAAAATGCTATATACTGTATACGGTGTGTGTTATGGCAGGGGGTGTAGGGGTGATCAGGGGGGGGTCAGGGGCTTAAATCTTTATTGGGCGGGTGGCGGGGACCCTAAACCTTCTTGGGACAGAAACTTAGTCGCCTGCGCTAATTCTGATCACAATCACACTAATACAAAAATACAATAACACCGTATATTGCGTTTGTATTAGTGCTGATGTGACAGAGGGTGTAGGGGTTAACGGCGGTGATCAGGGGGGGGTCAGGGGAGATCAGTGGGTTAAATCTTTATTAGGGGGGGGTGGGGGGTAATTTGAGTGGAAAAGGGGGGGTCGCAAGGGCTACACCTGTTCACAAATCACACTTATACAGGTATATAGGTATATGCTATATGCTGTATATAGTGTGTGTTGTGTCAGGTGCTGTAGGGGTTAATTGGGGGGGCGATCGGGGGTGAAATGTGCCTATCTAAGTGTGTATGTACGTGCTTGGTGCTGTACTTACAATTAGATGTGCTCTCCTCTCACGCTGGATCCGAAAAGACCGTTGGGAGGGGAGGGCACATCTCCTCTAAGCCTGTGTTTACATTTCACAGGCTTAGAGGGAGATCTGATTGGGCAGGACCGATCAACAGGTCCAGACCAAAAATGATTGGCCTGGACCTGATGACTGATTGGTTCTGAACCCAATCGAGTCATCGGCGGGACCGCGGGTGCGCGCGCGCGCGCCAGAGCGGCGAAGGCTAGTGACGTACCGCTACGTCACTCTGCCTGGCCGGGGCTGACCGCCGCAGTATATAGTCGTGCGGCGGTCGGCAACCGGTTAACCACTTCCCGTCCGCCATAAAACAGAATGACAAAGTGGTTAAACTATCCTGACTAGGCGTCATTTGACGCCCAGCAGGATGCTTCACTAATGCACTCCCCCTGGGGCACGCACCCTGGCGATCAAGGATGACGAGTGTCCCTCGGACACAGCCAATCCCCGATCAGGGTAAACAGCCAATTAAATTTTTCCAATCACATTGGAAATCTTTCCAATCACAGCCCGTGCTGTTACCCGAGATCTTGGCTTCTTCTCCTCACACACTGATCGTAAGAGGAGAGCTAGGATCTGTGAATTACTGCCCCAATAAAGAGAACCTGTCACCAGAGATCTGTAAAACAGCCCATCTTGATCTGTCAAACAGGCCCGCTATCAGTGACCTGTCACACAGGCCTTCAGTACCGCCATCAGTGACCTGTCGCACAGTACCACCATCAGTGACCTGTCACACAGGCCTGCCATCAGTACTGCCATCAGTGACCTGTTACACAGGCCCGCCATCAGTACCACCATCAGTGACCTGTCGCACAGGCCTTCAGTACCGCCATCAGTGACCTGTCGCACAGTACCACCATCAGTGACCTGTCACACAGGCCTGCCATCAGTACTGCCATTAGTAGCGTCATCAGTGACCTGTCACACAGGCCCACCACCAGTACCTCCATCAGTACCCTGTCACACAGACCCGCCACCAGTATCTTCATCAGCGACCTGTCACACAGGCCCTCCATCAGTACCGCCATAAGTGACCTGTCACACAGGCCCGCCATCAGTGACCTGTCACACAGGCCGCCTTCAGTACAGCCACCATGTCCAAAAGATTTTTTTACATCTGAGGAGGCATATGCAATGCTTACTATGTTGGATAGTGAGAGCAGCAGGGAGCTCTCATCATCCGATTCTGGTTCGGAATTCGAGCCAGTAGAGAGTAGTGGATCGGAGACAGAATCAGAGGAGAAAACAGTCCTTCCTAAAAGAATAAGGAGAACAACAAGATCAGAAGACCTGCCTACCACCAGCAGCGCCATACGCCCCAACGGCACCATCACAAACAAACCTAGCCCCCAGGAAGAGGAGCCCAGTACCAGCACTGGAATAACAACCCAAACCCGAAGAATCCGGGCCCAAATCTACCATCCCGATGCCCTGGCAAGCCCCTTATGGTTATCTGCCAGCTCAGGGTCAGCTATAACCCCTCTTTCACCACACAGCCAGGTGTGCAGCCCAACACTACAAGTTTTTCGCTATTAGATTATATTATTATTATTATATTTATTTGCTTTTACCACAAGATTTGCTGCAGGATATGGTGGACCAAAGAAATCTTTTTGCAAAGCAATGTATTGCCCCCAACCCCAATTCATCCTACACCTGTATGTTCCATTGTTTATACTTTTCTACTCATGTGCAATCCATACCCTTTCATTTTATCCTCCATGTACATATTTATTACCATTTATTCTCTGATTCATTAAAATGTGATCTACATCGATCTGATTTTCTTTTATTTTTTGGATGTGATTATATTCATGTTAATCACTAAGGGCCACAACCTCACACAAAGTCCCAAACGTTTTGCTATTGTATGTTCCATTGGCAACGTCTCACACTAGACGAATTTAAATTGTTTTTGGGCCTTACATTTAATATGGGGCTTACAAAAAAACAAAAAACAAAGTGCATGCCTACTGGTCCACCCACCCCATCCACCACATGTCAATTTATTCTGCTGTCATGTCCAGGACACGCTATGACATGATTATGTGTTTCCTACATTTTAATGACAACTCACAGCGCCCCCCTCGAGATCATCTCCAACAGTAAAAGATTGTAAAATACGCCCCCTAATAAATTATTTTTCAAAGCGATTTGCTGAAGTGTCCCAGACCAAAATATTTGTGTGGACAAATTTCTTATCCACTTTACTGCCCGGCTGCACTTCAAACGGTATATTCCCAGTAAAAGAGAGCCAGGTACGGGTTCAACTGAATAAACTATGCAATAGAGCCACTGGATATGTATATGCCTTCCGCGTGTATGAAGGCCAAGACTCCCAGCTCCAGCCCCCTGAATGCCCAACATATATCGGAACCAGTGGGAAAATTGTCTGGGACCTGGCATACCCCCTGTTCAAAAAAGGCTATCATATGTATGTGGACAATTACTACACCAGCTTGCCCCTTTTTCGTCACCTGTACTGTGAAAAAACCCTGGCCTGCGGTACCGCCAGAAAAAATATCAAGGGATTCCCACAATATTTTGTAACAAAAAGGCTACCAGGGGGGGGGGGATCCGCATTTCTGAGGAATGAGGAAGGGTTGGCCATGAAGTGGAGGGACAAGAAAGGCGGGGATTCACAGAAGACGCGGCCCCATTGTAAATACTGAATGCATCCACGATTATAATCAGATGCTACAACCATATTTATCAACCCGAAAGTCCCGTTACTGGTATGAAAGTTGCATTTCATCTCTTTCATATGACCATGTTTATTTCGTATCTAAACTAATTATAATATCTTAAGCTTTGCAATTGCAATAAAAAAAAAAATCTAAATAAATCATATAAATACGAATTAATTGATTACTGCCAGTGCTGTACAAGGCCTTCCCCTCACTTCAAACTCCTAAATACAAAATGAGTACAGCGCAATACATACAGAGCTCATTTATCCCTAAGGGGGGACAGCGTACTTAGACTGGTAAAACAGGAGTCTAAAGCCCCGTACACACACGCAGATCGTCGTCATACAAACGTCGGCGGACGAAAGATCTGCCGATTGTATGCGTGTTAGTATGGTGCCTCCGACAGATGTCTGCACACAATCTGCGGACAAGAGTCTTTCTTGCAAACATGAAAATTTTTGTCTGCAGACACCAGAACGGACGATTGTTCGCCTGTCAGTACAGAAATCAGCCGACAGACCGCAGATTTGCAAGACTGGGCATGCTCAGAAAATAAAAAACACAGGGAAAGTTAACCATTACATGACATCACTTCTGCAGTCAGCTGAAGTCTGCGGACAAAATTCTTGTGCTGTCCTTGTGCTGTCTTTGCACTTTTCAACAGACACCGACATCCCGGGGAGAAAAGACGAACATTTGTATGACGACGATCTGCGTGTGTGTACGGGGCTTAAGCTGGAGGTAAGCTGCTAACAAACACCAGTGGTGGATTGTTCAAGCACTTGTTTTTTCAGTTGATTATTACAGAGGTGGCATGATTATCTTTATGTCTAGGATTGATTGAAGGACTACATATTTTTTTTGGACTTTTTTATGTTGACTTACTTTTAAACAGACACATTGTAATATGAATGTATTTAGATCATGTTATTTGTTTTTTTTTTTTTTTTTTTTTGTGTGTGGTTTAGACCTATTTAAACAAAGATGATTCGCGGTTGTTATGTTTTCACTTATGTAGCAATTTTTTGGTGCACTGAGATAATTATTTCCAAATAGAAGATTGCGCTGTACTCATTTTGTAGCTGTACTCATTTTGTATTTAGGATGTTTAATTTGTATGTCTCTTATCAAAAGTCACCAGAAAACCAACCCAGCACCCACCTCAAATACAGTGGGTATTTGATACACTGCAGATTTTGCAGGTTTTCCTACTTACAAAGCATGTAGAGGTCTGTCATTTTCATCATAGGTACTCTTCAACTGTGAGAGACGGAATCTAAAACAAAAATCCAGAAAATCACATTGTATGATTTTTTAAGTAATTAATTTGCATTTTATTGCATGACATAAGTATTTGTTTACCTACCAACCAGTTAGAATTCCGTCTCTCACAGACCTGTTATTTTTTATTTAAGAAGCCCTCCTGTTCTCCACTCATTACCTGTATTAACTGCACCTGTTTGAACTCATTACCTGTATAAAAGACACCTGTCCACACAATCGAACAGACTCCAACCTCTCCACAATGGCCAAGACCAGAGAGCTGTGTAAGGACATCAGGGATAAAATTGTAGACCTGCACATGGCTGGGATGGGCTACAGGACAATAGGCAAGCAGCTTGGGGAGAAGGCAACAACTGTTGGCACAATTATTAGAAAATGGAAGAAGTTCAAGATGATGATCAATCTCCAAGAACTGTGGGAAAAAAATTACAACTTCAAAAAACTCACCATGCCTCTTACAAAATACCTTGGATTGTTTACTTTCCAAAAAGGGGTAATTTGGGGGTCATTTGTACTGTCCTGGCTTGTTAATGTCTCAAGAAAATACATAGGCCCTTAGTACATCAGGTGTGATCAGATTTCACCATAGCTTGTAGACTCTATAACTTTCACGCAGACTAAATAATATACACTAATTTGGGCTATTTTTACCAAAGATATGTAACAGTATAAATTTTGGCCCAAATGTCTGAAGAAAAATGACTTATTAGCAAAATGTAACCAGTTCTGGACCGGAAAGATTTGCCCCCTTTATGACCAGGCCATTTTTTGAGATTCGGCACTGCGTTATTTTAATGGAAAATCACGCAGTCGCGTGACACTGTACCCAAATAAAATTTGTCCTTTTTTCCCACAAATAGAGCTTTCTTTTGGTGGTATTTGATTACCTCTGCAATTGTTTTTTTTTTTTTGCACTATAAAAAAAACCAGAGCGACAATTCTGGAAAAAAAAAAAAACAATATTTTTCACATTCTGCTATATAACCTTCCCAAAAAGAAATGTAAAAGTCAAATTTTTTCATCATTTTAGGTCAATTTGTATTCTGCTACATATTTTTGTTAAAGAAAAATTGCAATAAGCATATTTTGATTGGTTTGCGCAAAAGTTATCGCGTCTACAAAGTAGGGGAAAGATTTGTCATTTTTATGTTTTTTTTTTTTTTTTACTAGTAATGGCAGCGATCTGCAAATTTTAGAGAGACTGCGAGATTGTGGCGGACAGTTTGGACCCCTACCTGACCTTTTTGACACTTTTGGGCGTACCGGTGACATTACTACAGTAATCAGTGCTAAAAATATGCACTGTTACTGTAATAATGACATTGGCAGGGAAGGGGTTAAATGTAGGCCTAGGGTAGTGTTTACTAACTGTGGGGGGAGGGGCTTTTGAAATTACCATAGAGACCTGTGATCCTATATAGAAGGATCATAGGCGCTCTGTGATAATTTCAGAGAGGAGAACGGTCAGCTGTGTTTACAACAGCAGCCTGTCCTTCTCTCTCAGCGGGGAGCGATATCGGGTGGCTCGCCCCATAGCACCACGTAGTACTAATATGAGCTAAAAAAGTGGGGTTTTTTTGTCAAAATTTTAGCTTTTTTCGCCTATATCGCAAAAGAAAAAAAATAAACAGCGGTAATTTAATACCACCAAAAGAAAGTTCTATTTGTGTGAAAAAAAATTGATATGAAATTTGTTTGGGTACAGTTTAGCACGATTGAGTAATTGTCATTCAAAGTGTGAGAGTGCTGAAAGCTGAAAATTGGTCTGGGCAGGAAGGGGGCATAAGTGCTCTGTATTGAAATGGTTAAATACCTTGCACAGCTCCCTAGTTATTTGGGGCATGAATGGGGTTCCCTGGTCTGTAAGGACCTATTTAGGGATCCCAATACGATTTGAACATCATGAACAATTCTTTGGCAATGTTCCTAGCAGACGCGGTGCATAAGGGAACTGCCTCGGGATTAACGGGTAGCATAATCCATAAATACAAGAATATGTTGATGTCCCAGGGCAGACTTGGAGAGTAGACCCACAAGGTCCATGGCAATCCTCTCAAAGAGCACTTCAGTAATGGGTAGGGGCACTAAAGGACTTCAGAAGTGGGGTAGTGGGGCTGACATTTGACACAGGACAGGATTGCCAAAAATTCTCAATGTCTTTCTGTATCCCAATAAAATCTGCGTAACACTCTTTTAGTCGTTTTCTCAACGCCAAAATGACCTCCTAGCAAATGTCCATGGGCAAGTTCCAACACCGCTCGTCTTTAGTGCTTAGGGACAACCAACTGTTCAACCATTTCATCATTCTTTTTATTTACACGATACAGTAAATCCTCGTTGCTACTAAAATAAGGAAAACAGGGCATGTCCCCTGGTTTGACAGGTACCTCAATAACTATTACATATTCCAGGGCCCTGGCAAGGGCAGGGTATTTTCCGTGCTCGGTACCAACATTTTTCTTGTGCACATAAAGATCAGCAAACTCTAATGTAGCCTCAGGGTCAGCAGAAGGCTGCCCACTTTCTCTGGCTGTGGGGGCTTCCCCAGTCTCCTCTAGTTCTCCTGCCATAACAGAGAAAGAAAAGCCTTGGGATTCCTGAGGAGTCACGTGAACCCACATTGTCTATGCTGGCCAGGGATTCTGCCTCTGACTCAGCTACTGTGACCGAATCTGGACGATCCCACAGTTCCCAAAACTTGGGGAAATCCCTGCTAATCGTGGCCTCATGCGCTAACGGGTACAACTCCGACCAGATGAGTCACAGTAGATATGTCAAATTGAAACTTGAGCGTAGCTATAGGATACTCATGTACACAAATCTCAAACTTTTTTAGCATGAAAATTCACAGACTTAACCATATCGTCGTTAACCAAAGTAATCAAACTTCCTGAGTCCAGCAAGGCCATAATAGGCTTATTATTGACAGTCATTTGACACGTGCTTACCTAGACTTGGCGCTGCAGTGCATGAAACAGCAGCAAACACAAACTGGTGTCTGAAAGATACGTTACATTGCATAGGTTCATCTGTCAGTGGACAGTTCCTGACAACGGAAACACTCAGCTTTGCTGACAGGCCCTAGCTTCCCTTGTTTGGGATGCTAATCTTCAGACCTGGCACTAAAAATCCTCCCCTCTGTCTCTTTGCCATGCTTACCACCCACTTCCCCTTAGTCTTACCGGTTGCCTGGGGAGACTAAGGCTTTGGATGCAAAGTCTGTTCGGCTGTAGGGGTGGTGACCAGGCTCTCTGCAGCAAAGTACCGTTCCATGAGCTCCACCAGGTTGCCTGCCATCTTGGGGTCCCCTTGACTCACCCACTTCTGCAGGGGAATTGGTAGGGACCTCAGGAATTGGACCATAACCACACGCTCCACTATTTGTGGGCCAGGCAGGGACTCCAGCTGTAGCCATTTCCACACCGGGTGGATTTGGTAAAAAATCTGTGATCTTGGGGGCCTCTCATCTCGGAAGGACCAGCCGTCCGGCCCCCTAATCTGCATGCAGGGGCGCCGGACGCATGGAGTTCAATGGGGATTTTTTATTTTCACCACCTGATTAGAGCCAGAGGCTCTAATAGGGCGATGCAAAAGGTGGACCCGGGGCGCAGAGCAGTGCGTCCCGAGCCCACCCGTTGTGTGACAATCGCGAATGAAAATTCGCTATTGTCACACCGATCCTCCTCCTGGCCAATCAGGAAGCGCGTCCGATACGTGCTTCCTGATTGGCCGCAAGGCAAACCCCATGCCATTGGCCGAGGAGGAGGCGGGACCGGAAGGACTGGAGGAGACGCCTTGGGACCGAGCAGAAGAAGCCGTTCGGGGGACTAAAGAGGAGGCGATCGCCACCGATGCTGCTACAGGTAAGTAAGGGCGCACGCACGATGATCTCTACATTGGGGACATGTATACTGGTCACTGCATTGGAGGCACGCACGCTGATCTCTGCATTGGGGACATGTATACTGGTCACTGCATTGGAGGCACGCACGCTGATCTCTGCATTGGGGACATGTATACTGGTCACTGCATTGGAGGCACGCACGCTGATCTCTGCATTGGGGACATGTATACTGGTCACTGCATTGGAGGCACGCACGCTGATCTCTGCATTGGGGACATGTATACTGGTCACTGCATTGAAGGCACGCACGCTGATCTCTGCATTGGGGACATGTATACTGGTCACTGCATTATTGGAGGCATGTATACTGGTCACTGCATTGGGGGCATGTATACTGGTCACTGCATTGGAGGCACGAACGCTGATCTCTGCATTGGGGACATGTATACTGGTCACTGCATTGGGGGCATGTATACTGGTCACTGCATTGGGGGCATGTATACTGGTCACTGCCTTGGAGGCACGCACGCTGATCTCTGCATTGGGGACATGTATACTGGTCACTGCATTGGGGGCATGTATACTGGTCACTACATTGGGGGCACACACGCTGGTCACTGCATTGGGGGCATGTATGCTGGTCACTGCATTGGGGGCATGTATGCTGGTCACTACATTAGGGGCATGTATGCTGGTCACTGCATTGAAGGGGGCACGCACGCTGGTCACTGCATTGGGGGCATGTATGCTGGTCACTGCATTGGGGGCATGTACACTGGTCACTGCATTGGGGGCATGTACGCTGGTCACTGCATTAAAGGGGGCATGTATGCTGGTCTCTGCATTGGGGGCATGTACGCTGATCTCTGCATTGAAGGGGGCATGTACGCTGGTCACTGCATTGAAGGGGGCGTGTACACTGCTCACTGCATTGCAGGGGGCGTGTACACTGGTCACTGTGCATTGAAAGGGGGCACGCTGGTCACTGTACATTGAAAGGGGGCACGCTGGTCACTGTGCATTAATAGGGGGCACGCTGGTCACTGTGCGTTGAAAGGGGGCACGCTGGTCTCTCTGCATTGAAAGGGGGCACGCTGGTCTCTCTGCATTGAAAGGGGGCACACTATACCTTAATTACTGAAGGCCCCTTTCACACTTTTGCGACCTCAAAGTCACGCAATTTTTTACAGCGTTTTTTTTTTTGCTGCAAAGCAATGCCTATTACATTTTTCTGTTTGCGCCCCCCCCCCCCCCCCAAAAAAAAAATTTTGAGCACCAGCCGCCACTGTCCACAACCTCAGTCAGGGTTTTTCTATCCACTTTTGCAGCAGTGGCTAGCTGTTCAAACAGCCACTGTGTATGCTCCTGTACAGCAATCTGTTGGCACGGTGCCTTTGTTTGCTCCTATGCATTAGAGTTTGCTTGCTGTTCAGCATATGCTTGCTGCTGTGCAGTGTTAGACAACACCAACTGTTTAAAGATTTCCTCCATATTTAGTCAGCCAAGGTCCTGGCCCTTTAGGTAGTAACTTACTACAGCTGCCCTCCACCATATGTAAGCTGGGGAACAGGTAGCAGGTACAAAGCTCCCTGGGATAAGCAGTCTCTCAGGCACGGATACCAAATCCAGTGAGTTAGTGACAAACAGTGCGGTGTTTATTTGTGATATTTACAAGTCTATATACAAGTGCTGTACAGAGTTTCCAAAAAAAAAACAGGAACAAAAATAGCAAAATATCTCGGCACTAACTATACAAAATATACAGGTCCTAACTACTAGTCTAAGCAAGCCTACAGCTTGTCAGCTTCCACAAATACCTCTTGAAAGTTTTCACCAAGCTTTTGCTCCCACAGACAGAAAGTGTCTGCTATCCCAGGATGAGAGCACTCGCTGTCTGTCTCAGGTGAGTTTAAATTGGCCTGGGGGAGAAGACCAAGACCTGAACTGGATTGTGGATCAGTAATCCCTGAACGTGTATGAGAGGAGCCTGGGAGATGTAAAAACATCCAACAGGACTTTTCCCGGCTCTCTGGGATGCTTTGCTACAACATATATACATGCACATGTACACACACAAACACACCTATACAATATATACTCATATACTTTTATGTGTTTGTGTTAATAGTATATAGCACCCTCCTAGGTAGGTGCTAGGTAAAAGCATCTTATGCTCCTTCTGCTCATCAGGGAATCCTGATCTATTAGGTTGCCTGTTGCATGTTTCCAGGTGTGATTCATTGGGTCTGAGGGAGTGTCCACACTGTATCCAATAAGGGAGCTTGTTGGACAGTGGAGGAAACCCAGCCAGTGACACATTGGCTTTTATGGGAGTCTCAGTGGGTGGGCAGTCTTGCAGATCATCCTGGGATTGCTCATAAAAGCCAGGGGGCATGTGACAGGGCATCTTTGGCGGGAAGCAGAGTCCCAGGAGGAGGATGATGGCTGGTCTCTCCTCCTTCTGTATGAGGAAAGTGGTCTTAGGCAGTCCAGGTGTGAAGCTGAGCTACAGAGGATCCAGTAGAGCTAACAGTGAAGCTGCTGGCAGAGTCTTCTGGGAAAAACAATGTCCGTGAGTACCAGGGGACTTGCCAAAGGGTCTGCCCAGGAAGGGGGACTACTCCAGTGAAGTCAGAGGATCAAGGGGCCATCTCACACAGAGTGTCAGAGTAAAAGGGGGTGCCGTTTACAACCCTGAAGAGTAGGGACAAAGAGGGTGCCGAGTAGGACCCTGAAGAGTAGTTCACAGTGCAGTACAGTTTAGTTAATTCTTCTTCACTAAAGTGACAAGGTGAAGCAGCGGCCTTGCCTCACTCAGTGTTACATAGAAGTCCCAGCAATTGCGCATAGGTTGTTCAGTTGGAGTATCCCACTAATCCCTTCTCCTATCCCAGTTCTCAAATAAATCAACAAAAACCAAAACCCCTGGACTGTTTTCTGACTGAGCTGAGCATTTAGAATATGCTATTTTATAGTTGTTGCTATGGGTAACCTAGGGGAATCCATAACCAGCAGTTCCCAAGGGAGTAGTGCTACAAGTATATTTTTAGAAGTTACCAAAATGGAAAGTAAGTGAACAGAAGATAAATCCAAATCAAATAAATTTTTGGTCTTTCAAACAGCATCATTTTTTCAATTCTTCAAGGTAAACTTGCACACAGTTTTAAAAGGAACTCGGCAGGTAGACATATAGGAGAACTAGCCAAAGATCTTCTGTGGATGTAGGCTGCCTCAAATCCTTCGACTTCTTCATGTATTCCCAGACAGACTCGATAAGATCAGTGCTCTGGGAAGGCCAACCACTGCTTCCAGGACCCCTTGTTCTTTACACTGAAGATAGTTCTTAATGACATTGACTGTATGTTTGGGGTTGTCCTGCTGCAAAATAAATTTGGAAACAAACAAACACCTCCCTGATGGTATGACATGATGGATAAGTATCTGCCTGTATTTCTCAGTGTTGAGGACACCATTGATCCTGACCAAATCTTGGAAAACTAGAGTAACAATGATCACGCATGTTTTCTTTGGTGCACAGATGTATTTTTCTGAATGTATTTATTATAAATTCTGTACACTTTCTATTTTATATTAGAACTTTTGTTCTCAGTTTAAATATTATCAATTTAAATTTTACCATTATCTTCCAGGTGAAGAGGAAACAACACCTCAGCTGAAGCGGACTAGAAGCGATGCCAGCTTTGTTCAGAGACGTTCAAAGAACTACAGTCCTGAAGAGGTGCAGAGATTGAGGAATCACAGGTTCTCCATTAATGGTCATTTCTATGATCATAAGGTAAGCAAGAGAACACATATAAACAAGTTTGACATGACTATTTATTTTAGCAGTCTATGGCATTAGTTCTTAATCCCTAAAGTGTTACTAAACCCAGATCCTGTATTCAATAGATCTAGTCTTCCACAGTACACAGAATATGGAAATGCAATAGTTTTAGTTAATTTAAACTGCTAAATACCTTTTCTCATCAGCTGTATATAGCAGTTAGAGCAGTCTTGTGACTTCTATCAGTGTGTGCTGATAGCTTGTTGGAGGAGTTTTCATTTCTCCCATGATTGTTTTATCAAGCTTCAAGACCCCTCACCCTCTGTCTGAACATGTCTGGACAGTGCTGATTGGCCCTGTACTGATCACATGTACCCTCCCAAGAAAAAAAAACTCTCCAGCAATAAACACCAAACTGTGCTGCCTGACTCCACAGACTGTAAATATTAGGTTGATGATATTAGGAGATGATCAGAGGAGACAGGGTCGAACAGCTTTTTTACACAATGCAGAGGATTAACCCTTAGGATCTAAGGGGTATAACAAGCATGTTTTACTGCATATACAGACTGATTTTACTGTTGTGGGTTTAGTAACACTTAATCATTCACCTAGGGTGGCATTTTTTTTGTTAACATAGTGTTCTATATTTTTTAATACGCCCCCGTCCACAGACTACGATACCCACCACCACACATTTGCCCGGAAGAGACCCCTGTCCTCTCAACGTTGGAATAAGCTGCTTTGTCAATGCAAGTGTTTGGAAGATGGCAGTGGGTTACAGGGGGGATGAGGATGACAAGAGGTAAAGTGTTAGCAAGATGGCAGTTGTGTGCCAGGTATAATGAAGATAAGGATGAGGGTGACAGGGTGTAGTTTATTGGGAAGGTTGCAGTGGGGTGCCAGGTATGATGAGGATGACAGGGGGTAGGGTGTTAGCAAGCTGGCAGTGGGGTGCCAGGTGGGATGAGGATGACAGGGGAGAGAGAGAAAAAAAAATTAAAGGCACAGAAAGAGAGAAAGAAGGTTCACAAATATGATAAAAAGAAAACATAACACATTTTTGGCATGATCTGTATTTATGAATTTAGAAATTAGGAACAAATGTATTTTTAAAAGTTTAGGGATATCTATTACCTAAATTTGCACATCTGCAGGCTATAACTGATGCTGTTGGGAGATCAAAAAAGAACACTGCAAAAACAGTGGTGTTATCACGTTTATGGAATCACTGCCTCTTGAAATCCTCTATAGCCTTTGTCCTCATGCTTTTATGGGAGGCGGATCATTCATCAATCAAGATGTGACATCCCATCCACTGAGTTCTTTTTTTAGTTACTGGGCATGGAGGAGGCAGGGACTGGGCTGTCATTTAGGATCTGTATACACGCCCAAATGTGTGATGTCAATACCATGTGACCTGACCAACTCAGCTCAAACAGGGAATGTTCTCTCCAGCCATAGAGACCAAACTGAGCATGTGCATCCAGACTACTCTGACTGTGTTTTATCTGGACTTGTCCAGAGTAACATTGCAGGAGGGGGAGGATCTGTGCATACCGGATCAAAGACCCTTTTTACACAATGCAGAGGATTAACCACTTTAGCCCTGGAGGATTTTCCTGCTTAACGTCCAGGCTACTTTTTTCAACTTGGCACTGCGCGAGTTTAACTGACAATTGCACGGTCATGCAACCCTGTACCCAAATGTACATCCTTTTATTCCCACAAACAGAGCTTTCTTTTGGTGGTATTTGATCACCTCTGTGCTTTTCATTTTTTGCGATATTAATACAAAAAAAAAGCGAAAATTTTGCGAAAAATATTGTTTTTTTTTTTTCAAAATTTTCGCTCTTTTTTTCAAAAATTAAAAATTGCACAGGTGATCAAATACCACGAGAAGAAAGCTCTATTTGCGGGGGAAAAAAAAGGACATAAATTTAATTTGGGTACAGCGTCGCACGACCGCGCAATTGTCCGTTAAAGTAACGCAGTGCCGAATCGCAAAATATGGCCTGGTCAGGAAGGTGGTAAAAACTTCCGGTCTTAAAGTGGTTAAAATACGCTCATTGAGAATTTTTTTGTCAAAGACATGTAGCTAAATACATTTTGGCCTAAATATATGACAAAAATTTAATATATTGGATTTTTAATTGGATTAATATATTGCATTTTTTAACTGTCAAAGTAAAGTAAAGTAGTAAATGTCAATTTTTTCACATTCTGATATATAACATTCCCCCAAAAAAATGTACAAATCAAAATGTTTTAACATTTTAGGCAAATTTGTTGTCTGCTACATATTTTTGGTAAAAGAAAAAATCACGATAAGCATATTTTGATTAGTTTGCGCAAAAGTTTTCACGTTTACTAATTACAGGAAAGATTTGTCATTTTTATTGTTTATTTTTTTTTTACTAGTAATGGCGGCGATCTGAGATTTTTTTGCGGGACTGCGACATTGCGGCAGACAGATCAGACCCCTAACTGACATTTTTGACACTTTTGGGGGGACCAGTGACATTACTACAGTAATCAGTGCTAACAATATGCACTGTTACTGTAATAATGACACTGGCAGGGAAGGGGTTAACACTGTTGGTGATCAAGGGGTTAAATGTGTGCCTCATGCTTACAGACGTGTGTAGGGGGAGGGGGTTGTGTGACACAGATTGCAGGTTCAGCTATGCTGAATTCTGTGATCTGTCCCTGCCTGTCACAGAGGAGATCCGACCGCTTTGTTTACACAAGCGGGCGGATTTCCTCACTCTTTCCACAACGATCGGGGAAGAGCGGCGGTGATGACCGCCTCGCCTCCCCTGTCCCGACTCCCACTGTGTCTGAATACAGTGGGAGCGAGCCTCCGGCGGCGCGAGCGGTGCAGAGAGAGGGAGGAATCCAGCCACGTAGGTCTACGTCGCTGGACCCAGCCGAGCCGCTCTGCTGCAGTAGCAGCAACGTGAGCGGTCAGCTAGTGGTTAATCACTTCCACAGTAATCCATAGTGAATATAACAAGCATGCTATTCTGCATATACCGACAGATTTTACTGTTGTGGGTTTAGTAACACTTTAATGGTTACCATCTGACAAAGTGGTCCCTAGTTTTTGGGCTTTATTTTGTATAGAATTAAAGTGTAAATTGTTTCATAAAACTCCCTATATTATTTAGTATATTCTGACTTGGAAGCTAGATGTCAATAAGAGTTTGAGGTGTAGTAAAGTTGTCAAACTTTAGGGTGATTTTTGCATAATGTATTGGAACTCAAAATATGTCATTCTCCATGGGTTAAGTACAATATATTTTTTGCAAAATCCTTAGCTTTAACTGCATACATATATTGGGGCTGTGCATCTTCACTCTCCTCACGATTCGATTACGATTATTAGGGCCACGATTCGATAAGATTCCGCGATGCATCACGATTACTGCCCAGTGCCCATGCCCAGCCCACTGCCCAATGGTTTTCAAAAAAGTGAAAGTATCAGCACGACTATGTGTGGAATCGCACACTAGTATACAATATAATACTCGCAGCAGCTATATCAAAATGTGTGAATCACTGCACATAGAAGGATCATAAATAAAAAGAAAGATACAGCGCTACTAACATAAATGATGTGCAAAATAAGCAAAAAGTGTGCAAATGTTGCAAATATGTGCTTAATGTGCTAGTAGAGTCCTGATGTGAGAAGTACTGGATCAAAGGGTACTAATATTACCAAAACCAGCAGTGCAGTAATCCTATTGTGTATAGATCACCCTGCTACTATATTTTATAATATGATTATACCAAGTGCATACAAATATCAATAAATAATGTGCAATATATAAAGTGCAAAAAATATATATATAACAGCAGTAATAAATATTAATCATAATCTAAAGTGCATAAGTGTGTAAACAATATCACTTGGTAAAGTGCATTTAATTGTAAACCATAAGAGCTGGTTCACACTAATCCGACTCAAAGTCGCCCCGACTTTGGGCGACTTTGAAGTCGCCCGTGCAGCGCGACTTCATCTCGGCTTGCAAATGACTTCTCATAATAGAAGTCAATGCAAGTCAATCCGACTTCGCCAAAAAATAGTGCAGGAGCGTCTTGAGTCGCTTTGATAAAAACGGTTCCATTGCACAGCATTGGGAGCTACTTGTCAGGCGACCAAGTCGCCTGACAAGTCGGAGTAGTGTGAACTGGCTCTAAATCAGGTGCTCCAGTGCTCTGTGCAAATAACAAATCAGTCCTTTTGTTTCCTGTGCTATGCCTTACACCAGTTCATGCACATTTCCAGGCATGCAGAAGAATATTGGTGGTGGGAACCTCTTATCACCAAATACACCCCATGGAGAAGGTGGGGGCTTACCGGATTAAATATACACTTGAGCCTTGTTGAAAACAAACCATCAGCTGCTTACAGGAAGACTCCATGGCTTAGGGTCCACTGCAAATAACGTCCTTTGCATCAACGCCTCCTACACAGCTTAGGGCAAACACAAGGGACTCCACATAGCGTAAATCGTTCACAACATTTATTAAAACAATACCAGTTTAAAAAACATCAGTGACTTCTAAATGTTTGGTCTGCACACTGTCCGCTATATGTACCTTTACCGTGTGTTTGATGTTTACTCTCCTAACACAGTCACAGTCCGGCAATTAGCAGGCGGATGGAGTCGGCGTGCGTGTCGCTCTGGATTAGGGACTCACCCAATATAATATATAAGTGCGAAAAGTAGTGCAAATTGGCAAAAATAAATCACAATATATAATACAGTGCAAGTGACATAGAAAACCTCTATTACTGATATTATTATCCCTAGAGGTTTTCTATGTCACTTGCACTGTATTATATATTGTGATTTATTTTTGCCAATTTGCACTGCTTTTCGCACTTATATATTATATTGGGTGAGTTCATATATGTTTTATGCTAGACATTTTTGCTAGCACCTTTATACCCTTTGATCTAGTAACTTTTCACATCAGGACTGTACTAGCACATTCAGCACATATTTGCAAAATTAGTGTCAGTGACTCTGTTTCAGGGACACCTCCAGTGTGTAAGGGTTAATGTAAACTGATGCCAGAGTGATTACCTTATTATCTCCCGGTCTTTTCATGTCAGTCTTGTCAGTCTCGTGCAGCCCGGCCGGTGTACGGCGGGAAGGAGGAAGAGATCGGCCGGCCAGAGGGCACGTGACTGTGACGGAGATGTGAAGACCGGAGAAGATAAGGTAAAATCAGGCATCAGTTTACATTAACCCTTACACTCTGAAAGGGTGCCCTGAAACGGAGTCACTGACCCTAATTTGTTTTAACTTTTTAGTGCACTGGCAGCCGGGCTGTACTTGGAGAGACGGGAGGGAGGGGGAGCCGGGATGACGTTATCCACGCATCGATGCGGCCGGTCCTCAGCATCGATGCAGAATCATGGGTGGCTGCATCGCGATTCAACGATTATTTTCAACACCCCTAATACATATACTCTATATATAAATGCACAGTCATGTGAAAAATTAAGCACAGCCCTTGGAAATTCTTGACTTTTTTTAATTATCTGCGCAAACATTAGATTTGTATTCAAACAATAATAATTGAATAGGAACTTTTATTTTTTCATTTTTTTATCAATCATTTACATTTAAAGCAAAAGTGTTTTTTTTGGAACTTTAAATGAGGCATGTGCGGAATAGAAAAAGTAGTCAATGTTGTAAAGTAAGAATTTATTCTCTTAGATAATTAGTGCATATCAGGTTACAATGTGCATACATCCAGTTTATAGCCATATTCATAGTTTATTCTCTTAGATAATAAATGCATATCAGGTTACAATGAGCATACATCCAGTTTATAGCCATATTCATAGTTTATTCTCTTAGATAATAAATGCATATCATGTTACAATGTGCATACATAAGTTTGTATCCATATATATCGTAAATTGCTGACCAATATAAATAAGAACTAACAGTCACATAATGGTACATCGCATGATAGATGTAGAGCAGCTATCCTAAATGACATTAACCATTTCAACAGCAGAATTTAGTGGTAAAAACTGAATGGATATGGCATAAATGAGCTGTCTGATAAAAAAGAACATAGTGCATCAGGTAAGCCCTAGATTTAGGGCTGGAGGTGTATGTTCACATGTGCCTCATTTAAAGACCCAAAAAACACCCTTCTTTTTAACATTTACAATTACAAAAAAATAATCTTATCTTTTCCTTAATACATAATCTATATGTTCATATAAATATACCCACAAAAACAAGACACACAAGAGAAGACAGACATATAAGGTGTATCTTCCTTCCACCATTCCTGTTTTCCTCTTTATTACCCTTTCCTTTTCTCCTCTCCACTTTGCCTCTTTCTCCCTTTCCCTCAATTTTCTCCTCCTTCTTGCCCTTTCTATATTATCTAGCATTTTCTCTTAGATTAGGTATTTCCGTTTCAAGACCTGTAAGCTTTCCTTTGCCCACTAAGCAAACCAAATGTGTGCTTTGCACTGGTCTTTATTCCTCTCCTCAAAGGACACGGGGACAGGAGGGGCGAGGCTAATCCACGCTGTGTGTGTTTATGGACACACACACAGCCCAGCTTGGGAGCAAGCCCACAGTTGTGCCAGGATAGCAAGCAGCTTGCTGTGGGGGCACACACAGAAACGGAGCCAAGAGTGCTGGCGGGGACCACAGAAGAGGAAGTTTGAGGCCACTTTACAAAATACCATTGGACAGAGCACCACCTTCATGCTTCACAGTTATGAGGTTCTTCTCCTGAAATACTGTCATTGGTTTGTATCAAAAATGTCTACTTTTACTGTGTTTAAACAGCTCTAACTTTGATTGATCAGTCTGCAGCACAAGAAACCAAGAAAGATCTTGGATTGAATTTGCTGGGCTTGACAGTCCTGGACAATTGTTTGAAATCTATGCCACTTCTATATAATTTTCTTAACAATGAAATGAATTATTTCAAATCATTTAACAATCATTTGACAATATTTTTAAGTCTCTTGCCAGACTCATAGGCATCAACAACTTTCTTTCTGAGAGCCTTAGAGAGCTCTATTGATCTTGGCAAGATGACACCACACATGTCAATAGCAGAGAACACCAGACACTAGATATCGGAGGGTTAGGTAAAAATGACAAATCTGCATTTTTTGATCACGGAAATTGATACGCTATATCAATTTTATGTGTCATTTGTTCAAGTATATCACCTTTATCTGTAGGCACAATTTGAATGAAGTTCTAAAGCTGGCCATACATTATACAGTTTTCTGTTTCAATTTCCTTTAGACTTACCTTCAACTACATAGTACAAGGGCCAAGACAATTGTATAATATATGGCCATCCTAAGGTTTGCCTATTCAGATATGTCGAAAATGTCAACCGTTTTCATGGGGTGTACTACTTGTCATCTTGAGATACTGGGAAAAGGTGGCAGGGCTTGTACATTAGGAGAAAAGAATCCATGAAAAATTATATTCCACTCAAACCATATTTCCTAGTCTTTGTTTAAAAATATTAAAACCCAATTCTAGACACAGGTAACAACAACAACAAAGAAAATTGTCTTTAAAATGAGACAGGATTAAAACCTTTGTCAGTATGTTATTGCTGTATCTGTCTACATGAGCCAGACTTTCCTCTCACTTTCTGTCCAGGTGATAATTGTCAGACATAGCAGAAAGGGAAGAAGACTTTTCCCTATAGGGACACACAGTATTAAAAATCAGAGACACCTAAGAAAAGTTCCATACCTTCCCTGTGCCATTCAAAGAAAACCGTTCTGCCTGGATTTGGGTTTAACTTGTGATCTGTTTGAATATATACAGGGAGTGCAGAATTATTAGGCAAATGAGTATTTTGACCACATCTTCCTCTTTATGCATGTTGTCTTACTCCAAGCTGTATAGGCTCGAAAGCCTACTACCAATTAAGCATATTAGGTGATGTGCATCTCTGTAATGAGAAGGGGTGTGGTCTAATGACATCAACACCCTATATCAGGCGTGCATAATTATTAGGCAACTTCCTTTCCTTGGGCAAAATGGGTCAAAAGAAGGACTTGACAGGCTCAGAAAAGTCAAAAATAGTGAGATATCTTGCAGAGGGATGCAGCACTCTTAAAACTGCAAAGCTTCTGAAGCGTGATCATCGAACAATCAAGCATTTCATTCAAAATAGTCAACAGGGTCGCAAGAAGCGTGTGGAAAAACCAAGGCGCAAAATAACAGCCCATGAACTGAGAAAAGTCAAGCGTGCAGCTGCCAAGATGCCACTTGCCACCAGTTTGGCCATATTTCAGAGCTGCAACATCACTGGAGTGCCCAAAAGCACAAGGTGTGCAATACTCAGAGACATGGCCAAGGTAAGAAAGGCTGAAAGACGACCACCACTGAACAAGACACACAAGCTGAAACGTCAAGACTGGGCCAAGAAATATCTCAAGACTGATTTTTCAAAGGTTTTATGGACTGATGAAATGAGAGTGAGTCTTGATGGGCCAGATGGATGGGCCCGTGGTTGGATTGGTAAAGGGTAGAGAGCTCCAGTCCGACTCAGACGCCAGCAAGGTGGAGGTGGAGTACTGGTTTGGGCTGGTATCATCAAAGATGAGCTTGTGGGGCCTTTTCGGGTTGAGGATGGAGTCAAGCTCAACTCCCAGTCCTACTGCCAGTTTCTGGAAGACACCTTCTTCAAGCAGTGGTACAGGAAGAAGTCTGCATCCTTCAAGAAAAACATGATTTTCATGCAGGACAATGCTCCATCACACGCGTCCAAGTACTCCACAGCGTGGCTGGCAAGAAAGGGTATAAAAGAAGAAAAGCTAATGACATGGCCTCCTTGTTCACCTGATCTGAACCCCATTGAGAACCTGTGGTCCATCATCAAATGTGAGATTTACAAGGAGGGAAAACAGTACACCTCTCTGAACAGTGTCTGGGAGGCTGTGGTTGCTGCTGCATGCAATGTTAATGGTGAACAGATCAAAACACTGACAGAATCCATGGATGGCAGGCTTTTGAGTGTCCTTGCAAAGAAAGGTGGCTATATTGGTCACTGATTTGTTTTAGTTTTGTTTTTGAATGTCAGAAATGTATATTTGTGAATGTTGAGATGTTATATTGGTTTCACTGGTAAAAATAAATAATTGAAATAGGTATACTGTATATTTGATTTTTGTTAAGTTGCCTAATAATTATGCACAGTAATAGTCACCTGCACACACAGATATCCCCCTAAAATAGCTAAAAATAAAAACAAACTAAAAACTACTTCCAAAAATAGTCAGCTTTGATATTAATGAGTTTTTTGGGTTCATTGAGAACATGGTTTTTGTTCAATAATAAAATTAATCCTCAAAAATACTCATTTGCCTAATAATTCTGTACTCCTTGTATGTATAGAAACTTTCATTTGTGGATTATGTTGTCTTCTGTACAGTAGTATTGCATTAGCCAACTGATTTTTGTATACTGTTTGTCTGTGTACTTGTATTGATGTAGATGGACTTGTGCATGACTGCTAACTATATATATATATATATATATATATATATATATATATATATATATATATATATATATATATATGTATTTATTTATTTATTTTCATACATCACGGGACACAGAACCATAAATCATAACATATGGGTTATATAGCTACCTATAGGTGAAGGACACTGGCAACCAATCAGAATTGATGATCCCCTATATAACCACTCCCACACAGAAAGTACCTCAGTTTTTTCGCCAGTGTCTTAAAGGTGAAGGTCGCATTTTTTTGCAGCGATTTTACAGTGATTTTGCCGCAATCTGGACTGGACTTGAAGCAATGCCTATGTCTATGGACCTCAAAACGCAATACAGTGCAGGGACTACTTTGAAGTCGTTGCGACTTGAAGTCATACAGATATGAATGGGTACTCATTGGAAATTATGGAGTACGACTTGTCATGCCTCTTTGCAGTCCCAAATCGCAGGACAAGTCGCACAAGTGTGAAAGGGGCATTATTCATTGTCACATTTTGCATATTTTTTTTCTAGCACAAATAAATGGATTTTTTAATACAGACTTACCTGTAAAATCCATTTCTTGAAGTACATTATGGGTAACAGAGCCATAAATCATAACATATGGGTTATATAGCTACCTATAGGTGAAGGACACTGGCAACCAATCAGAATTGATGATCCCCTATATAACCACTCCCACACAGAAAGTACCTCAGTTTTTTCGCCAGTGTCTTAAAGGTGAAGGTCGCTGTGGAGAGATGCTCCACATGTGTGTTATGTTTCAAAGAAGAAGAAAGAAGATTATGCTATCATACCCCAAACAAACATCACTGGATCTAAGGGGTTAGCTATCGGATCCATCTAAAACAGGCAATGGACTAAAAAGATGGTACCCGAGCCTCGGGAAGCAGATACAAGGTTTTGCCTGTAACGCTGTCCTTTTTAGGTGCTGGACCCTGGGATCCGGACCCTTTGAATACCAAACCCCAAAGGCGCTTCATGCATGGTGCTCTGCAAGTCCAAGGGCGTGGCCCCTCTTATATAGGGGACACAGTCCTTAAAGGTCTCTAAGACAATGCTCACCATGAAGGGTGAAGATTGGATTCTTGCTTATAGCTCTTTTTCCTCCCTAGGCTCATTGCGCCCTCCTCAGAGTCCTCAGTCATTTCCCATACAACCACTCTTGGAGCAAGAAGTGTATAATGACTGGGATCATCCAGATAGGATTTTTGTTTCTCCTAAAAGGTTTTCATTGTTGCATCCTATGGAGGATAAGTTTTCTAAGAGATGGAAAATCCCCACTGTGGATGCAGCCATCGCCTTTTTGGTGATGATCTGGATATATATGTCCAAAAGATCTCGGGGGGGGGGGGAGAGAGTACCTTGCTACCTGTAAAGAGGAAGAGCAGGCGTCCTTCCTTTAAAATCCCCAGCACGCATAATACCAGTGCTTCCAATTCCAGGCAGTGGCGACGGCCACAACCGTCTGCATCCAGTCCAAGCCTTTGGGGCAAGGTTAGAAAAAACCCTGGGCCCAGAGATCAGCCAAGTCTTCCTCTAAGCCTTCTCAGTGAAGGGGCGCCCCCACTCGCCTGGGTGGGGGGAAGGCTCCTGCAGTTCTCAGGGGCATGGGTGGAGTTGATTCAAAACAATTGGGTTGTCTCCACTGTAATGGATCAACCGACACCCCGACCGGGCACATCCGTTGACGGATGCTCCTAGTGCTTCCCGAAGGCTCCAAGCACTCCACCAGACACCGTAACCACCTCAGACCCCACGACCTGCTGCAGCTTGGTTAGGGTCACGCCGTCTCTTACACACCCTGGACCTACGACAAGGCTCCAGGTTCCCATGGGTGACCCTCTTTTTCCCCAGAGAACGAAGCAGGAACAAGCTCTACACAAACTCTTACAAGAGCTTAGTGATTATCCAAGGGAGTATGGAAGACCATAGCAATTCCTTGTAGTATATTCCCCCAATGAGAGAGAGGACTCTAGATTGAGGGTGAACTAAATCTATCTTTATTGAACAAGAAACATACTTGCATACAGTTTTCCCCCACAAGGTTGCCCCCCAGGTGGACCTTGTTGAGGACTGGACGTGACATTCACAATCCAATAGAAACAGTTTTACACTCCCATACAGTGTACACAAAAATATACAATGTGGGGCAATCCCCCCTCCCCCTTAGCACCCAATCCACATTCATATATACATCCCATAATAAGTTTCTCTTAAGGCAGACAGAACAATGTGAGGTTATTAACATTTAACAATCAGACAGGGGCAATCCACATTCCCTCCCAATACACAAACAATAGGGAAAACCTGTCTGACATTGAAAGATATGTTACACACACATTATTTAGGAATTACAGATTTCATGGCAATGGGAATAAATCTTCACATTTCTATATGAAGACATTGCTGACAAATATGACTGTCCCATCTGAAGCAATTCAAACCATTAATTATCTGTTTTTCACTTCCAGTGATGGTGAATACCGTCACATCCACCATTTCACAGGGATACAAGCTGGAATTTCAGGTGTTCCCATATTCTCGGTTTGTTAGGTCAAGTATACAAACCGATTCCCCTAAAAGAAAGTTCTCTCTTTCAGGCATTGGGCCAGCTGAGAGCTCAGAGGGTGATAACCGAGGTTCCAGAAAACATAAGGTTCAAGGATTTTTACTCAAACCTTTTCATAATCCCCAAACTAAACAGGAATGTGAGACCTATTTTGGATCTCAAGGAGCTGAATCAGTTTCTGAACGTTTGTTCTTTCCACATGGAATCAATTTGTTCAATCCTAGCCTCCCTGCAGGGAGAAGAATTTCTAGAATTCACAGACATCAAGGATGCATATCTTCATATGCCTATATTTCAGACTCATCAAAGTTTCCTTCGTTTTGCGATTTGAAACCATAATTTCCAGTTTGTGGCCCTGCCCTTCGGGTTGGCCACAGCTTCAAGAGTATTCACAAAGATCCTAGCTCCATTTTTGGCTGTTCTAAGGTCCCGAGGAATATCTGTAATAGGATATCTGGAGGATCTATTACTAATAGATCGATCGGCGTCGGCTCTAAGCCGAAATATCGTTTAGACAGCTCATTTTTTGGAAGGTCTGGGTTGGATACTGAACTTAGCAAATTCAGCATTACAGCCAGTCCAGCGTCTGCAATACCTGGGGCTTCTTGTCGACGCAGTGCAGGCAAAGGTATTCTTGCCAGCAAGAAAGGCCTCAGACCTGAAGGGTCAGGTTCAGTCTATAGTGAGACTGAGATATACACTTCTATACCTCTTTGCATGATGTTACTGGGAAAGATGGAGTCCACATTCAAGGCAATTCCCTATGCTCAATTCCATGTCAGACCCTTGCAGGACAACATTCTGTCTGCGTGGAACGGAAGAATTCAGTCTTTGGACCGGTCCAGATCTTTGCTACCAAGAGTACGACAGAGTCTGAATTGGTGGTTGTTGACCAAAAATCTGGAGAAGGGGAAATCCTTTCTTCCAGTGACCTGGAAGGTAGTGACTACAGATGCCAGTCTCTCCAGCTGGGGAGCGGTTCTGGAGGAAGCCACTGTCCAGGGAAGTCATCTCCCCATCAACATTTTGGAAATTTGCGCAGTTAGTCGGGCTCTGAAATTCTGGATGCCCAGACTTGACTCTGTCAGGGTGCAATCCGACTATTCCACAGTTGTGGCTTATGTCAACCATCAAGGAGGCACAAGGAGTTGATCAGCCCAGAAAGAGGTGGATATTATCCTGTCCTGGGCAGAGAAGTTTGTGCCATGCCTGACAGCAGTATTCATTCCAGGAATTGAGAACTAGCAGGCAGATTTTTTAAGCCATCGACAGATGTTTCTGGGGGAATGGTCTTTACATCTTGAGATTTTTCAATTGATCTGCCTACGCTGGGGGGTTCCAGACATAGCTCTGTTAATCCAGGTTCAACAACAAGTTGGAGAGATTTGTGTCCAGGACCAGGGATCCACTCGCAGTTGGAGTGGATGCTTTGGTGACACCTTGGGAGGAGTATTCCCTAATCTATGCCTTTCCTCCAGTACAGCTGATATCACGTTTGTTGCGCAGGATCCAGCTAGAAGGGAAAACAGTAATTCTGGTAGCTGAGGATTTGGTATGCACAAATCCAGAGGTTGGCAGTGACGAGCCCCTAGGTTCTTCCACTGCGTCCCGTCTTGCTCTCTCAAGGTCCGACATTCCACCCTGCTTTACAGTTTTTAAATTTGATGGCTTGGATATTGAGGCCTTAATCTTGGAAGAGCAGGATGTGTCTGGCCCCACAGTTCATACACTGATAAACGCCAGAAAGCCAGTCTCTAGAAATATTTATTACAGAGTCTTAAAATCCTATATTGCCTGGTGTGCAGCCAGGAAATGGCATCCCCGCACATATTTTATCAGGAGAATTCTATCCTTCCTGCAAACAGGGGTAGATATTAAATTTGCCCCGAGCACGATTAAAGGGCAGATTTCAGCTCTATCGTTTTTTCCAGGAATCGATCACTTCCCATTTGTTGGTTCAAACCTTTGTCTAGGGAATATTGTGTTTGCTTCCACCAGTGAAGCCACCATTGTGTCCTTTGAACTTAAATTTGGTGTTGGCAGTTTTGCAAAACTTTTGAACTTTTTGCCTTTTGAACCTCTGGGGCAAGTTCCCCTGGTTCTTTTGACCAGAAAACTGGTCTTTTTGATTGCGATAACTTCGGCTAGAAGGGTATTGGATCTAACAGCTCTTTTTTATAAACAGCCATTCTTGATATTTTATCAGGATAGGGTGATTTTACGTCCTCACCCAGATTTTTTGCCCAAGGTAGTGTCCGCCTTTCATTTGAATCAGGAAATTATACTACCTTCTTTTTTTCCAGATCCTCACTCAGAGAAGGAATAGTAATTGCATGCTCTTGATGTACTTAAGATTTATTTACAGGAAACTGCTCCGATTCGTAGGACCGAGAGCTTGTTTGTGCTGCCAGAAGGCCCCAGAAAGGGATTGGCAGCATCTAAATCTACGATTTCTTGTTGGATTCGCCAGGTTGTTACCCAGGCTTATGGTTTAGTAGGAAAAGTTCCACCTTTTCCTGTAAAGGCACATTCTACCAGAGGAGTAGGTGCCTCTTGGGCACTTCGCCATCAAGCCTCTATGGCTCAGATTTTCAAGGCTGCGACCTGGTCGTCAGTGCATACGTTCACTCGTTTCTATAGAGTGGATGTTGGGACCCAGGAGGAGTCTGCTTTTGGCTGCAGTGTGCTGCAGGCGGCAGTGTAATCCTTCTGTTAAGGGTCAGATGGGAGTATTTTTTTGGTGTCCCCCTCCCCTTAGATGCATTGCTCTGGGACGTCCCATATGTTATGATTCATGGCTCTGTGTCCCGTGATGTACGAAAAGAAAAATTGAATTTTAATTCATACTTACCTGTAAAGTCCATTTCTTGAAGTACATCACAGGACACAGAGGTCCCTCCCCTCTTCTATGGGATCTTTTATTGCTTGCTACAAAACTAAGGTACTTCCTGTGTGGGAGGGGTTATATAGGGGGTCATCAATTCTGATTGGTTGCCAGTGTCCTTCACCTATAGGTGGCTATATAACCCAATAACCCATATGTTATGATTTATGGCCCTGTGTCCCATGATGTACTTCAAGAAATGGATTTTACAGGTAAGTATGATTTCAAAATTCATATATATATATATATATATATATATATATATATATATATATACATACACAGTATTTTATTATATCTTTTCATGTGACAACACTGAAGAAATTACACTTTGCTACAATGTAAAGTAGTGAGTGTACAGCTTGTATAACAGTGTAAATTTGCTGTCCCCTCAAAATAACTCCACACACAGCTAAATTGCATAAAGATGATACACAAGAAAGCCCGCAAACAGTTTGCTGAAGACAAGGAGACTAAGGACATGGATTGCTGGAGCCATGTTCTGTGGTCTGATGAGACCAAGATAAACTTATTTGGTTCAGATGGTGTCAAGCGTGTGTTGCAGCAACCAGGTGAGGAGTACAAAGACAAGTGTGTCTTGCATACAGTCAAGCATGGTTTTGGGAGTGTCATGGCCTGGGGCTGCGTGAGGGCTGCCTGCACTGGGGAGCTACAGTTCATTGAGGGAACCATGAATGCCAACATGTACTGTGACATACTGAAGCAGAGCATGATCCCCTCCCTTCGGATAATGGGCCGCAGGGCAATATTTCAACATGATAAAGACCTCAAACACACCTCCAAGACAACCACTGCCTTGCTAAAGAAGCTGAGAGTAAAGGTGATGGACTGGCCAAGCATGTCTCCAGACCTAAACCCTATTGAGCATCTGTGGGGCATCCTCAAAAGGAGGGTTTAAGAGCGCAAGGTCTCTAACATCCAGCAGCTCTGTGATGTCATCCTAGAGGAGTTGAAGAGGACTCCAGTGGCAACCTGTGAAGCTCTGGTGAACTCCATGCCCAAGAGGGTTAAGGCAGTGCTGTAAAATAATGGTGGCCATATAAATTTTGACACTTTGGGCCCAATTTTGACATTTTCACTTAGGGGGTACTTACTTTTGTTGCCAGCGGTTTAGACATTAATGACTGTGTGTTGAGTTATTTTGAGGGGACAGAAATTTTACATTGTTATACAAGCTGTACACTCACCACTGTACATTGTAGCAAAGTGAGATTTCTTCAGTGTTGTCACATGAAAAGATATAATAAAATATTTACAAAAATATGAGGGGTGTACTCCACTTTTGTGAGATACACAGCGTGTATATATATATATATATATATGTGTGTGTGTGTGTATATATATATATATATATATATATATATATATATATCTCAACAGCACAGGACCCTTAGCACCCCTAGTCTCCACCTGCGTTGTTCCATCTAGACTGCTGCCCATTTTTACCATGAGGATTGCTCTGCTTCCAGACACTTAATTGCTGTATAGAAATGAGTAGAGCTTCTGACATTGAATTAACTACTTTGGAGAAATGAGGCAGTTATAGGAAACCTGGCAGGTTACAAATATAAAAGCTGTCATTACAGACTTTTTGAAGTTACAAACACAGTTGTTGTCATCCATTCTTTACTATTTATGCTCAGAATTGTATAAAGTACTCAAAACCCATACTTGAGTAAAAGTACAAGTGCTCGATCAAAAAGTGACTTGAGTAGAAGTGGAAGTGCTCGATCAAAAAGTGACTTGAGTAGAAGTACTAAAGTATTCAACATTTTTTGTACTTAAGTACTGCAAGTAGTTTTTTTTTTTTAAAATGTTGCTACTCAAGTACTGAAAGTAAAAGTACCAGTAGTTTTGAAAAAATAATTGCTACTCAAGTACTGAAAGTAAAAGTACAAGTACTGTGTTATGTAGTTATTAAAGAAAGAAGTCAAAAGTTTGAACATCATATTGTTTTTTAATATTTCAAATGCAGCTTTTATTTATACATACAGTAGGTTTTATTTTTGTATGCGCTGATAATACACATGTTTTGAGCTTCATGAAACCTGCCATCTACTGTTCTGGCAGTGGTAATTTTTATAACTGTAACGAGTAGCTATGCAGCACAAAAATAAATCGGAGTAGAAGTATTGAAATCATTGAAAAAATGTAGTGAAGTAAAAGTGGAAGTAGGAGAAAAAAATTCTACTCTAGAAAAGTACAGATACCGCCTTTCGGTACTTAAGTACAGTAGTGAAGTAGTTCTACTTAGTTACTATACATCTCTGTTTATGCTATTGTTGACCTAGATTGTACATACATATCAGTTGCCTGAAAACTAGACATTGCAGCTATCATGTGTATGTCTAGACAGTTTTTCGTTTTAATGTTTGTTATCATAAAGGTGTGTTTTTTACACACATGAATGAATCTCTGTGTACAGTATTTGTGTAACTTACTATAAGTAAATGTAATTGTTTATCCTATATAGGTTAATATCTCTAATATAATTTACTGTATCATACTATTTAGGATCTTGGAGCATAAAGGCTGCCCATCTCAGTTTCTTTTTCCTTGACAGAAGCCTGCATGTGCATAAGAAGTGTTACAGCAATACATCAATTTACAAATAATAAAATAACAAGTGGTATTGTTGGAAGAGGTCAAATGACAGATTTCCGCTATGTTTCCTTTCAGACTTCTGTATTTACTCCAGCGTACAGTTCAGTGACAAATGTACGCGTTACCAGCACGATGAACACGTCCCAGGTTTTAAATCTGCTGCTTAAAAAATTCAGGGTAAGCATGAAGAAAAAAATAATAGTTAAGAAAAACGAGTTCATAGTTTATTGCGATTAGTTAATCAACCTCCCATTTTTCCAGCATGCTCATCACAATTTCACATTTGTTCTATATAAAAACAAATATAAAAGAAAGTGATGGTATTGTCATTACCAATCAACCAGACTCTAGCTGCTGTTGAGGTCCAACATAAATAAAAAATAAAATAAAAAATAGAATAAAGGTTTTAGGGTCAGTTAACACTAGAATGTGCGAATTCCCCTGCAGTTCTGACAACCCATTAAATTAAGTGGGCTGCCAAACATATTGGAGTGTGGAGAAAGTTGTGCAAGCACTACTTTTTCAGATCATGCTGCACCAAACCGCATGGTACTGTGGTACCATATGGTTTGATGGTGGCAAATGCCCTGCATTTGCAAGATGTGTTTAGGGTGCCATTACCAATGGCACCCACGCGTGTCTCGCAAGTGTAGCACGTGCGATGTGGGAAGAACGCACGGAACGCACATTTCCTGCACTGCATTTGGGTGAGAATGGGCCCTTAAGGTGAAAACAAGCTCCTGAGTAATTCCTTTATAAAGCAAAAGTATTTTGGTCCTACACCGAAAGCGAAATTCCTCTTATTTTTACAGCATGACATATTCATATCAATAAAGCGTCACTGCGCAGGGATGTATGCTCCATTTACTTCTTTATACGCTGCCAGCAAACAAGGTACCACCAAGAGAGGAACAAAAAAGGTGTGATGGGTTGGATAATAGGAGGAGAGGGGAATATTTGGATTATAGTATACCAATACAGTACAGAATAGATTTTCCCTTCCAAGACGTGAGGATGAGTTATAAAAATAGGCCTGTTTTTTTTTTTTTTTTTTTTTCCGGATGGCAGGGAGGAGACGGCCCTCAGGCAGAGAGAATCACAAATAAGGGATGGGGACCCATATAGGGAAGAACAGGAGATGAGGGGGAAAGAGAGCCAGAAAGAAATACCAAAAGAAATATGCTGTGGTAGGAAGGTACTGTAAGTACAGTTTTAGTAGAGTGAGGTTGGACAGGGAAGAGATTAAAAGCATTGAACGAAGGTTTGAAACATGCTCCTAAAAAAAATTTAACTAAATTTGAGATATACTGTATATCAGTTTTCAAAAGTGTGTGAGAACCTTTAACATAAAAAGTATATTCTAACTAATCCAGCTGTAGAGAGAGTAAGAAATCCATAGGTATTATACAGTGGTTTGAAAAATCAATTAATTGTTCTTTAAAGGATAAGTTCACCTTTTGTAACATGCTCCAGCCTTCGTGCCCCCCCCCCCCGATCCCCTTTTTTTGACAGCGGAGGATCTTCTCTCCCCATTCACTGTGACAATTGGTCTCTGTCCGCTTGTCCACATCATTCATTCACAGGGTTGTGTGAATATGAAAACTACAAGTAACAACAACCTTTGCAGCTGTCGGCTTGTAGTTCTCAATGAACTACCAGGGCACTGTTGCGCACTCTAGGTAGTTCATTGAGCTTCCTGTGATTTAGTAACTTCCTGCCAATATTGGAGTTATGGGCAGACAGCTACACACAGTCTGCAGAACCATGGCATTACACCCACAATCTGCTGATCATGGTTGCGATGCTTTACAGTCTCCTAACAAAACAAATAGCTGCATTTTGTTTTTACCTTCCAAAAAAGTGCAATATTTTTCTGTAAAGGTGAACTTTTAACCCTCAAATAACCAATAATATGTTTGTTAAAGTATTTAAAAAATATTGTCATTGATGATTTGGAGGAATTGAAGGTCCAAAAAGAAGTAAAATCCTAAAAATATTCAAAGAGGAATTTGCAAACTGGAAGAAAAAGTTATTACACTGAACAAAATTATAAATGCAACACTTTTGTTTTTGCCCCCATTTTTCATGAGCTGAACTCAAAGACTTTTTCTATGTACACAAAAGGCCTATTTCTCTCAAATGTTGTTCACAAGTCTGTCTAAAGTGGGGTAAACACTAAAAAATCAGGCGAACAATCGTCTGATTTTCTTCGTTTCACAGAAAATCTAAACCAATGAACGAAAATTCGTATGCAAATTCGTAATCGGCTGTTGAAAGTTGTGTACACACTATACGAAAATGGTACGGCAATTCTTTGGACAAAAATGTTCACCCAATTTTCTTATAGTTTGTACTAACCTTAAATCTGTGTTAGTGAGCACTTCTCCTTTGCCAAGATAATCCATCCACCTCACAGGACCTTCTGTCCTGGGGCCAATCCTGTTTAATTTATTCATAAATGATCTAGAGGAGGGGATATCGAGAAAAATCTCAGTATTTGCGGATGATACTAAACTAAGCATGCCAATATCTTCTGGGAAGGATGTGGAAACCTTACAAGCGGACCTGAACAAAATAATGGGGTGGGCAACTACGTGGCAGATGAGGTTTAATATTGAAAAATGTAAAGTAATGCACTTGGGTGCCAGAAACCAGAAAGCAAGCTACTCATTAGGGGGGGAACCTCTGGGTGAGTCTAGGATGGAAAAGGACTTGGGGGTACTGGTAGACAACAGGCTTGGCAGTGGCATGCAATGCCAAGCCGTTGCAAGCAAAGCCAACAGAATACTGGGATGTATAAAAAAAGGGATTCACTCCAGAAATAAAGAGATTATTCTCCCACTCTACAAGACTCTGGTCCGGCCACATCTGGAGTATGCTGTCCAGTTCTGGGCACCGGTCCCCAGGAAGGATGTGCTGGAACTGGAGAAAGTCCAGAGAAGGGCAACAAAAATAATTAGGGGAATAGAGGACATCTGCTATGAGGAAAGACTACAAGCACTGAACTTATTCTCTCTGGAGAAGAGACGATTGAGGGGGGATATGATATCAATGTACAAATACTGTACTGGCAACCCTAGCATATGGAAAAACCTATTCAGAGAAAGGGAATACAATAAGAGACGTGGCCACTCACTAAAACTAGAGGAAAGGCGGTTTAACCTTAAAATACACAGGGGGTTCTTCACTGTAAGAGCAGTAAGGATGTGGAATTCTCTTCCGCAATTGAAGCATTGAACGTTTCAAAAAACTATTAGATGGGCAGCTTAAAGACCACAACATACAGGGGTATACAATGTACGAATAACAGCAAACACACACACACATCATACAGTAGGTTGAACTGGATGGACTGATGTCTTTTTTCAACCTTACTATACTATGTAACTAAGGTGTGGCATATCAAAGATGCCGATAATACAGCATCATTATTGCACAGGTATGCCTTAGGCTGGCCACAATAAATGCCACTCTAAAATGTGCAGTTTTACTGTATGTGGGGGGGGTCCAGAAAACCAGTCAGTATCTGGTATGACCACTATTTGCCTCACGCAGTGAAACACATCTCCTTTGCATAGAGTTGATCAGGTTGTTGATTGTGGCCTATGGAATGTTGGTCCACTCCTCTTCAATGGCTTTGCGAAGTTGCTGGATATTGGCAGGACCTGGAACACGCTGTCATATACACAGATCCAGGGCATCCCAAACATGCTCAATGGGTGACATGTCCGGTGAGTATGCTGGCCATGCAAGAACTCAGATGTTTTCAGCTTCCAGGAATTGTGTACAGATCCTTGCAACATGGGGCCATGCATTATCATGCTGCAAAATGAGGTGATGGTCGAGGATGAATGGCACAACAATGTGCCTCAGGACCTCATCACGGTAACTAATAAAATGCACCTGTGTTCGTTGTCCATAACATATGCCTGCCCATACCATAACCCCACCACCACTATGAGCCACATGATCCACAATGTTGACATCAGCAAACTGCTCACCCACACGACTCCATACACGCTGTCTGCCATCTGCCGTGAGCAATGAAAACTGGGATTTATCCATGAAGAGAACACCTCTCCAAAGTACCAGACGCCATTGAATATGGGCATTTGCTCACTCAGGTTGGTAACGACGACGAACTGCAGTCAGGTCGAGACCTCGATGAGGATGATGGCATGCAGATGAGCTTCCCTGAGATGGTTTCTGACAGTTTGTGCAGAAATTGTTTGGATATGCAAACCGATTGTTGCAGCAGCTGTACGGGTGGCTGGTCTCAGACTATCTTGGAGGTGAAGATGCTGGATGTGGTGGTCCTGAGATGGTGTGGTTACATGTGGCCTGCGGTTGTGAGGCTGGTTGGATGTACTGCCAAATTCACTGAAACGCCTTTAGAGACGGCTTATGGTAGAGATATGAACATTCAATTCAGGGGCAATAGCTCTGGTGGACATTCCTGCAGTAAGCATGCCAATTGCACACTCCCTCAAAACTTGCAACATCTGTGGCATTGTGCTGTGTGATAAAACTGCACATTTTAGAGTGGCCTTTTATTATGGCCAGCCTAAGGCACACCTGTGCAAAAATCATTCTGTCTAATCAGCATCTTGATTTGCCATACCTGTGAGGTGGATGCATTATCTCAGCAAAGAAGTGCTCGCTAACACAGATTTAGACATATTTGAGAGAAATAGGCTTTTTGTGTACATAGAAAGTATTCGATCTTTGAGTTCAGCTCATGAAAAATGGGGGCAAAAACAAGTGTTGCGTTTTTAGAGTTTTGTTCAGTGTAGTTAAAGAGTTATAATAAGAGCAGTGGACATGGCAGGGGGTGATGGGATTGTGGTTCTGAAAAAAAAAAAGAGGACTGTGTTGCTGAGATGGATCAATTTATTAAGTGATAAAAAGTATGAGATGTTAAATAAGAATCCCACTCTGGAGTATAAGAAAAATTTAGAAGAACTGGCTAGGAAAGGGAGAAGGAGCAAAGTATTGGAGAAAAAAAGAGGTAAAGTATTTGGTTCCCTCTGCATGTTGTATTCCAGTAATATACTTTGGCCTGACGAAAGACAGGTAGGACCAATACTCCCAGAGCTTCAAATGTTCATGTATAGAAAGGGTCCCTCTTTAATATATTTAGATATTCTAGTGATGAATATGGTTGACCCTCCGCAAAACAGAGCTGTGATTTTTTTGGTATCAAAAAGTGCTTTATATATGTGGAGGATGCTGCACTTTTAAAGAAACCAGAGAAAACTCAAGAAGAAAAGAGGAGTTTAAAGCATTCACAACTGGTTTAATGCATGTCATTTATTTTATCCCTTGTATGACCGAGGGGGTGGTTTACATGCTGGAGTACCCCTGTGGCCTTCAGTATGTGGGCAGCACCTCCAGGAGTCTGAGGCAGTGGCGGAACTACCAGGGGCGCAAGAGTCTCACTTGTGAAGGGACTCTGGAGTTCCGCCACTGTGGAGGGGCCCCAAAAGCCCAGCATGTGGCTCCAGGGTTGCTGGCTGCAGTTATGAGCAGAGAGTGTCTGTTAAACTCTCTCCCACACTGCCCAGACCCAACACTGACAGTACCACCCCCACGCAAAGACAGGAGAGGAGAGAGAGCAAGAGAGCGGCGAGAAAGTCCAACAGCCGGGAACTAGTTAGTGGAGGCAATGTGCAGCCTGCCCGAGTCTCCATCCTTGCTGAGTAAAGTGTCCCCCTTCTCTCCCTTCTTTTGGCATCCTCTGAGAAATACAAACTACTGAGTACCATTTTGAGTTGCTGCAATTAAGCTTCAGCAAAATGGACTATCCTGCTGCATAATTTTTTCACTTTGATTTTCGGGGTGTCTTTGAATTCAGCCGTAGGTTGGTAATTTTAATTTCCATCAAATAATGTGGCATCCTTTTGTTCCTAACACATTACCCAGTCCATATCAGTAGTTTTTTAAAGTGTTCCTTTAATTTTTTTAAAGCAGTGTATATACAATTAGAATTATTTTATCACAAAATATATGTATAGTGTATACTACAAAAAATAATTTGCTGTTTGGCTTGAAGAAAAGTTGGCAACCCTTCCCAAGATTACAGGAAGGGGCCTCTGCAGGACCATAATAATGGGCCCCACAACGAGAGAAGAGGATCCTGGGATAAGTGGGAAGGGCTCTGGGACCAGGGGTCAGGGGGCCCTGAAAGTTCTAGGTACACCTCTGAGGGTTAGATTGAGAGAGCATGTTGGCAATATCAAAAAGGGATATAAAAAGCACTGCATCTCAAACCATATCAAGTTATATCACAAATAAGAACCCTAAAGGCATGAGATACTGGAAAAATAAAAAAGTGAAGAGACTGTAGAGAAGGGAATTTTGTGAGACATCTCAGTCAGAGGGAACCTTGCTGGATTTTTAATACTCATTTTCTCACCCCAAAAGGGTTAAATACAGAATTTACTGTAATGAAATTTGTTTTACTCTCCTGAGAATTTCAGATAGAAGTGCAGGTTCACTTATTGTAGGTATTAACCCTTTTATGTTTGCAATTACACTTTCTATCGCCTTTCTTGTTTTTAACTTATATAAGAATAGTGATATTAGAATACAGAATATATAGATGCATTTTATAAATTGGAGCAAAGGTTGAACCATTGCCTTCAGTAGTCAGTCAGATTCCTTTTTATTTTTCCTGGAAAAAAATATGAAACCTGTTTACTTACTACAACTGCTGTTTCACCTCTACTCCAGTTTTATAAATCCACTTAGTTGGTCTGACTCAAGGGATTTGGATCAAGGTCAGTACACTAAGAATTAATTATTGAAGTTTTTTGTAAACGAAAATACATCTGTGTGTTTACTATAGTGATGCCTAAATTATTTCAGCACACTTCTGGTGTCCTTCTACCCATCAGAAAATGTAACGAAAGTGACGTTCTGAGGAAAAAATGCTTACTGTGCATGCTCCATGCGTTCCAACATGGCCGCTATGCGTTCCTAAAGGATTCCTAATCTGACAGGACACGAAGGCAGCAGCGGACATCTTCTTACACCCAGGAAAGTCTTCAATTTCACACTTATTTCAGCAGTAAACTCTCCTTATATAATACATTAATACATTTCTATTATGAAAGTAATCTAGTAAATACAGCAACAAGCCTGCGGGCAGAAGGTGGCGACGGCCATCTTGGTACACCCTGCAATGCTCAGTGCCAAACTAATTGTATAGTGAAATAGACTATTTCACTCAATCATGATGAAATAGTCTATTTTAGTATATAAGGTGAGTTAACTGCTACAAGTGTGACATTGAAGACTTTCTTGGGTGTAAGAAGATGTCTCCTTCCTCCTCTGTGTTGTGTCAGAATAGGAAAACCTATTGAAAAGCATAGCGGGTATGTTGGAACGCTTAGAGCATGCGCAATAAGCAATTTTATTTGCAACGTCACTTCCATTGCATTTTCTGATGGGTAGCGGTTTTCTAATAGAACACCACCTTATCTGTGATTTGCACTACTTCAGTCAGGTTTACTTCTTCTATTTGTCTTACGCTTTAGATCATATCCTTGAAATATTTCTTTCTACTACTAGTCTCAGTAGATTCTTTAACATTACACTTTATATAGAAGTAAATTACACTTTTCCAGTCGTAACCTGAAAAGCCCTCGGCAATATCACAATTCTAACTCCACCAAAGTTTCATCATTTTTCATTACCTTTCAAATTAACACATATGTAAAGAAAGTGAATCAAAATTATGGAGCTCATATGTTGTGAGTAACCAGTGAGGAGACTTAAGTTAAGCAACCATAAAAACAATCCATGGTTTATTGCACCGAACAGATATTGAAAGATTATGTCATTGTCCCCATTATCCCCATAATATGTCATTATTATGGTGATCATACTTGCATGCCTAGGAACAAATAAGCTGGTTGGGGTGACTCACGCTCTTGTTCCCAGTACCAGAGCTCGAGTGAGGAGTGAGACTCAGTGCTGTGCCCTTACTGATTGCACAGCACTGAGTCTCACACCCCACTTGAGCCCCGGTACTGGAAACAAGAGCGTGAATCACCTCAACCAGCCTATTTGTTCCTGGGCATGCAAGTATTATTGCCTAATTGTTCTAATTTGGTTCCCAAGCCTGTAAGCTGCCTGCTTGTGGTTGGAATGAAACATTGGTGATCTCTCTTCCTGCTCCCATTCTTCTAGTTTTTTTTGTAAAGGATCTGAAACAGTGTTGGGGGGGGGGGTTAGGGGAACAAATTGATACTTACCTTTATTTACCAGCTTGGAACTTACATTGTTCATAGCACAAATCTTGCAGTTCCGAAATTTACTTTTTGGGGTTCTAATGCTACAGACTTAAGCTGGCCATACACCAGTAGAACTGTTGTTGAAATGTTCTATTTTACCAACATTTGTTTGATTTTAGAATTGTTAGTGGGGTCAAATCGCCATTCGACCATAGTGACAAGAAAATGTATAGGAGCAGGACAGAAAACTTTTCCCAAATGTATTCATTTCTGATAGGATATGTAGTTTTAGTTTTGGAAATTCATTCTCTTCAAAATTGAATGTTAAAAACAAAATACAAATTGGGGTACTTTGTAATGACCTTTGTCGAGTCATCAAACGTACTGAGAAGTTTCATACAAATGTATGCAAATTTTCATGTGAATGTTCATTTGCATATGGCCAGCTTTAGACCAGTATATTAAACAATTCATGTGCCATATGGGCATCTCTGTCAGCTCTATACAGTCTATTAAACAATCCATTCACTACCATATCCTCATACACTGTTCCCTACACTTACAAAGAGGGAAAGGCGTAGTTCCTGAAACAGGTTGGCTTCATCTGATTTTACATTGGAATAAAATTGTATCTGGACTTTAATGTCACAGAGTGGCACTTCAAACCTAAATGAAATAAATGTAATCCCAGGCCAAGGTGTTCAGGACACTGTATTTCAACAGTATATCCACATTACTAGTTTATAATAAGAATATTTTCAGGGATGTTGCACCATCTATGCATTCCCATAAACAATATAATTTATGTAATACAATCTTAGGTTCATTTTCAGTTTTACTCTGCATTAAACAACAATTTAGACAATATGAACCCCAACTCACATCTTGTACCAACACGATTTGGTTATTTTCAGGCAAGAGATTTTAGAACTGCATTTAAATGATGGAATCACTGCTTTATTTTGAAAAAAAAAAATGTAGAAAAAAAACCTTGTTTTTAAAATGTTGCTTATTTGTTTCCACTATCCTAGCCACCCCTTCTTCTTTTTCGACTGATGTCACATCCCAAGGGTTGCTAGTAATGCTGTTATTCTCATTAGTAGTCTGTGCTACATACAGTCAGTGTTGTTCTGTTCTGAGTGCTACTGGAGCGACTTGCCAGCTATTCACTGAACACACAAAGTCACTTGCTACATACCTTTGCCATTCAGCAAACATTTTGTATTATTTTTCAGTGAATACAGGGAGATTTCTGGACGAGTTGCTGATCATGACTTACTTTCTCTTCCCCTTGTCAAAGCAAAAAACACCTTGCATTCACTAAAAAAAATAAAAATAAATAAAAGCTGTTTGCTGAATGGTAGAAGTATGAGAGCAAGCGACTTGTGAACAGACTGCTAGTTGAAGCAGCACCCAGAACAGAACATTTCTAACTGTGTTTAGCACAGACTAGTATAGTAAATGTTAGCATCCCCAATGCTGCCTGTGTCTACATATGGAAAATTCAATCTTCAGCTCTCTCATGGTGAACACGTCACCAAAAAATGCGTAGTCACAGTCTGGGGTTCTACATCCTCCACTGCTGTAAAAAGGGAGACTCTCTGGGAAGATACACATTAAACTCCCTCGAAGGCAGCAACTTTGTAGACTATGCCAGTACAGATGTGAACCCCACACTCATCAATGCCTTTACAGTCACCCCACAAACACACCTGTCAGACCACAATCAACTACTGCTATATATTAAATCTTTAAACAAACCATCTCCAAAACTCCACCGGGCTTCTCTCTGCAACCTGCCACCATAATTTAAATGGTCCTAACAGTCTAGCACAAAATGCAGAGTTAACTGACAGACCTGACACTAAAAACTGCTCAAACTTCCAAAACAATACCTATGAAATAAGCCCACGAGGTGTGAACCAGGCAACAAAGCATTTCCACAAAATATTATGCACCATTACAGAAACAACCCACATGAGTAAACTCAACTACAAGAAACAATCCAACAAACAATCCAATAAATGGTTCTACAAAGAATGCAAAGCATTAAGGAACACTTTACGGAAAGTCTCAAATAACAAACACAGAGACCCTGACAACACTGATCTAAGCACCCTACAGAAAGAATACAAATAAACCCTTAAAAAGAAAAAGCAAACCTTCATCTCCAACAACCTGCAACAATTAGAAGAGACCCTTCAGGAAAACTCTTTCTGGGAAATATGGAAGAATAATGGCTCAGCACCCAGGAAAAACAACCTCTATATCCAAAATGTTGACATCTGGCTCAACTACTTTAAGAACCTCTACAAAGATATTCCAGAAGAGGGACTAACTGTAGAACAAAAATACATCATCGAAAGACTACTAAATGGTATGGAGGAAAAAAATCAAGGATTTCCAAAACCCCCTAGATGTGCCGTTTACGCTAGAAGAAATATTGGAGAAAATCCAACACCTGCAAGCTAAAAAAAGCCAGTGGAATGGATGGCATCCTGCCAGAGATTATTAAACACAGCTCCACAGATGTACAGGCTGCAACATGTAAAGTGTTTAATCTGGTCCTGAGTTTTGGTATCTACCCTAAAGTATGGAACCAAGGCCCTATAACACTCATTCATAAGAGTGGAGACCAATATGACCCAGCCAGCTACAGAGGGACATGTGTCAGGAGCATGCTGGGAAAACTATTTAACAGTATCCTCAACAAATGTATCCTCCACTTCCTGACCAATCTATCGCACTGCAGACCGCATCTACATTCTGCACAGTCTTATCAAGGACCATTTCCACAATACAGTATATAGAACGATATTTGCCTGTTTTTTGGACTTTAAGAAGGCCTTTGATTCAATGTGGCACCCAGGCCTGTTCCTCAAACTATAATAACACAAACCAATCAGCGCAGACAAAGTATGACGGTATTAAAAATAGATATGGATCATGAACACCGACCCAGGAACACAGTGTAAAACCCAGACAGAAATTATATATGATAAAATGGTGCAGCACAAAAATCAGATAACTGCACAAATAAAAGTTAAAAATCCATAGATGAATGCTGGGTAAGGAAACAGTCCATATAAAGAAGTAAAGTCCCAAAAGCCACATAAATATAAATAGAATCCACATAAAGTGCTCAAATGCAGGCTATGTCTGGTGCTGATCCCCTTCACCAAAGGCCCACATATGCACTCACCTCACTAAATGACCCCTGTATTGTTCCGAGTGTCTGTGTGGCTCGCTGTACTGGAGTGGAGACCGCGGCACCATTCATTGTTATGGATTGATGTGCGCATTTTATACTACTCATGTGTAAGTGTGATTCTTGAATTAATATACTTGTTCATACGGTATACACTTAGAAGTCTCTCTTTCCTCTCATATATATTGGATTATTTTACATCTGAGCGGCTGGATTCTGGATTTCTGCTTTACCCTGGTGGTGATACATACTGGAAGGACTGACGGTTCTATATGCTTTTGCCTATTGGACCCGCTGGTAATATAGGGGTCATTTAGTGAGGTGAGCACATATGTGTGCCTTTGGTGAAGAGGATCAGCACCGGACATAGCCTTCCTTTGAGCACTTTAGGTGGATTCTATTCAGGGCTTTTTTTCTCAGAGAAAAGGTGCTGGAACTCACCTTCCCCGCTCACCCCAACTCCGCCCACAACCCCACCCCAACTCTGCCCACAACCCCATCTCAACTCCGCCCACAACCCCACCCCCAGCCACGTCTTCCACAGAGGTGAAAATTATGTGGTCGCCAAATAGTGGGTGTGATCAAGGCTTAGAACTGCGTAACGCAGAAGACGCAAGATTCAGAAGACTGAAGCACACATTACCCCCCTACCTGTACAAAAAAGCCCCCTTCCTGCACATATTACCCCCCTTCCTATACACATTACCCCCTTCTCTGTACATACAGCCTCCTCCCTGTACACATTACCCCCTCCCTGTACACATTACCCCCTTCTCTGTATATACGGCACCCTCCCTGTACACATTACCCCCTCCCTGTACACATTACACCCTCCCTGTACATACAGCACCCTCCCTGTACACATTACCCCCCTCCCTGTACACATTACCCCCTCCCTGTACATACAGCACCCTCCCTGTACACATTACCCCCTCCCTGTACATACAGCACCCTCCCTGTACACATTACCCCCTCCCTGTACATACAGCACCCTCCCTTTACACAATACCTCCTCCCTGTACATACAGCACCCTCCCTGTAAACATTAACCCCCTCCCTGTACATACAGCCCCCTCCCTGTACACATTACCCCCCCTCCCTGTACATACAGCTCCCTCCCTGTACACATTACCCCCTCCCTGTACATACAGCACCCTCCCTGTACACATTACCCCCTCCCTGTACACATTACCCCCCTCACTATACACATTACCCCCTTCTCTGTACATACAGCCCCCTCCCTGTACACATTACCCCCCTCCCTATACACATTACCCACTTTTCTGTACATACAGCCCCCTCCCTGTACACATTACACCCTCCCTGTACACATTACCCCCTCCCTGTACATACAGCACCCTCCCTGTACACATTACACCCTCCCTGTACATACAGCACCCTCCCTGTACACATTACCCCCCTCCCTGTACACATTACCCCCTCCCTGTACATACAGCACCCTCCCTGTACACATTACCCCCTCCCTGTACATACAGCCTCCTCCCTGTACACATTACCCCCTCCCTGTACACATTACCCCCTTCTCTGTACATACGGCACCCTCCCTGTACACATTACCCCCTCCCTGTACACATTACACCCTCCCTGTACATACAGCACCCTCCCTGTACACATTACCCCCCTCCCTGTACACATTACCCCCTCCCTGTACATACAGCACCCTCCCTGTACACATTACCCCCTCCCTGTACATACAGCACCCTCCCTGTACACATTACCCCCTCCCTGTACATACAGCACCCTCCCTTTACACAATACCTCCTCCCTGTACATACAGCACCCTCCCTGTAAACATTACCCCCCTCCCTGTACATACAGCCCCCTCCCTGTACACATTACCCCCCCTCCCTGTACATACAGCTCCCTCCCTGTACACATTACCCCCTCCCTGTACATACAGCACCCTCCCTGTACACATTACCCCCTCCCTGTACACATTACCCCCCTCACTATACACATTACCCCCTTCTCTGTACATACAGCCCCCTCCCTGTACACATTACCCCCCTCCCTATACACATTACCCACTTTTCTGTACATACAGCCCCCTCCCTGTACACATTACACCCTCCCTGTACATACAGCACCCTCCCTGTACACATTACCCCCTCCCTGTACATACAGCACCCTCCCTGTACACATTACACCCTCCCTGTACATACAGCACCCTCCCTGTACACATTACCCCCCTCCCTGTACACATTACCCCCTCCCTGTACATACAGCACCCTCCCTGTACACATTACCCCCGCCCTGTACATACAGCACCCTCCCTTTACACAATACCCCCTCCCTGTACATACAGCACCCTCCCTGTACACATTACCCCCTCCCTGTACACATTACCCCCTCCCTGTACATACAGCACCCTCCCTGTACACATTACTCCCTCCCTGTACATACAGCACCCTCCCTTTACACAATACCCCCTCCCTGTACATTAAGCACCCTCCCTGTAAACATGCCCCCCCCCCTGTACATACAGCACCCTCCCTGTACACATTGCCCCCTTCTCTGTAAATACAGCCCCCTCCCTGTACACATTATCACCTCCCTGTACACATTACCCCCCTCCCTGTACATACAGCTCCCTCACTGTACACATTACCCCCTCCCTGTACATACATCACCCTCCCTGTACACATTACCCCCCTCCATATACACATTACCCCCTTCTCTGTACATACAGCCCCCTCCCTGTACACATTACCCCCTCCCTATACACATTACCCCCTTCTCTGTACATACAGCCCCCTCCCTGTACACATTATCCCCTCCCTGTACACATTACACCCTCCCTGTACATACAGCACCCTCCCTGTACACATTACCCCCTCCCTGTACATACAGCACCCTCCCTTTACACAATACCCCCTCCCTGTACATACAGCACCCTCCCTGTAAACATTACCCCCCTCCCTGTACATACAGCTCCCTCCCTGTAAACATTACCCCCCTCCCTGTACATACAGCTTCCTCCCTGTACACATTACCCCCCTCCCTGTACACATTACCCCCTCCCTGTACATACAGCACCCTCCCTGTACACATTACACCCTCCCTGTACATACAGCACCCTCCCTGTACACATTACCCCCCTCCCTGTACATACAGCACCCTCCCTGTACACATTACCCCCTCCCTGTACATACAGCACCCTCCCTTTACACAATACCCCCTCCCTGTACATACAGCCCCCTCCCTTTACACAATACCCCTTCCCTGTACATTAAGCACCCTCCCTGTAAACATGACCCCCCCCTCCCTGTACATACAGCACCCTCCCTGTACACATTGCCCCCTTCTCTGTACATACAGCCCCCCTCCCTGTACACATTATCACCTCCCTGTACACATTACCCCCCTCCCTGTACACATACAGCTCCCTCCCTGTACACATTACTCCCTCCCTGTACATACATCACCCTCCCTGTACACATTACCCCCCTCCCTATACACATTACCCCCTTCTCTGTACATACAGCCCCCTCCCTGTACACATTACCCCCTCCCTATACACATTACCCCCTTCTCTGTACATACAGCCCCCTCCCTGTACACATTATCCCCTCCCTGTACACATTACACCCTAGCTGTACATACAGCACCCTCCCTGTACACATTACCCCCTCCCTGTACATACAGCACCCTCCCTTTACACAATACCCCCTCCCTGTACATACAGAACCCTCCCTTTACACAATACCCCCTCCCTGTACATACAGCACCCTCCCTGTAAACATTACCCCCCTCCCTGTACATACAGCTCCCTCCCTGTAAACATTACCCTCCTCCCTGTACATACAGCTTCCTCCCTGTACACATTACCCCCCCTCCCTGTACACATTACCCCCTCCCTGTATATACAGCACCCTCCCTGTACACATTACACCCTCCCTGTACATACAGCACCCTCCCTGTACACATTACCCCCCTCCCTGTACATACAGCCCCCTCCCTGTACACATTACCCCCTCCCTGTACATACAGCACCCTCCTTGTACACATTCATCCCTCCCTGTACATACAGCACACTCCCTTTACACAATACCCCCTCCCTGTACATTAAGCACCCTCCCTGTAAACATGACCCCCCCTCCCTGTACATACAGCACCCTCCCTGTACACATTGCCCCCTTCTCTGTACATACAGCCCCCTCCCTGTACACATTACCCCCCTCCCTGTACACATACAGCTCCCTCCCTGTACACATTACCCCCCTCCTTGTACACATTACCCCCTCCCTGTACATACAGCTCCCTCCCTGTACACATTACCCCCTCCCTGTACACATTACCCCCCTCCCTGTACACATTACCCCCCTCCCTGTACACATTACCCCCCTCCCTATACACATTATCCCCCTTCTCTGTACATACAGCCCCCTCCCTGTACACATTACCCCCCTCTCTATACACATTACCCCCTTCTATGTACATACAGCCCCCTCCCTGTACACATTACACCCTCCCTGTACATACAGCACCCTCCCTGTACACATTACCCCCTCCCTGTACATACAGCACCCTCCCTTTACACAATACCCCCTCCCTGTACATACAGCTCCCTCCCTGTACACATTACCCCCCTCCTTGTACACATTACCCCCTCCCTGTACATACAGCTCCCTCCCTGTACACATTACCCCCTCCCTGTACATACAGCACCCTTCCTGTATACATTACCCTCTCCCTGTACACATTACCCCCCTCCCTGTACACATTACCCCCCCTGTACACATTACCCCCTTCTCTGTACATACAGCCCCCTCCCTGTACACATTACCCCCCTCCCTATACACATTACCCCCTTCTCTGTACATACAGACCCCTCCCTGTACACATTACCCCCTCCCTGTACACATTACCCCCTCCCTGTACATACAGCCCCCTTCCTGTACACATTACCCCCCTCCCTATACACATTCCCCCCTTCTCTGTACATACAGCCCCCTCCCTGTACACAATTCCCCCTCCCTGACCATATAGCCCCCCCCCCTGTACACATTACCCTCCTCCCTATACACATTACCCCCTTTCCTGTACATACAGCTCCCTCCCTGTGCACATTACCCCGCTCCCTGTACACATTACCCCCTCCCTGTACATACAGCTCCCTCCCTGTACACATTACCCCCCTCCCTGTTCATACAGCCCCCTCCCTGTAAACATTACCCCCTTCTCTGTATATATAGCCCCATCCCTGTACATACAGCTCCATCCCTGTACACATTACCCCCCTCACTGTACATACAGCCCCCTTCCTGTACACATTACCCCCTTCTCTGTACATACACCCCCCTCCCTGTGCACATTACCCCCCTCCCTGTAAACACAGCCCCCTCTTGCACACATTATCCCCTTCCCTGTACACATTACTCCCCTCCATATTTGTTGTACACCATTCTTCATCTTTTTGCTTCCTGACATCAAGGGCCGACCTGCTGACCTGTCCAGCTGCAACTTCCTTAGTACACATCCAAGGATGAGAAGGCTAATCCTCAGACACCCTCCAAAGTCAGGCAAGTGCTGGTGCAGGTCAGGGCAGCTCACACTTACCTCTTGCTGAACTTGTCAGACGTGCTCCCTTCAGGCTCTTAGCCATGCTGGAGGAGGTGGGTGGAGCCAAAACTGACTAGGCGCAGGGGAGGAAGAAGTTCCTCCTCCACTCTGAATGCTGGTACCTCTCCTTGGCCTCATAACATGATGTCACTGGTCGCTAGACGCCAATCGGCAGGCAATTCTAGCAACCAGTGCTGGAGGCAGCAGAGAGGCCAGCGGACAGTGCAGGACAGTGCAGCTGCTCCTGATTTACAATATATTTGAGTGACACAGCTTTGGCGACCCCCATCTGCAGCAGCTCTGGAACCTGAAGAGGACAGAGTTGCCAAAGGTTCTGGAACTGCGTTCCACCGCGTTTCGGCAGGAAAAAAGCCCTGATTCTATTTATATTTATGTGGCTTTTGGGACTTTACTTCTTTATATAGACTGTTTCCTTGCAGCTCTAGAATCCTCCCCAGCACCTGGGCTAGCTACATGACACTGAGGTGAAGTTCCTGCTGTATGCGGATGACCACCTACTTCTGTCACAAACAGAGAAATGCCTACAAGCCAGACTGGAAGTGCTGGAGATAGGTAGTGCTCATGTGGCACTGCATATCAACTCAAAGAAAAAATAAAATCATGGTCTTCCAAAGGAAGAATACAAAACAAACAAAGAGCCCTTTCTTTAAATTAAACAACTACACTCTTGATGAAACTGAGTGAAGTTTGAGGTCCTGTCACCTACCTAGACCAATCCAAAAGGGACTCCAGCCCGACAGAAATATTTCATCTGGAATTCTGCAAGCACCTTCTCCAAGTCCATCGGAGCACCTCCAAAAGTGACTGCCGTTCTGAGCTGAGCAGATTTCCCTTACTTCTTGCAGTTCAAAAGAGAGCGCTGTCATACTGGGACCACCTACAAAATAGCAGTCCTAACTCATACCACCATAAGGCCCTACTGACCAATATGGAGCAGTTCAAGCCATGCAGCCTGCAAAAACTCATTAGCATATTGTGTATCCCAAACTCCCAACAATCCAGCTTGACAAAATCTTAAATAAAAAACATAATGAATGTTTCCAAAATATGTTTGAGAATGGAAAATAACAAACTCAAAGAAATTAACTGTTTACCAGTCACTGCAGAGAGACTACAAACTGGTCCAATACCTGGAGGTGTTACAAGACCCCTAAAGACAGACCAACCCTGTACAAACTAAGTGCCCACAGTCTGCAAATTGAACTACGACAGCACTGACAGACCTACAAGCCAAGGTAAAGTAGACTGTGCCAGCAATGTGACCAAGGGGACCTGGAGGATGAGGACCACTTCCTGCGATGGTGCCCCAAGTACTTATCGGTAAGGGACACTCGCTTCCAGAGATTTTCTGCTTCCAGTTCTATAGAAGAGAAGTGGAGACTTCAAATTCTAGTGGGAGAAGAGACAGTGATGAAAATAACTGCACATTATGTGACAGCATGTCACAGACTGAGAGGGACATGAAAAACTGGACTTAAAAATCCTTTACATGGACTTATCCCCATTTCCCTTTATATTACCCATTACCAACCCCCCTTACAACACAAACTCAACTGCTTTGGCAATGCTAAAATGTATTTGGTCCTGCCAATAAAGCTAATTTTGAATTTGAATCCCTGCAATTGTCACAGCTGTTTTGGGAAGGTTTACTGTTGCTTTCTGTTGTCTGTGACACAGAATATGGCACCGAATCTTTCCATTTGTGGACATAGAAAGTAATAAAACCCTGATAGACACTCTAACCCTTATCTGATTTATCCAGAACTAGAGAGATGTTTGGATGGTTTAAACTTTAAAAAAGTCTACTGTTAATCTGTATGCATTTTATTTCCTTTAGGTGGAAAACAGCCCTTCAGAGTTTGGACTGTATTATCTTCATGAGACAGGAGGTAAGATTGTCTAATAATTGTGTTTTAGTAAGAATGTATCATCTAATGCAGCCTTTTTTAACCTTTTCAACGTGGAGAAACCCTTAAAATATTTCTCAGGTCTCACGGAACCCCTGCTAAACATGACTATATTTACAACTCATGATACATTAGTGTGATGGTCAGTGAGATGAATGTTCCTTACATTTGTGGACATTGGGAAGAATTACCTTCTTCCAGATAGCTAAAAAGATCAATGGTGTCAGGGGAACTTATCTGAGAGACAGAAATTGCTCATTTCTCAAGGAACCCCTTGCAACCTCTGGAGGAACCCTAGTGTTCCAGAGAACCCTGGTTGAGAACCACTGATCTAATGCATTACATAACTTACAGTGGCATTGACAGTGTTTAAAAAATAGAGTGAAACTAAAAGTGTCAGATATGCAGAAGGCCACAGGAGTTTTTGGCACAATAAAAGCAAGTCAACAATGCGAATCCAGTGCCCCATTCATTCTTGTGTTAGCAGATGAACAAATGTCAGCTTTGTTGCCAAGAGTAAAAAATAGACTGTCAATCTGCTCTGATCAGAGTTTGGCTGATACAGTGGCACTGTAGTGACTAATGTAAGTCTCTGATGTGGAATACATATTTTTGCCTGTAGTTGTTACGATTTAAAGGTCACGAAGTGCACAGCATTGCAGCAGTAGCCTCCAACTGCAAGATCTCATTGAACCCACAATGCTGTGCATTGTGTTAAACAGCTCATTTAAAATGAATAGGCTGAGATGCTCACTAATGCATACAAAAATGGGGCAACCTGCAGCTTATTGCAAGGCCATACACAGAACACAATGGGCTGCGTTGAAGTACACATGCATTGTGGAGGTGTATTTTGGTGCCATTCACAATAAATGGCACCACAGTACACAACTGCATGTAATGTGCATAACTGTACATTGTGTTCATGAGCCCTTGCAGTAATTAATGCTGAACTTCATATAGTATTTGCCTAAAAGCAGTCATTATACTAACCCGTCTGTCCCTCTCCAATCAACCAATGAAATGGGAGCCTGCTCATGTGCACTTGGTGCCCATTCTTTTGCCCTGTGATTTAACTGCCAGAGACAGTAAACATTGTTTAATGATAGGAAGCCTTGTCAGTGTCAAAATAAATACACGCATGGGGGAAATAAGTTCATAAAACATGATTCATACAAAGAAGCCTGATTCACCACAAACTGCCTTGTATAAATCAGTTCCTTCATCCTTTGTTAGAGACTAATAAAGTAGAAGTCTTGTTTATTTTCATTCTTTAACCACTTGAGGACCTCCCCACGCAGATATACTGTGGCTGGACAACCCTCCTGCATGAACTTGTGAAGCTCGGTCTGCACACAGAACAGGAGCCAATCAGTGGGTCCAGCGGTCGCGATGTCCGCCGGGACCCGCCAATCGTTCGAAGGAGAGACAGAACGGTGGTCTGCCTATGTAATAAACAAGGCAGACCGAGGTTCTGTCACAGAGGAAGATGGAGATCTTGTGTTTATGCTAAGAAACACGGATCTCTGTCTTTCTCCAGTTAGGCCACTCCCCCACACAGGTAAAATAGCACTCACAAGGTTAACCCTTTGATCAGCCCTGATGTTAACCCCTTCCCTGCCAGTGTCATTTATACAGTGACAGTGCGTTTTTTTTAGCATTGATCACTGTATTGGTGTTATTGTTTGCCAAAAAGTGTCACGGGGTGTCAGATTTGTCCACCGCAATGTCGCAGTCCCATTAAAAATTTCTGATCACCACCATAACTAGTAAAGTAAATATAAATTCCATAAATCTATCCCATAGTTTTTAGACGCTATAAATTTTGCGCAAACCAATTAATATACACTTTTTGGAATTTTTTTTACCAAAAATATGTCTCAGAATACATATTGACTTAAATTAATGAAAAATTTAGATTTTTTTTATTGGCTATGTTTTAAAGCATAAAGTAAGAAATATAGTTTTTTTTTTCAAAACTGTCTGTCTTTGTTTATAGCGCAAAAAATAAAAACCGCAGACGTGATCAAATACCACCAAAAGAAAGCTCTATTTGCGGAAAAAAAAGACATAGATTTTATTTGTGTAAACGTAAGCGTCACACGTCCCGAAATTGTCAGTTAAAGTAACGCAGTGCCATATTGCAAAAATGGCCTGGTCATTAAGAGGGTAAAACCTTCTAGGGCTGAAGTGGTTAAAAGTGTGTACCTATAGCTGGGTCCCTCATAAATTACATTTGAGGACAGGTAATTGGTAGCAAAATAAAAAGGTATTCCGCCAAATGTTTACCAGTAAGTGAATTCTTATTTTTTTTAAATATTTTTACAGAGAGAACTAAATTAGGAGAGACAGAATTCCCATTGATTTGCAGAATACTACATGGTCCCTGTGAGAAAATTGCCAAGTTATTCATAATGGAGACTGATCTTGGCGTGGAGGTCTCACATGATGTAAGTTGGTAGATGTTGTTTAGTCTTAAAAGAAAATTATTTTCATAGAATTGAATTTCCCTTTTTCTATATACATTGTATGACCAAATGTTTGTGGAACCTGATCATTACACGTGTACGGGCAGCACTGTGACTCAGTGGTTATCACTTCTACCTTTGAAGCATCTGGGTCATCACTTTACTGTGATTGCATGTTCTCCCTTTGCTTGCATCCTGTAGGTACTCCAGTTTCCTCCCACACTCCAAAGGCATGTTAGTAGGTTAATTGGCTCCAGGGTAGTCCCATGATTTCCACTTGCTCCCGAATACTTTGCCGAGTGGCTGGCCTGCTACATTCTGAGCACAGGAGGTCAGCCACTCAGTAGGGGAGCCATTCTTTGCATTTTACGAATGAATGAATGAAAAGTATTCTGTGATTGGACAAGGTGGGGAGTTGAGACAACAATGCAGCATTGGTGTTGGTGGCTGCAATAATAGCCCCCAGCACTGGAGTCAGTGGCTGCAATAATAGCCCCCAGCACTGGAGTCAGTGGCTGGAATAATAGCCCCCAAAACTGGTGTCAGTGGAAGCATTATTAATCCCCAACATTGGTGTTAGTTGGTGCAATAATAATTCCTTGCACTGGTGTTAGTAGGTGCAATAAAAATAAAAAACAGTGCAAGTGAATGCATTAATAACCCTCAAAATTGGTGTCAATGGATGCAATAATAACCCCCAACACTAGTGTCAGTACTATTAACCCCACCTCCCCCACACTGGTGGTCAGTGGCATTGAAATTTCACCCCCCATAACCAATGCAGGGAGGAGGTAGGTTAACATTCACTGTATGACCACCAATGCAGAAGGGGGGGATGGTGGGTTAAAATATCCACAATTTATTTCAGTCATATGGGGATAGTTTGGACCCTTCATTTTCCTTTATCATATTTTCACTATTTATATTTGTTGCACAGATTGGTTTCCCTCCTGATGAAGCTTATCTTTAAGCAAAACATGTATTGTATTTTGTGGGAGGAGCTTATTATTTGGGGGGGGGTACAGGATTTTGTGGGTAAGGTGTTTCTTGAGGTACTGGCAGGAAGGCTACAATAGCTAGATTTTGAGGAATCCCTAGTATAGATCTACAAAGCATTTTTTGAGGCACTCAAACTGGAGGAGTTGACTCTATAGATTGGATGTAGTATGGCAGTTTGGTTCAGGTTACCTTTTGCATCCAGGTAGGAGTTAGAGTCATGGGAGTTATAGACAGTTCTAGTCCAGACTGTGAGTAACTCCTAGCAGTTTGCCTGGCTGGGTTCAAGGGTCTTTTAGGTTTAGTACCTGCAGTGAGTAGCCAGACTAGTTGGGGTCCAAACATTTCAGGTTGGTAGCTGCTCCAACTACGAGAGGATAGAGAAGGAGTGATCCTTTTTCTTTTTCTATACTTGTGTATCCATATTGACCATTGCTTATATCCCCTGGCAACCAATACACCAACACTAATACTCCCTTGAAGTAAATAAACACAGCCATGCATTTTATTTATATAATTTGAATAAAGGTTAAGTTTTAATACCATTGTTCTTGGTGCGTGGGGCAACAGACCCTTGTTCAGTAAAAAAAATATTGATAGCCAGCAAAGGTATTATACTACTTATTTAAGGCACTAGTTAGTAGAAATCACCTTTAACTTAGCCAAGCATGTAATAAAAACTCGGGATCCTATGCCATCCATAATCCAAAAAAAAGGGTGAAAATGTTATCAGCAATTATCAGTAAAGCAAATTATAAAATTATATAATGTTGCATCTCTGTACATTTGCCAACTAAGGTCTCTGTATTAAAAAATATTGTGCAAGGTAGCTAACTACTTGCTGCCCACCCACAATAGTTTTAATGCGGGCCAGCGGCACAGCCACGCCAGACAACATACTGGTACGTCGCTGAGGATTTAATTTGGTTTGTGGGCGCTCATATGCTTGCCCCCTGTTGACCCGTGCTGTCTTTGGCTACAGCACAAGTCTGTCAGCAGGCCCCGGCCAATAATGTTCGGCTGGGATCTGCTGATCGGCTGTAGCCTATCACAGAACGACTCTGTGTATTGTTTGTAAACATAAAAAAGAAAGATATGATCTGAGGCATACTAAGAGACATGCTTCCATCCCTAAATATACATACGAACACATTGCAATGGTCATGGGGCTTTAAATGAGGCAGGTCACTTAATAATGTTCAAATTTATTAAAAGTAGTAATAATTACACATTCCATGATTTACATACGTATATTCAATCAATTTCCAATAATAATACAGACATATGTTAAAAAGCTGACATAGGAAAAATTAATATAGTAATGAAACAAATTATTTTAAATTGATATTGAGGCATATAAAGGTAGAATTGACCTATAATGTAGCAAATAAAATATCTTGGCATGTTTGGACTTATGCGTTTGGTGGATCCAAATATGTCCACTCATCAGGAGTTTGATGCAGAAGGATATTTAAAATGGTAGGTATGTGTTAGAAAAAGACAATCCCATATGTACAGGGGGTATGTTAAATTACTCCCCACACCAAGAAGAGGGGAGGAAGGATTTTAATGGCCTTATTACTTACATATCAGCTCAAAGGATGGACCCAGCATCTTGGGAGGGGAATGGGGTGCCAGGACAAACGTCTATCCTGGGGCTGTGGCGGGAAGAGCCACCCAGGCCAAGGGGAGCAGCCAAGGGGCAGACCAAGACATCAAGGTGCAATTCCATAGAGTGTATGGGGTAATACACAATATACCACGCTGATCGAAAATAAATTATATATAGTGTTTATCAGGGTATGGTATATAATCAATGAAAGCAATTAATAGTGTCAAAGTGGTATGTCTAGTAAATCCACAAGGGAAGACTCCAGAGTATAATTGTGGAAAAAGCACCAAAGCCCCAATGTGACCAGGAGTAAAGGAATGGAACTGTGTGAAAAGATTGAACAGAGGAGGAAGTAAAGAGAGGAGGAAGTAAAGAAACAATCCATAAGCATGTGCCAAATCAATTAAAATGCAACTACTCAGGAGTGTGTGAAGTGTGAATACAGTGAAAATAGAGATAGCCCTTCAAATAATCTTGCCTATGGTATTTCAAGTTCATGGAGGTGATCCTAGTGTCCACATCAAGTAGTGGACAGACATGTGAAAAGAGGCCCTGTCTGACCTCGGCCTAATAGCCACGTGGCCGCAGGCAGGTCCCTGCCAGCACCATGCAAACACCGAACTGAGAAGTTGAGATGGTAAAGGACAATCCCACATCCAGTGCATGCACCGGAAATGGGTCCATGTCAGCCCTCCCACCGGCGTCAGATGGAGAAACACCCTAACAGCGCGACACCAGCCTGCGTCACGGGTCAGGCGCAAGTGCATGGCGCTGTTGCGCAGGGAGACGACCCCACCCCGGATGTATTAGACAGGAATTGGGATGAGGCGTTAGACCGTGCATCGCAACCCCAGGACATGCAGGCCAAAAGAACCCCCACCCCCCTCCCTGGGCTAAATGGTAGATAACAAAAATTATAAAAATAATGAACAAAACATTTCCCACATGTAGATAAGGAGTGCTATAATGGGATTTAATAATAACATGGAAAAAGTATAAATGTTGCATACATAGTAGTGATGTGACAGATCATAGAGGACCGGGGTGTCTTCCACCCAATTAGTACATAAAAAAGAAAGATATGATCTGAAGCATACAAAGAGACATGCCTCCATCCCTAAATATACATACAAATGAGGCAGGTCACTTAATAAAGTACAAATGTATTAAAAGTAGTAATCACACATTCCATGATTTACATAAGTATATTCAATCAATTTCCAGATATAATACAGACATACGGTATGTTAAAGAGCTGACATAGGAAAAATGAATATAGTAATAAACCAAATTTAACACTTAAATATATTTGTTCTGTAGATAGTACTTTTTGGAGACAAAAAATGATAACTATGTTAGAACAAGTATATGCTCATAATAAAATGTCATTGTTTCAGTTTTAAGTGAAAAATATAAAATTTCAAATAAACAATTTTATAAACACTTGCAACTCTAACATGTAATGCAAGTGCAGTTTGGTAAAGAGAAACCCAAAATGTCAGTTTCCACTTAGTGGGATACTGAGATCACAAGGACCAAAGGGATTAACATCCAAACTGTATTCACATTTACTGCAGAGTAAAATATAATGGGAACCTATGAGAGTAATGGATAAATGGGAATTAGCTATCCCACGGATGACAGACCATGATTGGGAGGGGATCTTCTCCTCACACCTGACGATATCTCCAGCAGTTAACAATAAAATGATTCAGCTAAATATACATCCAACATACCTTAGTCAAACCAGATTGCACAAAATGGGGAGGATGCAAACATCAAGCTGTGTGAGATGCTGTCGAGAAGGGGCAGATTTTCTCCATGTGATGTGCTACTGCAGCAATGTCTAGGGGTAATTGAAATGAATTGTAGATAAATTGTCAAAAATTTTAAAAAGGCAAGTCCCAGGTACAATAGAGGTATGTTTACTGGGGCTATTAGAAGATGAGCACTGGTCTAGATACACCAAGATATTCCTGCAGGAAGCATTATATATGGCAAGGAAACAAATAGTGAAAAGATGGATTCAACCTATAGCTCCATTAGTTAGCCAATGGGTTAAAGCCGTAAATCAGATTTTACCATATGAAAGAATAATGTATGAACCGAGGAAACAAGCAGAAATACCAAAAAATATGGGGAAAATGGAACAATTCCTACTTGTCGCTGGATACAAAGGAGGGGTAGAAATGAGTACAACCTGAATGGAGACTAGGAAGTAAGGTAAATAAAATGAAGAGGGAGTAGAGCACTGAAGTGGAGGTGGGATGAGAATAAATGTGTTTAGGGATGAGAATGGAAATGTAAGAAGATGTATGAAAATGGTAATTGTATTTGTAATTAATGAAACCAAGATATTGTATTGTGTATTTAAAATGCAAGAACATTTGTAATAAAGAATGTTAAGAAGAAGTAAACTTTTGCCACCCCTCCCCCCCAACCACCCCTAAAATAAGCTGTACAATTTCCCACCTTTCCTACCTTAGACACAGCTTTCTCTGGCCACACCTGTGCCCAGAGTCCCCATTTACTTGAATGCTTTGTATCTCAAAAATCTGTTGGCGGCTCTATTCAATCCTATGGGGACTCCAAATGGTACTGAAAAGATATTTGTGGGGCAGGCTGTAAACATTAGAGCAGGCAAATCTGTAAATAAGTAGCCGGGGAGGTTGGGGGGTTTAGTTAAGTTCAGATTGGATATAGTTTAATTTGAGAGGTCGGAGGGTGGTTTGATGAAAGTTTAATTAAAAAGACACATTTCCTTTAAAGTAAAATCAGTGCCTAAAAATATGTCTGCTGCTTTGCTCCTAATTATGAACAACTACATAACTAATTTCTGATGAAATACCTAAGTAGCTGAGTAGTAGATTAGTCAGGGTTCGAGTTGTAATATCAATATTTTGTCTGTATAGCTAAGTAGAAGGTATCGGCAGATTGAGAGGAAAAAGTCTGATTACATCAGTCTTTTAAAATGAATACGTTAGGTAGAAAACTGGCTTGGCTGCTTTTGACTAAAAGTGCTGAAGATCCAGTTTATTTTCATGATGTAAGCTTTTCTTACACAATCTGTTACAATTTTTGGAACCACCCATGGGATCCTGTATGTTGTATTGCAGAGTTTTGATCCGCTTTAACACGCAGTATAATGTCTAAATAAACAATACAGGCCAAAGCAGGGCTTCCCGATTTTTTTTTTGGACCGAGACCCACTTCTGAATACAGTTATTTTTCGGGACCCACTTGCTTGTAATTGAATATAGTAAAGTGCTAAAGAATTTGTTGGCGCTGTATAAATGCAAATAATAATAATGCATATTTTAAAGGGAGGGGGATGTTAATTAAAAATATACATTTCCTACTTTTCAATTTATTATTGAATACACTTGCCAGATGTTCTAAGTGAGGGGTCAGAAACCTGTGGCATATAAGAGGAGTTGTAAGTAATCAGCACCCTCATAGACAGTATAAGACAGGCAGAAGACAGAAATCAACCACCACAGGACAGTGATCAACAGGCTATATGGCACTCACCCTCCTTCCTCTCCCAGCGGTCCATAGTGAAGGTGAAGCCCCTGTTTGCCCTCTCCAGGGCCCAGCACACCTCACCCAGAGTCTTCATGATGAGGAGCTCTATGCTGATCTTGGTGTCCTGGCTCTTCTCCTTCAGATCTTCTACTGGGGTCACAGAAGCTGCCATGAACTCCTGACACCGCTGAGCCACCTGGTCCTCCTATGACACCGAGGCTGCCGTCTCTGCCCGCTATAGCTGAGAAAATCCCGCCGCCACCACCACTGCCACCAGCAGGACCAAGGAGCTGGCTCTGTACCCCATGAACATATCCTACATAACAGTCCACATACGTACCTATTGATGCAGACCAGCATCCGTAAACTGTGTGGGCGGGGTCCTGAATCCATCGCAATTTGACTTCTCTGGCTCTCTGTAATTTGCGCGGGCTCGCACAGAACAATTTAAGTGGGTCCGCTCTCAGTGATTTCCGGCTCAGCGCGACCCACTCAAATGCAGCTTGCGACCCACCAGTGGGTCCCAACCCAGAGTTTGGGAACTCCTGCAATAAAGTCCCCCCCTCCTTCGAGTTCAGGTTTTTAATGTTATCTGGGACATGCCATCAGAAACATTTTCCCATATTTTCTGTCCTACTAACAATATTTTACCAGATGGGAAGTGATGAAAATCTTCAACTGCAACACAGACAGAAATTTGTTTTTTTGTTTTTTTTGAGTAGAACCCCTCTTATATTTAAATCATTTTTTTTTTAAACATGCAAGATTAGAAATTGGAAATTATACTTTATTTTTGTACATCACAGGACACAGAGCCATAAATCATTACATATGGGTTATATAGCCATCCACAGGTGAAGGACACTGGCAACCAATCAGAAAGGATGCCCCCCTATATAACCCTTCCCACACAGGAAGTACCTCAGTTTAGTAGCAAGCAATAAAGACCCCACAGAAGAGGGGAGAGACCTCTGTGTTATGTACTTCAAGAAATGGGTTTTACAGGTAAGTCTGTATCAAAAAATCTAGGTTTGATCACAGTGGAGAGTCTCTCCACATTTTTCTTCAAGGAAGAAAGAAGATATGCTATATGCCCAAGTCAAAGATCACTGAATCTAAGGGGTTAGCTATCAGATTCATCTAAAACAGTCAATGGCCTAAAAAGATGGTACCTGAGCCTCAGGAAGCAGATACCAGGTTTTGCCTGTAATGCTGACCTTTTTAGGCACTGGACCCTTGGAATATCAAACCCTAAAGGCGCTCCGTGCAGGATGCTCTACAGGTCCAAGGCCGTGGCTCCTCTAAAACAATAGGACCCAGTCCTGGAAGGTCACCAAGACAAAGCTCGCCTTGGTGGGTGAAGATTGGATTCCTGTTTCAAACAGAATCCTGCGGCAGGACTGGTAAATCCAATTTAAAATATTTACACATACAGCAAGCCATGAAGGCTAAAATTGCTGGCATGATTGCAGATTGTAAATATTTTATGCACTGTTCTCTTTAAAAGATAACAGAGATCGAGTGCCATGTGAGTCTCTGCATGAGACCATGGATGTTAATCCTAGGCAAAATACACCTTGTTAAGCATTATTTCTTAGCTTGTTTTTTCTGACACAGTTTTCACCCTGTTCTGATCACCTAAGTGGTATCAGCTGTGACAAACCAATGTGTGCATGAGACAATGAATGTTAAGCTATGCAAAATACATCTTGTTGTAAGCTCTGGCCTTTCCTCAGGGATTAAATGTGCCATATATATCAATTGTGATTATATGAGCTTGTGTAGTTGTGGGATTGATGCAAAGTTTGTTTAAACATTATTTATTTGCCTTTGTTATCACACTGTTTTTTTTACCTGGGCTGATCAACTGAAAGGTATCAGCTGTGACAAACAAAAATCATCCTAAGCTGCTCTCACCTTATGTTGTTGCCGTTTTCGCCTTGGTGCATAAGCGCCCGCATGTTCGTCTCCTCCCTTGATAGCATGTCTGTGGCGAAGGCTTATTTGCCCGTGCGTGAGTATTTTCGCCTTTTAATACAGGCATATGCCGCATGGAGGGTGTGTTTGATGCCACATAGCATACCACACATGCACGGTACAGCATATAGGGGCCTCTGCTGAGGCTGAAGGGGACACAGAGCAGCAGCAGCTGAGTTGCGTGAGCCACTGGGGGTGTATGTTACTGGTACAAACAGGTCCTGTATCTTGGGATAATCAGTGCTGTGTGCGATAAGCTGTGTAAGGTTGGCACAAGCCTTGGGTACACTGAAGTTAGTACGTCAAGTTTGTCTTGCTATAAAGCAATGTTTGCCTCAAAGAGGGCTGGGGGAGTGTAGTTTAAAGGGACACTGTGATGCCACTGTCAGGCCTTTAAGGTCCAAGCCATGCTTCTTTTGTGTTTACTCCCCCTAAAGAGCCAGAGGCGACTAGCCAATCTGAGCCATTACGGTTGCAAGGCATAGTAGCTACTCCAGGTGCTTCTGCCACAACCTATGTCTATAAGGACGATTTGACATCGGCATTAGCCAGCCTTGAGGCTAAGATTACTGGCATGATTGCAGCATCACAAGTAGGGAGGAATCGCAATAGACCCCCCTTACTTGAGTCACGCTGAGGTTTCCACTTCTGGGGATTCAGGGTCAGAGGAGTCTCTGTCAGCCTTTCAAACCCAGAGATTGTTGGTTCAGTCTCTAACAGAAAAAGTCTGGTTTGGACACAAATTTCCTCCCTTAGTGACAGCTGAAGTCTCTTTTTCCTCTAGACCCATTGCGCCCTCCTCATAGTCCTCGGATGTTTCCCATAAATCCGCTCTTGGAGCAAGAAATGTATAATGATTGGGACCATCCTGATAGGATTTTCGTTCCTCCTAAAAGGTTTTGACTATTGTATCCTATGGAGGAAAAGTTTACTAAGAAATGGATTATACCCACTGTGGATACTGCCATTTCTTTGGTTAACAAGAGTTTAACCTGCCCTGTGGATAATGCCCAGGTTTTTAAAGATCCAGCAGATAAGAGGTTGGAATCTTTATTGGAACCCTCCTTTGTGGTTGCAGAATCTGCATTACAATCAGCAGTAGCGGCCATAGGAGTGTGTCAGTCTTTAAAAGACCATATAAAGTGAGTGTCCAAGACAGTTCCTTCTCAAGTAGAGCCTGTGGAAGATCTGTCATATCTGCCTCCCTTTTTGTTTCGCAGTGGATGCTCTTACGGACTCCATGAGATAAATGTCACGAGTTTCTCTGATGACAGTGCATATGCGCAAAATCCTTTGGTTAAAGAGCTGGTCTGCGGAATTACCATGTAAAAGGTTACTGGCTAGATTCCCTTTTTAGGGAAAATGTCTTTTTGGTGACGATCTGGATAAGTACCTTATTTATCGGCGTATAACACGCACTTTTTCCTTCTAAAAATTGAGGGCAAAACAGCAGTGCGTGTTATACGCCGATATATTAGAACAAAAAGGCCAGGCAGCACTGAGAGGCAGAGGGGTTGGGCCGGGTCGAGCAGAAGGAAGGACGAGCGGTGGCTGTCATAGGAAATCCCGCCTCCTATGATAGCACAGTGGCCCAATTCCGGGACATAGGAAGTCTATCATAGGCGCCGGGACTTCAGATGACAGCGGCCGCTCTTCCTCCCTTCTCCTCGGCCTGGCCTGCCCCTGCTCTGTGCAATGTCATTGGCGAGGCAATACAGGACACTGCGCTGGCGAGGCTGCATTGCTGGACACTGCGCTGGTGAGGCTGCATTGCTGCACACTGCTCTGGCGAGGCTGCATTGCTGGACACTGCTCTGGCGAGGCTGCATTGCTGGACACTGCGCTGGCGAGGCTGCATTGCTGGACACTGCGTTGGCGAGGCTGCATTGCTGCACACTGCGTTGGCGAGGCTGCATTGCTGGAAACTACGCTGGCGAAGCTGCATTTATGGACACTGTGCTGATGAGGCTGCATTATTGGGCACTGGTGAGGCTGCATTTGATTAAAAAAAAAAATAAAGTTCTGAGTTCAAAGCTGTTTTATTTCCAATTTAAGCTTTTTTCCTAAAATGTCCCTCCTAAAATTAAGGGGGGGGGGGTTAGACGCCTATGAATATAGTATATCCAAAAGATCTCAGAGGGGGGGGGTAAAGAGTACATTGCTACCTGTAAAAAGGAAGAGCAAACGTCCTTCTTTTAAGATCCCCAGCACTCATACTACCAGTGCTTCTAATTCCAGACGGTGGCGACAGCCTCAGCCATCTGGGTCCGGAACCAAGCCTCCATGACAGAGTCAGAAAAGCCCTGGGCCCAGAGATCAGCCAAGTCTTCCTCTAAGCCTACTCTGTGAAGGGGCGCCCCCACTCACTTGGTTGGGGGGAAGGCTGCTTCGGTTCTCAAAGGTTTGGGTGGAAATGATCCTAGACAACTGGATTATCTCCACCATTTCACAGGGGTACAAACTGGAAATTTTGGTATTCCCACATCCTCCGTTTAGAAGTTGAGTATACTGACAGATCCACTAAAAAGAAGGTCTCTCTTTCTCGCGTTAGACCAGCTAAGGGCCCAAATAATGATAACAGAGGTTCCGGAGAACAAAAGGTACAGGGATTTTTACTCAAACCTGTTCATAATCCCCAAACCAAGCGGGGATTATGGCCTATTCTGGATCTCAAAGCTCTAAACCAGTTTCTTAACATTCATACTTTCCGTTTGGAGTCAATTCGCTCAGTCATAGCCTCCCTGCAGGGAGAGAAATTTCTAGCAACCATAGACATCAAGGATGTGTATCTTCACATGCCTATATTCCAGGCTCATCAAAGGTTTCTACACTTTGCAAAAAAAACCCATCATTTTCAGTTTGTAGCCCTGCCCTTCGGGTTAGCCACAGCTCTAAGAGTGTTCACAAAGATCCTAGCTCCAGTATTGGCTGTTCTAAGGTCCCGAGAGATATCTGTAATAGGATGGACAATCTATTACTTATAGATCGATTGGCTTCAACTCTAAGTCGATATGTCCTCCAGGCAGTACAATTCCTGGAAAGCCTGGGTTGGATACTGAACTTGGCAAAGTCATCATTACAGCCAGGCCAGCGTCTGGAATATCTGGGTCTTCTGGTGGACACAGTACAGGCAAAGATATTCTTGCAAACAAGAAAGGTCACAGACCTGAAGGATCTGGTTCGGTCCGTAGTAAGGCTGAGATAGCCTTCTATATGTCTTTGCATGATGTTATTGGGGAAGATGGTGTCCGTATTCGAGGCAATTCCTTATGCACAAATCCATGTCAGACCCTTACAGAACAACATTCTGTCTACATGGACCAGAAGGATTCAGTCTTTGGACTGTTCCATGTCTCTGGTACCAAGAGTACGTCAGAGTCTGATTTGGTGGTTGATGACCAGAAATCTGGAGAAGGGGAAATCCTTTCTTCCAGTAACCTGGAAGGTGGTGACTACAGATGCCAGTCTCTCCGGCTGGGGAGCGGTTCTGGAGGAAGTCATTATCTAGAGGACATGGTCTTGGGTACAGAGCAGTCTCCCCATCAACATTCTGGAAATCCGAGCAGTCAGTCAGGCTTTGAAATACTGGATGCCCAGACTTCGGGGTTGCCCTGTCAGGGTGCAATCCAACAATGCCACGGACGTGGCTTATATCAACCATCAAGGAGTCAGTCAGCCCAGAAAGAGGTGGATATCATCCTATCCTGGGCAGAGAAGTTTGTGCCATGCTTGACAGCAGTTTTTATTCCAGGAATAGAGAACTGGCAGGCAGATTTTCTGAGCCATCAACAGATGTTTCCAGGTAAATGGTCCTTATCCTGAGATTTAGCAATCAAACTGCCTATGCTGGGGGGGTCCCAGACGTAGATCTGTTGGCATCCAGGTTCAACTACAATGTGTTGAAAAAAAATATACTAGTGCGCTACCTAGTGAAAAAACACAAACAAAAATGTATATAATATCTCTCTTAGTTATAGGAGTAATCCAAAAACATGCAGTAAAAAATGATGTGAAGTGCACCAGGGATCCAAATTTCCATGAAGTATATGAGGATAACCACTATTCCACCACCAAGTGCCAGGGATAATGTAAGATGGCAACTCACCAGACCTCAATGCTCATTAACTCTCGAAAATGAGCAATCGCACGTTTTAACAGCAGTGTGATCCAGTGGAGAAGTAAACCTTCCAGTTCATCAATTATTCATCAATACCCGGTACTCAGAGCATGTGGGGAAATAAATAAAGCCTCCACTAGTGCAATATGTCCAAACCGTCATTTATTTAAAACACATAATAAACATTGCACTCACTTGTAGCATGAAGTAAACAGGCACATCATCACATATAGCGGTGAGGATAAACCGCCGTTGCCGCCGTGACCTGGCTCCACACCAGGGCAAGACTCTCTGGAAGTCCTCCTACACCTTGCTCGGGACACCGAGTACATCGTCTGGCCACGCCCCCAACGCGTTTTGTCACTTCCGACTTCAACAGAGGGCGTGGCTTCAGAAGACGCTCCCGATCTTCTTATAGTCCGCTGCGCACTGCCTCCACCAATCAGTCTTCCTGCTGACTGACCGGAAAGACAACACTGCACGTGCAACCGGATATAAGTAACCACACCATCTGACCACTTCGCAGCCAATAACACGGAGTGACCCCCGCCATGAAATACTAAACGGCGGAAGTCACGCACATCCATGTTAGAAGGTCGCCAATAGCTTTCACACATATTGACAATGAAAGTATCAGCACTACTACCATGCTATCTATCCCAGTGACCTTCCATGGCTTAACAAAGGGTATTGGTGTATATATACTCCAAACATATATATTCAGACATGGAAGCACAAACATTAAAAGAAATATGCTACACCATATAACACTCTCGTGTAGAGAATATTAGTGCAGATAAAACCAACTTTAAAGGAAGTGAGCACAATAGTCCTTTAAAAACACTCCCCAAAAATTGGTGATCTATATTGCACAATGTAGTAGCAAAATGACCCGCTACTCAGTTGAACTAAACACCCATAACCATAATTGTTTATATGACTAAAATATTGCACATTTTATTTAAATATTTTAAAACCATAATGTTAAAAGCATATATAATTAAAAACATATAAAAATATATGTAATTATGTAAATATCACTGGATGATCCAACAGGATAAAGTAGATAAAGCCCGATATCACAACACAGAACCATTGCTTCAGGAGTCACTTATAAAGCAATTGATATCAAGTTCAATGTTGAGCCCCACCGGGGAGAGGGATTGGGTCAGGAAAATCCACTTAGTCTCACATCTGGATAATTCCCTAACCCAATTAGCCCCTCGCCATGACGGGGTCACCCGTTCAACACCCCAAAAATGGAGACCCTCGGGTCATGCTGATGATACTGGCAAAAATGGGCCGACACATTATGTTCCCGTTTCCCTTTCAGTATATTAGTAATGTGTTCCCCCACTCTTACTTTGAGGGTGCGTTTATTATGACCTATATAAACTAACTTACATGGGCACATGAGGGCATACACTACATGAGTAGTGTCACAGGTGATAAGATGTTTGATTTTAAAGGATTTAACTATGGCTGGAACAGAAAATGCATCCCGTCTTCTCAAATTTGCCAGTGTAAAGGCACATGCTCTGCACCTCCCACACATGAAGGACCCCTTAAGGTCTGGGAAAAAAGATAAATGAGGGGGATCTAATATCTTCTTCACGACCCTATCTCCAAAATTTGGGGCTCTCCTATAGATAAAAGATGGCACTTCAGGCAGCACAGGACCCAGAGTCCTATCCATACGGAGAATGGGCCAATGCTGCCTAAAGATAGACTCCACCTTCCTAATATCATTTGAGAAGTCTGATAGGAAACTCCATTGTTTAGGGTCATTATCACAGGTATCAGGGGGGGCACGTGGGCCCAAGGGTCTAGGGGCATCCAAAATATTCTTAATTTCCCTATCTAGGGCTGCCTCCTCGTATCCCTTCACCAAAAATCTTTGTTTCAAGACACCAGCCTGTTCAACATAGTCCTCACTGTGTGTAAAGTTGCGCCTCACCCTCGTGAATTGGCCCCTCGGTATGTTTTTGAGCCAATTCGAGTGGTCGCCGCTCTGTATCGCAAGATAGCTATTGTGATCCGTCGTTTTGAAGAACACTTTTGTACTTAATCTACAGCCTGATCTTCTTATCAGTACATCTAAGAATTGAATCTCCTCCTGACTCCACTGAAATTCGAGTCTGATGTTCCATAAAGGATACTAGTTGGTGCTCTGGGCCATTCCATATAAGGATTATATCGTCAATGAAACGCCGGTAGAATTAGAATTCCGGTCGAATTTCATTGAACACAAATTTGTCCTCCCACTCTGACATAAAAATAATGTGCCAGTATCATCAGCGAGACCCGAGGGGTCTCCATTTTTGGGGTGTTGAACAGGTGACCCCGTCATGGCGAGGGGCTAATTGGGTTAGGGAATTATCCAGATGTGAGACTAAGTGGATTTTCCTGACCCAATCCCTCTCCCCGGTGGGGCTCAACATTGAACTTGATATCAATTGCTTTATAAGTGACTCCTGAAGCAATGATTCTGTGTTGTGATATCGGGCTTTATCTACTTTATCCTGTTGGATCATCCAGTGATATTTACATAATTACATATATTTTTATATGTTTTTAATTATATATGCTTTTAACATTATGGTTTTAAAATATTTAAATAAAATGTGCAATATTTTAGTCATGCTACAGTTATGGGTGTTTAGTCCAGCTGAGTAGCGGGTCATTCTGCTACTACATTGTGCAATATAGATCACCAATTTTTGGGGTGTGTTATTAAAGGACTATTGTGTTCACTTCCTTTAAAGTTGGTTTTATCTGCACTAATATTCTCTACACGAGAGTTTTATATGGTGTAGCATATTTCTTTTAATGTTTGTGCTTCCATGTCTGAATATACAGTGGGTACGGAAAGTATTCAGACCCCCTTAAATTTTTCACTCTTTGTTATATTGCAGCCATTTGCTAAAATCATTTAAGTTCATTCTTCTTCCTCATGAATGTACACATAGCACCCCATACTGACAGAAAAACACAGAATTGTTGACATTGTTGCAGATTTATTAAAAAAGAAAAACTGAAATATCACATGGTCCTAAGTATTCAGACCCCTTGCTGTGACACTCATATATTTAACTCCATTTTCCATTTCTTCTGATCATCCTTGAGATGGTTCTACACCTTCATTTGAGTCCAGCTGTGTTTGATTATACTGATTGGACTTGATTAGGAAAGTCACACACCTGTCTATATAAGACCTTCCAGATCACAATGCATGTCAGAGCAAATGAGAATCATGAGGTCAAAGGGACTGCCTGAAGAGCTCAGAGACAGAATTGTGGCAAGGCACAGATCTGGCCAAGGTTACAAAAAGATTTCTGCTGCACTTAAGGTTTCTAAGAGCACAGTGGCCTCCATAATCCTCAAATGGAAGACGTTTGGGACGACCAGAACCCTTCCTAGAGCTGGCCGTCCGGCCAAACTGAGCTATCGGGGGAGAAGAGCCTTGGTGAGAGAGGTAAAGAAGAACCCAAAGATCACTGTGGCTGAGCTCCAGAGATGCAGTCAGGAGATGGGAGAAAGTTGTAGAAAGTCAACCATCACTGCAGCCCTCCACCAGTCGGGGCTTTATGGCAGAGTGGCCCGACGGAAGCCTCTCCTCAGTGTAAGACACATGAAAGCCCGCATGGAGTTTGCTAAAAAAACACCTGAAGGACTCCAAGATGGTGAGAAATAAGATTCTCTGGTCTGATGAGACCAAAATAGAACTTTTTGGCCTTAATTCTAAGCGGTATGTGTTGAGAAAACCAGATACTGCTCATCACCTGTCCAATACAGTCCCAACAGTGAAGCATGGTGGTGGCAGCATCATTCTGTGGGGGTGTTTTTCAGCTGCAGGGACAGGACGACTGGTTGCAATCGAGGGAAAGATAAATGCGGCCAAGTACAGGGATATTCTGGACAAAAACCTTCTCCAGAGTGCTCTGGACCTCAGACTGGGCCGTAGGTTTACCTTCCAACAAGACAATGACCCTAAGCACACAGCTAAAATAACGAAGGAGTGGCTTCACAACAACTCCGTGACTGTTCTTGAATGGCCCAGCCAGAGCCCTGACTTAAACCCAATTGAGCATCTCTGGAGAGACCTAAAAATGGCTGTCCACCAACGTTTACCATCCAACCTGACAGAACTGGAGAGGATCTGCAAGGAGGAATGGCAGAGGATCCCCAAATCCAGGTGTGAAAGACTTGTTGCATCTTTCCCAAAAAGACTCCTGGCTGTATTAGATCAAAAGGGGGCTTCTACTAAATACTGAGCAAAGGGTCTGAATACTTAGGACCATGTGATATTTCAGTTTTTCTTTTTTAATAAATCTGCAACAATGTCAACAATTCTGTGTTTTTCTGTCAGTATGGGGAGCTATGTGTACATTCATGAGGAAGAAGAATGAACTTAAATGATTTTAGCAAATGGCTGCAATATAACAAAGAGTGAAAAATTTAAGGGGGTCTGAATACTTTCCGTACCCACTGTATAATATATGTTTGGAGTATATATACACCAATACCCTATGTTAAGCCGTGGAAGGTTACCGGGATAGATAGCATGGTAGTAGTGCTGATACTTTCATTGTCAATATGTGTGGAAGCTATTGGTGACCTTCTAACATGGATGTGCGTGACTTCCGTCGTTTAGTATTTCATGGCGGGGGTCACTCCGTGTTATTGGCTGCGAAGTGGTCAGATGGTGTGGTTACTTATATCTTGTTGCACGTGCAGTGTTGTCCTTCTAGTCAGTCAGCAGGAAGACTGATTGGTGGAGGCAGTGCACAGCGGACCATAAGAAGATCGGGAGCGTCGTCTGAAGCCATCGCCCCTGTTGAAGTCGGAAGTGACGAAACGCGTCGGGGCGTGGCCAAGACGACGTACTCGGTGTCCCGAGCAAGGTGTAGGAGGATTTCCGGAGAGTCTTGCCCTGGCGTGGAGCCAGGTCACGGCAGCAACGGCGGTTTATCCTCACCGCTATATGTGATGATGTGCCTGTTTACTTCATGCTACAAGTGAGTGCAATGTTTATTATGTGTTTTAAATAAATGACGGTTTGGACATATTGCACTAGTGGAGGCTTTATTTATTTCCCCACATGCTCTGAGTACCGGGTATTGATGAATAATTGATGAACTGGAAGGTTTACTTCTCCACTGGACCACACTGCTGTTAAAACGTGCGATTGCTCATTTTCGAGAGTTAATGAGCATTGAGGTCTGGTGAGTTGCTTTCTTACATTATCCCTGGCACTTGGTGGTGGAATAGTGGTGATCCTCATATATTTCACGGAAATTTGGATCCCTGGTGCACTTCACATAATTTTTTCCTGCATATCTTGGCTGAATGGACTGTGGGACTTTTTAGTAATTTTTAGTGATTTTATTTGATCATTGTTCGCTGGTCTCTACCCTTATGCCAAGAATTTGACAATTCATGTTTGTTTGCGCTACTAATATTTGTCATTTACCTTGGACCAATATTATTATTCAGTTGTATTTCTTTTAAGTAGCAGCATTTATCAATTGGTCAGTTAGCTTATGTAGCTGACACCTCCTGAAGCGCAGAGATTTCTTCATAAGTACTGGGCGGTTTTGTGAGATTTATTATATAATCCAAAAACATGGATAACATAAAAGTGAGTCAAAGTATCAATGTATAAAAATATGTAGCAAAAGATAATGACATAATCATATACAAATAAAACAAGTGAAAAAGGAATTGCAATGTTTGGGCAATTCCTTAGGAAAGTCCCATGAGTGATGAGTGAAGAAACTGAATGTGCTAATACAAATGCTCTTCCTGGTGCTTAGTGATCCACCTCCGTGCTAATTAGTAGATAATGGCAGCTTACCAAACATCAGAGGTCATGCAGCATTTAGTGTCGGTTCACACTGATCCGACCCGACTTTGGGCGACTAATGCCGTCGCCCGTGTACCGCAACTTTGGCGCGGCTTGCAACGACTTCACATCATGGAAGTCAATGCAAGTCGCTCCGACTTTGCAAAAAAAAGGTGCAGGAACCTTTTTCTAAGTCGGATCGACTTGACTCGCTCCTATTAGAACGGGAACCATTGCACAGCATGGACCGCTACTTGTCAGACGACCAAGTCGCCTGACAAGTCAGAACAGTGTGAACCGGCAGTAATGATAATCCACTACACCAATTCGGTATTGAAAACAAACTCCCGATAGATACACATCAGGGATCCATCAATTGGAACCTGTGTTTAAATACTTTCCTAAGGAATTGCCCAAACATTCCAATTCCTTTTTCACTTATTTTATTTGTATCTGATCATGTCAATGCAATCTTTTGCTACATATTTTTATTGATTGATACTTTGACTCACTTTTATGTTATCCATGTTTTTGGATTAGGTGAAACAAAGGTGAGGTAGATGGCGCTGCCGTGGGTAGGTAAATAAATGAATAAATATATGGTATCTAAAACCAGGAACAAAAAATAAATATATTCACAGATGGATAAAACCCAAAATATGCAGTAGGAAATTGCAAGTGCACACACTATGATAAAATATAATAATATAAATATAGTGCAAAAGTGCAAGTGATTGTGCAAATAATGCAAATAAGAAGAATATATTTATAAAAGAAAAGTGAAACATTTGGCGTATATTAGTCAGTGAAGTATAACTGACTAAATTGAAAAAGGGGTGTTAAAAATAGGTGAAAATAGGTATATGGAGCAGTAAAATTAAGGTCCAATTGTTGAAAAAATATATATTTCCAACCACTAAGTGCAAATAAAGTGCACAGTGAATAAAGTTAGATAACTAATAAAAAGGGTCGCCAAGTGAGGGATTAAGCTCTGTGTAACAATAATGTAAACATAAATAAATAAATGCAATCAATATATTTTAAAGTTGAGTCCAATGAACAAATCTCAAGTGGTAAGTGTAATATTTATATTATTATATTTTATCATAGTGTGTGCACTTGCAATTTCCTACTGCATATTTTGGGTTTTATCCATCTGTGAATATATTTATTTTTTGTTCCTGGTTTTAGATACCATATATTTATTCATTTATTCCTTTATTTACCTACCCACGGCAGCGCCATCTACCTCACCTTTGTTTCACCTAATCAGTATTTCTCCTTTGAGTCATACCTTGAGGTGGGCAGCAGCCTAAACCTTTTATCCTAAGCGCGGATTTTAGTACCATTCATGTTTTTGGATTGCTCCTTTCACGAAGAGAGATATTATATACATTTTTTTAATGTTTTTTCACTAGGTAGTGCACCAGTATATATTTTTTCAACACGTTATATTTCTGGTATTCAGGGATTTCTAAGTGCAGCAACCTCTCATTTCTAGCCAGCGCATCCCTATATCCTTTTTTCCAGGTTCAACTACAAGTTGAAGAGATTTGTGTCCAGGACCAGGGATCCACTCAGTCGGAGTGGATGCTTTAGTAACTCCTTTGGAGGAGTATTCCCTGATGTATGCTTTTCCTCCGATGCTGCTGATACTGTGTCTGTTGCACAGGATCCAGCTGGAGGGGAAACCAGTAATCCTGGTAGCTTCGCCATGGCTGAGGAGGGATTGGTATGCACAAATCCAAAGATTGGCAGTGACAAGGCCCTGGGCCCTTCCACTGCGTCTGGATCTACTTTCTCAAGGTCCTATATTCCACCCTGCTGTACAGTCTCTAAATTTGATGGCTTGGCTATTGAAGCCTTAATCTTGAAGAAGTGGGGTGTATCTGGCCTGCAGTTTATACCCTGATAAATGCTAGGAAACCAGTCTCTAGAAACATTTATTCCAGGGTCTGGAAATCCAACAATACCTGGGGTAAAGCCAGGAAATGGCATCCCCGCAAATATATAATCATGAGAATTCTAGCTTTCCTTCAAGCAGGGGTAGATGTGAAATTAGCCTTAAACACTATTAAAGGAAAATTTCAGCCTTATCGGTTTTCTTCCAAGAACCGATTGCTTCCCATTCGTTAGTTCAGAACTTCGTACGTTTGCTTCCACCTGTGAAGCCACCATTATGACCTTGGGATTTAAATTTGGTGCTGGCAGTTTTACAAAAACAGCCTTTTAAGCCCATGGGGCAGTTTCCCCTGGTTCTTCTGACAAAGAAACTGGTCTTTTTGATTGCGATAACTTCGGCTAGAAGGGTATTGGAACTGAAAAATTTATTTTTCATCAAGATAGGGGGCTTCTACGTCCACACCCAGGTTTTTTGCCCAAGGTGGTGTCCGCCTTTCATTTGAATCAGGACATTATACTACCTTCCTTTTTTCCGGATCCTCACTCAGAGGAGGAAAATGTATTACATTCTCTTGATGTAATGCGTGCACTTAAGTTTTACTTGGAGAGATCAGCTTGGATTCGTAAGACCAAGAACTTGTTTGTGCTGCCAGAAGGACCCAGGAAGGGGTTGGCAGCATCTAAGTCTACGATTTCTCATTGGATATGCCAGGTTATTACCCAGGCATATGATTTAGAAGGGAAAGTTCCAACTTTTCCTGTAAAGGCACATTCTACCAGAGGAGTAGGTGCCTCTTGGGCACATCGCCATCCAGCCTCTATGGCTCATATTTTCATGGCCACGACCTGGTCCTCTGTGCATACGTTCCCTCGTTTCTATCGAGTGGATGTTGGGACCCAGGAGGAATCTGCATTTGGCCACAGTGTTCTGCAGGCAGCGGTTTTATCCTGTTAGTGGTCAGATGGAGCTATTTTTTGGTGTCCCAGATGCATTGCGTTGGGACATCCCATATGTTATGATTTATGGTTCTGTGTCCTGTGATGTACGAAAAGAAAAATAGATTTTTTAATATAGACTAACCTGTAAAATCCATTTCTTGAAGTACATCACAAGACACAGAGGCCCCTCCTCTCTTCTATGGGGCCTTTATTTCTTGCTACATAACTGAGGTACTTCCTGTGTGGGAGGGGTTATATAGGGGCATCCTTTCTGATTGTTTGCCAGTGTCCTTCACCTGCAGGTGGCTATATAACCCATATGTTATGATTTATGGCTCTGTTACCCATAATGTACTTCAAGAAATGGATTTTACAGGTAAGTCTGTATTAAAAAATCCATTTATTTGTGCTAGAAAAAAAATATGCAAAATGTGACAATGAATAATGCCCCTTTCACACTTGTGCGACTTGTCCTGCGATTTGGGACTGCAAAGAGGCATGACAAGTCGTACTCCATAATTTCCAATGAGTACCCATTCATATCTGTATGACTTCAAGTCGCAACGACTTCAAAGTAGTCCCTGCACTGTATTGCGTTTTGAGGTCCATAGGCATTGCTTCAAGTCCAGTCCAGATTGCGGCAAAATCACTGTAAAATCGCTGCAAAAAAATTGCGGCGACATCACGGTAAACATTGCGCGACTTTTAGGTTGCATAAGTGTGAAAGGGGCCTTAAAGTATTTGTTCACCAATGTCAGAAGTCTGCCACGCAAAATAGGTGAGCTAAAAGCTTTGCGGTATGGCAGTGATCATGGCGCTAGAATGGTGTATTGTGATGATCAGGATGCTGGTATGGCATATTGTGGTGACCAGAACGCTGGTATGAGGTATGGAGGTGATCAGGGCGCTGGTGTGGCGAATGGCAGTGATTGTGGCGTGCCGATCTGTTTGAGACTTTGGTTTCCTTTGAGTACTATGTGATTGCTGTGATTGGACACAGAAATTACATTGTACAAGAGCACGTCATCACCAGGCTCCTGGGTACGCATGTCTGTGAGCTGCGCATGAACCGCCGACCTGCTTTATTTTAACCTAGATTGACGCCGATTGATGATGAGAAGGTAAGCTGCCTTTAACAGCTTCCTGTCCACCCACAGCATATAAACAGCAGACAGGAAGCTGTTAAAGGCAGCTCGCCTTCTCCTCATCGAGTAACGTAGTCTGTGAAAATAAAGGTGGCAGTTTTATTAGGTAAATTAGTGCAAGAGCTCAGATGAGCATACGAAGTGCAGTAATAGTAACTTTAATCCATGCCAATTCCTAACATTCCTTTTTCAGTAGAGATAAATTAGTGGAAGGTTATTTCAAGTTGATTAACCGCTTCATTTTTACCCCCTTCCTGCCCAGGCCAATTTGCAGTTTTCAGCGCTCTCACACTTTTAGAATTCTTTTTTCACTCAAATAGAGCTTTCTTTTGGTGGTATTTAACCACAACTGGGCTTTTTATTTTTTGCTAAAAAAAAAAAAAAAGACTGAAAATTAAAAAAATTATTTTTTCTCTTCGTTTCAGTCAGAAAAATGTTGTAAATAAGTAATTTTTCTCCTTCACTGATGTGTGCTAATGAGGCTGCACTGATGGACACTGATAGGCTGCACTAATAAGGCAGCACTGATGAGATGGCACTAAAGGGCACTATTGAGGTGGCACTGAGGATCAGGCACTAATACAGTATGCCGCACTGATAGGCACTGATAGGTGGCACGGATAGGTGCCACTGATGGGCACTGATGGGCGGAACTGATGAGCAGGCACTGGTGGGCACTAAAATGCAACACTGACTTGCAACACTGATGGAAACAGATTGGTATTACTGATGGGCAATACATTTGCATAACTTCTGGGCACAGATTGACATGACTTCTGGACACTAACTGGCATCACTGCTGGGCACTGTTGGCACTGCACTGATGATCAGTACAGGTCTCCCCTGTGAGGAAATGCCGCTGATCAACTCTCCTCTCCTCACACTCTGTCGGTGTGAGACAAGGAGATCCCATTACCAACACTTTCTTGTTTACATGTGATCAGCTGTGATTGTCGCATGACATCCCAGAACGAGAGAACATCCCGCCCACCGTCATTTATCTACATACTAATGGTAAGCACAAAACATTCAAAATATTCTGTAGGATGTAAAAGGCTTCATGGTGTTATTCTGGGAAGGCCTCAATGGGAAGCTGGTAAGGTATAAAATGCCAAGTGAAGAATTGAAAGAAAAAATTTGGGAATTAGGAAGATCTTTGTGTTTGTGTTAATCTAGTTTCACTTCTTTTATGCTAAGGGTTGGAGTTTTCCAGGCCTTTTTTGGTTACCATGTAGTTAGTAGATAATACGGTAGACTTTGGTCCAAGATTTCCATGCTATGGGGCAGGTCATAGTTAGGTTGAAAAAAGATACCAGTCCATCTAGTTCAACCATGGACTTCCAAGGAAGGCAAAAAAAAAACCCCTCAAAAAAGCATGATCCAATTCACTCTAGTGAAGAAAAAAAAATACCTTCCTGAACCCCCAGGAGGCAATCAGATATTTCCTGGATCAACTGCCCCTTGGTGTTCATAATCAATTAATTACATCTACAGCGAAACACAAAAGATTATTTTGTAAGCAGGTTTATTATGAGAAGGGTGAGCATACTTCCGTCTGCTACTTGCCAAGATTATTACAGCCCATCAGACTACACAACTCATCTCAGCCCTTCATACCCCTGTCGGCAAATTGATTAACTGTCCAAATGAGATTATGGCTGAGCTGGCAAGATATTATTTTGACCTTTACTAGCCAAAAGCAAAGTCCTCTTTCTAGTCCTTGTCTCAGTTTTTTGAATCAGATAACATAAACACTCCCTAGACTTTCCGCTTACTCTATAGGTAATCATGACTGCTATTGCTTCCTTTTGCAAACTGTAAAGCACTAAGAGAGGACAGCTTACCACCCGAGATATGCAGAGAGTCTTGCACCACAGCTATTAAAAGCGTAAGAGCCATTTGAGAGGTGTAGTCTTCCTCCTTCCATGTCCAAAGCCAATCTGATTCTATTCTTGAAACCGAAAAAAAACACCAACCAATCCAAGCCTATAGGCCAATATCCCTATTAACGGTTGCTTTGGGGAGAAGTTCATCTCCTGTGTTAAACTACTATACCATATATAGCATCCATCAGGGAGGGGGGAAGGACTTCCCTGATGTTTAAGCTGGGTAAGGGGACTATGCAGGGCTGACCCCTTTCCCCATTGCTATTTACTCTTGCAATAGAACCTGTGCAGCTATGATACAAGCCAAAGAGGATAAAGTTGGCTTCTGCTGTGGATCGCTACATGAGAAGATAATTCTGTATGCAGATGATATGCTTCTGCTTCTGGGCAACACAATTACATCCCTCAAAGACTAATGAATACCATCTCTCCTTTTGAAGACCACCCAGGCCTCATGAATAATTGATCTAAATCTGCTCCAAATTTTACACTTTATTTAGGAACATTATGCTCTTCATATTATGCCTTTGCTACTCCAGTTTAGGGCCAAAATTATAATTTGGAATAAGCTCTGGCTTTCCGACTGGCAAAACCAACCTTATAAAAATTATTTTCATGCCCCAACTGTTATATTTTTTACATAATTATCCAGCGGTAATACCTTTACAAATTGTTTCTCTCGTCAGCTCCATCTTCTGTACTTTACTTTGGAAGGACAAAACACCCAGACTCAAACTGAAACAGCTACAATGGCTCAAAGATAGGGGGTTGGGTAGCCCTCCCCAACGCTTGGCTGTACAACACCTTATTGAGACATTTTAAAAAATTGCAGGGCCCCTCCCTTCCTGACCACACGACCACATCTACTTTATCGATAGTACAATACAGTACTAACTCGCACAATATTGTGGGAGGCCTAGTGTCTCTTAAATGTAGTAAACTGAATAGACTATTGCCCACATATAATCTTATGCAGAAGGTCTGGATTAGACTTAAACACCTTTAGGCAGTGACAGGTTTCACTAGCTATAGTCCCATTTAAGATAATGATTCTTACCCTGAGTTAACCAGGCTCATATACTGTATGCACCAGTATGGTGGAAATGGGGCATTACCCATCTTCGAGATATATTTCACAAGTCCATGCTACCCTTTGTGGAGCTACACTCTAAACTACCCCTTGGGGTTTATACCTCCTAAATGTAATGTCTACCAAATACAGAGGAAAGCTCCCATTTGTAAGCAACCAGGGAAGCACGTAGAAGGGTAATCGCCTAAAGGACGAGCAGCAGAATGACAAGTAGGACAACAGTGAAGGTAGAACAGGACTGGGTGGGGGATGTGGCGGCAAAGTTGGCTACAGGACTACAGGCACCGTGGGCATTAACACAGTTTCCTGTAGCTTCAGTCAAACTCACAAACTGACCACGCCAGCATAGATTTGCTTCTGTGCTTGGTGTGATCAGATTGCAACAGGAAAGAAGAGAAACTGGCAGGATCACTATGTTTTTGCTAATAAATAAGTATGCAGTGAAAGAAGAAGCAACATTTACAAGATATGATATTACTAGATATTTCTAATATTAATTCTTATCATGCTGACCCTTCTGTGTCTCCCCATGAAGAAAACTAACAAAATAATAAATGTTACACTTGAGATTCATCTGTTTTTCCCATAATTTTGTTTTTCATGGAAGGTGGCCCAGTACATTAAGTTTGAAATGCCTGTGCTGTGCAGCTTTGTTGAAAAACTGACGGAAGAGGAGGATAGAGAAATAAACAAATTGACTAAAAGGTAAGATGCACGCTATGTGTTCATGAATAGTGATGTTTGACTTCAAAACCCAAGCAAGTCATACAACAAAGCACAAAAAGACTTGATTATTGCGTTATTTGGTATAGTTACATTCCTTTTCATATATAGTATGAAAAAGGAAATGGTCTGTAGACAACTTTTTAAGAGCCCATGTGAGTTCAGCCTGCAATAGCTGTTTTGCTGAGTACAGTGCCAAACAACTTAATACAACAAATTTTTATTCTGAAGCTTTGTACTGCATTTAGGCTCGGTTAACACTTGTGCGATGAGGGAACAAGCGCAATTCCTGTGCGGTTTCTGCAACGTATTTCACTTGCAGGCAGTTCACACTGCTCTCTGTTATCTATAAAGTTAATGTCACCCCCAAATCGGTTCACAGATTACAGTGTGAACTGTGAAATCGGACAGGAATCGGATTGCATGGTGTGAACACCCATGCGATCCGATTCCAGTGCGGACCAAAAAGAGTCCTGCACTATTGTGGTCAGCACTGCCTTAACCCTCTTGGGCATGGAGTTCACCAGAGCTTCACAAGTTGCCACTGGAGTTCTCTTCCACTCCTCCATGATGACATCACGGAGCTGGTGGATGTTATAGACTTTGCGCTACTCCACCTTCCATTTGAGGATGCTCCACAGATGCCCAATAGGGTTTAGGTGTGGAGACATTCTTGGCCAGTCCATCACCTTTACCCTCAGCTTCTTTAGCAAGGCAGTGGTCATCTTGGAGGTGTGTTTGGGGTCGTTATCATGTTGCAGTACTGCCCAGCGGCCCAGTCTCCGATGGAAGGGGATCATGCTCTGCTTCAGTATGTCACAGCACATGCTGGCATTCATGGTTCCCTCAATAAACTGTAGCACCCTAGTGCCAGACCATGACACTCCCACCACCATTCTTGACTGTAGGCAAGACATACTTGTCTTTGCACTCCTCACCTGGTTGCTGCCAGAAACGCTTGACACCATCTGAACCAAATAAGTTTATCTTGGTCTCATCAAACCGCAGGACAAGGTTCCAGTAATCCATGTCCTTATGCAAACAAAGGGATACCACACTAGAAAAGAACCAATATATATATCCACCAAGCGCCAAACAGAATTGAAGAAATTAACTTGTTACATTAAACACTGAAGCAGCTACTATAATAAACCAAAATATAGAAACAATATGTATGATGCAATCAACCACACATTAGCAGCGCTTCTAAAAACACATAATTGATAAAATCATAAATGGATATACATCTCTATATTAGAGTCCTCTGAAAAAGTAAACAGAGTCTTTGCAAAATCGTTCCCAGTGTTCATAAATGTAGTAGAAGGAGAGATCAGTGTGGTCAAAAGCCCATCAAAGCCATCACCGAACCTCGTGGATGATCACTCCCCTCAAATATTGCACTCACCAGAAACATATGGATATACATCTCTATATTAGAGTCCTCTGAAAAAGTAAACAGAGTCTTTGCAAAATCGTTCCCAGTGTTCATAAATGTAGTAGAAGGAGAGATCAGTGTGGTCAAAAGCCCATCAAAGCCATCACCGAACCTCGTGGATGATCACTCCCCTCAAATATTGCACTCACCAGAAACATAAATGTATGGGGCCAAAAAGCACACTCATACTGCTTGGATAAACTTCACACATTGTATCAATCCTCTCATCACCTCTCCTCAAGAGTAGATCACAGGATAGAGACCAATCAGCATACCAGGTGAAAAAGTACAGACTGATAGTGAAGCCCATTTAAACTGTTTATTAAATAAAAGTTTCTCAAACAATATGCACTTACAAAGTAACAATCAAAATATAGCAATACATGCAGACACTTCACAGCCGATATACCGATATATTCCCTCTGTGGAAGTCACAGGACGATACGCGTCAGGGTTGGACTACACGGCTCGCCACGCTACACTACTGCCGGGACCGAGCTGCAGGCTGTCCTCACTGATCACTGCTTGACAGAGAGCGGTGAGATCACGCTGCTAGCTTCTATATCGGCTGTGAAGTTTCTGCATGTATTGCTGCAGAGGTTACTGCAGAGGTTGAAGGGGTGGGGGGTCAGCCTATCAGTGCTCAGACCATGCGCTGCACACTTCATCAAATTGGTCTGCATGGCTGTCATCCCAGAAGGAAGCCACTTCAAAAGATTATGCACAATAAAGCCGAAAACAGTTTGCTGTTGACAAGCAGACTAAGGACACCGATTACTGGAACCATGTCCTGTGGTCTGATGAGACCAAGATAAACTTTTTTGGTTCAGATGGTGTCAAGCATGTGTGGCGGCAACCAGGTGAGGAGACCAAAGACAAGTTTGTCTTGCCTGCATTCAAGCATGGTGGTGGGTCTGGGGCTGCATGAGTGCTGCCGGCACTGGGAAACTACAGTTCATTGAGGGAACCATGAATGCCAACATGTTCTGTGACATACTGAAACAGAGCATGATCCCTTCGGAGGGCAGTATTTCAACATGATAAAGACCCCAAACGAATCTCCAAGATGACCACTGCCATGCTAAAGAAGCTGCGGGTAAAGATGATGGACTGGCCAAGCATGTCTCCAGAGCTAAACACTATTGAGCATCTGTGGGGCATCCTCAAATGGAAGGTGGAGGAGCGCAAGGTCTCTAACATCCACCAGCTCCGGGATGTCGTCCTAGAGGAGTGGAAGGGGACTCCAGTGGCAACCTGTGAAGCTCTGGTGAACTCCATGCCCAAGAGGGTTAAGGCAGTGCCAGTTGTTGCCAGTGGTTTAGACATTAATGAGGGGACAGCAAATTTACACTGTTATACAAGCTACACACTCACTACTTTGTGACATGAAAAGATAAAAATAAAATACTTACAAAAATGTGAGGGGTTTACTCACTTTTGTGAGATACTTTGTATATATATATATAATTAAATATAATATATATATATATAATATATATATTATATATATATAATATATATATAATATATATATATTATATAATATATATAATTTTTTTGTGATCTTGCCTAATTTGAACTCTTTTTATACATCTATTTTTTGGATACCACATAAGAAAAGGACTATCATTATAATCTCATTTATATTTTGAGGACTTTTTTGGTAGATATGTTTGAACCTACGTAGATATGTTTACTGCATGCACTTTACTGATCTGTTATTTGATAAAACATATATTATTTAATTTTAATATTAATTTCTCTTACGTCCTCCGACAGTCGCCGCCTCTTCATATTCGTCACATATGGGGTATTAGACTTTGCTCCGAAGGAGTAGCTAGGCAACAGAATATGTTAACATTAAAGCTTTTAACATATCCCACCCTCAAGGGGTGGTCCCCTCAGTCAATACCCTCCTACTTCCTGCAACCATATCTCAGTTTCAATGTCTAGCTTGTCAGGAGTGGCTGGCTCTCTCTGTGCTGGGGCTTTGTGCCCCAGACTCTTTCTTCTTTTTTGATTTTTTGTTTGAGTTTTCTCTCTACCTTTACTTAGCTGTTCTTTTTGTCAGCATTAGTTAGTTCTTCTGATGAAGAGGATCATGCGGGCTGGGTCTCGGGCTGATCCCCCTGGTCGCAGGTCGTGGGTCAGTGGCTTCCCAGCCTGCCATCGAGCGTTCAGCCAGGTAACGCTCCTGGCACAGTGAACGACCCATCCCTGTTCGGTGCAGGGATGATTGGTGAGGTGGCTACCTCACTGGACGCTGTGCGGTTTCTTAACCCCCATTTTGTGCGTCTTGTATGCGACTCTCCCTGCCTCATGTGCAGCGGCTTGTTCGCCTGTGCGGGTCCCCCACGCCATTGTGAGGTAAGTGTATCTATGTGGGGACCTGTCTGTCTGGGGGGGTGTCAGTCTGGGACTGTGTAACCTGCCTCTGTTCTCACTGTTTGTCTCCCTATCACTCGGCTGCATGCTGTGGGCTGCAAGGGGGGGGGGGGAGCTGTGTGACACTATGTGTGTCAGCTTTGTCAGTGTGAGAAGCTGTGTGCTGTGGGGCATGTTTTGTGGCATGTTTGGGCACTATACAGCGATCGCTGCGGCGATCTACCATGTTTTTTTATATATGGCTAAATGTGTGCATTACTGTACTGTGGAGCGGCGGTTTTGGCGCCAAACGGCGCCATTTTGCCTACACTCGCTCCGGCCGCATGTTCTACATGCATGGCGGCCATTTTCTTGTAGCCTCCCATAGGCTTTAATAGAGCGCCCTGGTCACATCACTTCCTCTTCTCCTGGGTACACCGATCGAGGCAGCAGCAGCGGCGAGGGTCTCCTCAGGTTATATCCTTCTTATCCATTGCCTGTGTCAGTTTTATTGTCCCTGTGGGGGTCTCATTGTGCTTGTGTGTGGTGCGGTGGGCTGCGCTCGCCGCGCTTGTTAAAGGGGCAGTTAGCCCTTTATTATCCGGCATTTTGATATTGGGGCAATGGATTCTCAGGAGGGCAAATTTCCTACCGCCTTGGTGGATAGCCAGGGGACCGCTGTTTCCCCCCCAGGGGGGGATTTAGCCACTATTGTGGCTGGCCTTGCTGCTCAGGTGCAGATGCTGGTGGCTGCTCAATCTACCAAGAGACCCAGAGTTTCTCTTTCCTCTGAGTCTGAGGGTGAAGGTGATGGGGGTCTCCTTATCGGGGTCCCGCTCCTCCCTGGATCTAGTGGGGTCCGAGGTGGAGGCTGAAGTTGAAGGGGTTGATAATTCTCCCCCTGGCTCGCCTGAAGAGCTTGCAATCATGGATGAATTGATTGCTTCCATAAAACAAACGCTGCGTTTGCAGGATGAAGTGTCCCCCCCGCTGCCTTGGCGGTTTATGGGACGCAGAGAAAACGCAGGACGCCGTAGGTTTTTCCCTGCAATGATGATTTTCAGCACGCTGTTAAGGAACAATGGCGCAATCTACGCAAACCTTTTGCTGTGCCAAGTAGGTTCAAGCTGCGTTATCCTTTCTCACCTTCCACTGATGAACGGTGGTGTGTGCCACCCCCGGTGGATCACGCAATTGCGGTTTTAAACAAATCTACTGCGATTCCTGCAGAGGATTCCCCGGTGTTCCGTGATGCCACGGATAGGAGATTGGAGTCTCTTGCCCGTCATACTTACTCTATTACGGGTTCTATGCTTAAGGCTCTGTTTGCCTTTCTCATGGCGGCCCAGGCTGTCGCAAGATGGACGCAGATGCTTAGGCGCGTCCTAGTGGCCGATTCGGCCTCACCGGCGACCCTGGATATGGTGGATCAAATCCACCAGGGTGTCATGTATCTGTGTGATGCGGACTTGGACTTAGTCCCGTTGGCTGCACGTGTGCACAGCGTGGCGGTGTTGTCTCGCCACCTGGTTTGGTTGAAATGTTGGTCGGTGGACCAATCTTCACGTAAGACCTTAGCCAATCTGCCTTATGATGGGTCTCGCCTTTTTGGGGAGTCCTTGGATGTGTTGATTAAGGGGATCACCGGAGGTAAGAGCACTCTCTTGCCCCATTTACCCAAGGCTAAAGGGGCTTCTGGGAAGAAGCATGCTAATTTTCGGCCCCCTCAGGGGTCCTTTCGTGCCTTTCGGTCGCACTACAAGGGCAAACCGTTCAAAGGTCAAGGCTCTCAAAAGAAGCCCTGGTCTGAAAAACAGAAGTCCGGTCAGTCCGGATCCGCAGCCCATAACAGTGCGGCCTGAAGGGGCGCCCTCACCCAGTTTTGGGGTGGGGGGACGCTTGCTCGGTTATCTTCAACCCTGGTTGGCCCGCGTGCGGGACAGATGGGTTCAGGAGATCGTTCGATCTGGTTACAAGATCGAGTTTCTCTCTCGGCCGGAGAGCAGATTTTTTCCCTCAAATCTTCAGCTGTCTCCGGAGCGTTTACGGGACCTGCACCTGGCGGTGCGGGACCTGAGGGCTCAGGGAGTGGTGGTTCCGGTGCCTCATCGGGACAGATTTCGGGGGTTTTATTCCAATCTGTTCACCGTGCCCAGGAAGGAGGGCAAGGTTTGTCCAATTCTGGACTTGAAGGCTCTGAACCGCTCTGTGCGGGTTCGCAAGTTCCGCATGGAATCCCTGCGGTCGGTGGTGGCTGCCCTGGTTCCGGGGGAATTCATGGCCTCCATCGATTTGAAGGATGCGTATCTTCACATCCCCATTTTCGAGGGTCACCAGCGGTACCTTCGATTCGCCATTGCGGAGGATCACTACCAGTTTGTGGCGTTGCCTTTTGGTCTCGCCTCGGCTCCGCGGGTTTTCACCAAGGTGCTTGCACCGGTTCTGGCATTATTGAGAGCCCAGGGCATTTCTGTCCTGGGGTATCTGGACGACATTCTGGTTCGGTCTGCGACCAGCCAGGGTCTGGAGGAGGACCTGTCTGTCACGGTGCAAACTCTGCAGGAGTTTGGTTGGACGATAAATTTTCCAAAGTCGACACTGAGTCCGTCGGTTCGTCTTCCCTACCTGGGAATGATCCTGGACTCGGTGCAGGCGAAGGTCTTCCTGCCGGAAGACAAACTCAGAACTCTCCAGGAGGGAGTCAGGTCCCTCCGGGACGTTCCGCTCTCGTCTCTGCGGACGTGCATGAGATGTCTGGGATTGATGGTCTCGGCCTTCGAGGCGATTCCCTTCGCCCAGTTTCACACGCAGGGTCTCCAAGCGGAGATCCTGTCCATGTGGGACGGGCGACCTCAATCTCTGGATCTTCAAATCTCGTTGAGTCATCGCACCAGAAGAGACCTTCTGTGGTGGCTCCAGTCCCCGATGGTGTCCGGGGGCAAGTCGTTTCGTCCTATCTCGTGGACGGTGATCACCACGGATGCCAGCCTGTCGGGCTGGGGTGGTGTTCTGGGCGTTCTGTCCGCCCAGGGAACTTGGTCGGAGGGGGAGTCCTCCCTTCCGATCAACATTCTGGAATTGCGTGCGATAAATCTCTGTCTTCATCGCTGGACGGACCGGCTGCAGGGCTGCCCGGTTCGGGTGCAGACGGACAATGCCACGGCGGTGGCCTACATCAACCACCAAGGGGGCACCAGGAGTGCCCGAGCGGCTCGAGAAGTGGCCGACATTCTGACTTTGGCCGAGACTCATGTCCCGGCGATAATGGCGGTGCACATTCCGGGGGTGGAGAACTGGCAGGCGGACTATCTGAGTCACCAGACCCTGGATCAGGGGGAATGGTCTCTCCACCCGGCTGTCTTCCAGATGTTGTGCGCGAAGTGGGGTCTTCCAGGTGTGGACCTGTTCGCGTCTCGTCTCAACAACAAGGTGAGGAGGTTCGTGGCAAGGACGCGCGACCCTCGGGCAGACGCGTCGGACGCGTTAGTGGCCCCGTGGCATCAGTACAAGCTGATGTACGCGTTTCCACCGATTCAGTTGCTGTCCAGGTTCCTTCGCAGGTTACAATCGGAACGCAGCACGGTGATTCTTGTGGCGCCGGACTGGCCTCGCCGGTCCTGGTACGCAGACCTCGTGAATCTGGCGGTCGACGCCCCGTGGCATCTACCTCTTCGAGACGATCTCCTGTCTCAAGGGCCGATATACCATCCTGCTTTACAGTCACTGGCTTTGACGGCCTGGCTGTTGAGACCGAGGTCCTGAAGGAGAAGGGTCTCTCCCCGGAGGTCGTTCATACCTTGATCAACGCGAGGAAGTCTTCCTCGGGGAAGGTTTACTACCGTACTTGGAAGGCCTATTTTGCCTGGTGTGAGTCCAGGGGGTTTTCACCCCGCACGTACTCGGTTTCCCGAGTGCTGTCCTTCCTTCAAACAGGTGTCGATCAGCGTTTGGCGCTGGCTACGATAAAGGGTCAGGTGTCTGCGCTGGCCGTTCTGTTTCAACGTCCCGTGGCTTCCAACTCCTTGGTTGGCACTTTTGTTCAGGGAGTGCGGCATCTGGTTCCTCCTAGGAGGGATTCTCTGCCCCCTTGGGACTTGAATCTCGTTTTATCTGTGTTACAACGTGCTCCTTTTGAACAGATCAGGGAGATCTCGTTGTCTATGTTGTCCAAAAAGGTCGCCTTTTTGGTTGCGATCACTTCGGCTCACATAGTGTCGGAGCTGGCGGCTTTGTCCTGCAAGTCTCCGTATCTGGTTGTTCATTTGGATAAGGTGGTCTTGCGACCTAATCCTTCTTTTCTTCCGAAGCGAGTTTCGGAATTTCATCTTAATAAGGATATTGTCTTGCCTTCGCTGTGCGCGAAGCCTAAACATCCGAAAGAGGTGAGACTACATTCTTTGGATGTTGTTCGGGCGATAAGGGTTTACCTTAAATCGACTGAGTCTTTTCGAAAGACGAATTCCTTGTTTGTTCTTCCAGAGGGTCCTCGGAAGGGCATGGCGGCGTCGGCCTCTACCATCGCCAAATGGATCAGGCAGACCATTGAACAGGCCTATGCTTTGCAGGGGAAGGTTCCCCCTGTGCCTGTGAAGGCGCACTCTACTAGATCTCTGAGTACGTCTTGGGCCTGTTGTCATGGGGCTTCTGTAGCCCAGGTGTGTAAGGCGGCGATCTGGTCGACTGTGCACACTTTCACAAAATTCTACAAAGTAGATGTTCAGGCATCGGCGGATGCTTCCTTTGGCCACAAGGTTCTTAGTGCGGCAATTCCCTAGGGTCCCTTGTTGGGGACCTCTGGCTGTTGGGATAAGTTTTTTATCCCCTGGTTCTTTGTCTTTTCCTGGGTTGTTGCTCCTGTTGAGCAATTATTTTTTCCTGTAGCCCAGCTGGTTTCCTTCCTTTGGTAAGGTTCCTTTCTTTGATGCGGAGACTGCGTTGCCTTTCGGCGCGGATGCGTTTCCCACCCCTCATGTTTGCACTGCTTTGGGACGTCCCCATATGTGACGAATATGAAGAGGCGGCGACTGTCGGAGGACGTAAGAGAAAACGGAATTTTTGTAAAATCTTACCTCCGACAGTCGCCGCCCCCACCCCTCTTTTGGGGTTTGGTTGTATACTCTACTGCTATTCCACTGAAACTGAGATATGGTTGCAGGAAGTAGGAGGGTATTGACTGAGGGGACCACCCCTTGAGGGTGGGATATGTTAAAAGCTTTAATGTTAACATATTCTGTTGCCTAGCTACTCCTTCGGAGCAAAGTCTAATACCCCATATGTGACGAATATGAAGAGGCGGCGACTGTCGGAGGACTCAGAGAAAGGAATTTTACAGGTAAGATTTTACAAAAATTCCGTTTTTTTGATGCCACTAAGATATAACAACATATGTTAACATGCTTTCACACTGGTGTGCTGCGGTTTACCTACACCGTTCTTTTGTGACTTTCCTGGGTTAACTGCGCTTTACCATAACTGCGCTGCCATAAACTTTGACTATGAGTCACACTATGTGTGTCTAAAAAGTTTGGTGAATGGTATCAGAAAAAAAACAAGACAGAAGATACAAACAAATTACCTTTATTGGCCTTCAAAACAATCACCATCCTTCACAGCACACTTTTGGTAACGTTCATAACGCTTCTGTCAGCAAAGGCCTCTTTAGGAATTGATTGCAGAACTGCTATCACACATTCTTGGATTGCCACAAAGTCCACAAAACATGCTCCTTTCATGACGCTCTTCAGATGGGGAAACAGAAATCCGCAAGCGCCAGATCAGGGTAGTACAATGGATGATCGAAAACATTGCACAGTGCGCAGGTGTGTTATCGTGCAGCAATATCCACTGTCCAATTCTGTGCCACTCTGGCTGAACATGATGGATGCCTGGTAGCAACCATTTCAAAACTTCCTTGTAGAATGAGGTGTGCGCGGTTTGACACTCAGGAGTCAGGAACTAATTCCTTATTGATAATGCCATTGTTAATGCCCAATTCCTCTGCCATCAATCGTAGAGTCATTCGCCGATCTCGTGCCAGCATTTGTTGCATTCGCTCGATCATGTCTGGGGTTCTGCTTGTCGATGGCCAACTCGAACGTGGTTCATCCTCAGTCATTTCCCTCCCAGTTGTAAACACATTTTCTTCTCACAGCTTCTGTCCTGTACACTTGCACAAACATTCCCTGCATTTGCGTCGCTGTTTTCTCCAACTTGTACCAGAACTTGATATTCACTCAATGCTCCAATGCACTGCGACCCTACCTCTCACACTGACTACGTTCTACTGCCTGCAGCGGGTATACCCTGATGGTCACATATACTCTACGCTAGGTGGCGCTTCTCAACGTCATTCTGAATAGCCATGTGCATGCACACACACCTTGCCCATATTGCCGTTGAGTTATCAGACTATTCACCAAACTTTTTAGACACACCTCGCATACCTTGTCAATAATCTTTAGCTCAAGTGGGGTTCATTGGAGGCATATGGCTATTTACTATAATGCTTTGCAAGACCATGCATAATAACACGCATTTTAGTGCCTCCAATGTTAGGCCTGTTCCTGTATATATTTGACCCGCTGATTCCAAAAAGGGCACTATTTAGCTCTAGTTTGAGATAGAGCATAAATGCTATACACCAGTCTTTACTCTTGTCGCCCATCAAAAATCAGTATTTTTAATATAGTGTTTTATTTAATCTCCTTGTAGCATGAAAGAAAAAGTAGCCATAACCTCTATGGTGCTCCATCTGCAAAAAAAAAAAAAAAAAGAGTGGCAATATACACACCTCCTAAATGATCATAATACAATTAATAACCTACATGTTAGAATCCAGTGTTTCCAATGTAAAATTACAGTTGGAAATACATAAACACTCTCACTATATCTGCTAACTTGTATGCAAAAACACAAACTAGATAACAAAAGAACATGCTGATTATCAAAATCTTTTCGAACACTAAGAAAATGATATATATATATATATATATGTATATATATATATATATATATATATATATATATATATATATTGTGACAGGAAGTCAGGTAAATCTGTGAGTGTTGTCACAGATCGGAGATACAATTCACCAATTACTATAGGGTGTCGGCTGCAGAAGCCAGAAGAAATGTCTAAAGACGCTGAACAGACTTCAGCTGTTCAGAATGAGGGAGTTAAGGCTTCTATAATTGTCCAAAGGAAGTCTGAGGATTGCTGCCTCCGGAAGCTGTCTCCTGAAGCCATGTGGGCTGGGAGAAGGAGGACAGTCAGACGTGTGCCTCCCGACAGGATGTGTGGGCCTGGGAGAAGACCCCCCGGAGTGATGTGTGCCAGGGAGGGTAACCAAGTGTGAAGACGTCTCAAAGGTGAGAAGACGAACTGTTTCTGTGTGAAAGAAATAAAGGACTGTTTTTCCCTGTGAAGAGATTATAAATGGACTATTGAGTGTCCGCTGTAGGACAAGAAAGTCTGCCCAACAGTAGGTTGGAGACAGACTCTTAGGTAGGTTCCAGAGTGAGGAGGTAGCCGCCCCCAGAGGCAAGGATTTATTTTCTGTTTTATTTTATTTTGGATGTTTTTGCTGCATGCAGTCTGGTGAAGAAAACACCATTAATAAACCAAACTGTTGTATGCAAGCACTTGTCGGCTATCTCTCTGGGAAAACGCACCCCCCAAGGGGTCATCTACGCCTACCACCGAGCTAATCCCTCACAATATATACAGTTAAATCCTTTTCTGTGATGTTTATTGATAGACACAGCTGCTGCCCCTACAGGGGTAGGACACTAGGTGGAAAAAAGTTTGACCACGCCTATAGGGCAGTCCCAGGAGGTATACTCCCACTTCCTGCTATAGGTCTTCAGTTTTATAACAAGCAGTAAATTGTGGTAAGACAAAAATCCAGTTTTCTCTTTCATTCATTGACGGACACAGCTCCGTATCTTCTTGACCCTTGGGACGTCCCAAAGCAGTGTCAACATGAGGGGTGGAAAGAACACAGCAATAAAAATACTTCCCAAAGGTTAAACCTAGCCAACCAGGTAAAACAGGAGCTCAACCAGGAACAACTGGAGCTCACCTGACAAAAAAGTACACTCTCAAATCCTTCTCACCAGCGGCCTGCAGAACCATAGTAACCAAAGGAAGCATCCGCAGATGCCAACGCATCCACCTTATAACATTTTGTGAAAGTGTGCACAGACGACCAGGTGGCCGTCTTGCAAACCCGCACCACTGACGCCTGATGATGAAAGGCCAAAGAGGCACTAAGTGCCCATGTAGAATGCACTCTCCTCCTCCTCAGATGACATCACTGGTTGCTAGACGCCGAGCGGCAATAGCAACCAGTGCACTGCAGTACAGGCCAGCGTCGCGGCTCTCGGCTCCGCCGCCGCTGCTGGCCTGGAACTCGGACACCCACTGGGGGACTCACTGCCTGGTCCGGAGTGGGTAATATTTTCGCGGGGGGGGGGGGCAATTGACCCGCTGACCCCCCCCCCCCCCCCTGGATCCGCCACTGTTTACAGGAGTATTACAGGGTTTTTTTTCTGCCTGTAGAAGCAGCTCAATGTTATCCTGTGTCCATGCACATTAAGACGTTTAGAGGCATATTTTAAGCTCACTGTTTAGAGCTAGAAAAAAAATCATTCTGGATTGTGTTTTTGAGAGGAGTTTACTGGCAGAAAAAAAAAAACACTAAACGTGCCTAAATGCATATACAAAAATACTCTCTATGCATTTTTGTAAACCTAGTGTACACGGAACTTTAAAAGCACTATCCATACATGGGATTTTAAACAACTGGGTTTACATAGACATTTGGAAATCCACTATTATTACATTGCCTCTGTGATAATTAAAAGAAGCTCTTAAGAAAAGGAAATACAAACAAATGAAAACCTGCTAGAGATACTCTAAATAATTACCAGCTATTAATGTTTTCAATACCATTCTATTTACCCTGTAGCTCATTCTGGACAAAACTTTTGCAGCTCTACCACTGTTACTCTATATTGCATCAGCTACACTTTCATGTGGCATTATTCTCCTTCATTTCATTCTGTCTTTTCTATTTGCCTATTATTTTTTTAAATTTGTCTGCTATGATTCCAATATATTTTTGTTTGCTGTGTGACATTATTTATTCTTCACCATCCTATTAATTTGAATCTTCATTAGCATGAATATGCTTGCTTAGCTGTGGCTTTCCTTTTGCCCATTACCTGATTTTAATCGTATTATTACAACCATCTAAAGTGTATGCTTTGTATTGTCATTTCTTACCCTGAATGATAAATCCTTTGCTGCCATTTTGCTATGATTTTCCCTTTATACATAAAAAAGGACTATGTTGTCCAGCTGATGATTCTAGTTGGCAACTACACATTTTCCAACACAATTCTTTGTAGTGATTTAATATAGAAAAACACCAGAAACTGTACTAATACATAAAAGAGCCAACAGGGATCTAAGCTGTCACAAATAATTAATAATCCAAACAGCTCATAAATTTGCAGTTAACAAAAAAAAAAACATTTGAGCACCACCATGTGGTCAGAGGTGTAGCTGTGAAAAAGACTAATTTAAAGAGGAAGTAAAGTCTGCACTTTTTTTTCTTTTTTTTTCTTACCTGCAAAGTAAATGCATAATGTGCTAGTATACATCGCATACTAGCACATTATGTGACTCTTATGCCCCGTACACACGTGCAGATTATCTGCAGACTTTTGTCTGCAGACTTACCTTTTCTATGTAGTGCAAGGGCCTGCCGGATTGCATACAAATTGAAAGTGTTTAGGTTTGACCTCATATTATATGGTTTTGGTAAGTCTGCAGACAAAAGTCTGCAGATAATCTGCACGTGTGTATGGGGCATTACCTGCAAATGAAGCCCGCGTCGTCCCCGCTGAAGGCCGCATCCATCTTCTCCCGTCCTATTTTCAGGTCTGCGGACTTCGGCTGTACTACTGGCCGGATCTGCGTGACATCACTCCACAGGGCTCTGAAGAAACAGCACGGGCGGCCGTTCCTTCAGAGCACATGCGCCAATGATGTCATCAGCTGCATGCAATGTAAATATCTCCTAAACGGTGCAAGTTTAGGAGATATTTACAGTACCTATAGGTAAGCCTTACTATAGGCAAATACAAATACAGGCTATATACAAATTATTACAACCACTTTAAACAATGTTTATATTTATATAAACTCATCGCCCTCCTTGATCCTTACAAGGTTATACGTGGCCCTTAGGTCAAGCTTGGTATAGACCGTTGCTCCCTTGAGGCGGTCGAACAATTCAGTAATCAACAGAATCGGGTACGCATTCTTGACCGTGATGTGATTGAGACCCCTATAATCAATGCAATGTCTCAACTCACCCCCCCCCCCCCCCATTCTTCTTTTACGAAGAAAAATCCAGCACCCACTGGAGAAGTGCACTTGCGAATGTGCCCTCTGGCAAGCGCATCCACCACGTACTCCTCCATGGCCTTATTCTTCGCAACCGAGAGAGGATAAACCCTGCCAAGAGGGGGAATGGCACCAGGTTGCAAGTCTATGGCACAATCGTACGGACAATGAGGAGGAAGAGTACCAGCGCGCACCTTGTCAAATACTTCTTGATACTCATGATATTCAGTAAGCAATACTGAATCTCAGAAAGGTACAAAGTACCTTAACAGGCCCATGGATACAAACAGCGCCATACTGTGGAGACCTGGAGAGGATCTCAACCGACTGCCAATCAAAGGTCCGATTTATGCTTCTGACCCATCATGAATTCATGTCCATTCTGGGGTGATTGAGCAACAGAAAAGGAGAGAGGATTCCAGGCTGATGTTGAATGCAGCTTATGCTTGTTTGCAGGTTCATGATCTGACCAGCAGAATATCTGGTGAGCTTTACCTAGGCAGAATCATTGAGCACTGTGGTGGAAGGATCCGCACCTCTGAACACTGCGAACACCTTATGATTTGATGACTAGCACTGCTTGCACTTTGTCACTGGAGGATTGCAATATGGACTTTATTTAATGAATTTTATGTTCTTCACATATTTACTGTATATTCTATTATTTATTGCGGATAATTTTTGATAATATTTATGTAAATTATTGCACTACATGAGCACCTTTTTTTTTTTCTTCAATATTTATTGCACCTGCACTTTGTTGTTGGAGGATGTTTGGTTGTAATTTTGTTGCACAATATTAATTGATTATTTGCAGATTAGCACAAACACATAATATTATATATGTAGTAGTATCATTAAACAACTTAATTGTTGCTATTTATATATTTATTGCACCTTAATTCAGCACATTCTCAGCACTAGCACTTTTTTGATCAGTTCACATATCAGTTTTAATCACTCCACAATACAAGTCTAGCACTTCAATATTTAATAACCATCACTACTAAGAGTTTTTGAATCAGAATTTATAGGTTAATAGGAGCACATATTACAGATATTGCGCTTATTTCAATCCTTAATTATTACTTACATAGCATTGCTATGTTCCAGTGGCTGCATCTCTTATAGTGTACCCCTATTGGTTAAAGGCCTACAATATATCCTGCGCGCTAGTTCCTTTATTAGCTAAAGGTCGGATTATGCTTCTGAAGCCAAGGGTACCTTAAAACAACAGAGTAGTGTGGGGACGATATAACCTGGAAACAGGCTGACTCCCTGTGAACAGTCCCTATAGCCATGTCAACTGGAACTCGTGGGTAACCTGTGCCATTTGCAGGGGTCTGCCAATTGCCTCGATGGCCAGTGGAGCAACACGGGGCTGCAAGGATATGGAATTTGCAGCAGCAAACGTACTGTCAATAAGGTTACCGCCAGCACCAGAGTCTACTAACGTCTGGGTAACCACCGAGCCTGCTGCCCAGGAGAGGACAACTTTGATTAGCGGTTTATCTTTACGGGAAACCAGGGATGAGGAAATTCCACCAGTCGGGGAAAGATCTGCCCCCGACAGGATCTTAGGTGCAAGCATTTCCCAGAGGGGTAGGACAAGATTTCAGGAGATGTCCACCAAGACCGCAATACAGACACCGGCCCTCCCTCCTCCTAAAGGGCCGCTCAGCCTCAGAAAGGCGAGTGAACCCTAGCTGCATGGGTTCACAGCCAGACGCACCATCCCCAGGAGGCGTGGGAGGTGAGGGAGGAATGGGTGGGAAAGAAAACGTAGGAGCCAATCTGGTAGGAGTCCTCCACAGGCACCCCTAAAGTGGAGTTCCACCCTAATTTAATACTTACCTCCATCTTCTCGCTCCGGGTCACCTGAAAAAGAAATGGATAATCGCATATTTTTTTTTTTTTTACTTATCTCGTAGCGAAGAAAAAATACTTACCTTACTTCCTTCTTCCTCCTTCCTCGGCCGTGGCCCGTCGTCACTTCCTGGCTCTGCAATGATTCCTGGGAGCTGAACGTCATAGCTCCCAGGAATCATTGCGCCTGCACCGGCCCCGACGTCAGTTCCGGGTCGCGCGCGTCATACCCTTCTAAACAGCTTCTGGGCATGCCCAGAAGCTGTAGAGGGATGACGTGCGCGACCCGGAAGTGACGTCGGGGCCGGCGCAGAGCATCGTGGGACCAAAGAAGGCGGAAGAAGACGCCGAAGGGGATCTCGCTGGCTTCAAGCTGCCCACATCTGAGATGGCAGCGCTGGACAAGACGTTTTCAAGGTAAGTATTTGTCCTAACAGGTAAGTGCAACCCGGGACAGATCAGAGGCTAGCCATTGTGGAATGTACTAGCCCTGACTGTCCCGGGGGTATTAAAAAAAAATAAAAAATCCAGGGTGGAACTCCGCTTTAAACAATGGTCTCTTCCTGAGCCTGGTATCGATTAAAATCAGGAAGGAAATGAGAGCCTCAAGCTCATCAGGGAGTTCCTTGGCCACAATCTCATCCTTCAATGCATTGGAGAGACCATGAGAGAAGACAGCCACCAGAGCATCATTATTCCAGCCCACCTCTGCTGCCAGGGTATGAAATTCGATGGCATACTCGGCAACGGTTCGAATACCCTGTTGAATGGACAGGAGCAGCTTAGCAGCAGAAGCAGAGCGAGCAGGCACATCAAATGCCCTACTAAAGGAAAGCAACAAAACTCGGGTAATCGAGAATCACAGAATTATCATTCTCCCATAAGGGATTTGCCCAGGCCGAGGCCTTGTCCGAGAGCAACGAGATTAGGAAGCCCACCTGGGACCTGCCAGAGGGAAGAGCCTGAGGAACCATCTCAATTTAAATGCCCACTTGGTTTTGGAAGCCACGACACTGACTCGGTTCACCCCCATAGCGCTGAACCAGTCATCCCTCTGGTAACAGTGACTTCAGCTGCAGGAGCAGGAGTGGCAACAGGAGCAGCAGAGGGTGCAACAACAGGAGGAACCACCGGCCTGGCAGCACCAGGAGCAAGGTGTGCTGTGCGTGCAAGCAACGGCTGCAACACCTGAGCGAACTGACCCAAAAGGTGGTCTTATTGATCGAGCCTGGTAACCAGCATGGGAAGCCTAGGAGCACCCGCACCGTAAGGATTCATGGCCCTTGCGTACTGTCATGGTGCCAAGAAACCAGACCAAACATAGATGCAAGTAAAATAAAGCGATTTATTTATCCAACAATAATAATCGCACAGCAAGAGAGAGGAGCAAAATCAAGAACAGCCAGGGTCAAGTTCGGAAGCGAGTAGTCATCCAAGCCAGGATCGAGTCCAGGAACAGGTAGTCATCCAACCCGAGATAGAGTCCAGGAACGGGTAGTCTGCCGAAGCTGGGTCCTTGTCTGATGCTGGGTCGTCTGCTTATGCAGAATCCAGAGCCAAGAAGGTTGTCAGCCAAGCCAAGTCATACACGGAGAAACCACAGACACCAGAGGACTGCTAGCAATGATGCACATTGGAGCACAAATGCAAGGGCAAGGTCTGAAAGCCATTAGGTGATATATATAGTCAGGTGTGCAACATCATCGCGGAGCGACGCCCAGGCAGCAGACAAGTGATGATGCAAACAGAGTTTAAAAGAGACGGCAGTCTGCACATGTCCAAGATGGCTGCCAACAGGCTGGCAAGGTAAGACCTTGACAAACCCAGGGGGGGCCAGAGAGTGTGTTATCCAGCAGTTCTCAAAGCAGTGCTACATTAGTAATGTCAGAATGGAACATAAACTGTTAGAACCATTACCACCCTGGTATCCTGGTGGGTTGCATGGAGCAGTTTCTGCGCAGCACATTCAAATAAAAAGGCTGCCAATGCATCGAACCATCAAAAACCTGGCATGCACTATTTATTATAATGTAACCTTCTTTATTTTAGTGTGTTGTGGTACCATTGCAAATAAATCGCTGCATAAGGCAGTGGACCATGTATTGTACGTAAAAGTAAGTTTCAGTAATTTGTGAACTTCCGCAATGCAGCAGTGTGAATGGGCCCAATGTGTTTTTTTTAATTTTTATAATTAAGTGTCAAAAGAGACTGCACTGCAGCACTAAGATGAGAGCAAACACTATTTTTTAGGGGGAAGACTGCAAGGTGGCCAAGACCATACAGCAGTTTAACAGGACAGGTTCCACTCAGAACAGGCCTCGCCATGGTCGACCAAAGAGGTTGAGTGCACATTCTCAGCTTCATATCCAGAGGTTGTCTTTGGGAAATAGATGTATGAGTGCTGCCAGCATTGCTGCAGAGGTTGAAGGGGTGGGGGGGTCAGCCTGTCAGTGCTCAGACCATACTGTCGTCCCAGAAGGAAGCCTTTTCTAAAGATGATGCACAGGAAAGCCTGCAAACAGTTTGCTGAAGACAAGCAGACTAAGGGCATGTATTACTGGAATCATGTCCTGTGGTCTGATGAGACCAAGATAAACTTACTTGGTTCAGATGGTGTCAACGGTGTGTGGCAGCAACCAGGTGAGGAGTACAACAGGAGTGCCTACAGTTAGGCATGGTGGTGGGAGTGTCATGGTCTGGGGCTGCAAAAGTGCTGCGGGCACTGGGAATCTACAGTTCATTGAGGAAACCATGAATGCCAACATGTACTGTGACATACTGAAGCAGAGCATGATCCCCTCCCCTCCAGTATTCCAAAATAACGACCCCAAATACATCTCCAAGATGACCACTGCCTTGCTAAAGAAGCTGAGGGTAAAGGTGATGGATTGGCCAAGCATGTCACCAGACCTACACCCTATTGAGCATCTGTGGGGCATCCTCAAACGGAAGGTGGAGGAGCCAAGGTCTCCACCATCCACCAGCTCCGTGATGTCGTAATGGAGGAGTGGAAGAGAGCTCCAGTGGCAACCTGTAGAGCTCTGGTGAACTCCATGCCCAAGAGAGTTAAGGCAGTGCTGGAAAATAATGGTGGCCACACAAAAGATTGACACTTTGGGCCCAATTTGGACATGTTAACTTAGGAGTGTACTCACTTTTGTTGCCAGCAGTTGAGACATTAATGGCTGTGTGTTGCATTATTTTGAGGGGACAGAAAATTTACACTGTTATACAAGCTGTACACTCACTACTTTACATTGTAGCAAAGTGTCATTTCTTCACTGTTGCCACATGAAAAGGTATAATAAAATATTTACAAAAATGTGAGGGGTGTACTCACTTTTGTGAGATACTGTATATAATCAACTCTTCTACACCAATCTCTAATTGTTGTGTCTTTCCAGTGTCTAACTATTATTTTTGGGATTGACCCCTTTGCTGCGTTTATTAAGTTTGGAACTATTGTACTTTTTTAATGTTTTTTTGATTTATCGGTTTTGTGAAATAAACATGCCCAAGGATCGTCGGTGATATCTACTCCTGCAATTTTTTCCCAATATATTGCACCTTCTGCCAATAGTCACTGATCTTAGGGCAGTCCCACCACACATGGGTCATCCTACCCAGCATGCCACAGCCCCTCCAACATAGTGGTTGACATTTATGTACTTTTACCGGTGTTATGTACCATCTCCATAGACATTTTTAGTTCATTTCAATGGTGTTTACATCAACCACGTAACTATGTACCATTTTCCGTATTACATTTACTTCTTGTTCTTAACTCTTTTTCCCATGTCTCTATGAATGGAGGTCTCCTCAGACCTGCCATCTTTGTAAGCATTTTGTATATCTGAGAGATGCTATCTTTTACTTTTGTTTGTGGGTTACATCATTTTTCCACTAGGTTCAGATACTTCTCGGATCTAATCGGTTGTGGTAAGGATCCCAATGAGGTGTCTTTTTATGAAATTGAGATGAGCAGTAATCCTGCTGATCGCAGCTCATTTCCGATCATTATCGGTTTATGAAACAGAGATGATCAGGGGAGAACATGTTCTCCGTTGATCATCTCTACACACGGAGAATCTGTCATTCACTGACACAGAAACGGGCAGTTTATGAAGCTGCGATCTCCGCACTTCACTGGCGATCTGTGCCAGCATTCACACTCCCGGATTCACCAGCCTGGAGGTGGTGAATTGGGGAGAGAGGACAGAATTGGGGGAGAACTGAGGGGGAAGAAGGAACATCCTTCTTCCTCGTTCAGACCCCCCAACACAGTAATCATGTCCCCCTGCCATATTTATGTATATATATATATATACATATATATACGTGTGTGTGTGTGTGTGTGTGTGTGTGTGTGTGTGTATATGTATATACAGTGGGTACGGAAAGTATTCAGACCCCCTTAAATTTTTCACTCTTTGTTATATTGCAGCCATTTGCTAAAATCATTTAAGTTCATTCTTCTTCCTCATGAATGTACACATAGCACCCCATACTGACAGAAAAACACAGAATTGTTGACATTGTTGCAGATTTATTAAAAAAGAAAAACTGAAATATCACATGGTCCTAAGTATTCAGACCCTTTGCTGTGACACTCATATATTTAACTCAGGTGCTTTCCATTTCTTCTGATCATCCTTGAGATGGTTCTACACCTTCATTTGAGTCCAGCTGTGTTTGATTATACTGATTGGACTTGATTAGGAAAGCCACACACCTGTCTATATAAGATCTTCCAGATCACAATGCATGTCAGAGCAAATGAGAATCATGAGGTCAAAGGAACTGCCTGAAGAGCTCAGAGACAGAATTGTGGCAAGGCACAGATCTGGCCAAGGTTACAAAAAGATTTCTGCTGCACTTAAGGTTCCTAAGAGCACAGTGGCCTCCATAATCCTCAAATGGAAGACGTTTGGGACGACCAGAACCCTTCCTAGAGCTGGCCGTCCGGCCAAACTGAGCTATCGGGAGAAGAGCCTTGGTGAGAGAGGTAAAGAAGAACCCAAAGATCACTGTGGCTGAGCTCCAGAGATGCAGTCAGGAGATGGGAGAAAGTTGTAGAAAGTCAACCATCACTGCAGCCCTCCACCAGTCGGGGCTTTATGGCAGAGTGGCCTGACGGAAGCCTCTCCTCGGTGTAAGACACATGAAAGCCTGCATGGAGTTTGCTAAAAAACACCTGAAGGACTCCAAGATGGTGAGAAATAAGATTCTCTGGTCTGATGAGACCAAAATAGAACTTTTTGGCCTTAATTCTAAGCGGTATGTGTGGAGAAAACCAGGCACTGCTCATCACCCGTCCAATACAGTTCCAACAGTGAAGCATGGTGGTGGCAGCATCATGCTGTGGGGGTGTTTTTCAGCTGCAGGGACAGGACGACTGGTTGCAATCGAGGGAAAGATGAATGCGGCCAAGTACAGGGATATCCTGGACAAAAACCTTCTCCAGAGTGCTCTGGACCTCAGACTGGGCCGAAGGTTTACCTTCCAACAAGACAATGACCCTAAGCACACAGCTAAAATAACGAAGGAGTGGCTTCACAACAACTCCGTGACTGTTCTTGAATGGCCCAGCCAGAGCCCTGACTTAAACCCAATTGAGCATCTCTGGAGAGACCTAAAAATGGCTGTCCACCAACGTTTACCATCCAACCTGACAGAACTGGAGAGGATCTATAAGTAGGAATGGCAGAGGATCCACAAATCCAGGTGTGAAAGACTTGTTGCATCTTTCCCAAAAAGACTCCTGGCTGTATTAGATCAAAAGGGGGCTTCTACTAAATACTGAGCAAAGGGTCTGAATACTTAGGACCATGTGATATTTCAGTTTTTCTTTTTTAATAAATCTGCAACAATGTCAACAATTCTGTGTTTTTCTGTCAGTATGGGGTGCTATGTGTACATTCATGAGGAAGAAGAATGAACTTAAATGATTTTAGCAAATGGCTGCAATATAACAAAGAGTGAAAAATGTAAGGGGGTCTGAATACTTTCCGTACCCACTGTATATATATATAAATACACACATACATTTATATATATACAGTATATTTAATGTGTGTATATATATATATATATATATATAACATGTATGTGTGTGTGTATGCAATATATATATATATAATAATCTATCACTGCTTATTAAACGGGCACCAGTGATTTTCTCGTACGGTAATCTCGCTTTGTCTCACAAGATTACAAGGCGGCCCATTCACTTGTACACAGATCTCGGCCTTTCCCTGAGGAAACACTTCTCCTCTGTTTACCCTGTGAGAACTGAAGTTCTCCGCTTCCTAAACAGGGTGCCAAAGGAGATAACTTTCCTCGGAGAACGGCCGAGAAGTGAACGGAGAAAAAAATTCACAGTTTCATAAACGTACACCAAAATGTTTTAACTGAAGGTATCTACATTCATTCTGAGACATGTTTTCCCGTTTCGTTTTTAGCTTGTTATAGGTTCTTATCCTTTCTCCTTGTGTTATGTCTCTTAACTGCGTATTTTTGATCCAGTTACCCAATTGTCTCATTCCTGGGTGCAAACTATTTTGTGTCTTCCAGTGATAGCAGTGGAGAATTATATTCTCATTTAGCTTGTCTGTGTATCATGTCCCATATTTTATAAACTACTCTTGTCAATTCATGCGTATATTCGTGTGTGTGTGTGTGTGTCTGTATTTTGGTGGAATCCAATATTATTATTTAACTGTATGTTGCTTAATGTGATTTGTAGCTTAACCCATCTTTTATCTGAATTTATTTTTGTCCATTCTATCATTTGTGAGATTATGACTGCATTATAGTATCTTTTAAAATCTGGTGCTGCTAACCCCCCTTGTGATTTCCCTTTACTTAGTGTCATATAATGTATTCTTGGCTTCTTTTCCTGTCAAATGAACTTTAATATCATTGTTTTAACTGTTTTAAAGCGGAGTTCCGGCCTCGGGGGTGAATTTTAGATAAAAATACCCCCGGGACAGTCAGGGCTAGTACATTCCACAATGGATAGCCTCTGAACTGTCCCGGGTCGCACTTACCTTTTAGAAGAAATATTTACCTTGAAATTTTCTTCTCCAGCGCTGCCATCTCAGGTGTGGACAGCTGAAGTCGGAGCGTCCTCTTCTGCCTCCTCTTCTTTGACGTCGGAGTCCCAGAATGCCCTGCGCCAGCCCCGCTTGTCACTTCTGGTGGAGGCGCGGCATCCCTGCACAGCTTCTGGGCATGCCGAGAAGCTGTTTAGCAGGGAATGCCGTGCCTGCACTGGAAGTGACGAGCGGGGCTGGTGCAGGCGCATTGACTCCTGGGAGCGATGACGTTCAGCTCCAAGGAGTCATCGCAAGCTGGAAATGACGGTGCGGGCCGTGGCCGCAGAGGGAGGAAGTGGAAGGAAGGTAAGTATATTTTCTTCTAAAACAAGGTAAGTGAACAAAAAAAAAATTGGGAGCATCCATTTCTTTTTCAGGTGACCCTCAGCAAGCGGATGGCCCAAAATCGATTTTTTTCGATTTTGAGGCTGGAACTCCGCTTTAAAGTATGTCTGTGGGATATCTTTTTCTAACATTTGGAATTGTATAAGATTTTGGGTAGGATCACCATCTTGACCATGTTTATTTGTCCCAGCAATGAAAGGGGCCATATTGATAATTTTTTAGTATCTGCTTTTATCTCATTTAGTATAGAGATATAGTTGGCATGGTATAAGCTCTTTAAATATAGGGTTAGGTTTATCCCAAAGTTTTTTAATTCTGATTTTGCCCATGTGAATGGAAATTATTTCTGCAGCGCTATTTCTTCTCTGTTGCTTAGCCCTATATTCAAGATTTCTGATTTTATTGGGTTGATCTTGAAGTTTGACAGCTCCACATATTTTAATCATTTTATTACATTTGGGAGGGTTATTCCAGGGTTGGTAGTGTAAAACAGAACGTCGTCGGCAAATGCTGCTACTTCGTTTCTAAAGTCCCACCTTTACTCCCCCTATGTCTACATTATTCGGAATGGTGGCTAAAAATGGTTCCAGCAACAGGGCAAACAACAGGGGTGAGAGTGGCCACCCCTGTTTTGTCCATTGGACATTACAAAAGGAAGAGAGAGGTTTCCATTTTATTTTACTGAGGCAGTCGGGTTCCTATATAGTGCTCTTATCCTTATCTTCCATTGTTTCTAGCATAAACCCCCAATCCACCCTCAGTCTATACCGAGTACAGGAACAGGGCCTCTTAAGGGTTGTACAAGTATACTTGGACCAAAGATCAGAAGGGAAAAAAACTTTGACGAGTAATTTTACCAATTTACGCTTCATTTTCTTCTTCTTAACTACCCCCACCCCCCCCCCCAAACCCAATGTCTCCCTTCCCCCACCCCATCCCCTCCCTCCTCACCTGTACCCCTGTTACCTCCTTCCCTCCTCCCCCAGCATTTCTGCTGCTAAACTTAGCACAATGTAAATTTGACCATCTGATGGTCACCGGAGTAGTTGATATGTCCCTCTTAGATACTCCTTGCCCCTCTACTCCTATACCTCTGGGTGGTGTTCTATCCAGTACGCTCGTTGAGCTCATTCTCCCTAACTAGGGAGAAGAGGTTCGGGGCCCAAATAGGTTTCCCATCCTAAAATCCCTTACACCTTCCTTTTCTCCCCCCCTCCCACCCCTTCCCCCACCCAGAGAAACCCCCCCCCCCCCTGGCCCTCCTCTCTGCCCCATCCTTTATTCATCTTTATAGTTAAATTTATTTTCCTTAATGCCAGTTGCCACTGTTCTTCTTCTTCTTTAATAAAAAATCGACTGTTTTATCTTCGGGCCAGCCTGGTACTTTTAGTATGGGAATTTCTAGTCTTTTACAAAAGCCCTGCAGTTCTTCTGGGAATTTTAATATTGCCATACAACCTTCCGTCCGACCTACCAGACATGCTGGAAAGCCCCAGATGTACCATACTCCATGATTTTGCATCGACTCCAAGAGTGGTTTCAATAATCTCCTCCTTCTTAATGTATCCTGTGACAGATCTGTAAAGATCTTGATATTGGCAGCTTCATAGCATATGGGTGTCTTTCTTTTCAAGCTCTCCCAGGTTTGAGCTTTTTCTACATTGTTTTGGAATCTTATAATTACGTCTCTTGGGGCCTCTGCTGGTGCACCTTTTGGTCTTCTAACCCGGTGTACTCTTTCTATTCTTATCCTTTTCGGCTTCTCCTCTGTCCAGTAGTGGGTTGAATATTATCCTCATTTTATCTATTAAGTCTTCTCCATGTGTTGGTTCGGGTAGGCCTCTTATTCTCAGGTCCTTTCTTCTGTTCCGGTTTTCTTGGTCTTCCTATTTATGTGCCAAATTTCTCCTTTCCGTTTTAAGATCCTTCATCTCCTTTTTTGACTCATTTACTATTTGTATGTAACTGTCTTGTCTTTTTTACATGTCTTCCACACGTGACCATTGGTGGCCCAGGTCATTTTATCATTTCTGTTTTTAAGGACTTTTTTAATGCTCCAAACATAGCGGCAATTGAGTATTTACCCCTTGTTGTACTGTGTGATCCAGCTCTGGGTCACTCTCTAAGTCCTTCTCCAATCCTGACTGCTCTATGATATTTGTATCCGATGGTGGTCTTTTTTGTCCTCTTTTTTTCTTTTACCTCTGTCTGTCTTACACGGATTCCTTGTTGTTTCTCTAGGGCCTGTTGTTCTGGACCATCTTCTGGTGTCATATATTTAAATGTTCCAGGGCTTGAGCATACTTTGGATGATTTTGCTGTCACTCCTCCTCTTGCTGTTTTTCGGCTCATATCTGTATGTATACTATTCAACCCCCTTAAACTCACAAGTCCCTGTGGTGCTTCTGTGGCCTCAGGGTGGCTGATCAAAATCAACAGTCAGTGCGAAGCAAAGTCTGCAGCCTGTAAGGTTCTGGCACTCTCAGTGCCTCCTATCACATCATTTCCGGGTTCTTTCCATCTACCTAGATAGATGAAGCACATATAGGTGTGTTTCCCTTTAAGAGTGCTGACATCATCACTGAGCGCCTGAACAGCTATTTAAATCACCAGCTCTCACTCACATGTGTTCGTTCAACCTGCTGTGTGCCTAGATGTGCCTTGATGCTAACCTGTCTTGAAGCTCTCATGCTTGCAAGCATACCTCGCTGTCGGAACCACGCTGCACTGATCCCTGTATCCCGCTACCGGATCATCCGCTCTTGTCGAACCTCTCCTCTGCTACATTGCTACTAGTGATAAGTACCCCACAGGAGAAACCTCAATAACCTTCATACTAAAGCTTACACTGTCTAGCTCTGCATACTAAGGACTGTTACTACATCTGCACTATCTAGATTGCTAGCTCTTGAGCCTACTATCATCTGCTCTTGCACTGGGTTAGTCTCTCCTGTATGTCATCTGCTATCCTATCATCTACTACCATACATAATTGCTAACCTATCTGCATCCCACCTGTTACTATCTCATTCTCAAGAACATTCCTCTCGAGTGTCTGTCACCTATCGTCTCAACTCAACCTGTCTCTTCAGCCTATCACCTCTATACTACTATATACATAGATCACTCCAGGAACTTCTTATTGAGTGTGTGTATTTACACATAATGAGTCTTTGGGAGTTGGGATTGGTGTCTCAGCGTTTCTCTACATGACTACTGAAGTGGAATATTTCTGCAGCTGTAAATCCACATCATACATAAAACGCAGGAGCGTTGCACAGCCATAATAAAATGAGATAAAAAAAAGAGATAGCAGGACTCACCACTTTGTTTGAGGGGTCTGCATAAGTATGGTTGATATACCTTGGGAGGGAGATCGGCTTCCTATTGAGGGAATAATTGACTCCAGAAGATTTGGGGTGTTCTAGTTCGTTCTCCCAGCTTTTACTTCTCTCCCCAGTGAAGCTGTAAGGTCTATGGGTGTCCAGAACGGTCTCACCCCTGATCTCTCATCCTTTTAGTCCTTATCCGGCTCTCCTGTGACTGCTCCGTTCTGCCCGGGGTGCCCTTGGAAGCCTTTGGGCTCCAGCAACCACCGCTCGGCTCACTCCGCCTGTCCTCAGCCACCCTCTGCTGTCTACATGATGTCATGGCCACTTCACTGCCTGGGCCCTGTGTACCAGCTGATGCCGCACCACCCGGAAAACCCCCCGGATGCGCTGCCGGCTTGCTTTCCGATGGGCTGACTGCTCCAGCCAGATGCAGCTCTTCTCAGCCAGGAAAAGGGAAAGAACTCTGCCGAGCTAGGTGGGGGGGGGGGGGTGGCTAGGAGATGTCAAGCCTGCTACATGGGAGGATGGGATCCTGAAGCTCCTAGCGCAAGCTCTACATGCGCGCCATGCGTAGGGTCCTCCCCCCAGATCCCCCTGTTCTACCCAGTATATACCTCTCCATCCTCCTTTTGCATCTGGGTTGATCGTAAGCTTATTAGATTGCATCTTCTAGTGGGCCCAAGGGGTATTATTCCTTTCCAAATGCTATGTCAACGCTTCTTTTTGCTGCTATCTGAACTCTGCAATTAACAATTTAAATTGATCAGGGGGTGTTTTTCCTTCGTGCTATTGCTACACCAAGGTGATTTCTGAGTTAGCGGCTGATATAAAATGGTAGAGAATCCTTTCTTGTCCTATAATAGGAAGAAGTTGGCTTGAGTCCTAGGGCCTCGTTTCTACCTAAGGTGGTTTTACTTCCATCTCTCTGTCCTGTTCCAGTATTTATCTGCGCTATGTGGATTTGGTTTATTTCATGTTTATTTCTCAGCTTCTTTCAGCATGTTCAGACTACTGATTCTCTTTTTGTCACTATTTAGGGTTTGCTTAAAGAACTACCTGCCTTGTGTTCCAACATTCTTGGTGGCTTAAAGGATAAGATCACCTTTTTTTTCTAAATTCCAGCTCCCCTATCTACCAATATACCATTAATGTACCTCAGTTACAGAAAAAAAAAAACTTTCTTTGATTTTGAGAACAAGACTTTACCCTAACCCTTGCTGTATTTCTTAAAAAAGCTTCTTTACTTGCTGATATGTAGATTTGGGACAGAGAAACCAGTAAAACACAGGAAGGAGTTTACCAGGTGACCTCATTAGCACACACCCATCAACTATGTTCGCACAGCATCCCTGGCATCTCTCCATGCCGGCATTTGCCTGCTCCTCAGTGTCCCTCCAGACAGGGCCGGTGCTAGACTGTTTTACGCCCTAGGCAAGATCAGCTACTTGTGCCCCCCCCCCCCAAACAAAAATAAATAAAAAGGGAAGGGGTTAAAAACTGCTCTATGTCATATCCAGTAAACCCTGATCTGATGATTCCTCCATGTAATGCTGTCATACTCAGTGATCCCAATGTTCCTCTATGTCACATCAGGGGTCCCTGATGTTCCTCCATGTCATACCCGGAGACCCTGATGTTTTTCCATGTCACACCTGGGGACCCTGATGTTCCTCCATGTCACACCTGGGGACCCTGATGTTCCTCCATGTCACATCTGGGGACCTCAATCCCCCATGGCACACCCAGGGATCCCAATTCCTCATGGCACACCTGGTGACCCCAAACCCCTGTTACACTTGTGACCCCTCTCCCCCATGTCACACCTGGTGACTCCGATTCTCCATGGTATACCTGGTGACCGCAATTCTCTTTCACACCAGGGATACTCCATGTCACACCCAGGGACCCTGATTCCCTGTTCTGTACTGGGCAGTATGAAGAGAGTGTCCTGCACTCTGCCCTCCTTCACCATGATCCTGCTTATTCCTTCTCCCAGGACGCTCCTATCCTGGACCACAGTGCTCACCACAGCTCCAACCGGCTCCTGGTGGAGGGAGAAGCAGCAGTCAGAGAGCTCCGCACCTTCTTCATCACCAACATCCTCTGACCATTCTGTTGCCTCGTCATTTCTGCTCCAGTAAAGGTGCCGCCCTCCAGTGCCGAGCTCCAGCTCAGGTTCAGCTCTCCTCCACTCCCTGCTTAATACCGACCCAGGGAAATGAATGGCTGCCCACCAGCTCAGATTAGAGATTTACTTCCCGCCCAGGGATTAGGCCGCTCAGCTCCAGACGAAGAGGATCATTATGCAGTTAGGACTCCGGTGGGCTCCTTTCCTGCCCCTTGGGGCTCGCCCAACAATGGTGGAAAGCCAGGGCCTGGTAGTTCTGCCACTGCCCCAGACACCTGGCATCTTCCTCTGTCCCTTCTTCCTCCCCCACTGCCGCCCCTTTCCTCAGCTCACAAGGATCATTTATGATGGAGAGTGAGTGCAGACTCGTGGCTGCGCCCCTAGATGGCAATGCGCCCTAGGCGGCTGCCTAGTTTGCCTAGTGGAAGCACCGGACCTGCCTCCAGACGGGCCCATGCTGCATGCTAAACTCCTTGGAGCCATATGCAGCCCACATGGTAGACACCCCTGATGTAGTACAAGGACCTACCTGATTGGATAGATGGTGTGTCCTCCTATTATAAAGTTTTGGTAAATCTAAAGGAGATTGTACAATTAAATTGTATAGTGTATGACCATCTTTACATACCTAAAATTAACTAGTCGCACTTTCAGCAATCAATTGTTAACAGCATCCCAAAGCAACACAAGCAAAACACACATTTTGCTACGTGAAAACACACAGTATAAAATGTGCAAACCGCAACACACCAGAATGTCCCATGAGGTACTTTGCCACGTGTTTGGCAGCACATTGAAATTAATACGCTGTGCTATGCAAGTCATGGAAAAAATGAGACAAAAAATGTGCACTCCCACTTAATGCATTCCATTCACATCTGTGCATTTCCGAATGTATGGCAAACTGCACAGAAAATGTGTGCTTTGCCATGCATTTCAGAAGTGCTGCAAATGTGCATTGTGCTTGTGTTGTCATTACATGTTAAAGGCACCCCAAGTGTGGCAAACTCACGAAACTGCTGTAAAAATGCACCATGCTTCTCTGGGGCGATTGTCACACATAGGATGCTCAAGTGAATGGGATGCCTTATGTATGACGAGTGAAAATGCTCCAAAAAATACACATGCGGGAATGTGGGTTTCCGCTACATGAAGATGTGAACTGGGCCTGACAATTGAGTGTCTCTGTCCACTCCTTCCTATGTACTTGTATAAAGATGGCCATACATTATACAATCCAATTGTACAATCTCTGTAAACTATCCTTTTGATTTACCAGAACTATGGAATAGGAAGACCCACCTGATCTATTAGATCTACCTGATGTAGATGATGGTAGATTTAAAGGAAATTTTACAATCAAATTGTACAGAAAGTAGGTGGATGGTGGTATTTTAATAAGAGAGGTGTGGTGCAGAGTGGTGAACACGCCCTTTTACACCCTCTTCTGTGATGCAAGATGGAAGTGAATGCTGCTGGGAGATGATCTACAGGAAGTGAATGTTAGGACATGATCTACAGGAAGTGAATGTTAGGATATGATCTACAGTAAGTATGCGGCCGCAGGCTGGTATTTGTGGGAGGAGCTAGCGGGCTTTATAGCGCCGCCCCTCCCCTTGACCGGCCTGCTGCCTCGGATCGTCACTGGTCAGGTGTTTCCAGTGATCACCTGACGTCGGATCTCGCTGTTTCTCCTCGTGGACCGGACGTCCGGTCGGGTCGTGCAGCAGGAAGCGCTGCTCGCCGAGCTCCTCTTCCACAGCGCAGCCTCTGACAAGTTGCCTGGCTCTCCCTCCGCTGATATCCTGTCCGGCTCCCCTGCGTTTGGCCACCGTCTGCTCTGCTGCTTCTGTCGGCCGCTCCGCTGCTTTCTCCCTGCTGTTCAGCAGGAGGTCAGGTATGGCAGGGTTTGGGGGGGAGGGGGGGGGTTAGCATCTTCCTGCACACACTGCCTGCCTCCCTGTAGGCCACGGCTATTTTTTCTCCACATACGGTCCTGCACACACTGCCTGCCTTCCTGCAAGGCCACGGCTACCTCCATACACAGACTCATGCACACACTGCCTGCCTTTCCACTAGGCCACGGCTACTTCACATTTATGTGTCTCTACTCTCATTTCAGCCTCCGTCAGCTTGTCCCCCCCATTCATGTTCCCTGCTTTGTTCCTGGTTGTCACGGCTGTCATTTGCTTGGGGGGGGTGGCCCGGTCCATTCAGAGGGAGGGGGGGGGGGGTTGGTATGTGAGGGTTGGTGGGAGGGGGGGGGCGGGGGTCTCATGGCTCGCAGGGGGTGCATGTTCTGTTAGGTTCCTTATGTTGTTCTCCAGTGGGGGGTCTGGGTGACCCCCCCCTATTTGTTGACCATTTACCTTTTTCCTTCAGGTTCTCACCATGTCCTTCAATACCGGCATCAGGTACTACTTCAGGTTCAGGTTCCTTGTGTACCTCACGGCTCCACTCATTTTTTAGTCTTCACAGACGCTACTCTGGCGTCGCCCATAGACACTGGTAGGCTTTCTGTCATTTGCCCCCACCACACTTAGTCATCTTTGTCTGGTTGCCCGGTGGTCAGCCCCTTCCAGGTTCTTCAGGCTCTTACACTCCTCATGTGCTTCACCTGCGGTTGCTTTGGTTCCCGTGCTCCGTCACGGCTTCATCACCTACACGCACATTCCACATTTTCATGTTGTCCGTCTTTCTTGTCGTCACTGTCATTTTCTGCGACATTTCAGCTGTATGGTTCTGTTATGTATTGCCCCCCCCCCCTTGTAGGGCAAGTCAACTGGCTGTTAGGGTTCAGGCGCTGGCCTTAGACCCCCCCCCCCTTCGTAGCCTGTCCCGCGAGGCCAACCTCCCAATCTCGTCGGAGATTATTTCGCCCCACGGGCCAAACCAAAGCTAGCGCCTCGCTCCACCCTTCTCATGGGGTTTATAGTTAGGGCCTCACCTGTCACGGCCACACGTTTTGATTCTTTTACTGTCACCGAGAGGCCATCTTTCCCGCCACCACGTCTGTGGCTCACGCCCCTCGCCCAAATCATAGGTAGAGCCTCTCACCGGCCGCTTGGCATCTAGCAGGGCCTCACCTGTCACGGGGTAGTTAAGTTTTTCGCCTCTGGGCTCTAGCTAGCCAGCCAGTGGTTCTCCTATACGTTACGGTCGTTAATCGGTCTTGGGCGTTCTACTTTTTTCTGTTTCCTTCTACAGCGGGCCTCAAGGAGCCACCCTGGAAGATGGATTTTCCTCCCCCTCCACGCCTGCCAGGATCAGCACCCCTGTCAGGTCCGGTACCCCCAGGGGTCGTCGGGTTCCTTCTCCGCTGGGCTCTTACGGGTCTTGGACTATTCCAAAAATCTCGGCGGTCCTACGCCAGAAGGGTATCTCGTTCCCGGCCACTGCAAGAAAAGCGGAGCTGTTCAGATTGATGATGGAACATCCAGAAGATCCGGGACTGGGCACCAGCTCGCAGGGCTGTTCATCTGCCATACAGGGAACCCTGGACTCCATCCTATCTTCCCTACAGTCCATCGGCGATAGACTGACTAAGCTGGAGGACGCCAGTCCGGCCCAAGGGGGCCCCCCTCCTTCCTTGCCGGTCCCAACCCCAGTTCCTGCTTGTGATCAGGGTAGGCCCCCAGTTCCCATCTTGCCTTCTTCCACGGTTTCTCCTATTATCACCCCGGCCCACTTGGTCCCCGCGGCTCTCCGCAAGGATATCTTGGAGGGGAAGGATGTCAACCTAGTGGCTCTCCTCATTGCCTCCCAGGACGTGGTCGAAAGTAAGGTCTACAATTACGGTGATTTGTCCGTAGTCATGAAGGCCAGGGACCCCCGGCTTAATAAGAAGCTCACTATCCCCGAGTTTGTCCTGGCCTTCGGCATCTACAGGGACGTTTTGTGTTCCGTTTACCCGCAGCGGCGGGAAGAGTTAGATCTCTACTTGCATAAGATAGTGGATTTAGGGCACAAATACGGGGGTTTTACCTTCTTCGACTTTCATAAGTCAGTCTCGGCCAAGGCGGCGGCAGCCTTGGCTCAATTCAATGTTCGTGTGGATTGGAGTCTACTGGATACCGAGCTCTTCTGCAGGCACTTCGCAGGCTTGGCACCTCCCTCCTGTGCCACATGCTCCTCCACTTCACATTCTGCCAGCCTTTGCCCCATGGAGGCTGTATCCTCCCCGGCCGGGGTCCCAGGGGGGGGGCTGGCAGGTCAGAGCAGCGTGGCCTTAGGGATAAGCTGGGTCGTCCCATAGTGTTCTTAGGTAAAGCCCAGGTTTGCAATAATTTCAATGGGGGGGCGTGCAGCTTCAGTGCTTGCAGGCTGCTCCATGTCTGCTCCATCTGTTTCAGGGCTCACACGAAATCCATGTGTCCATCCAAGATGTACCCTAAACAATGACTAACCGGGGTCAAGGTCGAGGTGCTGGAGTTTTACCTGCAGGCTCATCCGTCTCCACACCTGGTGGAGTATCTGATTCAGGGGTTCTTGGGTGGGTTCCACACGGGGCTGGTGTCTCTTCCCACGGGGACTCTGGAATGTCCCAATTTACTGTCGGCCACGGAGGACCCGGAGTCGGTAGACCTACCACTTGAGAAGGAAGTGCAGGAGGGGTTCATGTTAGGCCCCTTCCCGGCCCCCCCCTTCTCCTCTTGGCGTACCAACCCGATCGGTATTGCCACAAGCAAATTCACCAATAAAAAACGCTTGATTATCGACATGTCGGCTCCTCATTCTTCCACCAACCCCAGCCTTAATTCCCTTATTCCTTCGGCCGAGTTCTCACTCCACTATGCTACCGTGGACAATGCCATCCAGGCCATTTTAGGGGCTGGCAGGGCTGCCTGGCTCAGTAAAACGGATATTGCCAATGCCTTCAAACTGCTGCCTATTCACCCCTCCTTATGGCACATCCACGGTGTAAAGTGGAGGGAGAAATATTATTTCGCTTGCAGGCTGACTTTTGGGTCTAAAAGCAGCCCCAAGATTTTTGATACCTTTGCTGAGACGCTCTGCTGGCTCCTTCTGAATGTCTCCAGGTGCCCCTCGGTGTTGCACTACCTTGATGATTTTTTGTTGGTCGAGGATAGCAACTGCACGCCGGTCAGTCTAAATAGTACCTTGGCCTTATTTTCCACCTTAGGGGTTCCCCTGTCACCAGGCAAAACGGTCGGTCCGGTCACCAGGCTGGATTTCTTGGGGATTACCCTGGATTCTGTCTCCATGCAGTCCAGCCCCCCTGTGGACAAACTTGAACGTATTCGTGGGGTGGTAGGCAGGTTCCTGGAACTAGGGACTTTTTCCAGGAAGGAGTTGCAGTCCTTGATCGGGTCATTAAACTTTGCCATGCGTATCATCCCCCAGGGCAGGTCCTTTATCTCTCGGTTGCTGCGGCTGTTGCCAGGTCTTCCGGAGGGTGTCATCTCCCACTTGGATCCCCCTGCCAGGGCGGACCTGGGTATGTGGGTTGAGTTCCTGGAAAGCTGGAACGGTATCTCCATGTTCATCCCGCCCATCTCTGCCCAGTCCCCTGTGTTTTGGACGGATGCGGCCGCCAGTACCGGGTTCGCAGCCATCTTCGGGGATTCATGGTTCAGGGATAGTTGGCCGGCTGAGTCTCTAGCCTTACCTGCTTTCCGGGAGACCTCAGCGCTGTTTGAATTATACCCTATTGTGGCAGCTGCTGTCACCTGGGGTAGGTACTGGTCAGGGAAGGCAGTCAAATGTTTCAGTGATAACATGGCTGCTTGTGATATCATCAACAAAGGCCGTTCATCGTCCCTGACTATTATGAGGCTGGTCCGCAGGCTGACCTTGGTAGCTGCCACTTACCAGTTTTTTCTTTTCTGTGAGCACATTCCGGGTCATACCAACTTAGCCGCTGACGCTCTTTCCCGCTCCAAATTGCAGGTTTTCTTCACTCTCCACCCGACGGCCGACAGATGTCCCACGCGGACCCCGGAGTTCAAGGATCTGCTCCTGGACTAGCCCGCATCATGGCGCATGGACGGGAGTTGGCCCGTATGGCTCTGTCATCCAACACCAGGAAGGCTTATGACCGAGCCCTGACCATCTTCCGAAGGTTTTTAGTGGAATTTGGGTTGGTTGACCAGTCAGTGCAGACCATGGTCGCCTTCGCTGCTTTTTGCCACCTCCAACTCAAGCTATCTGTCAGTACTATTAAACTATATCTGGCGGGTGTTCAACACCACGTTCTGACGCACCATCCAAACTCCTTGCCTTTCCTCCGGGCATATCCTCTGAAGAGCCTCCTGAAGGGCATTGGCAGGTTGGATCACCGTTCCCCCATCAGGCGGCTGCCGATAGATGGGGTGAAATTTAGGGCCCTCTCCAACTTACTGGACACGTCACCCTTTGAGCCATACACGAATGCTGTGGTCAAAGCGGCAATGTATCTGGCTTTCTACGGTTTTCTCAGACCCGGGGAGTTTTCGGTAGCTTCCGCAGCTGAGGGGCGGTTGTGTCTCCTCAAGCGAGATCTCGTCAAATGGGGGGATCATTATGTTTTGACTCTGCAGAGCACCAAGACCAGGCAGGTGGGCCACCCCGTTACCATCCCGTTTTACCCATCTGGGAATTTTTTGGTGCCCGGTCAGAGTGTTGGATGTTTTCGTGGCTCAGACCTTAGCAGTCCCAGCCATGCACCGCTCTTTGCGCTCCTGGACGTTCCCCTCACTACGTCCAAATTCATTTTTTACATACGTTCTCTTTGCATCAGACTGGGGTGGGACCCGGCAGCGCACTCTGGCCATTCCTTCCGGATAGGAGCGGCTACGGCTGCTTCAGGGAATAATACGCCAGGCCATATCATTAAAAGGCTTGGTAGGTGGGAGTCGGACGCCTTCCAAGTGTATATACCGCACCCAGAGAGGGAATTGAGATTGGCTTTTCGCAAGCTTGTGTCCTAGATATTTTGAATAAAGTGTGTTGTTTTGCTTACTCTTTTTGCCCTCTTTATTTACAGGCTACCCCCCTTACGTCGGTTCAGGCACACCACACCGACTGTCCTTACCAGGGGGTGACGTCTTTTAGTATTGACCACAAGTATGCGGCCGCAGGCCGGTATTTGTGGGAGGAGCTAGCGGGCTTTATAGCGCCGCCCCTCCCCTTGACCGGCCTGCTGCCTCGGATCATCACCCCACCCTCCTTCACCCTTTTTTCTCTACCTCTTTCCCTTGGGGGTGCCCTCTTTATTTACAGGCTACCCCCCTTACGTCGGTTCAGGCACACCACACCGACTGTCCTTACCAGGGGGTGACGTCTTTTAGTATTGACCACAAGTGAATGTTAGGACATGATCTACAGGAAGTGATGGAATCTGAAAACCATTAAAAAAAATCCAAATAGGCGAGATTTCAAAACCTTCTATAAACAAAGGGAGAGGAAAGCACATTGGGGTAGCTGGGCTAGAAATGTCATTAGAAAATATTCTGTTTATTATAAAAAGTGAAATTCTGCCTTTAAAGGTAAACTAATCCTTTAAACAGCTAATTATTTAAACCTATAGGCTTAAGGACAAGGTTCAAACTTTTACTGCCTAGGCACACTCCACTAAATAGGTTATTGCCTCTTGGGCTTTTCAGTATCAGATATCTGTTCTCAGATTTCAAGGTATCCATCTGGTCTTCCGTTCACTTGTTCTCCAAGTTTACCAGGTTAATGATCAGGCCTCCTCTGATGCCAGCTTTGGAGTTAGCCCTTCAGGCACTTCTGTGAGCTTCATCTAACCTCCAGTATTACCAAGATTTATGTGGACCTGTTGGCAGGTTGTTTGTTGTGTTGCCCACCTCTCAGTAGGGCTGCTTTTGGACATTCCTATGTACTTGCATTGCTCATCGTGTGTTCCTTAATGTACAATTAAGAAAATAGGCTTTTTGACTTACCGTGACAGACAGAGGTCCCAACCCTGTCTTATGATAACTCTTATTATTGCTTTTGTTGCCAGTGTCCAATTCTTCTGTAAATGGCAGTATAAACCTATGTACCCAAATTACTAATCCTGTGCCCATTAATGTACTGTAAAAAAGGATTTTATGGTAAGTCAAAAATCCCTATTAAGTTATATATATATATATTTTGCTGGGGACTTAAACAAAGGGTGTCTATATAGATACTAACCATGGCACAGGTTCATTATTCCCTACTCAGTCAATTAATAAATCACCAATGGAGTGTTTGCATTGTACTTGCAGCATCGGAGGCTTTGATAGGAACAGCAGTAGGGAGGTCCACCACCACTAATTGAGAACAGGGATAAATAATTGGTCTACTCCAAACTTACTACCTTCTCTCTGTATTTCCAAAGTCTGTGTGGGGATTATAGTGAACACCTATAAAACCACCTAATCACCTTCAGACCCCTGGAACCTGCCACCTTACAGGAGGCACCATGTTTTTCAAAGACAACGTGGTGACAGAAGTTGATCAGGCTTCTGATATTCAGACTTTAAAGCGGAGCTCCAGTCTCCTAAGCAATGTTTTGATAAAAGCACCCCTGTGATTCTTAGTACTTGTATTATATTATTTGGATATTAGCATAACTTTCCTCACACTTGTTACTTGTAAATCTGTAATATTTTACTTGATCTGGGAATCAGGCTGTGGCAATCAAGGATGTGGGCATCTGAAGCCAGTTCCTGTGTATTTCCGGGATTTGGTGCAGCTGGCTACCCAGCATGCACCTCTCGATCTCCCGCCTGTGCAGTGAAGCCACTGAGTGGCTCTCTCCCCGACAAGTTGCCATAGCAATGGCGGCATCAGCGGAAGGTCCCACCCCATTGCTATAGCAACATGCCAATAAGGACATTCCGGTCCTCCCGTGCGCATCATTTCCGGTCTGGAAATAACGCAAGATTTCATCACTAGGCGATTCGCAAGGACTCCTTGGATACATGACGCCGCTATTCCAGGAGCCCTTGCAAATCGCCTAGTGACGTAATCGCCTAGGCGGCTGCAGCCGGAAGTGCTGCAGAAGAAAAGTGCTAAAAAGGTATTTACAAAGAAAAAAAAATGTATTGCCATTTATTATAGCATTCAGTATGGGCGTGGCAGTAATTGGGCTTTAAAAAAATGGGTGGAACTCCGCTGTAATCTCAAAGTTCTATTTCTAAACTGGATTCTTACCCAACCATGAGAGCAACACACGCATGATACTTTTTTGCTATATGTAACAGCAGCTTGCTTAGAGGATTTCCAACAATTTGTAACTTCTCTTTGTGTATAATAGCAGATCAGGCCGATGGAGACTTTTGGTATCACAAAACAGAAACAGGTCAGTTCTTGCAAAGGATGCTTGAAATTGGGAGCATTATTGGCTATTATCTGACTATTATTTGGACAGCCCTGCTAAGGCTGACCATTCACGGTGCAAATTTGGTGATTGTCGGAAAGAAATTTGCACGATTCCCCCATCAAAACAGACCATGCTGAAAGGGGAATCAGCATTTGTCCTCTCCCGGTGGGAGAAGACTGATTATTGCTAGCGGCTATAGCAGCTGCTAGTGATAATCGCAAGCAAATCAGACAGGCAGGTTGTTCTCAAGTTGATCAATCAAGTTTGTACATTCAGCCTGCCTACTAATGGTTCCGATCTCGGCCGTTTCCTGCTGAACTGGCCGAGATTCGAACCATGTATGGCCGACCTAAGAGTTAATTTTTTTTTTTTCATGTATTTATTTGCTCAGGGCAGGTACATTTTTTTACTAAGACATTGATGGTGGTTAACATAATTGGCACACAAAGAATAGTTACCGTCTAAAAACTCACAGGATATTTCTCTTCCATAGGTACAATGCACTCCGCTTGATGATGTTACAAAGGTTAGAAGAACTAACAAGCTATGAGAGCTACGCATGAAGAAAGCACAAGAGATGAGAATACGAAGAACGTTGGATGTTATAGCTACCATACCATGGACCTTACAGCTCAGAAACTTTTCACCTTCTAAATTACAGTTGTATGTTTACATATAACTACATGAACTATTTTCAACTTTTTACTTTGACAAAACATGCAGTCTGAGTCTTTTAGTTTTTCTCAGGATACTCAGGATATACTGATCACAGCTGCCTCAATACTGATATAATACCAGGATTATCTTCAGACTAGTCATGCATCACACATCTGTGTTCAGGAAAGTAAAAATGTATACTTTCATCTTCAACTTAAAGTGATATTTAAGATTTTTTTTTCCTTAAAATTAAAAAATAGGTTATACTTACAATATTGCACAGATCGGTTCCTTACCTCTTCTTTGGTAGTCCTCTGCTGGCGCTTTCCACTCCTCTTACCTCCAGGTGCTTCCCGGTATTCTATGGGGGCACCCATGCATACACGGTCCTGAGCTGGGCTGTTGGAAGTCCATAAACACAAGCTATGCCCTCCCCACAGGAGTTTGACTGACAGCAGCAGAAGCCTATGGCTTCTGCTGCTCTCAGTATCTCCTGTGCGACGAGAAAGTGATAGGAATGGTGCTGCAGCTGGGAAAACAGGTGAGTGTTTAGGGATGGGAGGGAGAGAGTAGCAGATAGTAGTAGATTGTTTCCCCTAATGCAGAGAATACGAGAAATGAGAAAAATAGACTTTAGAACCACCTTAATTATCCCCTTCTCAACTAAACCCGGCATCCAATTAACTGAGCTATAATGGCCTGTTGGTTGAAAAGTCTGGCTGCTCACCTAACCATTGTCCCGCCTGCTCCCTTACAGAAACCTATGCCACCTATGGATGCAGATGTACAGGATGTGTGTATGGGTTACCTGGACAGCAAGAGGTTAACCTTTTTGCAGGTTTTCAAATGTTATTTTACTTAACATGGAACTGAAGGCATTTTCCTAAAACTTGCAAGCTGGCAGGTTATTTATCACGCAAAGTCTCCCATGCAATAAAATACTCATACCTGCCTGCTTGCAGCGTTCTGCAGCATGTAAACTGAGAATACCACCCCTTTAACAAAAGACCACTTTTGTAAGGGAAACCTTGCAGAAAAAAAAACCTAGAAGTGCTAGTGAACATCTAACAAAAATGTACCTCCCAAAGCAAATGAACCCCCCCCCCCCCCCCCCAATAACTCCTGAATCAAAATCCCAATCTTTAACCACATCCCGCACGGCCTGTAGCAGTATGACGGCTGGGTGGAGGTCCCATTATCCTGACTAAACGTCATATGATGTCCAGCAGAAAAAGCTGCTTGTGCACGCCCCGGGGGCATGCAGTGCAGCGATCAGTGATGTGGCATGTTGCTCTAACACACTGGAGTTTATTTACCAAAGGAAAATAGACTGTGAACCTTGCAAAGTGCAGTTGCACTCTGCAAGCGCAATTGCTCCAGAGCTTAGTAAATGAGGAAGAGCTCTGCTGACTTCCAATCACGTGCAAGCAAAAAATGCTGTTTTGTTTTTTTTTTCCTTGCATGTGATTGGCTATTCTTTGCAAAGTGACGCTTTACCTCATATACTGAGATCTGGAGCAACTGCACTTGCAGAGTGCAACTGCACTTTGCAAAGTGCACAGTCAATTTGCCTTTAGTAAATCAACCGCATTGCATGTCCGATCTTGTTAAAGAGCCTATGATGTAGGCTCTTTGCCATGTGGTCACCTGTGTCCAATCACAGTGTAACCAGGAAGTGACAGTTATCAGCTTTCCTCTATTCGCGCTGACAGGACGCAAGTAGAGGAGAGGCAATAAGCGGCTCTCCTGATGGGGGGGTCAGCGCTGATAATCAGCGCATTAATTATCAGTGCAAACCCATGAGTGATGCCTACCAGGATGCCAATCAGTGCCCATCACTGCCTATTAGTGCCATCTATCAGTGGTGCTCATCATTGCGCATTGGTGCCAACCATCGGCGCCGCTTATCAGTGCTGCATATCAGTGCCACCTATCAGTGCCCATCAGTGCTGCATATTAGTGCCTCCTTATCAGTGCCACCTCATCAGTGCCCATCAGTGCAGCCTCATCAGTGCCCATCAGTCAAGGAGAAAACCTACTTATTTACAACATTTTATAGCAGAAACGAAGAAAAACTTTTTTTTTTTCAAAATTTTCAGTCTTTTATTTGGAAATAAATGATTAGGAAATAAATTATATAAATGTCATTTGGTTACAGTGTTGCATGACCGTGCAAATGTCATTCAAAGTGCGACAGAGCTGAAGGCTGAAAATTGGTCTGGGCAGGAAGGGGGTAAAAGTGACTTGTATGGAAGTGGTTAGGAGACACTTTGCTTCAAAAAAGCATTTACCCAACCTAAAAGCTCTATCAACATTACATAAAAAAATATATATACCCCCAAATAAAAAAAAAAAAATTGAATACATACATTCTGAAAATAGCCTTTTTTTTAAGCAAAAGCTTGCAGCAAAAAAAAAAAAAAGATGAATGGAACAGCAGCTAAAATGGACCGCTGAAATCAACCACAAAATAAAATGTAAGGTAAAGAGGAACTGAATGTATTCTCTCTTGAGAAGAGGAGATTAAGGGGGATATGATCAACATGTATAAATACATAAGGGGTCCATATAGTGAACTTGGTGTTGAGTTATTCACTTTGAAGTCATCTCAGAGGACAAGGGGGCACTCTATATGTCTAGAGGAAAACAGATTTAGTCTCCAAAAATGGAAAGGTTTCTTCACATAAAGAGCTGTGAAAATGTGGAATAGACTCCCTCCAGAGGAGGTTCTGGCCGGCTCAGTTGATTGCTTTAAGAAAAGGCCTGGATTCTTTTCTGGGTGTACATAATATAACTGGATATTTTTTTCAACCTGAGTAACTATGTGACTTCCATCATCCAATCATGTGCAAGCAAAAATGCTGTTTTTTATTTTTATTCTTTTTCATTTTCCATGCACGTGATTGGATATTCTTTGCAAAGTGATGCTTTACCTCGTTTATTAAGCTCTGGAGAAACTGCACTTTGCAAAGCTCACATTCTATTTTCCTTTAGTGCAGTGAGTCAACCCCTATGGCTGCTCTTTTCCCTTTTTTTTTTTTTTTTTTATAGTTCGAGGGCTGGCATAACTTTATCCCTGGTACATACCAAATGACTCCAAGATATAACTGAGATGAATAGGTGCTATGCTCATATAACAGGCTCTTCAAACGAAGGGTATCAAAGATAAGATCCACACATCTCTACATGGTGGCAACTGGATTCAATGCTACTTTCCTCCAGATTAGCACCTCTACTATTGGGTTGAGATGTTGGGGTGAATGAAAATAATTATTTTACTGGTGACATTTGTTAGCTATTACCTAGTCTGCAAATTCAGGTGATGACAAATGTTACAAGTGATCAGAGAACCAATAAAAAGAAATAAATCTCCTTTCTCAAATACCTCTAAAGCAGGACCATATAGTGAAGGGGTGTTGTGTTGCGTGGGAAGCAATTTGCTTGGATAGTGAATCAGGTCACAATGGGTGGGGAAAGTGTGCTGCCTTTGTCTGTACTAAGGAGCAAAACTCCCCATATAATGTTCTTTTTAAAAATCTGCTTGCTTTTAAATAAACACAAATCTCTTCATATGAGTAGCTTTATTGTGGAAAAAAAGGCTGCTAACGGGGAACATTAGGTTATAAAAGGTAGTAAAGTATAATTAGAATTAAAAAAAAAGTTCTGTACAGGCTTGAAGATCTTTTATGTAAAGTAATTTGTATTTTTGAAGATTTCTTCAAATATATGCATTACAATGTAAAATGTAATCACTCTCAGGAAGTACAAATGCTCATCTAGGAGTTTTGCTTGTAGTGTAGAGAAAAAAATATCTTGCCAATATGCCATCTATAGACACATACAGTGCAGGTTCACCCCAACCCCTTGCTCCCTCCTCCAGGATTTGACTGACAGCAGGGAGAAGGGAGAGAGCCGCTACAGATGGACGCAGGTAAGTATAGGGGAGACTGAGGGGCCATACCTAACATGCTACCTAACATGTTTTGTCTTAATGCAAACAATGCTTTAAAGCAGGGCTTCCCAAACCTTTTTGGGCCGAGACCCACTTCTGAATACAATTATTTTTCGGGACCCACTTGCTTGTAATTGAATATTGTAAAGCGCTACAGAATTTGTTGGCGCTATAAAAAATGCAAATAATAATAATGCATATTTTAAAGGGAGGGGGGATGTTAAAATAAAAATATAAATTTACTACTTTTCAATTTCTTATTGAATACACTTAATTAATATATAAATAAATATAAGGCTATATGGCACTCACCCTCCTTCCTCTCTCAGCGGTCCACAGTGAAGTTGAAACCCCTGTTTGCCCTCTCCCGGGCCCAGCAACCCTCACCCAGAGTTTCCATGATGAGGAGCTCTATGCTGGTCTTGGTGTTCTGGCTCTTCTCCTTCAGACCCCCTGGGGTCACAGAAGCGGCCATGAACTCCTGACACCGCCGGGCCACCTGGTCCTTCTATGACACAGAGGCTGCTGTCTCTGCCCGCTATAGCTGAGAGAATCCCGCCGCCAGTCTAGCCACAACCGCTGCCGCCAACAGGACTGAGGAGCTGGCTCTGCACCCCATGAAAATAACCTACATAACAGCCCACATACATACTCACTGATGCAAGTATCCTCCTCGTGGGAAATGCAGACCAGCCTCCGTAAACTGCGTGGGCGGGGTCCTGAATCCATCGCAATTTGACTGCTCTGGCTCTCTGTAATTTGCGTGGGCTCGCACAGCACAATTTAGGCAGGCCCGCTCCCAGTGATTTCTGGCTCATCGCGACCCACTCAAACACAGCTCGCGACCGACCAGTGGGTCCCGACCCACAGTTTTGGAACTCCTGCTTTAAAGTAAACAATCTTTATACTTTAGAAACACTTTAAGATTATGTAACAGTGCTCCTTACGTTGATGCTCAGTTGAAGGGAAAAAATGCCTATGCATGTGTGGTCAGTAGATGAAGGAAAAAAATGGCCCACTAACGGTTGTCAATGTTAGCAAAAGTGCCCAGCGTAAATGGTCAGTAGAAGAAAAACAAAATGTCCCACTATTGGTGGTTGGTGGGAGGAAAATTGCTGACTTTATTACAGGAGCCTTTAGTTGTACTTTAAAACAGCACTAGCCTTAATGAAGGACAATAAGTGTAATATTTATTGAGGTTTGTATTGGGGAGGCAGAAAAAGAAGTCACATCAGTAAGATAAAACAACAGTTATTAGGAGAACAGTTAAATGTTATTCAAAAAAGGAATAGTTACACAAATGCTATATTTATTACTGTGAACTGAACATCTTAATGGCTATGGGACAGGGACAAGGAGTGCTACACCCATCATGTGCCAAACAGAGGCAACATATGAATTAGGATGGAACTTTAGAATTGTCTTCCCTTTCTGTCAGTGGCAATATACCCAGGGAGCTCTACATTCTCTGAACGCAGCTTTTTTATTTAACACTGTATACATGGCCTTACTTTGCTGTCTGCACATATTTTTGTGCTAATAAAAATCTTCCTATACTTGTATACATTTCTTACACATATTATATTGGTGATATATATATGTATAACCTGTCTAACTTGTGTTTTCATCATACGTTTTTGTAGCAATAAACCAAATGCTGCTAAATTATACACTTTATTATTGCAGAATGTTTTTATATTTTCCCAACCTCATTTATTTTCTGCAAAACACATGTGTTTTAACATCTATTTTAGAGCTATGGGAGCTTGTGCACACAAGATGCAATTAAAGGCATATATAACCTGTTTCCCCAAAAATAAGACCTACCCCGAAAATAAGACCTAGCGTGATTTTTGGGGATAGCTGCAATATAAGCCCTACCCTGAAAATAAGCCCTAGTTAAAATCCTTATAAAAACATGTAATCTGTTTTGTAAGAAGATTATTTAATGTGCAGTGTGTCTCCTTTTGAAACATTATTTAGAGTCGGTTCACACTACCGCGACTTGTCAGGCGACTGGTCAGCCTACCAAGTCGCGGTCCATTCTGTGCTACGGGAACCGTTCTAATAGGAGCGACTCAAGTTGCTCCGACTTAGAAAATAGTTCCTGTACTACTTCGGGGCGACATCGGAGTGACTTGCATTGACTTCCATTATGTTAAGTCCGTGCAAGTCGCGCCGAAGTCGCGGTGCACGCGACTTCACAGGTCGCCCCCGAAGTCGTGCCGCGGTAGTGTTAACCCGACACTTAGGCTCCGTTCACATGTAGGCGTTTTGGGGCTTTTTGGGGAGTTTTTCTGCTCTAGGATCAGCTCTCAAAACGCCCAACAAGACAAATCCTATTAATTTCAATGGCCCCTGTTCACATCTGAGCGTTTTGACGCTGTGAGCAAAACGCCCAATGCTCAAAAAAGTACATCAGCTTCTTTTTGGGCAGATTACAGGCGTTTTCCATTGGTCTCTATTCAATCTAAAAACGCCTGCACAAAAATCGCTGTAAAAATCGCTGTAAAAATCGCAGTAAAATCTCGGTAAAAAAACGCGCGAAAACGCTACGCTCAGGTGTGAATGTAGCCTTACAGCGCCGCTTACAAATGGAGATTCACTTGATATTATATAATCACTTTACATAACAGATCACATACTTTTACGATGACTTTAACCAAGGTTTATTTTTGGGATTACAAAATGTTATAATGCTGACTCCTGAGCTGATTGGGGGAGAGGAGAAAATAAGACAAGGGACACAAAAACGTTTTTAAAAATATTTTATTGTTTTATTCTAGTTTTTTTTAAAACCGAGAGGGGTAAGCCTCGGTTTCCACTAGTGCGGCTACGAAGTCGTGCTACTTCTAGCACGACTTCGTAGCGAAAGTATACTGCGGCTTCAGTGAGACTTGTCCCTCATATATAGAGGGAAGTCGCACTGAAGGCGGCTCAAAAGTAGTGCACGATCTACTTTTGAAGTCGCCGCAACTGAAGCCGCGGCAGTGGAAACGGGCCCCATTGAAAACAATGGGTTTTGACTTGCTGTGCGACTTGACATGTGTCAAGTCGCACCGCAAGTCACACTTGTGGAAACCGAGCCTTAATGACAAAGCACCAGGACTGTGCTGTCTATCATGCTTTAAAGGATCAGGATATATTTTTTTTTTTTAGGATTACAACCACTTTAGGATTGTCCTTGTACATACCGTAAATAAATAAGAAATCCCCCCAAAATAAGCCCCAGTGTGTTTTTTTGTAGCCAAAATTAAAGATTCGGGGAAACACAGTAGTATCACGCACTTTGATATTTTATTTGTTATGCTAACACACATTGCTATGCTTTTTGATGGTCTCCATTTGTGTTAAAAACTGTTTCTGAGGCTGCCTGAGTCCCGTGTCTTCTGGGGTGGACCTCACCACTTATAGTGTTTAGGAAACCTTTGCGTGCAGATGCAATTGATTGTTGTAAATTATCTGAATATTGACATGCCCAATTCAGATGCTTTCCCCTGTACTCAGCAAGAAAACATATTCAGAGCCCAAGGTCAGGAGCTTGGACAGCCTCTGAACAGGTCATTTACACAACCCCTTGGAATGGCATCAAACTTTGGGGCTTTATGCATCCTTATCTATTAACCCAAACCTGTAGAAGGCATCTTTGAAAAGACTTCTTTCTTCATTACTTTGAACTAATGCCCCATACACACATGCAGATTATCTGCAGACTATTGTCTGCAGACTTCCCAAAACCATATAATATGAGGTCAAACCTAAACATTTTCAATTTGTATGCAATCCGGCAGGCCCTTGCACTACATAGAAAAGGTAAATCTGCAGACAAAAGTCTTCAGATAATCTGCACGTGTGTATAGGGCATTACACTGCCATTTTCAACAGGACCCAGTGCAAGGATGGGCTCACTTAAACTTGCATTGGTCTGTGAAAAGTGATCCATGATCTGCGGTGCATCACTTTTCACAGAGCAGTGCAGGTGCAGCTGACTGGCATTCAGAAGGGAATACTGCCATCTCCTGAATGCCTGCATTTTTTACAGCCCTTTTCAATGGAGACACTTCACCACAACAGCGGGGGCTAGCATTTGACCCCTAGTTGTGGCGTGGCCTCATTCACTGGAATAGATGGCATTCGGCGACAGTACTGGCCACCAAACGTAACAGGGGGGATCATTTTAACTAGATGTGATGCAAAGCATTCAGGTTAAGGAGGGGAGGGGGGTGTAAAAAATGCGACTCAACCACCTATGGTTACTGTTCACTCAACCGCAAGTGTAAATGAAGCTTAGCTTCACAGTTGCAAATGTGGCTGTTAGTGATTACATGCAGGAGACCCATCCGGGGTTTCCAGCGATTAGCAGTTGACAGAAACCCCATTAAAAGTAATTGGAGCCTGGCAGTTCTCGCAGTTAATCATGGTTGTTCGCATGTATTTACTCAGAGCGATTACCTGCGATGATGATCCCCGGATGCAAACTGCCCCTATTGACCAGCCTAAATGGGGTCTTAGAGGCCAATTTATTACAGGGAATGAATTACACCACCTACTCTTTATTATACTTTGCATTATTACTCAATACCATGGCCTGCATTCTGCAGCCCATTTGTGAAATACAGGCCATGGTATTGAGTCTGTGGTACCTCTAGTAATTCTCTCCTCTTAAGGCAGCAAGAACTGTGACCGGAGAGGGGCAAGTTAGAAGGGCAAGCATTACAGGTTATGGTGAGTGCAGGAATTTTAATGAGCTCAGTTTAAAGGCACAGTCCACCTTGTGCAAAAATGGAATTAATGCTACCGCATTAATAACATTTTACAAAAATGTGAATTTATTACATTTTTGCACTGAAGCCTGCAGACCATTGCAACAGTGATTAGTCTCCTCTCCTGCAATGTTTACATCCCAGCCACAAGTCCGAACAGAGATACGGACCTTCTGTTATAGGGTTGGAGGAAATAATGGACTACAAATACAGTGAAACCACAGCATGTGTGCTCCATTGCGATCTGTGAGTCCCTTTGCCGCAGTGACAAATGAAACTTGGAGACTTTCCATTCACACATTCCTGGGAATGAATATGTCAATGGATGATGCAGCTGTATAGGCAGATGCATTCAAATTCATAAATTAGCAGGACACCCAGGGAGAAGCACCCTATGAATTCAGAAAAGTGAGGGTGGAAGGTTGAGGAATATGAAAAGTTTTCATGTTACACATTACATATTGGTGTAACATGAAACGTGTTCAGAAAGGTGAAATACTCCAGTTTGTAGACTTGATATATCACCTTAAGCGTCTGAGATGCAAGCTTTCCATGCTTCCACAAAGGTTAACACATAGTTACTTATTAGTCAGGTTGAAAAAAGACACTAGTCTATCTAGATCAACCTATAAAAAAACACACACATTCTCAAGAAGAAAACTATATATATATATATATATATATATATACACAGTGGGTACGGAAAGTATTCAGACCTCCTTAAATTTTTCACTCTTTTTTATATTGCAGCCATTTGCTAAAATCATTTAAGTTCATTCTTCTTCCTCATGAATGTACACACAGCTCCCCATACTGACAGAAAAACACAGAATTGTTGACATTGTTGCAGATTTATTAAAAAAGAAAAACTGAAATATCACATGGTCCTAAGTATTCAGACCCTTTGCTGTGACACTCATATATTTAACTCAGGTGCTTTCCATTTCTTCTGTAGTGATGTCGCGAACATAAAATTCGCTGTTCGCGAACGGCGAACGCGAACATCGGCGAATGTTCGCGAACCGGCGAACATTGCGAACCGCCATAGACTTTAATAGGCAGGCGAATTTTAAAACCCACAGGGACTCTTTCTGGCCACAATAGTAATGGAAAAGTTGTTTCAAGGGGACAAACACCTGGACTGTGGCATGCCGGAGAGGGATCACACAAAAAAAAGTTCTTAAAAATTGTAATTTTTTGATAGAGAGCCAATTATTGGAAAAATTAAAAAAAAATAAAAATAAAAAATTTCTTTGGATTTAGCATCTGGGGGGTCTAAAAAGTGTACCTGTGAAGTTTCAGCTCTGTAGCATGTCCGGAACCAGAAAAAATTACGAATTAGGGTTAGGGCTAGGGTTAGGGCTAGGGTTAGGGTTAGGGCTAGGGCTAGGGTTAGGGGTTAGGGTTAGGGCTAGGGTTAGGGTTAGGGTTATTTTTATGGCTAGGTTTAGAGGGTTAGGGTTAAGGTTAGAGGGTTAGGGTTATGGTTAGAGGGTTAGGTTTAGTGTTAGGGGCTAGGGTTAGGGTTACGGTGAGATACTTAGGGTTAGAGTTAGTAGCCCTATCCCTACCCCTCTAACTCTAACCCTAAGCACTAAAAATAACCCTAACCTTAGCCCTGACCCTAACCCTAGCCCTAACCCTGATTCTATTTTTTTTTCTGGTTCTGGACATGCTACAGAGCTGAAACTTCACATGTACACTTTTTAGACCTCCCAGACAATAAATCCAAAGATTTTTTTTTTTTTTTAAGTTTTTTTTTTTTTTCCAATAATTGTCTCTCTATCAAAAATGACAATTTTTAAGAACTTTTTTTGTGTGATTTAGTGTCTAGGGGGTCTAAAAAGTGTACCTGTGAAGTTTCAGCTCTGTAGCATGTCCAGAACCAGTGACTTGAAAAAGGAGAGCGCAGGTCCAGGACAGGACTCTCGCGCATGCTCTGAAACTAGTTGTGAAGCCCAGACTGCCCACACCTACCTGTGACGTCAGACGCCTCCGCTGACTCCCGGCCGCCGCACAAGTCTCCATCGCTGCACGGCACTTCCGGAACGATTGAGCTAAGTCTCCACCAGTTCCTGGACATTAAGCCTACGCCTGGACACCTGGATACTTGGATGCAATCTACAGCAGCCGCCCTCGGAGAGCCATGCACTCACCAGCTTACTTATATTGAAAAGAGTGCCACTGCATTGGAGTGTAAAGATCGTTTGCTTACTTCTGACCTGTCCTATGGCTACATTGGGATTTGTTATTAACATGCGAAGTGAGCTCATTTATGAGAATAAGTGAGCATGTGCATCCGGTGAGTGGCCACTTCTTACTTCCCCTTGCACTTGGTGGTGGACCTGTGGTGACCCTATCAGATAACAGGAAGTTTTGGTGTATCCCTATCATATACCTAAGAACTGTCGTTATCCATATATGAGTCTTTCATGGTGACTGAAGATTGGGGAAAAGGAGATTGATGTGTATTTTTATCCACCATTAGACCTATGGGACTATTTGATTAAAGACTGTGAGGACTGTTATTAACCGCACTATCAGTGTGGCGGACATTCATAGTCTTAGGGACCTTTTTAGATTGTTCCAGCGCTACTACCATTTCTCTATACTGTTATCAAATATTTCCATATTTGTTTTAAGTAGCAGCTTCAATATTATTATTTTTACCAGTTGGGTGCTGGTGCATCCTAGAGCGCAGAGTTAATCACACAGTTTGGGTGGGAGACTGAGGATTAATATATCTTTCCAAGGCACAGATCTGGCCAAGGTTACAAAAAGATTTCTGCTGCACTTAAGGTTCCTAAGAGCACAGTAGCCTCCATAATCCTCAAATGGAAGACGTTTGGGACGACCAGAACCCTTCCTAGAGCTGGCCGTCCGGCCAAACTGAGCTATCGGGGGAGAAGAGCCTTGGTGAGAGAGGTAAAGAAGAACCCAAAGATCACTGTGGCTGAGAGATGCAGTCAGGAGATGGGAGAAAGTTGTAGAAAGTCAACCATCACTGCAGCCCTCCACCAGTCGGGGCTTTATGGCAGAGTGGCCCGACGGAAGCCTCTCCTCAGTGTAAGACACATGAAAGCCCGCATGGAGTTTGCTAAAAAACACCTGAAGGACTCCAAGATGGTGAGAAATAAGATTCTCTGGTCTGATGAGACCAAAATAGAACTTTTTGGCCTTAATTCTAAGCGGTATGTGTGGAGAAAACCAGGCACTGCTCATCACCTGTCCAATACAGTCCCAACAGTGAAGCATGGTGGTGGCAGCATCATGCTGTGGGGGTGTTTTTCAGCTGCAGGGACAGGACGACTGGTTGCAATCGAGGGAAAGATGAATGCGGCCAAGTACAGGGATATCCTGGACAAAAACCTTCTCCAGAGTGCTCTGGACCTCAGACTGGGCCGAAGGTTTACCTTCCAACAAGACAATGACCCTAAGCACACAGCTAAAATAACGAAGGAGTGGCTTCACAACAACTCCGTGACTGTTCTTGAATGGCCCAGCCAGAGCCCTGACTTAAACCCAATTGAGCATCTCTGGAGAGACCTAAAAATGGCTGTCCACCAATGTTTACCATCCAACGTGACAGAACTGGAGAGGATCTGCAAGGAGGAATGGCAGATGATCCCCAAATCCAGGTGTGAAAGACTTGTTGCATCTTTCCCAAAAAGACTCCTGGCTGTATTAGATCAAAAGGGGGCTTCTACTAAATACTGAGCAAAGGGTCTGAATACTTAGGACCATGTGATATTTCAGTTTTTCTTTTTTAATAAATCTGCAACAATGTCAACAATTCTGTGTTTTTCTGTCAGTATGGGGTGCTATGTGTACATTCATGAGGAAGAAGAATGAACTTAAATGATTTTAGCAAATGGCTGCAATATAAAAAAGAGTGAAAAATTTAAGGGGGTCTGAATACTTTCCGTACCCACTGTATATATATATATATATATATATATATATATATAGAGAGAGAGCACCCTCCTAGATAGGTGCTAGAGAGTGAGTATAGTTTTTGGTTATGTCTTCCTATCAGAAGAGCAGCAGGTAAATTCTATATTCTCTCTGCTTAACAGGAAGCATGATCTGTGAGTTAGGTCTGCTCGAAATGCTCAGTGTGTGATTCATGTGGTCTGAGGGAGTGTCCCCACTGGTCCAATAGGGAGGCATATTGGACAGTGGAGGAAACCAGACCAATGGGCACACAGGCTTTGATACAGCCCCAGTGATTGGCACAAGACTGCTGTCTCTGTGCATTGTGGGGTGTAGTATATAAAGCCAGGGCCAAGTGTGCTCAAGGACTTTGGCTGGTGAGCAGAGTCCTGGAAGCAGGGTGGCGGCTGCCTCCTCTTATGCAGCAGTTGGTGTATGGCCATAGGCAGTCAGCTTGGTGAGCCAGAAGTGTAGACCTGAACCCAGAGGTCCAGGGAAGCTGACTGAAGGAGTTGAGGCACTGGAGAACCTGGAAAGCAGTATCGTGAGTACAGAGGATTGTGCCTATGGGGCCTGACCAGGAAGGGGGCCACTCTGGAGTAGAGTAGTCAGTGGACAGGTGTCAGCTGGTGGATAGAAAGGGGGTACTAGGTGTGTGCCCTGAAGATAAGTACTAAAAGGAACATTACCTCAGATTCATATAGTGGCAAGATGAAGCTGCAGCCTTGCCGCATTCTCAGACAGAAGCACTCAGCATTGTGTATAGTTCAAGTGTTGGAGTATCCCACTCATCCCTTCTCCTATCTCAATATTAAATAAAACAACAAAAACAACAACCCCTAGACCAGGGGTACTCAATTAATATTCACAGAGGTCTGGTTGGTAACATTTTCTTTCTGCAGAGGTCTGAATCTAATTTTTCTGCTATGACTCAGGTCTTTCACGTCACAGCCCCCTCTAAATGAATGTCCTCAGTCCACCTTTTCCTATCACAGCCCCCTTTACATCACAACCCCTAGAAAACTAGAGGAAAGGCGGTTTAACCTTAAAATGCGTAAGGGGTTCTTCACTGTAAGAGCGGTAAGGATGTGGAATTCTCTTCCACAAGCAGTCGTATCAGCAGGGAGCATTGATAGTTTCAAAAAACTATTAGATGGGCACCTTGGAGACCACAACATACAGGGGTACACAATGTACGGTTAAAAGCAAACACACACACATCATAGGTTGAACTGGATGGACTGATGTCTTTTTTCAACCTCACTAACTATGTAACTATGTAACCCCCTTTCACATTACAGCCCCCAACATAAGCGACTTGCTTACATCACAGCCCCCCTTGCAATCACAACCCCCCACATCAAAGCTCACCCCCGCCTGACATCAAAGCCCTTCACCTCACATTACAAACCCTTCATATCACAGCCCCCTTCTCATATCACAGCCCCCCATATCATAACCCCCAATATCACAGCTCCCCCATATCACAGCCCCCTCTCGCATAACAGCCCCCCATATCATAGCCAGAGAGCATGGGGGGGGATAAAAAGCACTGTGAAGAGCACCGGAGGGGCTAAAGAGCATGGGGGGGCTAAAGAGCAATGGGGGGCTAAGAGAACTGGGGGGGTTTGAAGCACTGGGGGGGTTATGAGCACTGGGGGGGTTAAGAGCACTGAGGGGGGCTAAGAGCACTGAGGGGGGGTTAAGAGCACTGAGGGGGTTAATAGCACTGGGGGGTTAAGAGCACAGGGGGGTTAAGAGCACTGGGGGGTTAAGAGCATTTAGGGGGGTTAAGAGCAATGGGGGGGGGGGCTGGAGAGCACTGGGGGGCCAGCAAAAGAAGTTGTATAGGAGGGGGATGGGGCAGCTGCAGATAGAGGAATTGATCTTTCTCTATTCTTCCTGCAGCCGCTGAATGCCTGCAGAAGGGAGAGGAGGAGAATCAGGCATTCAGCGGCTGCAGGAAGAAAGGGAAAGATCAATTCCTCTATATGTAGCTGCCCCATCCCCCTCCTATCCAGCACACACACTCGGGCACTCACCTTCTTCCCGCCGCTGCGCCGCAACCCCCCCGCCCCCCCACAAGCAGCGTGGACTGAAGGAGCTGCCTTCACACTGAGATGCGGGATCTGACAGAACACCGGGCAGGACACAGGCTGACACCCCCCCCAGTGCATGGCACCCGGGGCGGGCCGCACCCCTCGTTGGAACGCCACTGCTGCTGTGACTTCAACAGCGGCAGGGATGGGTGGGTGCATGCGAGGGGAGGGGGGTAACAGCTGCTGCGGTCCAGATTTAGGCGCATCGGAGTCCGGACGCGGCCCGGAGTCAGCCTATTGAGGACCCTGGCCCTAGGCTGTTCATTGACTGAGCCAAGAACGTAAAGTGTTAAGATTCTGCATGCAGTTGCTACGGGTAACCCAGGGGAATCAAGAAGTGTGAAAAACCAGCAGCTCTTATATACTGTGTACATAAATACACTGCTCAAACTTTTAAAGGAAAACTTTTTAATTATCACATAGCATCAAGTCAATTAAACTCCTGGGATATTGATCTGGTCAGTTAAGTAGCAGAGGGGGTTGTTAATCAGTTTCAGCTGTTTTGGTGTTTTGCATTAGGCTAGGGTCAGTGTAACTACTGGTAGCATGAGGCAATACCTGGGCCCTATAGAGGTTGCCCAGGCAGTCCAACTCCTCCAGGATGGCACATCAATATGTGCCATTGCCAGAAGGTTTGCTTTGTCTCTCAAGAGCATGCAGGAGATTCCAGGAGACAGGCAGTTACTCTAGAAGAGCTGGACAGGGCCATAGAAGGTCCTTAACCCATCAGCAGGACCGGTATCTGCTCCTATGCGCAAGAAGGCACAGAATGAGCACTGCCAGAGCCCTACAAAATGACCTCCAGCTAGTGTGAACATCTCTGACCACACAATCAGAAACAGATTACTTAAGGGTGACCTGAGGGCCTGACATCCTCTAGTTAGCCCTGTGCTCACTGTCCGGCACCGTAGAGCTTGATTGGCATTTGCCATTGAACATCAGAATTGGTAGGTCTGCCACTGCAGCCCTGTGCTTTTCACAGATGAGAGCAGGTTCACCATGTGACAGACATGAAAGGGTCGGACGAAAGCCGTGGAGAACATTATGCTGCTTGTAACATCGTTCAGCATGACCAGTTTGGTGGTCCGGATGCGGCCCGGAGTCAGCCTATTGAGGACCCTGGCCCTAGGCTGTTCATTGACTGAGCCAAGAACGTAAAGTGTTAAGATTCTGCATGCAGTTTCTATGGGTAACCCAGGGGAATCAAGAAGTGTGAAAAACCAGCAGCTCTTATATACTGTGTACATAAATACACTGCTCAAACTTTTAAAGGAACACTTTTTAATTATCACATAGCATCAAGTCAATTAAACTCCTGGGATATTGATCTGGTCAGTTAAGTAGCAGAGGGGGTTGTTAATCAGTTTCAGCTGTTTTGGTGTTAATGAAATTAACAACAGGTGTACTAGATGGGCAACAATGAGAGGCCCTCCAAAACAGAAATGATTTTACAGGTGGAGGCCATTGGCATTTTTTTCCCTACTCATCTTTTCTGACTGTTTTTCACTAGTTTTGTATTAGGCTAGGGTCAGTGTAACTACTGGTAGCATGAGGCAATACCTGGGCCCTATAGAGGTTGCCCAGGCAGTCCAACTCCTCCAGGATGGCACATCAATATGTGCCATTGCCAGAAGGTTTGCTTTGTCTCTCAAGAGAATGCAGGAGATTCCAGGAGACAGGCAGTTACTCCAGAAGAGCTGGACAGGGCCATAGAAGGTCCTTAACCCATCAGCAGGACCGGTATCTGCTCCTATGTGCAAGAAGGCACAGAATGAGCACTGCCAGAGCCCTACAAAATGACCTCCAGCTAGTGTGAACATCTCTGACCACACAATCAGAAACAGATTACTTAAGGGTGACCTGAGGGCCTGACATCCTCTAGTTAGCCCTGTGCTCACTGTCCGGCACCGTAGAGCTTGATTGGCATTTGCCATTGAACATCAGAATTGGTAGGTCTGCCACTGCAGCCCTGTGCTTTTCACAGATGAGAGCAGGTTCACCATGTGACAGACATGAAAGGGTCGGACGAAAGCCGTGGAGAACATTATGCTGCTTGTAACATCGTTCAGCATGACCGGTTTGGTGGTGGGTAAGTAATGGTCAGGGGAGGCAGGGCCGGTGCTAGACTATTTTATGCCCTAGGCAAGACCAGCTACTTGCTCCCCCCCCTCCTCTATGTCATACCCAGTGACCCTGATCCGATGGTTCCTCCATGTTATGCTTTCATACCCAGTGCCCCCCCCCCCCCCCATATTCCTTCATGTCACACTCAGGGACCCTAATGTCCCTCCGTGTCACACCCTGGGACTTTGATGTTTTTCCATGTCACAGCCTTGGACCCCAATATTCCTCCATGTCATGCTGTCATACCCACTGACCCTGATGTTCCTCCATGTCACACCCAGGGACCCCCGTGTTCCTCCGTGTCATGCTGTCATACTCAGTGACCCCCAATGTTCCTCTATGTCAGACCCTGATGTTTTTCCATGTCACAGCTGGGGACCCTGATGTTCCTCCGTGTCACACTTGGGGACCCAAATCCCCCATGGCACACCCAGGGACCCCAATTCCTCATGGCACACCTGGTGACCCCGAACTCCTGTTACACCCGGTGACCCCTATCCTCCATGTCACACCTGGTGACTCTGAATCCCCATGGCACACCTGGTGACCCCAATTCCCTTTCGTACCAGGGATGCTCCAAGTAACACCCAGGGACCCTGATCCCCTGTTCTGGGGACACTAACTGGGCAGTATGAAGAGAATGGCCCCCACTCTGCCCTCCTTCAGAGTGATCCTGCTGATTCCTTCTCCCAGGGCGCTCCTCTCCTGGACCACAGTGCTCACCACAGCTCCAACCGGCTCCTGGTGGAGGTAAAAGCAGCAGTCAGAGAGCTCCGCATGTCCTTCATCACCAATCTCCTCAGACCATTCCGGTGCCTCGTCGCTTCTGCCTCAGTAAAGGTTCCGCCCTCCAGTGCCGAACTTCAGCTCAGGTTCAGCTCTCCTTCGCTCCCTGCTTAATACCAACCCAGGGAAATGAACGGCTGCCTACCAGCTCAGTGCAGAGAGTCACATCCTGCCTGGGGTTAAGGCCATTCAGCTCCAGCTGAAGAGGATCATCATGCAGGCAGTACTCTGGTGGGCTCCATTCCTGCCTCTTGGGGCCCCTCCAACAGTGGTGGAAAGCCAGGGCCTGATAGTTCTGCCACTGCCCAAGACACCTGGCATCTTTCTCTGTCCCTTCTTCCTCCCCTACCTCCACCTCAACCCTCAGCTCACAATAATCATTCATGATGGAGAGAGAGTGCCGACTCCTGGCTGCGCCCCTAGGTGGCAATGCGCCCTAGGCGGCTGCCTAGTTTGCCTAGTGGAATCACCGGCCCTGAGGGGAGGCATATCTATGGAGGGAGGCACAGACCTCTACAGGCTAGACAATGGCACCCTGACTGCCATTAGGTACCGGGATGAAATCCTTGGACCTATTGTCAGTCCCTACGCTGGTGCAGTGGATCCTTGGGTTCTTTCTGGTGCATGACAATGCCCAGCCTCATGTGGCGAGAGTATGCAGCCAGTTCCTGGAGAATGAAAGAATTGATACCATTAATGGTCCCCACGCTCGCCTGACCTAAACCCAATAGAACACCTCTGGGGCATTATGTTTCTTTGGTCCATCCGACACCACCAGGTTGCACCTCAGACTTTTCAGGAGCTCAGTGATGCCCTGGTCCAGATCTTGGCCCCAGGACACCATCTGTCGTCTCATTTGGAGCATGCCCAGACATTGTCAGGCATGCATACAAGCACATGGGGGCCATACAAACTACTGAGTACCATTTTGAGTTGCTGCAATGAAATTTTAGCAAAATTGACTAGCCTGCTGCATCATTTTTTCATTTTGATTTTTGGGGTGTCTTTGAATTCAGCCCTCTGTAAGCTGAAAATTTTAATTTCCATCAAAAGATGTGGAATCCTATCATTCCTAACACATTACCTAGTCCATATCAGTATAGATATCCAGCATGAGACTTTTCCCCATTGAGATGTAAGAATATTTAATAATAATATCTCGTGCTCGTACTTCATTATGTCAGAATATTTATACTGCTCTGAATATAACAGTGTCTATTTATGTCAATAAGCAAAGATCTGTGAGGAAGGAGAATCTTCACTTATTTCCACAAATCAATATGTAGTGAATTATTTTTAATTGATTAATTTCTTTTTAAAAGCATATACCAATCTTAGTGAGTACAGTCTACAGTATGGAATATATATAAAATATTTATTCACAAGACATGTAATCACAATATATGATCAAACTTAAAATGACACAAAAAGATAACTCTACAGAAAATACTTACTTCAAACAATCAATGCAATGTGATGTTTAGCTCAATAATGAAAGTGAAAGCAAGATTACCATTTCTCCAGGTATAGCATAAACCATAGGTAAGTATTCTATATAAATAGACCACAATTGTCTGCAAATCGCATTGCCGAAAGTCGTTCCACTGCAGATGAAGCGAGAATAAGCCAAGCAAAACGGAAGACTAAATTCGCAATAATGCGCTAAATCTGATATTAATAAAAATGTATAAAAACAAAAATCAGCTTTTTAGAGAAAAATCTACTATGGTTTATACGGCTGGGATTGTAATCGTATTACCCTTAAATATGCAATATAAAACATATAAGGAAGGAAATAAACAATATTGAATAAAATCAAATAACACAGCAAAGTTATATTTACCACACTTAAGATGGCTGCTAGCTTCAAATGGTCATTACCAGAGTCCTAAGATGGATGCCTTTCTCAAGATGGTGGTAAGTGAGGGAGGAGTTTCGTTTGGCGTCCCTCAAAGGTTCAGATGAATGATGGAGCAAGATGGAGTATGTCTGGATGAGTATATCGAGGGATGTAGTAGTGTGTGTGATGTATGTGTATTGTATGTTGCGCAATGTGATGTGTCCTGTCTCACATCTGGGTTCTGTCTTTTATATGGTATTGAACAAAGGACTAATAAAATTACCATAAGTTAAACCCAGAGGGAGGAACACTATCCCCATTGGTTGGGATTTTCTATACCTTAACTGGTGAGGTCATAGTCACACCTCTTTAATAATTAACCCAATGTTTTGTATAATAAAATTAAAGGATGATTTCTCTATGTTCAAGATTAACTATAAAACACAACATATAACTTTGTCCATACTCTCAGTACATACATAAATGTCCATCTAATCTCCATCATTTACCCTGGCAAGTAATGCCATTTCAATAATTATATTTTTAATACAATATATATTTCTATATTGGAAATATCTAAATTACCCCAAGACTGCATTTGGTATTTCGTCCAAAGAGGGCAGTATTATACCGTTCATTAGATTTTGTATTTCACAATAATTAGAATATATCCTTATCTGATGATCTTTGACCTGTCTGGCCAGTGAAAGTACATTAATTATTTGACCATGCCATATGTTGTCAGACATAGCGTCTAGGATTGGAAGATCTATTACTTAGTGTATTCTAAAGCAACGCTTATATAAACACTCCTACCACATGCCTTAAAATGAAGTAATTTAAGTGGAATTACTTTTACCTAAGTAAGATTTGTTATTTAGCAAGAATATAAATCCAACATATGATATAACATTCCTAAATATATATGTATATGCCTTACATAATATAATGACATAATTATTGCTAATATCTTCTCACACATAATAATGTATCTTTAAACTTATAGTTTAAATGAACCTATTGTTCATCTTTAAAATACAGACAATTAAGGAGACATCACCCCCTTAACATAGCGTCAGGCTGACTGAGTCTTATCTAAAAGAATGTCAGTTTTCCACTTATTTATGACAAAAGAAATACAAAGACCTCTGTTGAAATTATAAGACCCTATTGTAAGAGAAATTTTGTTTAACGAGTACATATGAACTTTCCTTCACCTTTAAACAAGATGGAAACTATGCTGTTCACAATCTATATAAGACTGAATATACATGGTTTTTTAAATCCATTTTTTTTTTTTTTTTTTATTATTTAATCACCCCCAATAATCCCGACAGAGACCTGATGTGTTTTCAAAGTGTTCCTTTAATTTTTTTGAGCAGTGTATATACTATCCTATCCCCACAGTTTATCCATAGCAAGGCTAAAAAAAAAACAAAAAAACAACACTGCATTATGTCACCTCACTTCGCAAAGTGCAGAGAAAGACTTGTCTAAAGATTTGAAGGCCCTTAAAGCGGAGTTCCAGCCTAAAAATAAACTTTGCAGCATCAGTTAGAGTACAAAAACCTGAAAAAGAATTGAATAATCAATATTTTTTTTTTGTTTCACTTACCTTGTTTTTAATGAAAATAAACTTACCTTCCTTCCTCGGCAGACACGGCCGTCGATGTCACTTCCTCCTTTACATTGAGTCCTGGGAAATGAGTGTCATCAATCCCAGGATGCAATGGGAATGGCCGGCTGCAACTCTGAGTGCTGATCACAATCTACAGCGCATGCGCGAGATTGTGATCGGCATTTTGAGTAGTCCAGAACCAGGGAGAGGAACACAGCAGGGGACACTATGGCTTCAGATGCCCACACCGGAGATGGCCGTGCTCTGCAATCAATTTTAAAGGTAAGAATTTATCTTTATTTAATAAATGTAATGTACTGTAATGGGGGGTTAGTGTTAGGGTAATTGGGGGTAGCTTAGGATTAGGGGGGTATTTTTAGCTCAAAAAAGTGTATGTGGCCGGAACTCCGCTTTAAGTGGTTGTGTAGTGACGACACAAAGACAGAGAGTGAGACGACATTGCAGTCTGTTCCTTAGGTTTCTTACTGTTGAAGATGCTTTAATTGGCCACCACAGAAATATTTAAACACAAGCTTCTGCACATTGACATTACCAGCACACAAAAATCGGATCCCAGCCATCCCCACCACACAGCTATACAATCATAGGTTTCTCTCCAGTGAAATCATTGCCCCAGAACTATGCAGTCGCATGGCTTTTCCACACTCAGGGCCGGCCTTTGGGGTGTGCGAGCTGTGTGGCCGCACAGGGCGCCATGGGCAACAGGGGCGCCGTGCGGCCATTACAGCTCGCACATGATCAGGCCGCACAGCGGGATGTAAGCGCCGACTGCGGCCTGGAGAGGTTTAACACAGGCCGCCGCTTACCTCCCGCTGTGCGGCTGTGCCTCGGTCTCCCATTGCTCCAGGGCTGAGCTGTGTATGTCTCTGGGGCTTTGTGTGAGGGGTCTCTGATGTAAGTGGGGCTTTGTGCGGGGGGTCTCTGATGTAAGGGGGGCTCTATGTGGGGGGTCTCTTATGTAAGGGGGGCTCTGTGTGGGGGGTCTCTGATGTAAAGGGGGCTTTGTGTGGGGGCCTTTGATGTAAGGGGGCTCTGTGTGGGGGGTCTTTGATGTAAGGGGGCACTGTGTGGGGGGTCTTTGATGTAAGCGGGCTCTGTGTGGGGGGTCTCTGATGTAAGGGGGTGCTGTGTGGGGGTCTCTGATTTAAGGGGGGCTCTGTGTGGGGGGCTCTGATGTAAGGGGGCTCTGTGTGGGGGGCTCTAATGTAAGGGGTGCTCTCATGTAAGGGGGCTCTGTGGGGGGTCTCTGATGTAAGGGGAGCTCTGTGTGGGGGGTCTCTGATGTAAAGGGGCCCCTTGTGGGGGTCTCTGATGTAAGGGGGGTTTCTGATGTAAGGGGGGCTCTGTATGGGGGTATCTGATGTAAAGGGGGCTCTGTGTGGGGGTCTCTGATGTAAGGGGGGTCTCTGATGTAAGGGGGGCTCTGTGCGGGGGGCTCTGATGTGGGGGGTCTTTGATGTAAGGGGAGCTCTGTGTGGAGGGGCTCTGATGTAAGGGGGTTCTGTGGGGGTCTCTGATGTAGGGGAGCTCTGTGGGGGGGCTCTGATGTAAGGGGGCTCCGTGGGGGGGGGCTCTGATGTAAGGGGGACTCTGTGTGGGGGTCTCTGATGTAAGGGGGGCTCTGTGTGGGGGGTCTCTGATGTAAGGGGGACTCTGTGGGGGGGCTCTGAAGTAAGGGTGCTCTAATGTAAGGGGAGCTCTGTGTGGGGGTCTCTGGTGTAAGGGGAGCTCTGTGTGGGGGGGGGCTCTGATGTAAGGGGGGCTCTGTGTGGGGGGGTCTCTGATGTAAGGGGGGCTTTGTGTGGGGGGGTCTCTGATGTAAGGGGGGCTCCATGAGGGTCTCTGATGTAAGGGGGCTCTGCGTGGAGGGTCTCTGATATAAGGGGGCTCTGTGTTAGGGTCTATGATGTAAGGGGGGCCTCTGTGAGGGTCTCTGATGTAAGGGGGGCTCTGTTGGGGTTCTCTGATGTAAGGGGGCTCCGTGGGGGGTCTCTGATGTAAGGGGGTCTTTGATGTAAGGGGGGGCTCCGTGAGGGGGTCTCTGATGTAAGGGGGGCCTCTGTGGGGGGTTTTTGATGTAAGGGGGGCTCCGTGAGGGGGGTCTCTGATGTAAGGGGGTTTCTAATGTAAGGGGAGCTAAGTTATTAGTGATCATAAAAAAGAAAAGTCAAATGAACTGCAAAAAAAGTGCAAGAAAATGTGCAGTGCGCTGGGGGGGGGGGCATAGGATTAGCTCGCACAGGGCGCCTGAGCACCTAAGGCCGGCCCTGTCCACACTGATCTGACCACCATACAATTATCCTATCACTGGCCTCCACCCTTACATCACCACCGTACTAACACTAATCCAGGGGATATTTTGCTGCACTCCCACCAACAATGTGTTTGTTTTGATTTTTTTTTTTTTTTTTTTTTGCTACACTGACACCAATCCTTGGATTTTTATTTTTTGAGTTGACATCAATCCTTGTTTTAATATTTTGTGCATTTACACAAAAAGCAGGGTTTTTTTTGGTGCACTCACAAAATCTGCAGGTATTATGCTGCACTGGAACCAACTCTGGGTTTTTTATTTGCTACATTAACACCAATCCTTAGGGTATTTTACTGCATGGACATCAACCATAGGAGTGTTTGCCTGCAATGGCACCAAGACACCAATCCTGGTCATATTATGCTACACTGACACTAATTTTGGAGGTATTTTGCTGCAGTGACACCGATCTTGGGGGGATTTTGTTTCCTGGGTATCTGAAACAAAATAATATAACATTTTTAAATGCAATCTTTAACACTTAGGGGTCTATTTATTAAAATCTATAGCATGAATATCAAAAGCATTTGTGCAAGTTGAATGAAATTTCACAGATTTTAAACACCGTATCGTCCACTCCATCTTATGGCCAAAATGTGATACAGTTTTCTGAAATACCTCAATGAGACAGCCTGCTGGTGGCCATTCCATCTAAGGGCACCTGACTCCAGGCCCGTTCACTTCCTGGATTTGCAAAATTGGTGCCTAACTCCTCCTATAATCGCACCTTTTTTAGGCATGAATTACTATGTTACAAACTAAAGATGCCTAAAGGCTCCTGGAATTCAAGACGCCGATATGCCAAGAGTGAACAGGACTATCGATATGACATCAATGGCCTAGGTGGCCACAACCAGAAGCAGCGGGAGATCTTTAAAAAAAAAAAAAAAAAGATAATTCCTGAAGAAATAATTACATTGTAATATTCAAAAATTAAATAATTTAGCATGGCAAGATGAAATAAACTTTACAATAAGGGTGAAGATCTGCTTTAACCAGATGCCGACCTCCCCATGTACATTTACTGCGGCACAACGGCCGCTTTGGGCAGAATCACATATCTGGACGTAATTCTGCAATTCTAGGTCCGGGGCACGCACGATTAAACACAGCGGGAGCCAATCAGCGGATCATTCGGGAGACAGGCAGAACAGTATTCTGCTTATGTAAACAAGGCAGATCGCCATTTTGTGAAAAGTGAAGGCTGTGATGTTGTGTTTCTGCAAAGTAGGAACACGGATCTCTGCCTTTCCACAGTACAGCCACCATGCACACACAGTTAGCAAGCACTCCATAGGAACACATTTAACCCTTTGATCGCCCTTGATGTTAACCCCTTCCCTGCCACTGTCTCTAGTACAGTGACAGTGCATATTTTTTAGCACTGATCACTGTATTAGTGCCACTGGTTCCCAAAAAGTCTCAGTTAGGTGTCTTATTTGTCCGCTACAATATTGCAGTACCGCTATAAGCTGCTGATCACCGCCATTACTAGAAATAAATAAAGACTCCATAAATATATCCCATGATTTGTAGACGCTATAACTTTTGCGCAAACCAATCAATATAAGCTTATTGGGATTTTTTTTTTCACCAAAAATATATAGCAAAATATATATTGGCCTAAATTGATGAAGAAATTCAATTTTTTACATTTGTTTTTATTGGATATGTTTTATAGCAGAAAGTAAGAAAATGTTTTTTTTTTTGTTACATAGTTACATAGTTGGTGAGGTTGAATAAAGACAAAAGTCCATCCAGTTCAACCTGTGTAGATGTGTGTGGCTGTAATCATCTTGCATACCCCTGAATGTTCTGATCCTTGAGATGTACGTCTAAGAGTCTTTTGAAAGCCACCATACTACCCGCAGAAACCACCTCTTGTGGTAGAGAATTCCACAATCTTGTAGCCCTAACAGTAAAGAACCCCCCACGTTGCCTGAGGTTAAAACGCTTCTCCTCTAATCGCATTGTATGCCCCCGAGTTCTCATGCAATCCCTTCGACTGAACAGCTTTTTTTCTAAGCCTAGATCCCCATTTAGATATTTAAAAATTGCTATCATGTCCCCCCTCAGGCGTCTCTTCTCCAGGGAGAATAAATCAAGCGATTGCAGACGCTCCTCATAATCAAGCTCCTCCAATCCCCTAATTAGTTTAGTTGCCCTTCTCTGGACTCTCTCCAGCTCCAACACATCCCTTCTGAGGACTGGTGACCAGAACTGGACCGAATACTCCAGATGAGGTCGGACCAGAGTTTTATAAAGTGGAAGGATTATAGTCTTATCTCTGGAATACATCCCTTTCTTTATGCATGCTAATATTCTGCTGGCCTTGGCAGCTGCCGCTTGACATTGCATGCTGTTGCCTAGTCTATCATCAACCAAGACTCCCAGATCCTTCTCCATTTTTGATTCTCCCAAGGGTTCCCCTCCTAACGTGTATTGTGCTTTTATGTTTCTAGTCCCCAAGTGTAAAACCTTACATTTCTCCACGTTAAACCTCATTTGCCATGTCTTTGCCCACTCCGTTATTTTGTCCAGGTCATTCTGTAGGATATCTGCTTCATGCTGTGCTGTTATTGTCCTGCCTAATTTTGTGTCATCTGCAAAAACTGATATTGAACTACTGATCCCGTCCTCAATGCTGTTTATGAATAAATTGAACAAGGTTGGTCCTAGGACTGAGCCTTGGGGGACCCCGCTTACTACCTCAGACCAGTCTGAGTACGCGCTGTTTATTACCACCCTTTGGACACGCCCTTTTAGCCAGTTCCGTATCCAAGAGCAAACCCTGCTGTCGATACCTGCAGACCTTATTTTATAAATTAAACGCTTATGGGGAACTGTATCAAACGCCTTAGCAAAATCTAGGTACACCACATCCACTGGTCTGCCCCTATCTAGCTCACAGCTCACCTCCTCGTAGAATGTTAAGAGATTGGTTTGACAAGAACGCCCATTTGTAAACCCGTGCTGGTTACTACTGATGATGCTGTTGTCCTTAGCAAACTCTACGATATAGTCCCTTATCATCCCCTCCAGAAGTTTACATACTACTGATGTCAGACTGACAGGCCTATAATTTCCCGGTATATGCCTCTGACCCTTTTTGAATATCGGAATCACGTTAGCTTTCCTCCACTCCCCTGTTTTAAAATTGTTGGTCTTTTTTATTTATAGCACAAAGAATACCACCAAAAGAAAGCTCCATTTGTGAGAAAAAAAAGGACATACATTTAATTTGTGTATTGCGTCGCACGACAACGCAATTGTCAGTTAACGCAACGCAGTGCCGTATTGCAAAAAAGGGCCTCGTCTTGATGGGGGTAAATCTTCCGGAGGTCAAGTGGTTAAAGTGATTTCCTCTCACTTTTTTATTTTGGCTATGGGACAGGCAGTGAAGGGAAATCTCAATGGGGCATAGATGGCAAAAATAAAACTGATAGGGGTTATAACCCTCCCTTACTCTATCCAAAAATGAAATAAATGTTGCCTTTGTTTCTATTGTAACCCCTTCCTACATGCTCGGTAGACTCAGGATCACAAAGCTTTATTGTAGGCTGTTTAAAGAGGTTGTAAACCTCAAAAAAAAAAAAAACAACCTGAAAGACAAAGGCATAATAAGCTAGTATGCATCAAATACTAGCTCATTATGAATTACATACCTTAGAACGAAGCCCCAAAGCGCAGGGCGCTCACCAGTGACACAGCCAACATGTTCAGCCCTCTTACTTCCGGGTTCACAGCCGTGATTACGTCACTCCCGCCGTCCATGGCACAGAGCTCTGAACAAATTGCGCGGGCGACGGTTCCTTCAGAGTGCATGTGCCAGTGATGTCACTGGCTGCATGCTAAGTAAATATTTCCTAAACAGTGCATGTTTTTTTAGCAGTATTTCCAGGCAATGGGCCTGATGTGGGTCTGCCATGGTTACCGTTAACACCAACAGCACATTTAAGCTTGTTGCCCAAGTGTGAGATCTGAAACAATGAACAGTCCGGCATCTTTGGTTTTTAGTTTTATTGTAGGAACTTGTAGGAAGGGAGAAGGGAATGAGTGGGATACTCCTCTGGCTCAACTAGGTAAAAATCTGGGACACTTGAGAAAAATGCCGCCTAGCGCTGTCTTGGCGCCGGCTGAAGGCCGACAAATGCTTACTGGTGCTTGTGAATCTGACTTGCGGTCTGTGAACTGAAACTTGACTTTTGCTACTTCCTCACAGCTCAGAAGTCCTTTACACTGCTCCCTGTATCATATTTTCTATAGTGGTGGTGGCCATCTTACTCAGCATGAAGGGCATCAAGTGCAGCGCCAGACATCATCAAGCATCAAGACATCATCAGCTGTCTGAGATTGAAACATGTAACAGGAGTTGGTCAGGAGCTGCAGACATGCTATAGGAGATTGTCAGAGACTGCAGACATGCTATAGGGCAGTGATGGCAAACCTTGGCACTCCAGATGTTTTGGATCTACATTTCCCATGATGCTCAACCACACTGCAGAGTGCATGAGCATAATGGGAAATTTAGTTCCAAAACATCTGAAGTGCCAAGGTTTGCCATCACTGCTATAGGGGATTGTCAGAGACTGCAGACATGCTAAGCAAGAGATGGTCGGAGACTGCAAACATGTAACAGGAGATGATGAGAAACTGCAGACAGCTATAGGAATGTTTAGGAGACTGGAGACATGCTTCAGGAGGCAGCCATGAACTGACACATTACAGGAGACTGCCAGAAATCACGGCCCCCCATTACAAATCAGGATTCCTAGGATTTTTCCTGTATGTCCTTTTAGAATCGCTCCCTCCTAAAGCTTGCAGCAGCTGCTCTTATAACTAGCAATGGAGATTCAGCCGTGTTTGGGCCAGTGAAAGATTGACATCTTGCTGCATGTGGCTACAGAGGGAATGATTACATAGGCATTTTGTTGCAATGGCAATTTGTTGCTTGCGTCAGAAACTTCCATGTGTCAGCCTAAGTGTGCTGGGCCAATCTTGCAATCCCAAGCAATTTCAATTTTTTTCTAAATATACTGTAAAGGTTTGGCTTACTACATTTCATACATAGGGCAGCCATGACAGGTTGGAATTATAATGTTTTTTCTAAGAGAGCTTTTTTTGCAAACTTTGTCTCAAATTGAACTTTGCCCAATCACATAATAAAAGGAAATCATTGATAAGTTATCCACAGACTCATTAACTTGTAAGTGTAGATTTAAGCTTGTACTATCTACAGATTTCTAGGTTGTGTTTTTTCAACACAGGCACTAATGCGTGGTACACACGATAAGATTATTGGAGGAATGATCGTCCATTTTTTCCTGCATGCTAGTCTCATATCAAAAATAAAGTGGTTACTAAAGTTACGAAAATTCTCCTACGACAGAATATAAATTCGGAAGCAATTTAATGTGTAAAATCGTACAATTTGGTATCGTACGAGAAAAAATGTCATGCTTGTCCCATCGGATATTTCACATGAATGAATTGTCATGATCGGCTCTCAAAAGATGTGTACTAATGATCAGATTATTGAACAATCGCTTTGAAAGCAGTAATTTTCGTACAATTTTCCGATCATGTTGAGGGGCCATAAGTAAGACAAGTGAAAAGGAGCACAGAGGTCCACTTGCTGCCTGTATATGTACTTAAGTAATGATCAGTTGCAATGCTGCATATTCACATGAATAAAATATTTTTTTTCAATTTATAGTAAGGCCTGCAATAAACATGGTACTGTAGACTAGTCAATGTATAAAACATGCTAGGTCAGTAGTCAGTTGCATATTGAGGTCGCTGCATGTTTGATTTCTTATTACTTTTTACGGTGTACAAAAGATAACTGTCCGCAAAGTCTCCAATCAGGGCTAGCCAGACTGCAGCCAATCAGCTCTTCTTGCTGGACTTGGCGTCCTTGGTGTGTACTCCGGGAAGTTGCAGCTGGACAGGTGGGCAGGTTGGCCCTCGATGTCATGTATGCGAGTAGACAGTGGCTGATTTTCAGAATGTGAGAATCCTCAGTGTTCTCTCAAGCAAAGAAAACATTCTGTTGGTATCAGCTTTAATCCGCCAGATTGAGCAATAACTAGTGCAGTGTCTCAGCAACTAGATGTCTCAGATTTCCAGGGACACTTCGCAAAATAAATAATTGCATTGTGGGGGGATGGAGGGCATTGTATGCAAAAGGGGTGTAATGTGGAGGGGGGTGGGTCAATGTGTACAGAGGGTAATGTGTGCAGGAGATGGCAGTGTGTACAACGTATATGGAGGGGGGTAATGTGTGCAGAATGGCACAATGTGTACAGTAGGGGAGTAATGTGGGCAAGAGGTGGCAGTGTGTACATGGAATGGGGTCATGTGTGCAAGAGGGGGCTGTGTGTACAGGGAGGGGGTAATGTTCTCAGGAGGGGGCAGTATGTAGAAGAAGAGTGTAAGGTGTGGAGGAGGGGGCATTGTGTACAGGGAGGGGCATACCTCCCAACTGTCCAGGATTCAGTGGGACTGTCCTAATATTTTAACTAAATCTCAGCATCCCGCGAATCATAGAGCCCATTGCCAGAACAGGGACACACTAGCACACGCACCCTGGACACCTGCTCCACCCTGATGATTTTTTTACTTTCAATGATTTTTTATTGAGATTTTCAAGAAGAGATAACAAAAGAACATTATGAAACGAGGCAATCAATTACCAAGGTGACAAAGAACTTTAAACACAGAACAGTTAAGAAATATCAACTCAGTACCTCCAGACAATAGGATTTTGTGTGAGGTTACGAATACACAATAGAAAGTGTAGAGGGTTGTACCAAAATAAAAAGGAAGAATGAGGGTGGAAATCCAAATAAAAGCAAGAGGCAGTCTCTCCGAGGCATCCCATAATGGGAACTCACTGAACCCCAGGAGAGAGAGACCAGAGTCCTTCTCTAGCTTCAGGAGGAATTCCAGCCTTAAAAAATCAGTGTTCAAAGAAGAAAGGAGCAACCGTTATCAAACATTAATTCAAAGTAGTGTAGCAAGGTTTCCAGGCTTGTGGCCTGATGTGGGTCTGCCATTAGTACCGGAATCCTCTCCAGCCCATGTAAGCTGAGTCCCCAGATGTGACATTTGAGACAGTGACAACTCTGGCATCTTTGTTTGTGGTTTTTGTTATAAGTTAAGGGGATGGGAGAAGGGAATGAGAGGGATACTCCTCTCGGTTTGAACTAATTACAATTGGGACCTTGATCCTGGAAAAATGCCCGTTGGCGCTTCCTTGACGCTAGCCAGCACCAGCCAACGCTCACTGACTCTGAGAACACTCTGTAAAACAGAGAAAGTGTTAAATCCCCGACCTGTAGTCCAGTAGATCCAAGACTGAGAACTGTAGAACTCCTGACACTGCTTCACTGTGTAAATCTTTGAATACTTTTCCCCCGCCTGGTACAGCTTGAGGTAGTATTTTGTAGAACTCCAAATAGCTAATACTGCAACTGGCACACACAATACAATTCAGGGCCCAAACTGCGGGTGCCCCCTTTCATGCTCCTTGAACTCTTCAGGGTCCACTGACTATGTACCCCCTTTACATTTCAGGGTCCTCAACCTAGGTACCCCCTTTACAGCTAGCTGACCTTGGATCCCCGAACCTCTTCCGGAGTGGTCCCCTCTGACTCTAGGCAGACCCCCTGGGGCAATCCTCAGTACTCATGACCTGTGTAGGCTTTCCTGGGACTGGACCCCTCTCTCCGCAGGCTCTCGGCACACCGGATCCCCCTCAGCTCAGCTCAGCACTCTCTGGACTCCCAGAGACATCCACCTTCCTCAGACAAGAGGAGAGACAGCCGCACTCTCCTTCCAGGGACTCTGCTCCCACCAAAGACATCCTGTCAGGCACTTCCCCCAAACTTATACCCACTCCCACAATACTTTGTAGCCTAATCTGCCTTCTGGTGTAGTTACAAGCTGGGATGTGTCCCCTGATTGGGCTTCCCACACTGCCCTATGAGAAGCCTCTCACAGGAGCCAGTGGGGATACTTCTCCCTTCAGCAGGCGCATCTGGAAACCCTGACACCCTACCTAACAAATCACTATATATATGTATGACCAGAGCGCTAAAAACCTCCAACACAGGAGATGTGCATGATAAATCAAATGCAAAACAAGGAGGGGGGGGGAGGACAAAAAAAGCAAACAAAGGACTGAGCAATAAATGAAACTAATAAAAGGAAATTACTGTATTGTATGGGATCAACGTGTTGACAAGAGGGGATAGTCCATATGCACTGAGCCGCTCTTCCACAGACCAAGAGGAAATTCTGTATAAGCAAAAGAAACAAAGAGGAGAAGCGCTCTAAGTGCAGACAGTTTATTGATACATATAAGGCAATGTGTGTGGTAACTCACAAGACATGAATGAAGGTTAGGCTGTGTAACACCATTAGATCTTGAGACATCCTCTGGGGGGAGGGGGGTGTACCATCCACTCCAAGGCGCCGTCCGTGGCTGAGTCAGTGTTAATCGGAGGAAAGAAAGCCGGCTGCCTCCCGCCTTAGTACACGATAAGCGGTCAGATGGAGATGACCGGCGGCTGCAAGGTTCCGTAGGTGGATGGACGCTCTCCCGTCACCAGGGGTGGTGTAATCCAACAGCGAAAAAACGGCAGGCACGACGCGTTTCTGAGCATGCGCGGGGTCAGTATACCCGGCACGCTCTTTCTTCAGGTGCTGGAGCGCCGTAGACTTGTATTGTATGGGATCAACGTGTTGACAAGAGGGGATAGTCCATATGCACTGAGCCGCTCTTCCACAGACCAAGAGGAAATTATTTGCATGCTGTGTACCACCCTTGTCTCTTATGAATGGAGATCCAGCAGGGAGAAGCTGTGTGTAGCTGGAGATCAGGAGTCCATTCTATCCCCTCTTGTCAACACGTTGATCCCATACAATACAAGTCTACGGCGCTCCAGCACCTGAAGAAAGAGCGCGCCGGGTATACTGACCCCGCGCATGCTCAGAAACGCGTCGTGCCTGCCGTTTTTTCGCTGTTGGATTACACCACCCCTGGTGATGGGAGAGCGTCCATCCACCTACGGAACCTTGCAGCCGCCGGTCATCTCCATCTGACCGCTTATCGTGTACTGAGGCGTGAGGCAGCCGGCTTTCTTTCCTCCGATTAACACTGACTCAGCCACGGACGGCGCCTTGGAGTGGATGGTACACCCCCCTCCCCCCAGAGGATGTCTCAAGATCTAATGGTGTTACACAGCCTGACCTTCATTTATGTCTTGTGAGTTACCACACACATTGCCTTATATGTATCAATAAACTGTCTGCACTTAGAGCGCTTCTCCTCTTTGTTTCTTTTACCTAACAAATCACAGCCCTGCTGTTAGGCAGACAGGGCTCACAATCACGATAGCTCCCTCTGACTCGCTGTTTCGCTGTTCCCACCCCTCACGTTTAACCGCTTAAGCCCCAGGCCTGTTTTTCACACTCGGTGTTTACAAGTTAAAATCAGTTTTTTTTTATAGAAAACTACTTAGAACCCCCAAACATTATATATTTTTTTTTAACAGAGACCCTAGAGAATAAAATTGAGAATATTGCAATATTTTTTATCACACCGTATTTGCGCAGCGGGCTTCCAAACGCAAATTATTGCTCTCGCTCTAACGATCGCGGCAATACCTCACATGTATGGTTTGAACACCGTTTACATACGTGGGCGGGGTTTCCGTATGCATTCGCTTCTGCGCACGAGCTAACGGGGACAGGGCACTTTCATTTTTTTTTTTTTACTATTTATTTTATTTATTATTTTTACACCGTTTATAAAAAAAGAAAAATGTGATAATTTTTATTCCTATTACAAGGAATGTAAACATTCCTTGTAATAGAAATAGGCACGACAGGACCTCTTTTTTGTGAGATCTGGGGTCAAAAAAGTCCTCAGATCTCACAAGTACACTAAAAGATGAAAAATAAATAAATGAATAAAATGAGAAAAAAAAAGGGACCTTAGAACCGGTTGCTAGGCAACGACGTTTGCCATCGCTCCGGTCCCCCAAGACCATAGAGTCGAGTGAGGGCAAGCTTGCCCTAACTCGACATCCTGTCTGTGAGCATCCGGGACCGGATTGTTTCCCCACGGCCGGCGGGTCCGGTAAGCGGGGAAAAGTACCGGGACGTAGCAGGAGGAGGGGGGGGCACCTATTCCGCCGCCCTGGAAGGGTGATCCCGCGGCGAATGTGTCGCTGGGACCACCCTTATCGGAAAGCCGACCGCCCGCCATTTAAAAAAATAGCAGGATTCTGGCAGCTATCTGCTGCCATAACACCGGTATTTAGGTTTAAACGGCCAACGTAAATAGTCGTTGGGCGGTCGTTAAGTAGTTAACACTGCTTTGGGACGTCCCCAATAGTTAACCACTTAAGCCCCGGAGGATTTGGCTGCTAAAAGACCAGGGGGTATTTTGCGAATCGGCACTGCGTGACTTTAACGGACAATTGCGTGGTCGTGCGACGCTTTACCTAAACAAATTTGACGTCCTTTTTTTGGTGGTATTTGATCACCTGTGCGATTTTTTGATCATGCGCTATAAACAAAAAAAGAGCGTCAATTTTGCAAAAATAACAATATTTTTCACATTTTTTTATATGAAATTCCCCCAAAAAAATGTAAAAATCAAATTTTTTTAACATTTTCGGCCAATTTGTTTTATGCTACATATGTTTGGTAAAAAAAATCGCAAAAAGCGTATTTTGATTGGTTTGCGCAAAAGTTATTGCGTTTACTGAGGGAAAGATTTTTGTCATTTTTGTTGTTTTTTTTTAAACGCATAATGGCGGCGATCTGAGATTTTTTTGCGGTACTGCGACATTGGCGGCGGACAGATCGGACCCTTGACTGACATTTTTGACACTTTTGGGGTTACCAGTGACATTACTGCAGTAATCAGTGCTATACATATGCACTGTTACTGTAAAATTACACTGGCAGTGAAGGGGTTAACTTTTTTTGAGAGGGAGGGGCTATGTGTGTCCCTAGGGGCGTGATTCTAACTGTGATTGGCTGTGGCTTGAGATGTATGAACAGTGATCAACGGTCCTACATAGTAGAACCGTATGATCATCATTCATACACAGGGGAGAATGACAGGTGGCTTTTTTACATTAGCCGCCTGCCTTTCTCCCTCTCCACCGACGATTGCCGAGTGACTGGCGGACATCGGGTCCGCCGGTCACATGCGCGGGGGGGCCGTGACCACTCGGGAGCGCGCCTCCGGGGGCGCGCGCTCGCTCCCTAGACCCTCACAGGCTAGTGACGTAGACCTACGTCCCTCTGCCTGTGAGGGGCTGACTGCCGCAGTAAATAGTCGTGCGGCGGTCGGCAAGTGGTTAAGAAGATCAGGAGCCGTGTCTGTCAATGAACGAAAGAGAAAAATTGGGAAAAATAAAAGAAAAAATTGTAAAAAATAGATAAATAAAATGGTAAAAAAAAAAAAAAAACTACTGACACCAGTGGCGGAACTACCATGGTCCCAAAAGTCACACTTGAGACCAGGCCCTGGGCACAGAGGGAAGGGCCCCGGCCAGGGGGTCCTTTGTGGTTTCTTCCACCTGGGCCCTGAAGGTTCTAGTAGTTGAACCTCTGTGAACCCTGTTTATTTGGAATGCTGGGCTCTGAACTTTCCCCGGTGGGCGGCAGAGTCCCCGGCTAACCCTGTTTATTGATACACTGATGTTCTCTGGGCCAGAAATGTGGAAACATTTAAAGATTGGAAGAATGTGGATCTCCTGCCCAGAACAGCTGGGAATACTGAAGTATTGTGTAATCCGCTCTGCTCAGTCTGGAGTGTGAGGACCACAGGGCTCAGAGCTCCCTCTACTTCATCCTTCTACTCCGAGGATACTCTGTACTTCGCCCTCCGAGGATACTCTGTACTTCACCCTCTGAGGTAACTCTGTACCATCATCCAACATGCCAATCAGCACACCGCTTCTCAGGCTCCTCCCCGTCCTCGTCTTCTTCTCTGTCCAGCCCAATCAGCAGTGTCTGGGGTCAGAGCTGGAGGAGGAGATGGGTCGCCAGAGCCCAGCTGTTCTCATCATAGGATCGGGCATTTCCGGGATCGGAGCCGCCGAGAAGCTTTACCAGAATGGCTTCCGTAATATTAGGATCCTGGAGGCCACAGGAAGGACCGGAGGGCGCATCCGGACGCAGAGCTTTGGTAATACGGGTCACACTGCTACAATGTGAATGTGGAGGAATACTTCCTGACATCTTTCCTTCCACTGCTCTATAGCGGGGGGAGCAGTAACAGACAGGGTCCACTAGAGGGCAGCGCTGACACTCCAGATAGCAGGCAGAGTCAGAGAACAGAAAACTCTTCTGGAATCCTTATTAAAGTCATCTGTACTAATAATATATATCAGAACTACATGAGGAAGAAAGCAGAAAAGGCTTTTATAAAGGTGATAATCTCGGGAATAGACCAGACTCCTATATAAAAGACACATTTTTTTTATTGAGTATAAATATTAACCACTTGCCTACCGGGCACTTTTACCCCCTTCCTGCCCAGGCCAGTTCTCAGCTTTCAGCGCTGTCACACTTTCAATGACAATTGTGCAGTCATGCAATACTATATACAAAACAGATAGAGATTTCTGTTGGTGCTATTTAATCACTACTGGGGGTTTTATTTTTTGCGGAACAAACAAAAAAAGACCGATTTTTTTTTTTTTAACTGTTTTTATAGTTTGTTATAACATTTTGCAAACAGGTAATTTTTCTCCTTCACTGATGGGCCCTAATTGTCTGCACTGATGGACACTGATAAGGCGGCACTGGTAGGTGGCACTGAAGGGCACTAATAAGTGGCACTGATGGGCACTAGGTGGCAATGATAGGCACTGGTAGGTGACACTGATAGGCAGCACTGATGATGGGGCAATGATAGGTGGCACTGGTGGGTGGCACTGAAGGACACTAATAGGTGGCACTGATGGGCACTAATAGGTGGCAATGATAGGCACTGGTAGGTGACATTGATAGGCAGCACTGATGATGGGGCACTGGTGGGCACTGGTAGGTGGCACTGAAGGGCACTAATAGGTGGCACTAATAGGTGGCAATGATAGGCACCGGTAGGTGACACTGACAGGCAGCACTGATGATGGGGCATTGATAGGTGACACTGGTGGGCACTGGTAGGTGGCACTGAAGGGCACTAATAGGTGGCAATGATAGGCACCGGTAGGTGACACTGATAGGCAGCACTGATGATGGGGCATTGATAGGTGACACTGGTGGGCACTGGTAGGTGGCACTGAAGGGCACTAATAGGTGGCAATGATAGGCACCAGTAGGTGACACTGACAGGCAGCACTGATGATGGGGCATTGATAGGTGACACTGGTGGGCACTGGTAGGTGGCACTGACCTGCACTGGTGGGCACTGATTGATGGCACTAGTGGGCACAGATGCTCCTCCTCTTCTGGACCGATGTCCCTCTGACAGCAACCGGTGATCAGCTTTTTTTTCTCAGTGTGAGGAGAAAACAAAAAAAGCTTCTTTCCGGCTGCTGTTTACATCATGTGATTAGCTGTCATTGGCTGACAGCTGATCACATGGTAAAAAGCCTGGACTCTGATCTGTGATCAGCCATGTCTTTTGGATCACTGACTTTGCGGTGCCGCATGGATTTGAAGAAGTAGTTCCTGCAGTACTTTTTGGTGATTTGGGGTGCGACTTGTGACTGTGCACAGATGTTTTCAAAGTAGCACTGACGAGGTTTTGAAATTGTGCAATTTCAGAAGAAGTTGCACAATTTCAAAGCCGCATTCAGTGTGAACGAGGGCCCTGGTTCACATTTGTGCAATTTGAGTTGACAGTTCCAAATCGCATGACAAGTCACACCCCATTGCGGCAATGGAGCCGTTCATGAGCCGCAGCGATAAAAAAAGGTTCCTGCGCAATATTTTTCTGGTTTCATTGCAACTTGCATTTTACTTCAGTGCAATTTCATAGCCGTACCAGTGTGAACCATTACTGTCTCAAAAGCTGCATAGCCTTTATCACACAGCAAATCACTCCAATAATAGTTCATAGATAAATAAATGTGTCAGAACTTTACAATATAAACAAATCGGAATAAATGGTGGTCATAACATCGGTGACACATCTGTTCCAGATCTCAGTTATTCTTATATTTTATTCTGGCAACAAAAAATGTTCATTAACAGTGCTTAACCCCTTCATGCCTCAGGGTAAAACAAATCTTAATGCCTAAGCACAATTTTGCAACTTTGACATGTGTTCATAAAACCGTACATATATATATATGTGGATCCCCAGCGATGTGCCCTTCAATTATACATTTCATACATATACACCATAAATCATAAGAAAAAACTATTAGTTCATGGAATTCAGTTGTGCAAAAAATCATTAAGGTCCTCCCAACAAAGTGCAATGAGTGCTCCAAATCTTCTAACAACGCTGGGGATATATATATATATATATTCTGTTTTACTAACACATGTCAAAGTTTCAAAATTGTGCTTAGGCATTAAGATTTGTTTTACCCTTTGGCGTGAAGGGGTTAAGCACTGTTGATGGACATTTTTTGTTGCCAGAATAAATGTGAATAATTGACTTTGAAGAAACTAGATTTTTTACATTTTATTGGATATGTTTTAAAGCAGAAAGTAAAAAATATTGTTTTTTTTTTTTAAATTGTCTGGATTTTTTTGTTTATAGCGCAAAAAATTTAAAACATAGAGGTGATCAAATACCACCAAAGAAAGCTCTATTTGTGGGGTAACAAAAGGACATTTTATTTATTTTATTTTTAGGTTAACAAATGCTTTAAAAATAAATGCTGCTCTTTGCTCTTTACAAATAAATACTCAAAATAAGTAGAATGACATTGTTGAAAAGGGGCATGGGTGATCTTAAAATATTGCCTGCCCCCCCCCCCCCCCCCCCAAAAAAAAAGTTCTGCGGACACCCATGCCTGTATGCTGGGATGACATCGTTCTGTGCCAGCCAATGAAGACGTCTGCAGCCCATTACCCATCAAAGTCAGATAGAAGATGCCAGCAGGCAACCTCAGACCTTTGGAGGAGAGGTAAGTATTGAGGACTTTAGTTTCACTCCAAGCATTAAAAATGAAAAATAGAAGCTTAACCACTTGCCTACCGCCGCAAGTACATATACTGCAGCAGTCAGCCCCTCACAGGCAAAGTGACGTACCGGTACGTCAATAGCCTGTGAGGCTCTGGGGAGCGAGCGCGTGCCGCCGGAGGCCGCGGTCACGGACTCCCCCGCGCGTGTGACCCGCCGGTCACTCGCGATCGTCGGGTGGAGAGGGAGAAAGGCAGGCGGCTAATGTAAACAAGCCGCCTGTCATTCTCCCCGGTGTAGAAATAGTGATCATACAGTTCTACTATGTAGGACCATTGATCACTGTTCCTACACCTCAAGCCACAGCCAATCACAGTTAGAATCACGCCCCTAGGGACACACATAACCCCTCCCTCTCAAAAAAAGTTAACCCCTTCACTATCAGTGCCATTTTACAGTAACAGTGCATATATATATAGCACTGATTACTGTAGAAATGTCACTGGTAACCCCAAAAGTGTCAAAAATGTCAGTCAAGGGTCCGATCTGTCTGCCGCAATGTCACAGTACCGCAAAAAAAATCGCAGATCGCCGCCATTACGCGTTAAAAAAAAAAAACAACAAAAATGACAAAAATCTTTCCCTTTGTTAGTAAACGCGATAACTTTTGCGCAAACCAATCAAAATACGCTTTTTGCGATTTTTTTTTTTTTTTTTTTTTACCAAACATAGGTAGCATAAAGCGAATTGGCCAAAAATTTTAAAAAATTTTGATTTTTACATTTTTTTTGGGGGGGAATTTCATATAAAAAAATGTGAAAAATATTGTTATTTTTGCAAAATTGTCGCTCTTTTTTTGTTTATAGCGCATGATCAAAAAATCGCACAGGTGATCAAATACCACCAAAAGAAAGCTCTGTTTGTGGGAAAAAAAGGACATCAAATTCGTTTAGGTACAGTGTCGCACGACCGCGCAATTGTCCGTTAAAGTCACGCAGTGCCGAATCGCAAAATACCCCCTGGTCAGGAAGGGGGTAAAATCTTCCGGGGCTTAAGTGGTTAAAGCGAAACTCCACCCAAAAGGGGAAGTTACGCTTTAAGCATTGCTTCTCCCTAAATATGCTACATTTAGCATGTCATTTTTGGTGGGGGGGGGAACAGTTACCTAGTTTTCACAGGTACCTGCTCCCACTTCTACTCGGATCGCCTAGGCGGCTCGAGCGGAAGTTCTCCTCTCCTCCCCTGCAATCTTCTGGGATGTGTCACAGGTCCCAGAAGATTGCCCGGACAACAGGGAGGCGCTGCATGGCTCGTGCATGCGCAGTGCGTACCCGGCTGTGAAGCCGCAAGCTGTCACAGTCGAATGCCCACACTTGCAATGCCAGCTCCACGGAGAACAGAGAGAGACAAGGCTTCAGGCATCCCCATCGATGGATCGTGTGACAGGTTTTTGTGTTTATTAAAAGTCAGGAGATACACTTTTTGTAGCTGCTGACTTTATATAAATACAAAAATGAGTGGAACTCCACTTTGATGATTGCCATGCCCAACTGCTCCAGTTTTGAAACCTTCCCTTCTGTATTTTAAATAATTTGTGTTGTTACAGCTAAATTACTAGATGTTAAACTGGTGACCCCTCAAAATATGTGTCCTTTTTTTGTGTAGCATATAGGTTTGTGTATAGCATAACAGGTATATCCCAAGAGGGATTCCTCTAAGATGGATATTTACATCGGATGTTCAATGGAGCCCTCAGATAGTAGTGGATGCAGGAATGGTAAGTCCCTTCCCCTTCATGTCTGTATTAGAGTTATCTGTATTAGAGTATTAGAACCTCTAATACAGACATGAAGGGGAAGGGACTTACCATTCCTGCATCCACTACTATCTGAGGGCTCCATTGAACATCCGATGTAAATATCCATCTTAGAGGAATCCCAAGATTTACCCGTTATGCTATTTTAGACCTGTTTGCTATATGGTAATACAGGTCCATACCTTCTGGTAAGCGTATTTAACCACTTAAGCCCCGGAAGATTTTACCCCCTTCCTGACCAGGGCCTATTTTGCGATTCAGCACTGCGTGACTTTAACAGACAATTGCGCAGTCGTGCGACGCTGTACCTAAACAAATTTGGCGTCTTTTTTTCCCCACAAACAGAGCTTTCTTTTGGTGGTATTTGATCACCTGTGCAATTTTTCGATCATGAGCTATAAACAAAAAAAAAGCGTAAATTTTGCAAAAATAACAATATTTTTCACATTTTTTTATATGAAATTTCCCCCCCCCCCAAAAAAAAATGTAAAAATCAAAATTTTTTAACATTTTAGGCCAATTTTTTTTTTTTACCATATGTTTGGTAAAAAAATCGCAAAAAGTGTATTTTGATTGGTTTGCGCAAAAGTTATTGCGTTTACTAACAAAGGGAAAGATTTTTGTCATTTTTGTTGTTTTTTTTTTTTAGCGCGTAATGGCGGCGATCTGCGATTTTTTTTTTTTTTTTTTGCGGGACTGCGACATTGGGGCAGACAGATCGGACCCTTGACTGACATTTTTGACACTTTTGGGGTTACCAGTGACATTACTACAGTAATCAGTGCTATACATATGCACTGTTACTGTAAAAATGACACTGGCAGTGAAGGGGTTAACTGTATTGGAGAGGGAGGGGTTAAGTGTGTCCTAGGGGCGTGATTCTAACTGTGATTGGCTGTGGCTTGATGTGTAAGAACAGTGATCAATGGTCCTACATAGTAGAACCGTTTGATCATCATTCTTACACAGGGAGAACTGACAGGCGGCTTTGTTTACACTAGCCGCCTGCCTTTCTCCCGCTGTCAGGGACGATCGCGAGTGCCGCACGCGGGGGGTCCGTGACCGCACTTGCCACATCACTTGCCAGATGTTCTAAGTGAGGGGTCAGAGACCTGTGGCATGTGTGGCATATAAGCGGAGTTGTAAGTAATCAGCACCCTCATAGACAGTATAAGACAGGCAGAGGACAGAAATCAACCACCCCAGGACAGTGATCAACAGGCTATATGGCACTCACCCTCCTTCCTCTCCCAGCGGTCCACAGTGAAGGTGAAGCCCCTGTTTGCCCTCTCCAGGGCCCAGCACACCTCACCCAGAGTCTCCATGATGAGGAGCTCTATGCTGGTCTTGGTGTCCTGGCACTTCTCCTTTAGATCCTCTACTGGGGTCACAGAAGCTGCCCAGGAACTCCTGACACCGCGGGGCTACCTGATCCTCCTATGACACAGAGGCTGCCGTCTCTGCCCGCTATAGCTGAGAAAATCCCGCTGCCAGTCTAGCCACCACCGCTGCCGCCAGCAGGACAAAGGAGCTGGCTCTGCACCCCATGAACATATCCTACATAACAGTCCACATACTATTGATGCAAGTATCCTCCTTGCGGGAAATGCAGACCAGCATCAGTAAACTGCGTGGGCGGGGTCCTGAATCCATCGCAATTTGACTTCTCTGGCTCTCTGTAATTTGCGCGGACTCACACAGCACAATTTAAGTGGGCCCACTCTCAGTCATTTCCGGCTCAGTGCGACCCACTCAAACGCAGCTCGCGACTCACCAGTGGGTCCCGACCCACAGTTTGGGAGCTCCTGCTATAGGGCATTATAGGTCCAAAAAATCTGGTAAGCGTATTTATTTGTTGTTCACTTCCAGTTGGTGATGGGACCTGATCCATTATTTTAAAGATTCACTGCTGGACTCTGAAGTTGTTTCCATACGAGGATTATTCCAATTTGGGTCTTCATTCAGCATGCTATATATCGTCACTATCTATCAAATCTGGTACACGCAATTATTATTACTTTATCTGGTGACGGTTTTTTCATCACATTTTCTTCTATTGAATTTTATGTTATTTATTATCCCAGAAGTCTTTTATATTTGATCCATATATGTGCAGGCCTTCCTTTAATGTAATATTTTTTAGCAGTATTACACTATAGATATTTTTTTCTTTTTGGCTGCCAACATACCCCCAATGAATGAGGGATTTCCCCTTCCTCCTCTTTCGAGAGTGTGCATCCAGTAAAATTCGGTTATATCCACTTCAGAGATTTCCTACACTGGTCTCTACTGGCTCTTTTGACTTACCTATCGTAAGGTAATGTAAGTCCATATGTTGTGGTAAGCGCATACATTTTACTACAACTAATGACAAATTTCCATCATCCTCATCATTCTTCATTCATCTGTTAAACTTTATACTTCCCACGGAAAAGTTTTATTTATTTTTTTGATGGTTGGATTTTAATAATCTTTTTCACATATGGACTTTTTTCCTATGGGACTCACTTTTATTTATTTGTTGATGATTTAACCGGTTGCCGACCGCCGCAAGTACATATACTTCGGCGGTCGGCCCCCGGCCAGGCAAAGTGACGTACCGGTACGTCACTAGCCTGGGAGCCAATAGCGGGCGGGCGCGCGCCGCCGGAGGCGCGATCCCGCCTCGGCTCGTTCATGGACACCTCCGTGCGTGTGACCGGAAGACCCGATGTCCGCCGGTCACTCGCGATCGTCCGCTGTGAAAGGAGAAAGGCAGGCGGCTAATGTAAACAAAGCCGCCTGTCATTTTTCCCTGTGTAAAAGCACTGATCTAACGGTCCTGCTATGTAGGACTGTTGATCTGTGCTTTTACACACACAGCCACATCCCTGCACAGTTAGAAGTACGCCCCTAGGGACACACATAGTCACTGCATCTCTAATAAAGTTAACTCCTTCCTTGCCAGTGTCATTTTTACAGTAACAGTGCATATGTATAGCACTGATTACTGTAGTAATGTCACCGGTACCCCCAAAAATGTCAGTCAAGGGTCCGATCTGTCCGCCGCAATGTCGCAGTCCTGCAAAAAAAAAATCGCAGATCGCCGCCATTACTTGTTAAAAAAAAAAACAACAAAAATTTCAAAAATCTTTCCCTTAGTTACTAAACGCAATAACTTTTGCGCAAACCAATCAAAATACGCTTATTGTGATTTTATTTTCTAAACATAAGTAGCAAAAAACAAATTGGCCAAAAATTTAAAAAAATTTAGATTTTTACATTTTTTTGGGGGGGAATTTCATATAAAAAAATGTGAAAAATATTGTTATTTTTGCAAAATTGTTGCTCTTTTTTTGTTTATAGCGCATGATCAAAAAATCGCACAGGTGATCAAATACCACCAAAAGAAAGCTCTGTTTGTGGGAAAAAATAGGACGTCAAATTTGTTTAGGTACAGCATCGCACGACCGCGCAATTGTCCGTTAAATTCACACAGTGCCGAATCGCAATCTTCCACATTAGCGCTGCACTTTTTATATATATATTTTTCTCTCACCACTTTTTGTCAGTTGGATGTGCTAGCAGCTTTTTTTAGTTAGCGCGGTGTTTATATATTCTTCCACTTTGCAGGGGAAGTTGCACTGTGCAAGGGACTTTCCCCCAAAGCTTAGTAAATGAGGTGAACCTTCACTTTAAACAGAATGCCCTATCACATGCAAGGAAGAGAAAAAAAAAAAATCAGCATTTTTGCTTGCACATGATTGAATGATAGAGGTCAGCAGAGTTCAGTGAACTCTTGGGATAATTCCCCTGCAAAGTGCAACTTCCCTTGTAAAGTGGGTTTATTTACTAAAGGCAAATCCACTCTGCACTACAAGTGCACTTGGAAGTGCAGTCGCTGTAGATCTGAAGGAACACGCAAGAAAAATAAAAACAGCATTTTTGCATGCACATAATTGAATGATAGAAATTAGCAGAGATTCCCCTCATTTCAGATCTTCTGCCTAGATCCACAGCGACTGCACTTGCAGTGCACAGTGGATTTGCCTTTAGTAAATAAACCCCTATGTGTCTATAGTAAATGAACCCCACTGAGTTTCCAGGGTTAAAGTGGAACTTTTAGTCAGAAAAATAAGTCCTTAATAAATCATTTCATGCCGGCCCCTTTTGCAGGTATAGCTATGTAAAACAATAAAGCGAAAGTAAACCACGCAATTAAAAAAAAAAAAAAGAAACCCCTGCAAAGTATATTATTAAGGCATAATTTGCTAGTATGCATCGCATGCTAGCACATTAGGAAATACCTTAGAACGAAGCCTTGCACCGCTGCACTGTTAGCTCTGACAGACGCTTTCCATCTCCACCTGGTCTTCCTTCCGGGTTCGCATCCTTTGGCCATCTTATTGGCCACGCCGCGATGATGTCACACCGGCGCATGCGCACGCGTGTCACGGACCACGGCACAGAGCTCCGAAGGGATGGCACAGGTATACTATCTCTTCAGAGAGCATGTGCTGGTGACATCACCGGCTGCATGAAGTGTGAATATCTCCTAAACCGTGAAGGTTTAAGAGATATTCATAGTACCTTTCACGCCCGCGAGGGCGCACAGCGCGGCTATCGGCGACACACTGTGTCCCTGAGACACAGAGCATCCCTGATCATGGTAAAGGGCCTATGATGAGGCTGTTTACCCAGTCACAGCTGATCACATGTAAACAAGGACATTCCAGTTATCGGCTTTCCTTTCCTCACACTGACAGTGTGGGAGGAGAGGAGAGCCGATCACGCTCATCAGTGCTGCATATCAGTACTGAATATTTTTTTTTTCTTTAAAGATATATTTATTAATTTTATAAAACAGAGTACACAACACTTAGCACAACACATTGTGCAATGTACAAACAAACAACAGCTAAAAGAGAAAAGAAAGAGAACCCCCCCCCCCCCCATATTTTGTGAAATGTTTTATTTATTTTCCTATTCTCAAAAGTGAGCTTATACAACGGAATTGAGTCATTGACCTGTTTTAACCACAGAAATCTTGTTCGAGATATCGATCCCTTCCATGATAGTAGTAGGGACTTCTTTGCATAAAAGTAAAGAATACGGAGCAGTTTCCTAGCATTAGAAGGGATGGCCAGACCCCCAAAGATATCTAGCAAACAGTTCTTCACAATGTTTGGCAGGCCCAGTGCAGATGAGATGGAGTTTATATCTCTCCAGAACTCCTGGACCAAAGGACACCTCCAGAAGCAGTGGAGAAAGTCAGCATCCTGACCGTATCCCCTATAACACTCGGCCGACTGAGATAATCCCATCCTAAAAAGTCTAGCAGGAGTGAGATGTGAATAGTGAAAAATTTTGAGTTGAATAATGCGATCTCGAGAGGAGATTACTGAGGTACCATATACTGTATATCACTGAATTCAGACCAGTCTGATTCTGTATATATCAAAATCTACCCATTTAGCCTGTGCAGTTTGGAATCTAGAGTTAGAAATGAGAGCAGCATAATAAGTAGAAATAAGTCTAGCAGGGTCAGGGTGTCTCAGCATCTTCTCCATAGGAGGGATCTGTATTGGGTTCTCCAATGAACCTAATTGGGCACGCACTGCATGCCTGAGTTGATAATAATAGAAGAGATATGTGCGAGCCAAATCAAAATCTGCGCGCATCTGGTGAAAGGATTTGAACCCTTGTGGGGATTTTACATGGTGAGTTGGCCATAACATAAAGAAGTTTAGGGAGATAAATCATCTTGATAACATTGGCCCTTCCCATGAGATCCAAAGGCAGATCCATCCACCGCTTGGTTTGCAGTTGCAGCTGAGTCAGCAGAGGGCACAAGTTATTGCTAATGTACGAGGATAAAGGGAACTGGATCACAACTCCCAGATATCTAAATGAGGATACAACCTGTAATCTGGAGTCCGGGTGAATCTTGGGAATAGCTTCTGATCTAGAGAAAAAATAATAGATTTGTCCCAATTCACCCAAAAGCCAGAGTAGTCGCCAAATGTGTCAATTTCAAGCAGCAGATTATTCAGAGAGTCATGGGGATCCAATGTATCATCTGCGTATAATGAAATGTTTTCCTCTATGGGTCCAATAGGAAGGCATTTAATCGAGGAAGAGCTACGTACCCGTATTGCGAGTGGCTCCATTGCCAATGCAAATAGAAGAGGCAACAATGGGCAACCCTGCCTAGTGCCCCTGATCAGTACTGAATATTAGTGCCTCCTCGTCCTTGCCACCTCATTAGTGCCCCTTAGTGCCGTCTCATCAGTGCCACTTAATCAGTGCCCATCAGGCTCATGCTTGGGCTGAACCTTTCGCCCATCTCTACTTAACACCACAAAACAAATGTCCTTACAGATATTCAGCATTGTTCATGCATAAAAAGAATATAGATTGTCCGCTCACCACTCCAAACAATCGATCATGACTCCAGCTGAGCCTCCATGATAGAGCTGCATGATTAATCGTTAAAAAAATCGCAATCTCGATTCCCACCCTTCTTTTTTGTTCATTGATGGACACAGCTCCTGATCTTCTTTAAAGTGGTTGTAAACCCACTTTTATAACTTTTACCTATAGGTAAGCCTTTACTAAGGCTTACCTTTAGGTACTGTAAATATCTCCTAAACTTGCGCCGTGTAGGAGATATTTACATTGCATGCAGCTGATGACGTCAGAAGAAACGGCCGTCCGGGAGTGACGCGTGATTCGCTTGCAGGTAAGTGTCACATAATGTTCTAGTATGCGATGCATACTAGCACATTATGCATTTACTTTGCAGGGGGAAAAAAGGAAGAGTTTACTTCCTCTTTAACCATTGGGTTATACTGCCACCTACAGGAGTAGGACACTAGGCAGAAAAAAAGTCTGGCTACGCCTATGGGCAGTCCCAGGGGGTATACTCCCTCTCTCTGTTATGGGTACTCAGTTTTTTTCTGCCTAGTCAGGAGTAAGGACCTAGATCCTTGCTGGAATCTGATGAAGGGAGCTTGACTCCCGAAACGTGTTAGAGGTCCTATCTGACAGGACATGTTCCATTCCATGTGTGGTGGATTCTTGACATGTGATTTTTTATCATTCTTCTTGTCTGTGAATATGCATTTGGCTTTTTATTAAAATATTTTTTATGGTGACTACGGGTAATGCACTAGGTGTTTGCGCCTCCTTTTTCTTTTCTTCCTTGCTGGAATCTGTACCTGGTTGGGGCTCCTGCCAGGGCCTCCCTTCCTGCCTGTGCCATTTTCTGAGGCCTAGGGATCCCTCCTGGGTCCCTGAGAGCCTTGTGGTGCCGCGCGGGGCTGCCATTTTCTTGTAGCCTGTGTGCTCAATGCACGACGCCCATGTTTGTGTAGTCCGATGCCCAGTTTTGTGGTTGTTTGCCATTGAAAATAGCGGCGTCCATGAAAGTGGAGCCTCCTGTGCAGCGATTTTGGCGGTGGGAGCCCCTCCTCATCCCCTGGTGCTGACTCTTGGATCATTTTATTTCCTGATCGCCGCACGTGCAGTGCAGATGCTCCTGGTGGTTGCAGTGCCTGGTTTCTGCGGGTTGGTGAGTCTGGTGGGGTCCTCTGTGTTATTGGCGACCGAGTGGTGCTGCCAGAGTAGTAGGGGTGTCCCTTTGCATTGTTTTACACTTTTTCGTGGGGTCCCCCTGGTGAGCCATGGAGTCTTTGGAGCACATCTCCCCACCTGATCCCCTCTGTGGCTGTGGGGCCCTCCAGGTCCTATCCATCTATTGATGCACTGATGGCGGTTCTGGAGTCCTTTGTGTCTCAGGTGGAGGTGGTTTTTGGGCGACGGGATAGTAAAAAGCGCCCCCCGCCTTCCCCTGCCTCATCTGTCTCCTCCAGATCCTGAATCTGATTCGGCCGCTGCGGACGTGGGTCACCCTGCTGGGTCTGTGACCACGCGCCCTGAATTCTCAGATAGTGGGGATGATTCCGCACTGCGCACGAAAAGGCGCTGGTGGAAGCACTGATTGTATCTTTGCATGAAACTTTAAAGAAGGAGGATGCAGCTGCGACGGAGGCGCAGGTTACCTTTGGCACTCACAAGCCATCCAGAGCGGCAAAGGTGTTTCCTTTTCCTGCCTATTTTAATAGAATTGTCGCTAAAGACCTTGCGATTTGCTAGGCGATACCCCTATGAGGAGTCTGTTCCACTGGTGGTGGACCCTCTGGTTTCCAGATTAAACAAGGCAACCATGGTTCCGGTTGAAGAATCCCCGGCCTTTAAGGATGCGGGTGACAGGAAGGCAGAGGCTGTGGCCCTCAATATGTACACCCTGGCTGGTTCGGCACTGAGGCTGGTATTCACCATTGCCCTGGTGTCGCAAACTCTGACTGAGTGGGCTAAGCTTTTACACCGTGACCTGGAGGGAGAACAGCTCCCCCCTGCCTTTGCTAAGCTGGCGGACCAGCTGGTCCAGGGGCTGCAGTTTATCTGTGATGCCTCTTTGGATACGACTCCCCAAGTGGCTCGGATCTCTGTGTCTGCAGTGGTCCTTTTGGCGTGTCTTTTGGCTCAAATGCTGGTCTGCGGACCAGACTTCTAAAAAGGCCTTGACGGCTAACCTGGATGACATCATTAAAGGTCTCACAGGGGGAAAGTCTACCTTTCTTCCGCAGGCTATCAAGGGCAAGAAACCTCATCGTAGATGTAGGCCCTCCTTCTTGGCTCATAAGAGGTTTTTTCTTCCCTGAGGGTCAGTTGACAAGGGCTTGAAGCTTTTCAGGGCCTCCTCTGGAGGATTCAAACAAACCTGATCTGGCAAGCTAAAGGTGGGCTTCTCCAGACCTGTGGACAGCGCTCCTCCAGCATGAAGGTGTGCCCTCGCCCATATCGGGGGTGGGGCAATGTCTTCGCTGGTTTCCAGATGCATGGACTTCCCTTGTACAAGTTTCGCTCTTGTCCCCCGGCAAGGTTCTTTCCTTCCAACTTGCGCCTGTCCCGGACTGCGCACAGGGTCTGTTTGGGGCGGTACAAGACCTGTTACTTCAAGGGGTGATTGTCCCGGTTCCGACTTCGGAACATTTTCAGGGTTTTTACTCAAACCTTTTTACAGTTCCCAGGAAGGAAAGCAAGGTCCGTCCAATCCTGGACCTCAAGGTGCTAAACTGCTTTGTGTGGGTGAGGAAGTTCAGAATGGAGTCCATTCGAACGGTGGTGGCATCCCTGCATCAGGGGGATTGCCTTGCTTCTATTGACATCAAGGATGTTTATCTTCACATTCCAATATGTGCCGGTCACGAGCACTTCCTCCTCTTTGCCCTGGGAGAGGAGCATTATCAGTTTGTGTCTTACCCTTTGGTCTCGCCTCTGCTCCTCTGGTCTTCACAAAAGTGTTAGCCCCAGTGCTAGCATTGTTAAGCCAATGGGGGGATCCCGGTACTGGGCTACTTGGATGACCTTCTTCTGCGAGTGAAGTCTCTTACTGCTGTGGTAAAGAACATGAAAATCACCATACAAACTCTGAGGGAGTTTGGCTGTATTCTGAATTTTCAGAAGTCTGCTGTGGTTCCGTCCACAAAGCTGAACCATCTAGGTCTGACTCTGGACTCAGCCTTAGCCAGAGTGCTCCTTCCTCTGGACAAACTCCCAGAATTTGCAGGCTGCAATTCATCTCCTGCTGCCCTGCAGATGGTCATCCCTTTAGACATGCGGGTGCTGGGCCTGATGATGTCTACCTTCAAGGTGGTTCCATTTGCACAGTTCCATACGAGGTCCCTGCAAAAGGAGATTCTGGCCAAATGGGATAAGAATCTGCAGTCCCTGGACAATCAGATCCAGATGAGCCGGGGAACAAAGGAGTCCCTGATATGGTGGCTTCGTTCTCCAGCGCTTCGGCTGGGCAAATCCTTCTTCCCCCTTGTATTGGACAGTAGTCACCACAAATGCCAGCCTGTCCGGCTGGGGAGGTGTCCTCTGCAAAAATTCTGCTCAGGGACTCTGGACACTGGACCATTGAATGGATCGTCTTCAGGGATGTCCAGTGTGCATTCATTTGGAGAATGCCACGGCCGTGGCTTATGTCAATCACCAGGGGGGCACAAGAATTGTCCTGGTGGCTCTGGAGGTAGCCAGCATTCTATGGTGGGCAGAATGGTTCATTCCAGCCCTCTACACAGTACACATTCCCGGGGTGGAAAACTGGCAGGCGGATTACCTCAGACGGCAGGCGTTGGACGAAGGGGAGTGGTCCCTTTATCCGGAGGTGTTTCATTAGTTGTGTCTCCGGTGGGGCATTCCCGAGGTGGTTCTGTTGGCGTCTCGGCCCAACAGAAAGGTGCAGAGGTTTGTGTTTTGGTCACGGGATCCTCTGGCGGATGCCACAGACACGCTGGTTGCCCCGTGGGGTCAGTATCGCCTGATTTACACCTTCCTTCCTCTCAAGCTTCTGCCATGACAGGGAGGATCTGCTATCCCAAGGGCCAATCTTCCATCCTGCTTTACAGTTGCTGTCTTTGACAGCTTGAATGTTAAACGCCAGGTGCTGATGAATAGAGGTTTTGTCTGAGTCGGTGAGTCCAACGCTGTTAAACCCTAGGAAATCTACTTCTAGGAAGACCTACCTTTTGTACGTGGTAGTCGTACATTGTGTCGTGTGAGTCTCTTGGGGTTCATCCTTGCTCTTTCTCGGTGGATCGGATCTTGACCTTCCTTCAACGGGAGGTTGAGCAGAAACTGGCCTTGAGTACTATCAAGGGTCAGGTGTCGGCCTTAGCGGTCTTCTTTCAACGGCCCTTGGCCACATACTCCCTGGTGTGTACTTTTGTTTAGGGAGTTAGGCACTTTGCCCCTCCAGTGCAGTCTCCGTTGCCGCCTTAGGACCTCAATTTGTTGCGCTCAGTCCTCCAGAAGCGTCCTTTTGAGAATCTTCGGGAAATTCCCCTGCTTACGCTGTTCCAGAAGGTGGCCTTCTTGGTGGCTATCACCTCTGCGTGCAGGGTGTCAGAATTGAAGGCATTATCCTGTCACTAACCTTACTTGGTGGTTCACAGAGGTAAGGTGGTTCTTCATCCCTGTCCATCATTCCTTCCATGTCTTCTGAATGAAGACATTGTGTTGCCTTCCCTGTGTCCTGAGCCAAAACTTTAGAAGGAAATTGCCTCGCATGCCTTGGATGTGGTCCGGGCGAATAGGGTGTACCTGGCATCTACGGAGACTTTTAGGAAGTAAGACTCACTATTTGTGCTCACGGATGGGCCTCGGAAAGTGTTGTCCACTTCCTCTGCAATCATTTCCAGATGGATCAGATAGACGGTGATCCATTCCTATTCCATCAGGGGTTAGGTTCCACCTTTTCCTGTCAAGGCGCACTCTACTCGGGCGCTAAGTGCCTCTTGGGCTTTCCGTCATCAGGCATCAGTGGCGCAGGTTGCAAGGCCGCCACCTGGTCGTCGGTGCACAATTTCACAAAGTTCTATACAGTGTTGGCATCTACGATGCTTCCTTTGGCCGCAAGGTTTTGCAGGCTGCTGTTTATGGGACCTGGTTCTCTTTGTGGGTGACTGTATTGTTTATTTTCAGGTGAGCTCCAGTTGTTTTGGTTGAGCTCCTGTTTACTTGGTTGCCTATAGTTAACCTTTGGAATTTTTTTCACTGTTCCCACCCCTCATGTTTAACACTGCTTTGAAACATCCCAATGGTTAAGAAGATCAGGAGCTGTGTCCGTTAATGAACGAAAGAGAAAATGGGATTTTTGACTTACTGTAAAATCCATTTCTCTGATGTTCTTTGACGGACACATCACCCACCCCTCAGTGGAGTGTTATTTCTTCTGACACTGGTTGTAACAAAACAGAGTACCTATAGCAGAGAGAGGGAGTATACCTGCTGGGACTGCCCATCGGCGTAGCCAGACTTTTCTTCTACCTAGTGCCCTACTCAAAATAATTATTAACCACTTTACGACCGGCGCACAACGATCTACGTCGGCACTCAGCCCCGGCCAGGCAAACTGACGTAGGGCTACGTCAGCACTTCCCGCTGGTCCTGTGCGCGCTCCCGCGCCCCCCCCCCCCCCCGCCGCAGATGGCTCGATTGGGTTCAGAACCGATCAGTCATCAGGTCCAGGCCAATCATTTTTGGCCTGGACCTGTTAATCGGTCCTGCCCAATCAGATCACCCTCTAAGCCTGTGAAATGTAAACACAGGCTTAGAGAAGATGTGCCCTCCCCTCACAACGGTCTTTTTGGATCCAGCGTGAGAGGAGAGCACATCTAACTGTGAGTATTGCACCAAGCACACCCACACACAGGTAGATAGGCACATTTCACCCCCGATCGCCCCCCAATTAACCCCTACAGTCCCTGACACAACACACACTATATACAGCATATAGCATTTACCTATATACCTGTATAAGTGTGATTTGTGGTCAGGTGTAGCATTTGCGACCCCCCCTTTTCCACTTAAATTACCCCCCACCCCCCTAATAAAGATTTAACCCACTGATCCCCCCTGATCACCGCCGTTAACCCCTACACCCTCTGTCACATCAGCACTAATACAAACGTAATATACGGTATTTTTGTATTAGTGTCATTGTGATCAGAATTAGCGCAGGCGACTAAGTTTCTGTCCCAAGAAGGTTTAGGGTCCCCGCCACCCGCCCAATAAAGATTTAACCCCCTGACCCCCCCTGATCACCCCTACACCCCCTGCCATAACACACACCGTATACAGTATATAGCATTTTGCTATATACCCGTATAAGTGTGATTTGTGGTCAGGTGTAGCGCTTGCGGCCCCCCCTTTTCCACTTGAATTACCCGCCACCCCTCCCAAATAAAGATTTAACCACTTGATCCCCCCCTGATCACCGCTAGTTAACCCCTACACCCTCTGTCACATCAGCACTAATACAAACGTAATATACAGTGTTTTTGTATTTTTGTATTAGTGTGATTGTGATCAGAATTAGCGCAGGCGATTAAGATTCTGTCCCAAGGAGGTTTAGGGTCCCCGCCACCCGCCCAATAAAGATTTAACCCCCTGACCCCCCCCTGATTACCCCTACACCCCCTGCCACAACACACTGTATACAGTATATAGCATTTTCTATATACCCGTATAAGTGTGACTTGTGACCAGGTTTAGCGCTTGCCACCGTTTCTTTTGTCCGTAGGATACCCGCCAGCCCCTTCCAATAAAGATTTAACCCCCTGATCCCCCCCTGATCACATCCAGTTAACCCCTACACCCTCTGTCACATTAGCACTAATACACACATAATATACTGTTTTTACTGTATTTTGTATTAGTGTGATTGTGACTTGAGATTGCGCTAGCGAGTTAGCTTCTATCCCAAAGGAGGTTTAGGGTCCCCGCCACCCCCCCCCCCCAGATCCCCGGTGCATAGTTTAGAAATAACCCCTTGATTACCACACACACACGCACGCACGCACGCACATACACTTCCATTTCTAGTATAGTGTTTGAACAGATCAATATCTGATCTGATCAGAACTATACTAGCGCCCCCATAGTTTAGGGTTCCCAAAACGCAGTGTTTGCACGATCAGCACTGATTCCTGCCAGCACCTGCGTTTAACCCTTTCACCCAGGCAAGTGTAGTAATCAATAGATTACTGTCACTTGCAAAAAAACACAACACACAAAACCTCTGTGTTAGCAGAGTCAGGCCTGATCCCTGCTAGCATTAGCAGTTTTTTTGGTAGCGCTTGAAATAGTCCTTGACAACCAGGTGCTTTTATTACCTGTGAGTCGCATCACTGTACAGGTAAATTTAGTTACCAAGATGACCAAACGTTTGTACAGTGATGATGCTATATATAGTATAATGACCATGTCAAGTGAGAGCGATGGGGAAGCCTCACTGGCAGAATCAGGGTCAGTATACGAACCAGATGACAGCAGCGGCTCCCTGACAGATAGCTCCAACGACAGATGGGTCCCTGTTAGACCCAGGCGTACCCGACCCCATTCTGGAGTTGTTGAGATGCAGGAATCGCAGGGTGCTCGTATGGAGCAGAGTGTGGTTACTAGTGCCGCTCATCCTTCTGGCGACCTGGCAAGCGCCAGCGGCCTAGTGCACCCTGGACCTAGTACAACCAGCACTGCAGTATCACCTGGTGACGTGGCGAGTCCCCTAAGTGCAGTTGAAGCTGGTGCGGTGGCTAGCACGAGTAGTGGCCCACAGCCACCGCGTATTCGAAGACAGGCCCGTAGAGCCCATAGTGCCCTCCCTGATGCGCTGGCATATCCCAATTGGCAACCCACTGATTCTACAGCGCCAGTACTTCCCCCATTCACTGCCCAACCTGGAATCCACGTGGAGACAGCTGGTTTTACGCCCCTGAACTTTTATGAGCTGTTCTTCATGGAAGATCTTTTCAGATCTATTGTGGATCAATCAAATTTATATGCACAACAATTCATCGCCGACAACCCAAATTCGCACCTTGCCAGACGATTCGGCTGGAAACCTATAACGGTTTCCGAATTTAAAATCTTTCTGGGCCTTTCCCTCCACATTGGCATAACTAAACAGAGTGAATTGCGGCTATATTGGTCCACTAGCCCACTTCACCATATGCGCATGTACTCTGCCTCCATGTCCAGGGCGAGATATGAGCAAATTCTGCGATTTATGCATTTCAGCGACAATGAAATCTGTCGTCCTCGGGGAGACCCTGCATTTGATCGGCTCCACAAAATTCGGCCCCTCATAGACCACTTCAATCAGCGGTTTGCAGCCTTCTTTACCCCCGAACAAGTTGTCTGCGTTGACGAGTCCCTGATTAAATTTACTGGCCGCCTTGCTATGAAACAGAACCTCCCCAGCAAGCGTGCCAAGTACGGGGTCAAACTGTATAAATTGTGTGACAGGGCCACAGGCTATACAGTTAGTTTCCGGGTCTATGAGGGAAAAGATAGCACTGTGGAGCCCCCCAACTGCCCAGACTACATAGGGAGCAGCGGTAAGATTGTTTGGGACTTGGTGTCACCCTTATCCGGAAAGGGGTACCATTTGTACGTGGACAACTTTTACACAAGCGTGCCACTATTTAGTCACCTGCTCAAATTACAAATTGGCGCACGTGGCACCGTGCGACCTAATCGCTGGGGCTTCCCCCAACAGCTTGTAGATTCCCGTCTTAGTCGGGGGGCGAGAGCCTGCTTGAAAACGGACAAATTGCTTGCGGTGAAGTGGAAGGATACAGGGGATGTTTATGTTCTGTCCTCCCTTCACGCAGACACGACAGTCCAAATCCCTACGGCAACTGGCGTTATGGAGAAACCCCTCTGTGTCCACGAATATAACCTTAATATGGGAGGGGTGGACCTTAACGACCAGCTTTTGGCGCCGTATTTAGTTGCCCGTAAAGCCAGACGCTGGTACAAAAAAGTGTCTGTTTATTTATTCCAATTGGCGATGCTGAACGCCTTTGTCCTATACAGGGCGTCAGGACGAACTGGATCTTTCCGGGAATTCCAGGAAGAGATCATCCTTGCCTACCTGTACCCAGGAGGCATGCCTGCCCAACTTCCCCTTCCAGATGCAGTGAGCCGGCTGCATGAGAGGCATTTTTCACATGTCCTCCCGAGTACCCCTACCCAAAGATGGCCCCAAAGAAGATGTCGTGTCAGCAGGCGCGGATTAAGGCGTGACACCCGCTATTGTTGTACCAAATGTCCTGACCAACCTGGTCTCTGCATCGGGGAATGTTTCGAGCGCTACCATACACTAGTGGAGTATTAGCGTAGGGTACAGCACAACACAGTGTAGGGCACACAAACACAGGGTCTCGAAGGATGTTGGATGTCCATCGACATTTTGAGAGACCCAAGCTGGAAGATCGCAGTCCCAAATCAAGAAATCAAGGAACAGTTAGAAAGAAAAATAAAAGGATCCAAAAACTGTTGTTGTGTCAGTAATTTTATATGTCCTTCTACTCTTCTTACTGTACTTTTTTTAATGTACTTTGTTTTTTCATTCTTTTGTGACCTGTTTCTCTTGCAGGTACTCGTCGGCTACCATGCATTGATTTTATATATTCTGACACAAACAGTGTTTGCGCTCAGCATATATGGATACCTTTGCTGATAGCAGCTGTGGTGATTTTCTGATTTCTGCACTGCAGTTAAAATCCTATTTTGGTATACGTGGATAGTGTCGTGTATACCCATCATTAAATTCAGTGGGTGGTTGTTTGGGCGGTTAATGATGAGTAATACTACGCATTATTCCTGTGCTGATTTCTGATAGGTTCTCTTTTTTTCCGTTCAGCCCACAGGCTGCATGAAAAAAAAAATCCTATATGCCAAACAAGGACCAGCAATGTACTGGTACGTTGCTGGACTTTGAGTGGTTGTACCAGGATGATGCCTGCAGATTTAGGCATCATCTTGGTATCATTTTTTACAGCCAGCGGTCGGCTTACATGTAAATGCAATCCTAGGAGATAATTGGCCGCTAGACTGCTTTTACATGCAGTGGGAGGGGCCTCCCCCCCCCCCCCACCGCCGCCTTCCGCAGCCTTCCGTGGTTTTTCTCTGGGGCCATTGGGAAATTGGGAAAGTATTTTATCACACCAATTTTGGTGTGGTCAGATGCGTTAAGGTCAGAGGAGAGATCTAGAGTATAAAAGACCCCAATTTTTTTAAAAAAGAGTACCTGTCACTACAGATTGCTATCATAGGGGATATTTAAATTCACTGTGATAACAATAAAAATGATTAAAAAAAATAAATAAAGGAAAGGTGTCAAAATAACATAAAAAAGCAAAATTAAAAAAAAATAAAAAATCAAGCCCCCCCCTTTCCCCCCGTGCTTGCGCGCAATGGCGCACCCAAGCCTTGGTCTAGTGTCATATGTAAACCGCAATTGCAGCATGCATGTGAGGTATAACCGCGAACGCAAGGTTGAGTGCAGTAATTCTTGCAGTAGACCTCCTCTGTAAGTCTAAAGTGGTAACCTGTAGAGACTTTTAAAGGTTTTTAAAAATGTACGTACTTTGTTGCCGCTGCGCAGGCATGTGCAATTTCATGTTTGGTATCTATGTACTCGGCATAAGATCATCTTTTAAATTTTAGCAAAAAAATTGGAATTATATAGTGTATTTGTGCAATAAATTAAAAGAAAATGTATTTTTTTCGCAAAAATTGCGTTTGGAAAATCTGTACGCAAATACCGTGTGACAAACATCCACCATTTTATTCTATAGGGCCTCTGCTTTAAAGAAATATATAATGTTTGGGGGTTCAAAGTAATTTTCTAGTAAAAAAAAAAAATTTTTTTTCATGTAAACAAAAAGGCACAGAAAAAGCATGGTTTTCAAGTGGTTAGAAGAGTGGGTGATGTGTGGATAAGATTAAGCATTAAATGCCGGGACAGTTCAAACACCCCCCAATTGACCCCTTTTTGAAAAGTAGACACCCAAAGCTATTTTCTGAGAGGCATGGTGAGTCCATGGAGTATTTTATATTTTGCCACAAGTTTCGGGAAAATTATTATTTTTTTTTTGTTGTTTTTTTACAGAAAGTTGTCACTAAATGATATATTGCTCACGCATGCGATGGGAATATGTGAAATGACACCCCAAAATACATTCTTTTGCTTCTCCTGAGTACAGGGATACCACATGTGTGAGACTTTTTGGGAGCCTAGCTGTGTACGTGACCCCGAAAACCAGTCCACATCTTCAGGTTTTCTAATGGCGTAAATTGCTGATTTTACCCCTGACTACCTGTCACAGTTTCAGAGGCCCTGAAATTTCAAGATAGCACAAACCCCCCCCAAATGACCCCATTTTGCAAAGTAGACACTCCCAGCTATTGGCTGAGAAGCATGGTGAGTCCATGGAATAGTTTATATTTTGCCACAAGTTTCGGGAAAATTTTTTTTTTATTATTTATTTATTTATTTTTTTTTTACACAAAGTTGTCAATAAATGATATAATGCTCACACATGCCATGGGTATATGTGAAATGACACCCCAAAATACATTCTGCTGCTTCTCCTGAGTACAGGGATACCCCATGTGTGAGACTTTATGCCAGTCTAGCCGCGTACAGGACCCGGAAATCCAATCTGCACCTTCTGGCTTTCTAAGGGCGTAAATTGTTGATCTCACTCCTTACTACCTATCACACTTTTGAAGTCCATAAAAAGCCAAGATGGCACAAACCCCCCCCCAAATGACCCCATTTTGCAAAGTAGACACTCCAATCTATTTGCTGAGAGGCATGGTGAGTATTTTGCAGCTCTCATTTTTTTCGGAAAATGAAGAAAAAACAGGAAAATGCATTTTTTTTCCTCTTTTTTCAATTTCCAAAACTTTGTGACAAAAAGTGAGATCTGCAAAACACTCAACATGCCTCTCTGCAAATAGCTCAGGGTGTCTACTTTCCGAAAAGGGGTCATTTGGGGGGGGGGGTTGTTCTGTCTTGGCATTTCATGGCCTCCAAAACTGTGATAGGTAGTCAGGAGTGAAATCAACAATTTACGCCCTTGGAAAGCCTGAAAGTGGGGACTGGTTTTCGGGGTCCTGTACTCGGCTAGACTGCAAAAAAGTCTCACACATGGGGTATCCCTGTACTCAGGAGAAGCAGCAGAATGTATTTTGGGGTGTCATTTCACATATACCCATGGCATGTGTGAGCAATATATCATTTACTGACAACTTTGTGTAAAAAAAACAAACAAAAAAATAATAATAATATATTTCCCGGAACTTGTGGCAAAATATAAAATATTCCATGGACTCACCATGCCTCTCAGCAAATAGCTTGGGGTGTCTACTTTCCAAAATGGGGTCATTTGGGGGGGTTTTGTGCTATCTTGGAATTTTAGGGCCTCCAAAACTGTGATAGGTAGTCAGGAGTGAAATCAACAATTTACGCCCTTGGAAAGCCTGAAAGCGGGGACTGGTTTTCGGGGACCTGTACTCGGCTAGACTGCAAAAAAGTCTCACACATGGGGTATCCCTGTACTCAGGAGAAGCAGCAGAATGTATTTTGGGGTGTCATTTCACATATACCCATGGCATGTGTGAGCAATATTTCATTTACTGACAACTTTGTGAAAAAAAAATATATATATATATATTTCCCGGAACTTGTGGCAAAATATAAAATATTCCATGGACTCACCATGCCTCTCAGCAAATAGCTTGGGGTGTCTACTTTCCAAAATGGGGTCATTTGGGGGGGGGGGTTTGTGCTATCTTGGAATTTTAGGGCCTCCGAAACTGTGACAGGTAGTGCAGAGGTGACATGCACAATTTACGCCATTAGAAAACCTGAGAGGGTTGATTGGTTTTCGCGGTCCTGTACACAGCTAGGCTCCCAAAAAATCTCACACATGGGGCATCCCCATACTCAGGAGAAGTGGCAGAATGTATTTTGGGGTGTCATTCCATATATACCCATGTCATGTGTGAGAATTTTATCTTTTAGTGACAACGTTGTGTAAAAAAATAAAATAAAAAAAAAAATAGTAATTTTCCCAAAACTTGTGGTAAAATATAAAATATTCCATGGACTCACCATGCCTCTCAGCAAACAGCTTGGGGTGTCTACTTTCCAAAATGGGGTCATTTGGGGGGGGTTTTGTGGTATCTTGACATTTCAGGGCCTCCTAAACCGTTAGAGGTAGTGAGAAAATGCAATGAAAAATTACCTGCAGCTCCATTCTCAAAGTCTGGTTCTAAAGGCATTCTATACATTAAGCTAAATAACCTTCTGTGTGCAACAGCCCCCCTAATACCTGAGCCCATCTTGATCCAGCGATGTTGCACAAGAGCTTCAGTTGTCTGCGACTCTCCCTCTGCTGAGACAGCAGCGGCCACCATTGGCTCCTGCTGCTATCAATCAAAGTTAGTGAGCCAATGAGGAGAGAGAGGGGCTGGGGCCGAGCCATTGCTCTCTGTCTGATTGGACACACAGAGCAGTGGCTGGGCTTGGGTGTTCTCATAGCAAGCTTGGAGGGAAGTGCCAGGAGCGCCGGCTAGGGACTTGAGAAGAGGAGGATCTGGGCTGCTCTTTGCAAAATCACTGCATAGAGCAGGTAAGTATAACATGTTTGTTATTAAATATTTTTATGTTTAAAAATATCACTTTAGGAGCCGGTTCACACTACTGAGACCAAAAAGTCGCCCCATGAAGGAGCGACTTTTTAGCTTGACTTTGAAGAGACTTGTTTAGAGACTTGGAAGAGACTTGTGCACTACTTTGAAGAGACTTAAATGATAGGCGACTTTGTCTGTGGGGAATGCCTGGCTAATCTTTTTCTTCTTCCTGGAAAGTCTGATAACAGGTCGCTTGAAAATAGATAAGGATGCGACTTAGAGGCGACTCCCATTGAAGTCTATGTGCACAAGTCGGATAGAGGTCGCCTTGAAGTAGTACAGGAACCTTTTCTGAAGTCGGAGCGACTTCAGTAGTGCATATTAAGACGGCTCTTATTCATTCACATTGAATTTGTGATGACATTGAATTTGTGATGACAAGAGACTTGGGGCAACTTGAGGGCACACAAGTCGTGTCCCAAGTCGGAGTAGTGTGAACCGACTCTAAAGGGTTAGTTCACCTAACCTAAACCAGGCCCACAGTCCCCGCTGTACTTTCCTCCGGGGATGCCGAGCTGTCAGCACCCACGTAGCTGCTCCATTAGTCCAGGTATTTTTTTAAATCCCTGCTCTTCTCCCTGTACTCCATTGGCACTTCTGAGACAGTCCAGATGGAATCTGATTGGTTAGCTCTGACCAATCAGAATTGATCTGGTTCCTGCCAGAAGCATTGCACGGATAATAGTTATTTTGTGTTTAAAATGTTTTGGAGCTTGGAATCCTGAGAATTCAGTATGTATTTGCTTGTGCTGCAGTTTAAAATGAAATGTTTTAAAAGGCCTAGGTTAAACAATTGTTTTTATTTTTATTTTTTTATTTTAAGAAAATGCAATACATTTTTTATTTATTTCTTTTTCACTTTAAGCAAAAGGCCTGGCTGAGATCGGTGCACAGTGGATTCATGGACCGTCCCCTGAGAACCCAGTTTTCCAGCTGTCAGCCCAGTATAATCTTTTAAGTCCTGATGCCCTGCTTGAGGAGAACCAGAAAATGGACGTGGCAGGCCACCCCCCTGACATCCCTGTTATCTATACCAGCTCTGGAAAGAAAATCAGTGGGCCATTAGTGATGAATTTAACAAGTTTATACTTTGAGTGGCTGGAGAATGCTCGTAATTTCACAAAGGATACATGCAGTCCAGATGCCAACGTGGGAAGTTTCTTACGCCAGGAGATTTTACGCAGCTCAAAGGAATGGGATAAGGACACATGTGAGCTTAATATGGCAATTTTAAGGTCATTTCTTAATATTGAGTGTTGTGTAAGCGGAACCCATACAATGGACCATGTGGCTCTTTGTCCCTACGGAGAGTATAAAATGTTTCTAGGACTGGATTGCACCTTTCCTAAGTAAGTACACAAAAAAAATCAGTTTAAAGTGGTAACCTTTTCTAGGCAAATAAAAGTTGTGGTTTTGGAAATGTTTATTTTATGGTAAAAAAAGCAAAACAAATTTAAGTGCCGGTTCACACTACGTCGCTCCGATTTCGGGGGCGACCTGTGAAGTCACGTGCAGCGCGACTTCAGCGCGACTTGCACGGACTTCATAAAATGAATGTTTATGCAAGTCGCCTCCAGGTCGCCCCGAAGTAGTACAGGACCCTTTTTCTAAGTCAGAGCGACTTGTGTCGCTCCTATTAGAACGGCTCCTGTACCGCACAATAGGAGCGTAACGGACCGCGACTTGTCAGGCTGACAAGTCGCGGTCCAAGTCGGACTAGTGTGAATGCGGTCAAAGTGTTACTAAACCCACAACCGTAAATTCGGTCTGTAAATCTAGTAAATCATGCTTGTTATACTCACTGTGGAAACTAAGGAGATAATCCTCTGCATTGTGTATAAAGGCTGTGTGATCCTATCTCTCTGATACTTCTCTTCTTTAACTGACTCCAATCCATCTCTTGATAGAACAGAGCATTAGGAGTCAGGCTGCACATGCTCAGTTTGGTGTGTATTGCTAGAGAGTTTTTCTTTTTTCTTGGGAGAGTGCATATGATCAGCAAAGGGCCAATTAGCACTGTCCAGACAGGATCAGAGGAGAATGAAATCTCCTCCTAAGAGCTGATGCAAGTCACAACAAGAGAGAAAGGAGAGCCAGCGCTATCTAAGTGCAGTATAAAAGATGTGTTTAATAACAACAGACAAATGCAAACTCACAACGTGGGCATGATAAACCGGCATGTAAAGGGTTCATCCACTCCAGTGGGAGGACGAGCAGCAATTGCCTGAGGAAGAAGCACGCATGCTTCGAATGCATGCACCTCCCACTCCACCTTCTACCCAGAAGTGAAGTTAGTGGCTCTTCTCTGAGGGACACTGCGTACCTGGAAGTGCTGGGAACCACCAGCACAGCCGGAACCAGCGAAGATTCCCCGGATCCCCGCTGCTCATCCTCCCACTGGAGTGGATGAACCCTTTACATGCCGGTTTATCATGCCCATCTTGTGAGTTTGCATTTGTCTGATGTTATTAACCACTTGCCGACCGCCGCACGACTATCTACGTCGGCGGTCAGCCCCTCACAGGCAAACTAACGTAGGGCTACGTTGCTTGCTTGTGAGGGTCTAGGGAGCGAGCGCGCGCCCCCCGGGGCGCGCTCCCGCTCCCGCGTGGTCACGGACCCCCCCGCGCGTGTGACCAGCGGACCCGATGTCCGCCGGTCACTCGGCGATCGGCGGGGGAGAGGGAGAATGTCAGGCAGCTTGTGTAAACAAACTGCCTGTCATTCTCCTCGCTGCAAAGACACTGATAAAACGGATCTGGTATGTAGATCCGTTGATCAGTGTCCTTACAGCTAGAGCCACAGCCAATCACAGTAGAAACCACGCCCCTAGGGACACACACAGCCCCTCCCTTCCAAATAAAGTTAACCCCTTCACTACCAGTGTATTTTTACAGTAACAGTGCATATGTATAGCACTGATTACTGTAGAAATGTCACTGGTAACCCCAAAAGTGTCAAAAATGTCAGTCAAGGGTCCGATCTGTCCGCCGCAATGTCGCAGTACCGCAAAAAAAATCGCAGATCGCCTCCATTACGCGTTAAAAAAAAAAACAACAAAAATGACAAAAATCTTTCCCTTTGTTAGTAAACGCGATAACTTTTGCGCAAACCAATCAAAATACGCTTTTTGCGATTTTTTTTACCAAACATAGGTAGCATAAAATAAATTGGCCGAAAATTTTTAAAAATTTTGATTTTTACATTTTTTTTTGGGGAAATTTCATATAAAAAAATGTGAAAAATATTGCTATTTTTGCAAAATTGACGCTCTTTTTTTGTTTATAGCGCGTGATCAAAAAATCGCACAGGTGATCAAATACCACCAAAAGAAAGCTCTGTTTGTGGGAAAAAAAGGACGTCAAATTCGTTTAGGTACAGCGTCGCACGACCGCGCAATTGTGCGTTAAATTCACGCAGTGCCGAATCGCAAAATACCCCCTGGTCGGAATGGGGGTAAAATCTTCCGGGGCTTAAGTGGTTAAACGCATCTTTTATACTGCACTTAGATGGCGCTGCTCTCCTTTCTCTCTTGTTGTGCATTTCCACAGAGTTTCTTCTAGCTCTCATCAGAGCCTGCAGCCTTCTACAGCCAGTATTTCTCCATTGTCCAGCAATCAGCCCATACTTGAACTTTATGGACATTTAAACCAGAACTTACTCCTGAATATGCCCTTCTCTTCTCAGCCTATCGCTTATGTTTTTGTTGTTTGTACAAGTCACAAGACTACTATATACTGCTGATGAGAAAAGGTATTTAGCAGTTTATATTTACTAAAATAATTGCATTTCCGCGCTCTTTGTACTGTGGGAGACAAGATATAGTGAATGCAGGTTCTGGGTTTAGTAACACTTTAAGCCCATGAGCAACATGAGGGCTCCATTTCTACCTGAAAGTTGATTGATAGCAGTGATGGGAATCAAATATTTTTTGGGATCCTCAGACTATTCACCTTGTACTGTTCTTGTAATGTTCTATTTAAAACAAATTTTAGGGGTGTCCAGAAAAATAGCCAACATATTTGGGTTCCAGCAAATGTTAAACTAAAGCTTGGGCACAGTAAAACATAGATAAGAACATTAAGGCTCCTTTCACACCTGAGCATAACGTTTTCAGGTGTTTTTATGGGCATTTTCAGGCGTTTTTTTGCAGGTGTTTGGAGCCTTTGACATGTAACAAAACGCCTGCCAAAAAAGAGGCTCATGTACTTTTTTGAACTTCAGGCGTTTTGCTTCAGGCGACAAAATGCTCATATGTGAACAAGGGCCACTGAAATTAATGGGATTTTGCTTGTTGGGCGTTTTGAGTTTCCAGAGATAAGTGTTTTTTGAGCTAAAAAATGCTCAGGTGTAAAAAGGACCTTAGGCTCCTTTCACACTTGGGCAGTGCTTTGCAGAGCTTAAACATGCACATGTTAACATGTGTTACCTCAAGAAAGCCCATTCATTATAAACAAATTGCATAGGCGCCTCACAAATTTAAGGCGCCTCATCGACAGGTAAGTGAGACTCCTCCGCAGCCCCTGCATTTCCTCATGCAGTGCTGCGGGCATGGTACAGGACATTTTCCTGTACCATGCCCGCAGCACTGCATCTCCTGTGCCATGCCTGTACCTACTGTGCCATGCCTATACCTACTGTGCCATGCCTATACCTACTGTGCCATGTCTGTACCTACTATGCCATTCCTATACCATCACCTGTGCCATGCCTATACCATCACCTGTGCCATGCCTGTACCATGACCTGTGCCATGCCTATACCATCATCTGTGCCATGCCTGTACCATGACCTGTGCCATGCCTATACCATGACCTGCTCCATATCCTGAACCATCTCCTGTACCATGCCCTCAGCCCCTGTTTTGTGTCTTGCGGTGGTCCAATTGGGTCCGGTAGCTGCTGCATTTCTCACCCTAGGCTTATACTCGAGTCAACAAGTTTTCCCACTTTTTCGTGGTAAAATTAGGGGCCTCGGCTTATATTCGGGTCGGCTTGTACTCGAGTATATACGGTAATTGAAAACTAAAACCATGCCTGCCATTGCTTCATACTAAATGCTTTAGGAACCTTTAACGTTTTCTCTGCCAAGCCCGGCGCTCCACTTTTAAACTCAGCTGGCTGGACCATTTTTGCAATATTTTTTCACTTCTGGCTTTCAGAGTTTGTAAAATACCCCCCAAACCATATATTTTCTGAAAGCACAGGACCAGTAGAATAAAAAGAATGTGCTACTGATTTTTTAGGCCCCACAATATTTGTACAAATGTTTATCAAAACAATATGTTTGCTAAAAATACACTAAAATAGTTAGTCAGGTTGAAAAAAGACACAAGTCCATCTGGCTCAACCAATATAAAAAAAAAAAAAAAAAAAAAAAAAAAAAAACCAGTAAAGAAAACCCAACCATACAATGCCATATACACAATCCTCTACCCACAGTTGATCCCGAGGAAGGTGAAAAAAACCCCAGCAAAGCACGATCCAATTTGCTACAGCAGGGGAAAAAAATTCCTTCCTGATCCCTTGAGAGGCGATCGGATATTTCCTGGATCAACTTTACCTATAAATATTAGTACCCATTTATATTAAGTACACCCAGGAAAGAATCCAGGCCTTTTTTAACCACTTGCCGACCGCCGCACGACTATATACTGCGGCAGTCAGCCCCCTACAGGCAAACCGATGTATCGGTACGTCGCTCGCTCCCGCCGCTCTGTCACAACACACACTGTATACTGTATATAGCATTTTCCTATATACCCGTATAAGTGTGACTTGTGACCAGGTTTAGCGCTTGCGGCCCTTCCTTTTACACTTAGGATACCCGCAACCCCCCGAATAAAGATTTAACCCCCTGATCACCACCCAGTTAACCCCTTCCCCCCTGTCACATTGCACACTAATATACAGGTAATATAGTGTTTTTACTGTATTTTGTATTAGTGTGATTGTGACTTGAGTTAGCGCTAGCGAGTTAGTTTCTGTCCCAAAGAGGTCTAGGGTCCCCGCCACCCCCCCAATAAAGATTTAACCCCCTGATCACCCCCAGTTAACCCCTACACCCCCTGTCACAACACACACTGCATACAGTATATAGCAGTTTCCTATATAACTGTATCAGTGTGACTTGTGACCAGGTTTAGTGCTTGCGGCCGTTCCTTTTACACTTAGGATACCCGCCACCCCCCCAATAAAGATTTAACCCCCTGATCACCCCCATTTAACCCCTTCCCCCCTGTCACATTGCACCCTAATATACAGGTAATATAGTGTTTTACTGTATTTTGTATTAGTGTGATTGTGACTTGAGTTAGCGCTAGCGAGTTAGTTTCTGTCCCAAGGAGGTTTAGGGTCCCCGCCACCCCCCCCCAATAAAGATTTAACCCCCTGATCCCCCCTGATCACCCCTACACCCCCTGTCACAACACACACTGCATACAATATATAGCAGTTTCCTATATAACTGTATCAGTGTGACTTGTGACCAGGTTTAGCGCTTGTGGCCATTCCTTTTAGGGTTAGGATACCCACTACTCCCCCCCAATAAAGATTTAACCCCCTGATCCCCCCCTGATCACCCCCAGTTAACCCCTTCCCCCCTGTCACATTGCACACTATACACAGGTAATATAGTGGTTTACTGTATGTTTGTATTAGTGTGATTGTGACTTGAGTTAGCGCTAGCAAATTATTTTCTGTCCCAAGTAGGTTTAGGGTCCCCGCCACCCCCCCCCCCCAATAAAGATTTAACCCCCTGATCACTCCCAGTTAACCCCTTCTTTGCCCTGTCACAGTGTCACTTTTATAGTGTACAGTTTTTTTTTCTGATCACTATTATTAGTGTCACAAGTGACATTAGTTAGTGTTAACGTCAGTCTAAGAAAGCGCAGATCCCCGGCGCATAGTTAGAAATAACCCCTTGATTACCACACACACACACACACACACACACACACACTTCCATTACTAGTATAGTGTTTGAACAGATCAATATCTGATCTGATCAGAACTATACTAGCATCCCCATAGTTTAGGGTTCCCAAAACATGGTGTTTGCACGGTCAGCACTGATTCCTGCCAGCACCTGCGTTTAACCCCCTCCGCCCAGATAACCCCACCCCACCACACCCAGGCAAGTGTAGTAATCGATAGATTACTGTCACTTACAAAAAAACACAACACACAAAACCGCTGTGTTAGCAGAGTCAGGCCTGATCCCTGCTAGCATTAGCAGTTTTTTTTTGGTAGCGGTTGAAATAGTCCTTGACAACCAGGTGCTTTTTTTACCTGTGAGTCACACTACTGTACCGGTAAATTTAGTTACTAAAATGTCAAAACGGTGGTACAGTAGTGCAGAGGCTTACAGTATACTGACCATGTCAGATAAGAGCAAAAGTTTAAAACCTTTCTGGGCTTTTCCCTCAACATGGGCATAACCAAAAAGAGTGAGATGCGGCTATATTGGTCCACTAACCCAATTCACCATATGCGCGTGTACTCTGCCTACATGTCCAGGGCGAGATACAAGCAAATTCTGCGATTTATGCATTTCAACGACAATGAAATCTGTTGTCCTCGGGGAGACCCTGAATATGATCGGCTCCACAAAATTCTGCCCCTCATAGACCACTTCAGTCAGCGGTTTGCAGCCTTGTTTACCCCCAACAAGTTGTCTGCGTTGTCGAGTCCCTGATTAAGTTTACTGGCTGCCTTGCTATGAAACAGTATCTCCCCAGCAATCGTGCTAGATATGGGGTCAAGCTGTATAAGCTGTGTGACAGGGCCACAGGCTATACAGTTAGTTTCCGGGTCTACGAGGGAAAAGATTGCACTGTGGAGCCCCCCAACTGCCCAGACTACATAGGGAGCAGCGGAAAGATAGTTTGGGACTTGGTGTCACCCTTTTCCGGAAAGGGGTACCATTTGTACGTGGACAAATTTTAAACAATCATGCCACTATTTAGTCACCTTCTCGAATTACAAATTGGCGCATGTGGCACCATGCGACCTAATCGCCGTGGCTTCCCCCAACGGCTTGTAAATTCCCGTCTTAGTCGGGGGGAGAGAGCCTGCTTGAAAACGGACAAATTGCTTGCAGTGAAGTGGAGGGATACACGGGATGTTTTCGTTCTGTCCTCCCTTCACGCAGACACGACGATCCAAATTACTACGGCAACTGGCGTTATGGAGAAACCCCTCTGTGTCCATGGCTGTAACCTTAATATGGGAGGGGTAGACCTTAACGACCAGCTTTTGGTGCCGTACTTAGTTGCCCGTAAAGCCAGACGCTGGTATAAAAAAGTGTCTGTTTATTTATTGCAATTGGCTATGCTGAACGCCTTTGTCCGATACAGGGCATCAGGACGAACCGGATCCTTTGGAGAATTCCAGGAAGAGATTATCAATGCCTACCTGTACCCAGGACGTGTTCCTGCCCAACTTCCCCTTCCAGATGCAGTGAGCCAGCTGCATGAGAGGCATTTTCACATGTCCTCCTGAGTACCCCTACCCAAAGACGCCCCCAAAGAAGATGTCTTGTCTGTAGCAGGCGCGGATTTAGGCGCGACACACATTTAGGCACTATTATTGTCCCACCTGTCCTGACCAACCTGGTCTCTGTTTCGAGCGCTACCACACACTAGTGGAGTTTTAGTGTAGGGTACAGCACAACATAGTGTAGGGCACACTAACACAGGGTCTCGAAAGATGTTCGATGGCTATCGACATTTTGAGAGACCCTAAGCTGGAAAATTGCAGTTCACAAAAAAAAGTGTTAAAAAAAATTAAAAAAAAAATAAATATAAAATAAAAAAGCCAAAAACAGTTGTCTTCTCAGTTATTTTTATGTTCTTCTACTCTTCCTACTGTACTTTTACTGTACTTTGTTTGTTTTTCATTCTTTTCTTAACCTGTTTCCTTTGCAGGTACTCGTTGGCTGCCACACTGATTTTATATATTCTGACACAAACAGCTTTTGCGCTCAGCATATATGGATACCTCTGATGGCAGCGCTGTGGTAGGTTGATTTCACCACTGCAGTTAAAATACCTTTAGGTATACGTGGAATATTGTCATGTATACCCGCCATTAAATAAGTGGGTTTGGATGTTTGGGCGGTTAATGGTGTGTATACTACACAATTTTCCTGTGGTGATTTCTGTCAGGTTCTCTTTTTTTCATTCAGCCCACAGGCTGCATGAAAAAAAAAAAACCTACACTATATGCCAAACAAGGACCAGCGGTTTACTGGTACGTTGCTGGACTTCGAGTGGTTATACCAGGATGATGCCTGCAGCTTTAGGCATCATCTTGGTATCGTTTTTACAGCCAGCGTTTTTACATGTAAAAGCAATCCTAGCAGATAATTGCCCGCTAGACTGCTTTTACAAGCAGTGGGAGGGAACTCACCCATCCCTCCCGCCGCCTTCCGCAGTTTTTCTCGTGCTCTCCTGTCCCACCGGTTAACCCGAGAGTGTAGCCGGTGGTTCAATTATCTAACCATAGAGCTGATTGGAGACGAGAATGGCTCCAATCATCTCTATGGCCTAAGATACCGGAAGCTACGAGCATTTCATGACTTCTGTTTCGCCAGAAATAAACAGTGCCATTGGGAAAGCATTTTATCACATCAATTTTGGTGTGGTCAGATGCGTTAAGGTCAGAGGAGAGATCTAGAGTCTAAAAGACCCCAATTTTTGTTTAAAAAGAGTAGCTGTCACTACAGATTGCTATCATAGGGGATATTTAAATTCACTGTGATAACAATAAAAATGATTAAAAAAGAAAAAATTAAAGGAAAGGTGTCAAAATAACATAAAAAAAGCAAATAAAAAAAAAATCAAGCCCCCCCCCTGTCCCCCCGTGCTTGCGTTCAAAGGCGCACGCAAGCTTTGGTCTAGTGTCATATGTAAACCGCAATTGCAGCATGCATGTAACGTATCGTCGCAAACGTCAGGTCGAGGGTAGTAATTCTTGCAGTAGACTTCCTCTGTAAGTCTAAAGTGGTAACCTGTAAAGACTTTTAAAGACTTTTATAAATGTACCTAGTTTGTTGCCGCTGTACAGGCGTGCGCAATTTTTAAAGCATGTCGTGTTTGGTATCTATGTACTCGGCATAAGATCATCTTTTAAATGTTATCAAACAATTTGGAATTATATAGTGTATTTGTGCATTTAATTTAAAAAAAAATGTATTTGTTTCCGCAGAAATTGAGTTTGGAAAATCTGTGCGCAAATACCATGTTACAAAAAAATTTGCAACATCCACCATTTTGTTCTGTAGGGCCTCTGCTTTAAAGAAATATATAATGTTTGGGGGTTCAAAGTAATTTTTTCATGTAAACAAAAAGTCACAGAAAAGGCTTGGTTTTCAAGTGGTTAGAAGAGTGGGTGATGTGTGGCTAAGATTGAGCATAAAATGCTGGGACAGTTCAAACACCCCCCAAATGACCCCTTTTTGAAAAGTAGACACCCAAAGCTATTTGCTGAGAGGCATATTGAGTCCATGGAGTATTTTATATTTTGCCCTAAGTTTCGGGAAGGTGACAATTTGTTTTTTTCACACAAAGTTGTCACTAAATGATATATTGCTCACGCATGCCATGGGTACATGTGAAATGACACCCCAAAATACATTCTGCTGCTTCTCCTGAGTACAGGGATACCACATGTGTGAGACTTTTTGGGAGCCTAGCTGTGTATGGGACCCCAAAAACCCATCACCGCCTTCAGGTTTTCTAATGGCCTAAATTGTGCATTTTACTTCCGCACTAGCTGTCACAGTTTCAGAGGCCCTGAAATTTCAAGATAGCACAAACCCCCCCCCCCCCCAAATGACCCCATTTTGCAAAGTAGACACTCCCAAGCTATTAGCTGAGAGGCATGATGAGTCCATGGAATAGTTTATATTTTCCCACAAGTTTCGGGAAAATTATTTTTATTCTTTTTGTTTTTTTACACAAAGTTGTCACTAAATGATATATTGCTCACACATGCCATGGATATATGTGGAATGACACCCCAAAATGCATTCTGCTGCTGCTCCTGAGTACAGGGATACCCCATGTGTGAGACTTCTTGGCAGTCTAGCCACGTACAGGACCCCGAAAACCAATCCCCACCTTCAGGCTTTTTAAGGGAGTAAATTGTTGATTTCACTCCTTACTACCTATCACAGTTTTGAAGGCCATGAAATGCCAAGATAGCACAACCTCCCCCCCCTCCCCAAATGACCCCATTTTGCAAAGTAGACACTCAAGCTATTTCCTGATCGGCATGGTGAGTATTTTGCAGCTCTCATTTATTTTGGAAAATGAACAGGAAAATGCATTTTTTTTCCTCTCTTTTCAAATTCCAAAACTTTGTGACAAAAATTGAGATCTGCAAAACACTCAACATGCCTCTCTGCAAATAGCTTAGGGTGTCTACTTTCCAAAAAGAGGTCATTTGGGGGGGGGGGGGGGTGGCTGTGCTGTCTTGGCATTTCATGGCCTCCGAAACTGTGATAGGTAGTCAGGAGTGAAATCAACAATTTCCGCCCTTGGAAAGCCTGAAAGTGGTGATTGGATTTCGGGGTCCTGTACTTGGCTAGACTGCAAAAAAGTCTCACACATGGGGTATCCCTGTACTCAGGAGAAGCAGCAGAATGTATTTTGGGGTGTCATTTCACATGGCAAAATATAAAATATTCCATGGACTCCCTATGCCTCTCAGCAAATAACTTGGAGTGTCTACTTTGCAAAATGGGGTCATTTGGGGGGGGTTTTGTACTATCTTGAAATTTTAGGGCCTCCGAAACTGTGACAGGTAGTGCGGAGGTGAAATGCACAATTTACGCCATTAGAAAACCTGAAAGTGGTGATTGGTTTTCGGGGTCCCGTACACAGCTAGGCTCCCAAAAAGTCTCACACATGTGGTATCCCTGTACTCAGGAGAAGCAGCAGAATGTATTTTTTTCAGGTGTCATTCCACATATACCCATGGCATGTGTGAGCAACTTATCTTTTAGTGACCACTTTGTGTTAAAAAAAAAATGTAATATTCCCGAAACTTGTGGCAAAATATAAAATATTCCATGGACTCGCCATGCCTCTCAGCAAATAGCTTGGGGTGTCTACTTTCCAAAATGGGGTCATTTGGGGGTGTTTGTGCTATCTTGAAGTTTCAGGGCCTCCGAAACTGTGATGAGTAGTGAGGAGTAAAAACAAAATTTTACGCCATTAGAAAACCTGAAGATGGTGATTGATTTTCAGGGTCCCGTACACAGCTAGGTTCCCAGAAAGTCTCACACATGGGGTATCCCCATACTCAGGAGAAGCAGCAGAATGTATTTTGGGGTGTCATTCCACATATACCCATGTCATGTGTGAGAAATGTATCTTTTAGTGCCAACTTTGTGTTAAAAAAAAGAATTTAATTTTCCCAAAACTTGTGGCAAAATATAAAATATTCCATGGACTCACTATGCCTCTTAGCAAACAGCTTGGGGTGTCTACTTTCCAAAATGGGGTAATTTGGGGGGGGGGGGGGGGGTTGTGGTATCTTGACATTTCAGGGCCTCCAAACTGTGATAGGTAGTGAGAAAATGCAATGAAAAATGTACGCCCTTTGAAATTCTGAAGGTGGTGATTGGTTTTCGGGGTCCCGTATACAGCTAGGCTCCCAAAAAGTCTCACATATGTGGTATCCCTGGAGATATCAGGAGAAGCAGCAGAACATATTTTGGGGTGTAATTACACATATACCCATGGCTTGTGTGAGCAATATATCATTTCAATGACAACTTTGTGTAAAAAAAAAAAAAAAAACTATTGTTTTTTTTAGTTATTTTTCAAACACCTGTGACAAAAAAATGAAATATTCAATGAGCTCAGCATGCCTCTCAAGACATTCCTTAGGATGTCTACTTTCCAAAAAGTGGTAATTTGTGGGGGGGGGGGGGGGTTGTACTGCCCTGCCATTTTAGCACTTCATGAAATGAGATAGGTCAGAAAGTAAAAGCTGCATAAATTCCAGTATTTACACAATAGTTTGTAGACGCTATAACTTTTGCGCAAACAAATAAAAAATTCGCTCAGTGAGATTTTTTTTGTCAAAGACCTGTAGCTAAATACATTTTGGCCAAAATATATGACATAAATTGAGTATATTGGATATTTTTTAAAAGACAAAGTTGAAAATGTAATTTCTCTTACGTCCTCCGACAGTCGCCGCCTCTTCATATTCGTCACATATGGGGTATTAGACTTTGCTCCGAAGGAGTAGCTAGGCAACAGAATATGTTAACATTAAAGCTTTTAACATATCCCACCCTCAAGGGGTGGTCCCCTCAGTCAATACCCTCCTACTTCCTGCAACCATATCTCAGTTTCAATGTCTAGCTTGTCAGGAGTGGCTGGCTCTCTCTGTGCTGGGGCTTTGTGCCCCAGACTCTTTCTTCTTTTTTGATTTTTTTGTTTGAGTTTTCTCTCTACCTTTACTTAGCTGTTCTTTTTGTCAGCATTAGTTAGTTCTTCTGATGAAGAGGATCATGCGGGCTGGGTCTCGGGCTGATCCCCCTGGTCGCAGGTCGTGGGTCAGTGGCTTCCCAGCCTGCCATCGAGCGTTCAGCCAGGTAACGCTCCTGGCCCAGTGAACGACCCATCCCTGTTTGGTGCAGGGATGATTGGTGAGGTGGCTACCTTACTGGACGCTGTGCGGTTTCTTAACCCCCATTTTGTGCGTCTTGTATGCGACTCTCCCTGCCTCATGTGCAGCGGCTTGTTCGCCTGTGCGGGTCCCCCACGCCATTGTGAGGTAAGTGTATCTATGTGGGGACCTGTGGTCAGTCTGGGACTGTGTAACCTGCCTCTGTTCTCACTGTTTGTCTCCCTATCACTCGGCTGCATGCTGTGGGCTGCAAGGAGGGGGGGGGGGGAGCTGTGTGACACTATGTGTGTCAGCTTTGTCAGTGTGAGAAGCTGTGTGCTGTGGGGCATGTTTTGTGACATGTTTGGGCACTATACAGCGATCGCTGCGGTGATCTACCATGTTTTTTATATATGGCTGAAATGTGTGCATTACTGTACTGTGGAGCGGCGGTTTGGCGCCATTTTGCCTACACTCGCTCCGGCCGCATGTTCTACATGCATGGCGACCATTTTCTTGTAGCCTCCCATAGGCTTTAATAGAGCGCCCTGGTCACATCACTTCCTCTTCTCCTGGGTACACCGATCGAGGCAGCAGCAGCGGCGAGGGTCTCCTCAGGTTATATCCTTCTTATCCATTGCCTGTGTCAGTTTTATTGTCCCTGTGGGGGTCTCATTGTGCTTGTGTGTGGTGCGGTGGGCTGCGCTCGCCGCGCTTGTTAAAGGGGCAGTTAACCCTTTATTATCCGGCATTTTGATATTGGGGCAATGGATTCTCAGGAGGGCAAATTTCCTACCGCCTTGGTGGATAGCCAGGGGACCGCTGTTTCCCCCCCAGGGGGGGATTTAGCCACTATTTTGGCTGGCCTTGCTGCTCAGGTGCAGATGCTGGTGGCTGCTCAATCTACCAAGAGACCCAGAGTTTCTCTTTCCTCTGATTCTGAGGGTGAAGGTGATGGGGCTGTTATGGCGGGGGTCTCCTTATCGGGGTCCCGCTCCTCCCTGGATCTAGTGGGGTCCGAGGTGGAGGCTGAAGTTGAAGGGGTTGATAATTCTCCCCCTGGCTCGCCTGAAGAGCTTGCAATCATGGATGAATTGATTGCTTCCATAAAACAAACGCTGCTTTTGCAGGATGAAGTGTGTCCCCCCGCTGCCTTGGCGGCTTATGGGACGCAGAGAAAACGCAGGACGCCGCAGGTTTTTCCCTGCAATGATGATTTTCAGCGTGCTGTTAAGGAACAATGGCGCAATCTACGCAAACCTTTTGCTGTGCCAAGTAGGTTCAAGCTGTGTTATCCTTTCTCGCCTTCCACTGATGAACGGTGGTGTGTGCCACCCCCGGTGGATCACGCAATTGCGGTTTTAACCAAATCTACTGCGATTCCTGCAGAGGATTCCCCAGTGTTCCGTGATGCCACGGATAGGAGATTGGAGTCTCTTGCCCATCATACTTACTCTATTACGGGTTCTATGCTTAAGGCTCTGTTTGCCTCTCTCATGGCGGCCCAGGCTGTCGCAAGTTGGACGCAGATGCTTAGGCGCGTCCTAGTGGCCGATTCGGCCTCGTCAGCGACCCTGGATATGGTGGATCAAATCCACCAGGGTGTCATGTATCTGTGTGATGCGGACTTGGACTTAGTCCCGTTGGCTGCACGTGTGCACAGCGTGGCGGTGTTGTCTCGCCGCCTGGTTTGGTTGAAATGTTGATCGGTGGACCAATCTTCACGTAAGATCTTAGCCAATCTGCCTTATGATGGGTCTCGCCTTTTTGGGGAGTCCTTGGATGTGTTGATTAAGGGGATCACCGGAGGTAAGAGCACTCTCTTGCCCCATTTCCCCAAGGCTAAGGGGGCTTCTGGGAAGAAGCATGCTAATTTTCGGCTCCCTCAGGGGTCCTTTTGTGCCTTTCGGTCGCACTACAAGGGCAAACCGTTCAAAGGTCAAGGCTCTCAAAAGAAGCCCTGGTCTGGGAAACAGAAGTCCGGTCAGTCCGGATCCGCAGCCCATAACAGTGCGGCCTGAAGGGGCCCCCTCACCCAGTTTTGGGGTGGGGGGACGCTTGCTCTGTTTTCTTCAACCCTGGTTGGCCCGCGTGCGGGACAGATGGGTTCAGGAGATCGTTTGATCTGGTTACAAGATCGAGTTTCTCTCTCGGCCGGAGAGCAGATTTTTTCCCTCAAATCTTCAGCTGTCTCCGGAGCGTTTACGGGACCTGCACCTGGCGGTGCGGGACCTGAGGGCTCAGGGAGTGGTGGTTCCGGTGCCTCATCGGGACAGATTTCGGGGGTTTTATTCCAATCTGTTCACCGTGCCCAGGAAGGAGGTCAAGGTTCGTCCAATTCTGGACTTGAAGGCTCTGAACCGCTCTGTGCGGGTTCGCAAGTTCCGCATGGAATCCCTGCGGTCGGTGGTGGCTGCCCTGGTTCCGGGGGAATTCATGGCCTCCATCGATTTGAAGGATGCGTATCTTCACATCCCCATTTTCGAGGGTCACCAGCGGTACCTTCGATTCGCCATTGCGGAGGATCACTACCAGTTCGTGGCGTTGCCTTTTGGCCTCGCCTCGGCTCCGCGGGTTTTCACCAAGGTGCTTGCACCGGTTCTGGCATTATTGAGAGCCCAGGGCATTTCTGTCCTGGGGTATCTGGACGACATTCTGGTTCGGTCTGCGACCAGCCAGGGTCTGGAGGAGGACCTGTCTGTCACGATGCAAACTCTGCAGGAGTTTGGTTGGACGATAAATTTTCCAAAGTCGACACTGAGTCCGTCGGTTCGTCTTCCCTACCTGGGAATGATCCTGGACTCGGTGCAGGCGAAGGTCTTCCTGCCGGAAGACAAACTCAGAACTCTTCAGGAGGAAGTCAGGTCTCTCCGGGACGTTCCGCTCTTGTCTCTGCGGACGTGCATGAGATGTCTGGGATTGATGGTCTCGGCCTTCGAGGCGATTCCCTTCGCCCAGTTTCACACGCGGGGTCTCCAAGCGGAGATCCTGTCCATGTGGGACGGGTGACCTCAATCTCTGGATCTTCAAATCTCGTTGAGTCATCGCACCAGAAGAGACCTTCTGTGGTGGCTCCAGTCCCCGATGGTGTCCGGGGGCAAGTCGTTTCGTCCTGTCTCGTGGACGGTGATCACCACGGATGCCAGCCTGTCGGGCTGGGGTGGTGTTCTGGGCGTTCTGTCCGCCCAGGGAACTTAGTCGGAGGGGGAGTCCTCTCTTCCGATCAACATTCTGGAATTGCGTGCGATAAATCTCTGTCTTCATCGCTGGACGGACCGGCTGCAGGGCTGCCCGGTTCGGGTGCAGACGGACAATGCCACAGCGGTGGCCTACATCAACCACCAAGGGGGCACCAGGAGTGCCCGAGCGGCTCGAGAAGTGGCCGACATTCTGACTTGGGCCGAGACTCATGTCCCGGCGATATCGGCGGTGCACATTCTGGGGGTGGAGAACTGGCAGGCGGACTATCTGAGTCGCCAGACCCTGGATCAGGGGGAATGGTCTCTTCACCCGGCTGTCTTCCAGATGTTGTGCGCGAAGTGGGGTCTTCCAGATGTGGACCTGTTCGCGTCTCGTCTCAACAACAAGGTGAGGAGGTTCGTGGCAAGGAGGCGCGACCCTCGGGCAGACGCGTCGGACGTGTTAGTGGCCCCGTGCAAGTACAAGCTGATGTACGCGTTTCCACCGATTCAGTTGCTGTCCAGGTTCCTTCGCAGGTTACACTCGGAACGCAGCACGGTGATTCTTGTGGCACCGGACTGGCCTCGCCGGTCCTGGTACGCAGACCTCGTGAATCTGGCGGTCGACGCCCCGTGGCGTCTACCTCTTCGAGACGATCTCCTGTCTCAAGGGCCGATATACCATCCTGCTTTACAGTCGCTGGCTTTGACGGCCTGGCTGTTGAGACCGAGGTCCTGAAGGAGAAGGGTCTCTCCCCGGAGGTCGTTCATACCTTGATCAACGCGAGGAAGTCTTCCTCGGGGAAGGTTTACTACCGTACTTGGAAGGCCTATTTTGCCTGGTGTGAGTCCAGGGGGTTTTCACCCCGCACGTACTCGGTTTCCCGAGTGCTGTCCTTCCTTCAAACAGGTGTCGATCAGCGTTTGGCGCTGGCTATGATAAAGGGTCAGGTGTCTGCGCTGGCCGTTCTGTTTCAACGTCCCGTGGCTTCCAACTCCTTGGTTGGCACTTTTGTTCAGGGAGTGCGGCATCTGGTTCCTCCTAGGAGGGATCCTCTGCCCCCTTGGGACTTGAATCTCGTTTTATCTGTGTTACAACGTGCTCCTTTTGAACAGATCAGGGAGATCTCGTTGTCTATGTTGTCCAAAAAGGTCGCCTTTTTGGTTGCGATCACTTCGGCTCGCAGAGTGTCGGAGCTGGCGGCTTTGTCCTGCAAGTCTCCGTATCTGGTTGTTCATTTGGATAAGGTGGTCTTGCGACCTAATCCTTCTTTTCTTCCGAAGCAAGTTTCGGAATTCCATCTTAATGAGGATATTGTCTTGCCTTCGCTGTGCGCGAAGCCTAAACATCCACAGGAGGTGAGGCTACATTCTTTGGATGTTGTTCGGGCGATAAGGGTTTACCTTAAATCGACTGAGTCTTTTCGAAAGACGGACTCCTTGTTTGTTCTTCCAGAGGGCCCTCGGAAGGGCATGGCGGCGTCGGCCTCTACCATCGCCAAATGGATCAGGCAGACCATTGAACAGGCGTATGCCTTGCAGGGGAAGGTTCCCCCTGTGCCTGTGAAGGCGCACTCTACTAGATCTCTGAGTACGTCTTGGGCCTGTCGTCATGGGGCTTCTGTACCCCAGGTGTGTAAGGCGGCGACCTGGTCGACCGTGCACACTTTCACGAAATTCTACAAAGTAGATGTTCAGGCATCGGCGGATGCTTCCTTTGGCCGCAAGGTTCTTAGTGCGGCAATTCCCTAGGGTCCCTTGTTGGGGACCTCTGGCTGTTGGGATAAGTTTTTTATCCCCTGGTTCTTTGTCTTTTCCTGGGTTGTTGCTCCTGTTGAGCAATTATTTTTTCCTGTAGCCCAGCTGGTTTCCTTCCTTTGGTAAGGTTCCTTTCTTTGATGCGGAGACTGCGTTGCCTTTCGGCGCGGATGCGTTTCCCACCCCTCATGTTTGCACTGCTTTGGGACGTCCCCATATGTGACGAATATGAAGAGGCGGCGACTGTCGGAGGACGTAAGAGAAAACGGAATTTTTGTAAAATCTTACCTGTAAAATTCCTTTCTCTGAGTCCTCCGACAGTCGCCGCCCCCGCCCCTCTTTTGGGGTTTGGTTGTATACTCTACTGCTATTCCACTGAAACTGAGATATGGTTGCAGGAAGTAGGAGGGTATTGACTGAGGGGACCACCCCTTGAGGGTGGGATATGTTAAAAGCTTTAATGTTAACATATTCTGTTGCCTAGCTACTCCTTCGGAGCAAAGTCTAATACCCCATATGTGACGAATATGAAGAGGCGGTGACTGTCGGAGGACTCAGAGAAAGGAATTTTACAGGTAAGATTTTACAAAAATTCCGTTTTTTTCTCAAAACCTTCGCTCTTTTTTTATTAATATCACAAATAATAAAAAGCGCAGAGGTGATCAAATACTACCAAAAGAAATCTCTGTTTGTGGGGAAAAAAAGACGTAAATTTTGTTTGGGTGCAGCATTGCATGACCGCGCAATTGTTAGTTAAAGTCATGCAGTGTCAAGTTGAAAAAAGGGGCCTGGTCTTTGAGCAGCCAAATCCTCCGGGTCTTAAGTGGTTAAAGCAATCTAATGAGTTGGCCAAAACCACCTCCACATTTTCACAGCTCTTACTGTGAAGAAACCTTTCCGTATTTGGAGATGAAATCTGTTTTCCTCTGGACGTAGAGAGTGCCCCCTTGTCCTCTGTGTTGACCTTTAAAGTGAATAACTTAACACCAAATTTACTATATGGACCCCTTATGTATTCATGCATGTTGATCATATCCCCCCCCCCCCCCCCTTATGGGCCATACACACTATAAGATTTTCTGAAGACTTTTTCCTTTAGTCTTACCAAAACCATATAATATGAGGTCAAACCTAAACACTTTCAATTTGTATGCAATCTGGCAGGCCCTTGCACTACATAGAAAAGGTAAATCTGAAGGAAATCTAACCACAAAAGTTGGATAGTGTGTATCCAGCTTTAATCTCCTCTCCTCAAGAGAGAAAAAATTCAGTTCCTCTAATCTTTTCTCATAGCTGAGCTCCTCCATGCCTCTTATCAGTTTGGTTGCCTTCTCTGCACTTTCTCCAGTTCTCTGATATCCTTTTTAAGAACTGGTGCCAAAAACTGAACTACATATTCCAGATGAGGTCTTACTAATGATTTGTACAGGGGCAAAATGATATCTCTCTCTCTGGAGTCCATGCCTCTGTTAATACAAGAAAGTACTTTGCTTGATTTGGAAACCGCAGCTTGGCATTGCATTCTATTATTAAGCTTAGGATCTACTAGAACACCCAGATCCTTCTCCGCCATGGAGAAAATCATTATTGGTAGATAAAACATAGCAAAATTTACAAAATCCCTACTAAATATACAAACCCGATTCCAAAAAAGTTGGGACACTGTACAAATAGTGAATAAAAACAGAATGGAATGATGTGGACGTTTCAAATTTCAATATTTTATTCAGAATACAACATAGATGACATATCAAATGTTTAAACTGAGAAAAAAAATCATTTTAAGGGAAAAATAAGTTGATTTTAAATTTCATGGCATCAACACATCTCAAAAAAGTTGGGACAAGGCCATGTTTACCACTGTGTGGCATCCCCTCTTCATTTTATAACAGTCTGCAAACATCTGGAGACTGAGGAGACACGTTGCTCAAGTTTAGGAATAGGAATGTTGTCCCATTCTTGACTAATACAGGCTTCTAGTTGCTCAACTGTCTTAGGTCTTCTTTGTCGCATCTTCCTCTCTATGATGCACCAAATGTTTTCTATGGGTGAAAGATCTGGACTGCAGGCTGGCCATTTCAGTACCCGGATCCTTCCTTTATGCAGCCATGATGTTGTAATTGATGCAGTATGTGGTCTGGCATTGTCATGCTGGAAAATGCAAGGTCTTCCCTGAAAGAGACGATGTCTGGATGGGAGCATATGTTGTTCTAGAACTTGGATATACCTTTTAGCATTGATGGTGCTTTTCCAGATGTGTAAGCTGCCCATGCCACACGCACTCATGCAACCCCATACCATCAGAGATGCAGGCTTCTGAACTGAGCGCTGATAACAACTTGGGTTGTCCTTGTCCTCTTTAGCCCAGATGACATGGCGCCCCAGTTTTCCAAAAATAACTTCAAACTTTGATTCGTCTGACCAAAGAACAGTTTTCCACTTTGCCACAGTCCATTTTAAATAAGTCTTGGACCAGAAAAAACGGCTGCGCTTCTGGATCATGTTTAGATATGGCTTCTTTTTTGGCCTATAGAGTTTTAGCTGGCAACGGGGAATGGCACGGTGGACTGTGTTCACTGAAAATGTTTTCTGGAAGTATTCCTGAGCCCATATTGTGATTTCCATTACAGTAGCATTCCTGTATGTGATGCAGTGCCGTCTAAGGGCCCGAAGGTCACGGGCATCCAGTATGGTTTTCTGGCCTTGACCCTTACGCACAGAGATTGTTCCAGATTCTCTGAATCTTTGGATGATATTATGCACTGTAGATGATGATAACTTCCAACTCTTTGCAATTTTTCTCTGAGAAACTCCTTTCTGATATTGCTCCACTATTTTTCGCCGTAGCATTGGGGGAATTGGTGATCCTCTGCCCATCTTGACTTCTGAGAGACAATGGCACTCTGAGAGGCTCTTTTTTTTACCAAGTCATGTTGCCAATTGACCTAATGAGTTGAAAATTGGTCCTCCAGCTCTTCCATATATGTACATTTAACTTTTCCGGCCTCTTATTGCTACCCGTCCCAACTTTTTTGGAATGTGTAGCTCTCATGAAATCCAAAATGTGCCAATATTTGGCATAACATTTCAAAATGTCTCACTTTCAACATTTGATATGTTATCTATATTATATTGTGAATAAAATATAAGTTTATGAGATTTGTAAATTAGTCCATTCCTTTTTTACTCACAATTTGTACAGTGTCCCAACTTTTTTGGAATTGGGTTTGTAAAAGATTAACCTGTATTGAGTTAATAAATATATAAAAAAACAAATAAATAACAAATATTACTAACTTTTTTGCAAAATGGTGAAAATCAAATGTACGCAAAAATTTCTCTAAAACTTTGGAGGTTTTAATTTTTCACTAACTGCTTTCAGATTTTGAAAAAGACCCCCCAAGCCATACATTTTCTTGAAAGCACATGACCAGTAAAATCAAAAGAAGGTGCTACTGATGATATTAGCCCCACTAAGTTGTGTAAATGCTTATCAGATCCCAATTTTACTGAAAAAACGCTAAAAAAAGAAATCCCTATTTGCACACAAAACCACAATATAACTTACAAAACTCTTGCTAAATTTCTACTAAGGCCTCACTCAATGGGGTTTGCTACATAGTATGCCCATGGAGGGCTGTGTTTACCTGCACATGGATAGACAGGTGTTCTGTGCATCCTGTGCAGGCAGTCCTATTCATTTTAACTGCCATGCAGAACACCTGTGCATCTCTTTGCACCTAAACATGGCCTCGCTGTAGTATGCCCTGCTTGAACAAGGCCTTTGGTTTTGTTTAGACTTGCAGTTGGGGTGGCAAAAATGTGCGGTTGAGCTGCGTTTTTGCTGCCTGCCAAATACCCCCTGAAACTAAAGAGGAGCTCCAGTCTCCCCCCAACAAAATTAAGTCAGCAGCTACAAATACTCGAGCTGCTGACTTTTCATACAAGGACACTTACCTGTCCAGGATCCAGTGATTTTTGGTTCTCACTTCACTCCTTCAGTCTCCTCTCACATTACCAACTTATTTACTTACATATCAGTATGGATGTCACACCGCTTCTTTAACCTCAGTCTTTCTAAAACTCAGCTCATAAAATTCACTCCGTGCCCTTCTTCTTATCTTTTTCATCAAGATCAATAATATAATTATCAGTCTCTTCAGTCGCAAATCCAATTGCCGCTTTTTTAACAATGAAGCCACCAAGCAACTCATTCACTTCCTTGTTATCTCCCGCCTTGACATGACTCCTCATAGGCTTACTTATTTCATGAATGCTGCTGCCAGACTCCTCCACCTCACTGACCACTCCATGTCAGCTACCCCTTTCTACCATTCCCTCCTCCTGGCTTCTGATTGCCCAACAAATAAAATTCAAAATATCAACAGCAACATACGAAGTCATTTACAACTCTGCCCCAAGCTACATCACCAATCCTGTCTCTATACATGACCCAAACCATCCTCTTTGCTCCTCCCAAGACCTCCTGCTCTCTAGCTCTCTTGTCTCCTTCTCCCATGCCTATCTCCAGGACTTCTCCAGAGCTTCTTCCATCATCTGAGACATTCTCTCCTAGTCTGTCCAGCTATTTACTACTCTGTCCACTTTTAGGTGATTCCTGAAAACACTTCTCTTTGAGGAAGCCTGCCTTCACCTAACTGAACTTTTAAATCTCCCATCAACTCATCCTTCGCAGTTATTACCTTTTGTAAGTCTCTCCAATCCTATGGAACTCCTTACCCTTATCTGTCCGATTATCTCCTAATCTCCTTTTCAGAGACGACTATCCTACCCACACTTAACAAATATACCTCCATTTTTCTCCATCAGCCCATCCCCCACGGTTATTGCCTTTTGTTTCACTTGACCCTCCCTTCTAGATTGTAAGCTCTAACGAGCAGGGCCCTCTAATTCCTCCTGTATTGAATTGTATTGTAACTGTATTGTCTTCCCTCACATTGTAAAGCGCTGCGCAAACTGTTGGCGCTATATAAATCCTGTATTATAATAATAATAGTAATTTTGTACCACTTGCTGCTCTTTATTATTGTTATTATTAAGCACTCAGGAACTGGATCCTACTAAACCTCTTGTAATTTATTGTTTTTTAATTTTACTGCCTTATTTTATAATACACTATATTACCAAAAGTTTTGGAATGCCTGCCTTTACACGCACATAAACTTTAATGGCATCCCAGTCTTAGTCCGTAGGGTTGGACCACCCAGTTGGCCCATCCTTTGCAGCTATAACAGCTTTAACTCTTCTGGGAAGGCTGTCCACAAGGTTTAGGAGTGTGTCTTTGGGAATGTTTGACCATTCTTCCAGAAGCGCATTTGTGAGATCAGGCACTGATGTGGACGAGAAGGCCTTGGTCAGTCTCTGCTCTAATTCATCCCAAAGGTGTTCTATCGGGTTGAGGCCAGTCAAGTTCCTCCACCCCACACTTGCTCATCCATGTCTATATGGACCTTGCTTTGTGCACTGGTGCACAGTCATGTTGGAACAGGTAGGGGCCATCCCCAAACTGTTGCCACAAAGTTGGGAGCTTGAAATTGTCCAAAATGTCTTGGTATGGTGATGCCTTAAGGGTTTCCTTCACTGAAACTAAGGGGCCCCTATAATTGGCATTTCTTTTATAAAGCACAGGCACAAGGACACATAGCATTATATAACAGAGGGGATCATAGTATAGTGGATTAACAACCACTTTAGCCACTTCAACTCCGGAAAGGTTTTACCTCCTTAAAGAGATATTTACTTTGCATGCAGCCAGTGACATAACTGGCACATGCCTTCTGAAGGAACGGCCACCCGTGCCGTTCCTTCAGAGCCCTGTGCCGTAAACAGGGGCTCTCATGTGCATGCGCGGGAGTGCCATCATCGCGGCTTCAGGCCAATCAGATGGCGGGAGGATTCAAACCCGGAAGGAAGATGGATTAACATTTTGGCCATTTTAAGGTATTTCATAATGAGCTAGTATGTAATGCATACTAGCTCATTATGCCCTTGTCTTTCAGGTTTTTATTTTTTTTTTCTGCAGCTCACAGCATTTCAAAAACACCTTCCACACAAATGGATTTTTTTTTTAGACCTTCAACTCACCGTCACCACCACTTACTCCCAAACCCAAAAAACAAGGGAGACCGTTTTGTTCTTCAGACTCTTAACTTAGGGAACACCATGGGAACACAGAATTGAATCTCACGCACCTTCAATTAACCACTGCACAGGTTGCGGTTCTACAGTTGGCCCTGGGCTTTTGCCCAACCCAACTGATTGTTAACGACATATATCTATTCACTTGGAAACTTACCTTTAAATACTTATTTGATGAGGAAAGAAAACAAAAGAACCTGGAAAGGGATTTGTCAGAACAAATCCAACACTACACAATGGCTGAATTTAGAGCTTTAATGGACTTGATATACTGCTTTATGATGAGGGAGCAACGAATGCAACAACAGCTTCTAAAAATTAGCTGATACCACTTTCCCCTTCAAATCATTCATACATATGTACTTTATTTGAACCAAAATTACGTAATTTCCCAGGTTTTAACACTTTGCCCTAAAATTTGGGCATTCATGCAACAAATGGTTCATGATTTTAAAATACAAAGTTGGCATCCTGTCCCAACTTATCTAACTAAAGAACAATCCCAAGCTATACAGGAACTACAAAATAGTACATAAATAGTAATCAGACCTTCAGATAAGGGTGGAAACATCATAGTGATGACTCACGAGCAATATAACAAAATGTGCCTTAATGTTTTGAACAATTACTCAGTGGTATTGTCCTTTAGCACCAGTCATCGTTGTGACTTTTGAGAACTAATTTCATTCACTCTATGTGAATTCTGTCATTGAGGGATTGATTAACAAAGACTAGATTTTCTGAATACAAAACATCCCAGAGTCCCTACGTTTTTTTACACTACCTAAGTGTCACGTACCTGGTCCTGAAGCCGAAATGCTGAGAGGGCTCTCCTTGCGGCTAGGTGCTCGGTGTCCCTGAAGGTGGAAACAGGGAACACGAAGCCCAAAGAAGCAGGGATTTCCGGCTGTGCCACGGATGAGAGATGCAGGTGTGGAGATCTCTCCGCAGGTGGATACCAGATGAGGTGAGCAGTAGGACCCAGTGGAGCTGATGATGGTGCAGACTGCACACAGCAGGAAACAGATTGTAGTGGCTCCAGTAAGCTGGATATGGCAAATAGGTATTGCAGGCTGGAGCAACAGGTAAGTACTGCAGGTGGGTACAGCAGGCTGGGTACTGCAGGTAGGCACCAAGGTGGATCACAGCAGACAGGGTGAAGCAGGAAACGTAGTCAGAGATGGATGCCAAGGTCAGTAAGCCAGTAGTCAGCAGACAGAAGAGCAGGGACGTAGTCAGGCAAGCCGAAGTCATACACCGGACAAGAGACAAGAGCAGATCCGTGGGCTATCCGAGGTCAGAGCTGGGGGAATAACAAGAGGTATCCAAAGGCAGGCCGGGTCGGTAACAGATGATCAGAAGCATAAGCACACACACAAGAACAGGAAGCAGGAAGCTAAAGATCAGTCAGCAATGTCCATGTGCTGCAGTCCCTCTTTTAAAGGCCAGAGGGCGCCAAGATCTGACAAGCATTGTGTGAGCCAGCACACACACGTCTTTGCCGTAGTGAACGTGCGTTCGCAATACGTGTGCGTGCATTTGTGCGAGTGCGGCCATATTGGAAATTGGCCACCATGCCAGGCCTACGGGCAACTCTCCTCTGGCTAGTCTCCTGACACTAAGGTACATAAGAATCTAAGAAACCCACCTGGTAGGCCCATTGTATCTGGGATTGGGTCCTTGACAGAAAATGCGAGTAAATATGTGGACTCCTTTTTTCTCCATCGTGTCTTATGTCTACCGTCATACATACGGGACACAGCAGACCTCCTTAAACACGTGGAAGGGATTCATGTCCCCCCGGATGCCCTGCTCATTGCTGTGGCTATCAAGGCATTATATTCGAGTATCCCGCACGAGCGAGGCATCCAGATGGCGGAATCCTTCCTAAAAGAACAAAATCGATCGACCTGGCCTTTATTTAACTTCATTGTACAACTACTACTGTCACGTACCTGGTCCGAAGCCTGGGTGTAGAGAGGGCTCCCCTTGCGGCTAGGTGCAGAACACCCCTGGAGGTGAGACAGGGAGTGCTGTGCCCGAAGTAGCACAGGTTGCCGGCTGGGATGGCCAGATGGTGGCTGCGGCCAATGGGTGATAGGTCCAAGGCGGATCTGGAACACTTTGACAAGCCAGGCAGGTGTGCTGCAGAAACAAGGTAAGCTGGATAGCCCACAGGAGACTGGTAATGCGGAGCCAAAAGCCAAGCCGGGTCAGACACTGGAGAAAGCAGAGGAGAGTCCAGGGACAAGCCAAAAGGTCAGGAGCCAGAGGTATCAAGAGGAGTCGAAGTCAAGCAATCCGGGTCGGCAACAGGAAATCCAAGATAAGCAGGCAAAACAGGGCACAAGGGACACGGGGAGCTGAAGATCATCCAGCAACTAGTGACTGTCATTGCTGAGCTTAAATAGGCCGTTTGGCGCCAAGCGCCGTCACGTCCTGCGTGCACGCGTGCGCATTGGCGCACGCACGTTCTTAGTTGCTCTTGCCCGGAGTTGGCCGCGCATGCGTATTCGCGCCAATGCGCGAATGTGCTGATTAGCCAAACTGTTGGAGTTTACCTGACAACTACAGTTTATTCGAACTAGAAATTACTTTAATTTTTCAGACCAACTTTGTCTACAAACCCAGGGGGTGGCTATGGGCACATACTGCGCACCATCATTCGCAAATCTCTACTTAAGGGGATGGGAAAGACAAGTATTCTCTGATGACCAAATGGAAAGCTGGCTGCCACACATACTTTGCTGGTACCGGTTCATTGATGATTTACTTATGATTTGGACTGGCACTCAGGATGATCTCTGTTGCTTCCTTGAAACCTTAAATATAAATAGCTTAAATTTAAAATTCACACATACCATCAGCAGAGAAAAAATTATCCTTTCTAGATTTGGAAATAACTATTCAGCCTGATGGATACTTAGCCACTAATCTCTACGGAAAGCCAAGTGTCGGCAATACCATTTTATGCGCAACAAGTGCCCATCCCGCCCTCTTTAAGCATCCCATAAGCTCAATATTTAGGAATATGAAGGAATTGTACATCAGAAATAGATTTCAAAGCTCAAGCAGATGATCTTCAATCACGTCTACTTGATCGCTACATTCCCAAAAAAGCTTTTAAAAGAGAAAAACAAATTATCTAGAACATCTTTATTATATAAGGTCCCTACTAAAAAAAGATATAGGCACAGTTACGCTTATTACAAGGTTTTCAGCATATTAACAACAATTACGCTCAACCCTTGCCAAACATTGGCATTTGTTGACCAATGAGTATAGCATCTCGAAAAATGTTAGGCTGACTCCTGAATTGGTCTTTAGACGAGCAACTTCGTTACGGGACTGTCTCACTACGAGCCATTATCAAACTGACATAGATCATGCTCATTCTTCAAGAGGCACTTATAGGTGCGGTAACTGTGCATGTTGCTCCTTGGTGACAGAAGGTACAGGTACTCGCCTATGTAAAAAAAATCCACGCTTAGGATATAATAGAATCCAAATATAACTGGCTGCAGCCTACCTCTGGAACTATAGTCCTAGGATATATAGTAAGAAATGAAAGAAAAGTGGGAGGTGTATGGTGCTGCCTGTAAATCACTTGCTAATAATTGACAAAAGACTTAATAAGGTGCAAAAGTGCAATGAATATATAAGATGTATAACTCCTTGGAGAATAAATATTAATAGTGATAGTGATATAGAAATAAATAATGAGAAAAAAAATTTTTGAGAGAAAAAATTGGTGATGGTGATTTTAAAAATAAATGATGAAAATAAATGGTGATGGGTGATGTAAATGATGTGTTAAAGTGCTCTAGGGCTGAAACAACGAATCGATTGATCGACAACTAATCGATTATGAAAATAGTTGTCAACTATTTTCGTAATCAATTAATCGGTCAGCCGATTAGTTGTCCTGCATACAGAACGCACTATATGTTTACATATCAGAAAACACAGAGCAATGCACATACAGCTAGGTACATCATCCAAACATGTATGTAGATGGCAGAGAACTTGTGAATGTGTGAGGAGCAATGCCTCATGGTAAATGTAGTCCTGGGCAAGAGAAGGAACCAAGTGACTCTAAAGGCAGAGTTTTTTTTTATTTTTTACCTTGCTATATACCTTGCTTACAATCACTTTAAGGGCTCTGTGCAGGGAAGATCAGCATCTAAACCCTGCATATCCGACTTCTGGGCCAATTTTTTTTATATACATACACATGATGCAAGATATAAATATTTTCACTGTTTCACAGTAGAAATTATAATTATATTACAGTAGCGATTATCTGCTGTTTTTTTACTATAAAGGGCCATTTTTTTTTTAACCCCATCATGACAGGTGATAAAAAAAAAAAAGCATGCTGCTGCTACTAAATGTCTTATGCTGCCCATACATGTATTGGATTTTTGGACAAAAATATTTGCATCTATATTTTTACAAAAATTATTTGTATATTCGTTGAATGGACGAGTGTTGTTTGAAAATTCCACTTGCTTTTAACATTCAATTTTAAAATGAATTTAACTCCTGAGCAAAAACCACATACACTATTTGAAGATTTGTTTGATCAAGAAGTTTTCCATTTTGCTCCTTCAAATGTTCCTGTCACTGTGGTTGACAACGAACACCGAATGGACCCCGCTAATGGTTGTAAAATCGGATGAATGTTTTTAAAACATTTTCTAAAAAAAATTTGGTTTGTGTATGGCCAGCATAAGTGACAGCAGGCGCAGGGAGCTTGTATCAAACTACCTGCCTATTAATAAGGCAGTGTATCATCAATATTATATGTATACCAATCCGGTCTGAAAATTTGCAAAAAAGTGTTTTAGGTTTTTTCACATTTTAAAAATATTGATCTCCGAGTCTGATATTTACCACATTTAAACCTCCAATAATACATATATCTGTCTCAGAGTGGATTAAATCTCCAACTATATAGCTGGATATTTATATTTACTACTGCATATAGATATTCAAGAATATTAACTAAATTATACACCTACTTTTTTTTTTTTAGGTTTTTATCCGATTAATTGAAACAATAAATCGGCCAACTAATCGATTATGAAAATAATCGTTAGTTGCAGTCCTAAAGTACTCTAATTACAGTCCAGTTTAAACCTGGTGTCTTCAATACTCATCTGAATCCCTAAAGAAGTGGGAATATATAAATTAAATATTCACAAGTGAACAAACTATGCTTTAGTGTAATAGTGTAAAAATGAAAAGCAAATGCAAGTGATACTATGAGGTAAATAAATATGAATGATACATATAAAATATATAAATAAGTGAAAATCCTATTCCTAGGTGTAGCTGGGTGAAGACAATCTAAGAGATACAAAATATATAAAAACAGCAGGGAACCACATAAAAAACAATCTATAAAATATATAAAAAAATATTTGAGAGATATGCAGTATAAAACAGCAGGGAACCACATATAAAAACCCAAATATTAAAAAGTAGCAGAAATTGATATCCAAAATATCCCAATAAATATTATAAAAAATAGTCCAAAATAAGCAGTCCAATCAATTTCATTCAGGTATATCCCAAAAAATGAATTTTCACAGTATATCTTAAGGTGCTAGAGTGATATAATATCCAAAGGTGACTTCCGTGCAAAATGAGGTAAATTCCAAAAAGTGACTTCAGTGCAGGTGCCTTAATACATCTCTTAAGGGTGCCAAATACGGTGGTCACTCTGTGCTCCCCGCACCCCCAGGACCGCACTCACCAGAAATAATTACCCCTACAGGGGTAACAGGCCTTGGATATAGTATTGCCTCTTATGCTTTTCGGATCCCATTTGGTCTCCCTGGACGGTCCTGCAAGCTCTGGGTGCTGTCCCCTGGATCTCCTAGCTATAGCCTGCCCGAGTCCGGTCTCACTGCACCTTGCATATATGTTCCACGGGTATGTATGGGGAAGAAAGGGCCTCACATAGAGTAGTATTGTCTGGTAAAATGTTTATTACATTCAAAATAATACTCACAATATTATCGGTATCAAACAGCAGGAAAAAAACAGTAGCGGTCGCGCACTTCCGGGACGCCGTGCGTTCCACAGACCGGATGTGCGTTCCAACCAGGCGGATGTGATGACGCTCTAAGCGTTTCGTCTGTCCGACGTCATCAGGTCGCGCACTTCTGGGACGCCGTGCGTTCCACAGACCGGATGTGCGTTCCAACCAGGCGGATGTGATGTGATGACGCTCTACGCGTTTCGTCTGTCTGACGTCATCAGGAGTCTTCACCCAGCTACACCTAGGAATAGGATTTTCACTTATTTATATATTTTATATTTATCATTCATATTTATTTACCTCATAGTATCACTTGCATTTGCTTTTCATTTTTACACTATTACACTAAGGCATAGTTTGTTCACTTGTAAATATTTCATTTATATATTCCCACTTCTTTAGGGATTCAGATGAGTACTGAAGACACCAGGTTTAAACTGGACTGTAATTAGAGCACTTTAACACATCATTTACATCACCCATCACCATTTATTTTCATCATTTATTTTTAAATCACCATCACCAATTTTTTTCTCTCAAAAAATGTTTTTCTCATTATTTATTTCTATATCACTATCATTATTAATACTTATTCTCCAAGGAGTTATATATCTTATATATTCATTGCACTTTTGCACCTTATTAAGTCTTTTGTCAATTATAAGCAAGTGATTTACAGGCAGCGCCATACACCTCCCACTTTTCTTTCACAGGTACTCGCCTGCCCAATGGTGAATGGCACAGGTCGCGGCAATATGCGTACTGTGCTATCCAAGGAGTGATATATTTAATGACATGTCAATGTAAAGTCTTTTATGTTGGAAAGACAATAGGTCAGTTTGGCCAGAGGATAGGGGACCATTTATACTACTCAAGTGGGGGAAAAATTCTTACTCCGATTACTAGGCACATAGAATTGCATCACAGATATGACAATTCAGTAATTACTTTCTTTGTATTTGAAGTTGTCCCCCCCGGACCCCCGAGGTGGGGATTGGGATAAACGCATCCTCCAAAGAGAGACAATATGGATTGAAGGATTAAATGCGATCAATCCACCTGGTATTAATGAAATGATTACTTACAAACCTTTTCTATAAATCATATGTGATGACAAGGAAAAGGGGACCTTTTGGTTCTCTTTCTTTGATCCCTAATCGCTTTCAATTATGAAGTTAATCCCCCTCTAGGGCATGTTCATACATTCTGGCCGCACCCTAGTTGATATGAACAATTGTATATAGGCCTGTTGATCATGGTCCCATTGCAGTCTGTATTTGGATGTTCTGCGTATTAGCCCATACTCGTCGGGAACCCTGGATTTGGACGACCAGGAAACTGTGTTTTATATAAAAAAAAAATTTTGAAAACTATTTAAATATTTTTCTAATTGTTTTTTTTTTTTTTAGCTCTCACTATATGAATTTTAAGATGTGCGCTATATTTGTCTTGTATCATATTGTGTATTGTTTTAGTGACTGTGGAGCATCACTTTACACAGGAATTTTTTCTTCTGGCATTTAAATTTTCCATCATTGGGGGGGCGCCCCTCGGTCTCCTGGGGGCAAGTGTGCGATCCTTTGTGAGAACCGTTCGTGATTCTGCCGATTAACTGGGGTCACCCTTCCCTACAGGCCTTAATTGGACAACTATACAAGGACTCCATACGCCTTCATGGCAACATGTTTGAATCATTCTGGGTAAGGACACTTAGACTGCATTGATTACATTTCATATCTAGCGGCTAATGTGCTATTAACATGTGCATATTTTTGCACATGCACATTGACAAACACACCCGTCTTTATATATATATATATCCACTGATCATTCTCCAAAGGATATCCTTGTTCTAAGGACCATAAACAACTTACAACATGTGTCTAAATGACTGATCTTTTCAGCAAAGTGACATTGCTGTGATTGAGTGTAACAACATTATCATCAGAGTCCTATCAGTTTGATCCGGTACTCTCAATGCATGCTCTTTTGGTATGTACAAGTCTGCCTGCCACCTATTACAGTTTATTATACGCTCTTGTTAATATATACCTCTTTTAGAAGTCAGTATGTCCTTTTTGTATGTACAAGCTAGCTCGTTATCTATCTTAGGCGACAATATGCTCCCAGTAATACACATTCTGTTTAGTTTTGGGGACAGTTTCCACCTTATCTAATTCTGATTGGGCATTTGGTCTATTTCCCTACATAGCCACATATTAGGAGGTCTCTTGTCTGCAACACTAGTGTGGTATGTACTGAAGATATTTATCTGCTGCTATATCTTTTTTTAGCTGCTATGACTATGATCATGATTTCTGTATTACCATATCTGTACCGCCTAGGTTGGCTAATTGTATCTGCTCCAGCACTCGCCCCCAGGGGAAAGTAATATTGGCGCCTTTTCTGAACTCGATCTTTGGTGGTATTGTTACCCAGAGTGAACATTTGTCATCCTCCACAGCTACCAAACAATTTGTTACAAAAGAAATGTATTTATTTCTCATTAGCTGTATATTTTGGACTTAGGTATGTTTTGTCCTTGCAGGACTTTGGTCCTTTCATGTTCTTATACTCCTGAAGAAGTGGGTTTGGCCACGAAACATGCCGAGTGTGGCCCAACTGCAGGCTAGAACCCAGATATATGTTGTATCTTTACAACGCGGGTAAAACTGTGTTCCTGCAATTGAGCCTCTTGAATTGACCAATTATTTATGAATGTACAATGTTATTTGTATACGTTATTAGCTCGCTACGTATGACTATGAATATAAAAATGTTTTGTTCTTTTTTGCAAATGCTCTTGATATATGTTATCAGTAACAGTTGCGAAGGCTGTTTAACAGGTATAATGTGGCATATTTTCACATTTTAATTTTTTATTTTTTTTTTAATTACAGGGGCTTTGAAAGTCTTGTGAATCGGATAAAAGCAAATATACCAGATGACACTGTAATACTGAACAAAGCTGTTAAGAGAATTTACTGGGATGGTTCCTTCCAGGGCAAAGACTCCCCTGTGTATCCCGTGCAAGTGCAGTGTGAGGATGGAGACACATTTGTGGCGGATCATGTAATTGTCACTGTGCCATTAGGTAACATTCAGTACGTTAGATAACATTCATTACATTACAGTGTGCCAAGTGCTGGTGCAGATTACAGCAACTGTGCTGCAATATATTGTACACAGTTGGCACCCTACAAAAAGTAAACCTGATGTGTTTTATATTTCTGTTTAATGTGTTTTTTTTAAATATAGTTAAACCCAAAACCATAAAATATATTTTCCTATCGTCCATCGACAGACACAGCCTCATCTTCATCAGCTGAATGGGTTATGCTGCCCCCTGCAGAAGTAGTCTAGGCAGTAAAAGATTTTACCTGTACACGCCTATGGGGCTGTCCCCGCAGGCATAACCCACCCACACTCAACTCAGCAAACCAGTTTGTTTCTGCCTAGAGAAGGAGTAGGACCTAGGTTTCCTGCTGGGACTCCCGTCTCAGTTTTTTTTATTCTTTTCAGAATAGTTTATTTTATTTCTCTTTACTCACTTGCTAGCTAGTGTCAGGGGACTTCTCCTGGTGATCTGCAAGCAATGCCGGGTGGGGCTTCGCACTGGATAATCTAGATCCTTATGGTCCCCCCAGCCTGGCCTATGAGCGTGAGCAGGTTATAGTCCCGCACTAGACCTCGCCACGACGGAGCCCCTTTCCGGATGGGGACGAGCCTGCGATCGGATGCCTCGCCGGGACGCGACAACCTGGAACGCCCTGAGTCGCAGCGTACCCCTCGGCTGGCAGCACCCCCACTTTGGGTGGGAGGAGGTCTCTCTGGGGCTCTCCTTGCCCCTGGTGGCCTTGGGGGAATGTGGGCCCTCTCCTGGGGATAATAGGACCTGGACCTCCTTAAAGATCCCCCTGGCCTGCCCAGTACCAGGTCTCTGTGCCTGTCTCCCTCTCCCATCTCTGCAGGGGGCTATGTGACTGGGGGCACCTGGCGCCCTGAGGGGGTAGCATCGTATCTTGTGGATTGCTGGGTCTTGTTGTGGATCCTGTAAGCCTTCATTGTGTTGGTCCCTGTCTGCAAGGCATCTTAAGTGTGGGCAATGTACAGCTTTTTTACATTGACTTGTATGAGACAGCCATTTTTCCTGAGCTTCCTATTGTAATGTATTGGCAACCATTGTTGTGTAATCCTCTGTACTGCTCCTGTGCTTCTGCTTCCTGCTGCTGGCCAAGGTCATTTCCTGTCTCTCTTCTCCATGTGCTAAGGATGATCAGGAGTGTTTCTCTGGAGGTGGTACAGTACTGGGGTCTTTGCGGGCATATCCCTGCACACTCTGCTGTTAGTGTATTTTAAAGGGGGACTCTACAGACCGCTGCAATCGGTGGTGGGAACCGCGATTGGCGTTTCTTAAAGCGACAGTACTCTGTTTTTGGTAACTTTAACTATGTAGTCCCAGGCAGTGAATTCACCCTCAGACCCACTCTGTGCGACTCCAAGCAGTCCGGATCGCAGTCGCTGGCCACGATTTCAGCAGCTCTGGAAAGCCTGGCAACCAAAGTTGATTTTGTCAGGAAAAAGGTTAATAGCCGAAAACTGCCGCTGCCTTCTCTATCTTTGGTGGTGCCCTCTGATTCAGAGGCTGATGTGGTTGCACCGGATGTCCCCTTACCTTAAAGGTTGCTGTCCTCGATGTCAGATGGGGAAGAGGACCTGTCTTCTTCAGTTGCAGTGCGGGAACGCGCTTTGGTGGAAGCCCTGATTATTTCAGTGTGGAAAACTTTAAAATTGGCTGATGAGCCCACGTCAGCAGGGACGCGGGTGGCTTTTGGCTCCCACAGGACTCAAAAGTCTGGCAAGGTTTGCCCTTGTCCTGACACTTTTTTATGATATTATGAATGACCAATGGCGGCACGTTAAGCACGTGTTAGTGGTGTCAAAATGCTTTAAACGCTGGTATCCTTATGCTGATACGGTTTCTAACCATTGGACGGTGCCACCTAAAGTGGACCACCCTGTTTCCAGGTTGAATAAAGCTACTATTTTGCCTGTGGAAGATTCACCGTTTTTTACGGATCCGGTGGAATGGCGGGTGGAATCCCTTTCCCGCCATCATCACCTGTTGGCGGGTTCCATTTTAAAGCCGGTCTGTAACGCTCATGCGTTTTTATTAGTGGATGGATTTGCAGCTGCAGAATTGTCACACTCAGTAGTCGTGTAGAGATTCTGTTGAACAAACATATCCAACTCTCAGGACTTCATCACTGTGCACAGCCTGTTTATGCAATATACATACACTCAATCTGATGTTAATGGAGGGAAAGAATAAGTGTGAGTATATAGGTGAGAGACAGGCTATAGTATGGTGAGCACCTAGGAGTAGTATTAGGAGAGTGTTTAGGTGATGGTAGTAAGCAGATAGGTTCTAATGTCAAGTATAGTGCAGATGGTAGGGGACAGCAGATGGAGTATACAAGACAGAGTAACCTAGTGCAAGGATAGTTGATGGTAGTCCCAAGAGCTAACAGTCTATGCAGATGATAGGAAATAGCTTAGATAGAGATAGTCCTGGTATATGCAGTAGATGACAGTAGAAGTGCAGGTTAGTAAGGAATCCCCTGTGGGGTACTTATCACTAGATAGGTAGTAGTAACAAAGTTCAGTAGTGAGAGGTGATCCAGTAGCGAGATACGGATCGGCAGCGAGGTTCCGGTTCAGTTCAGGCAAAGGGAATAGCCAGCAGCTCCAGCTTCACAAGAGAAGGTGCGGTGAACATGCGGTTTGAACGAGCAATGAGTGAGAGAAAGCCGGCGATTGAAATAGCCGCTCATATCGGCGCTCGGCGATGATGTCATTGCCCTTAAAGGTGTATGCGTCCCATTTGGATAGCAAGATGGGACGCAATATTAAGAGAGAAATGTGGAAATAAGGGTACCAGAGGTACCAGAACATTACAGTACCCCCCCCCTTAAGGCCGGCTCCGGAAGGCCTCTAGAACTGGTTTTTCCGGGTATTTCGAGTGGAAATTGCGAATCAGTCTAGGGGCATGTATATCGGAGGTATCCAGCCAGGTGTCATCTTGGGGCCCATAGTTCTTCCATCGTACTAGATATTGGAGTCTTCTTCTATGGATACAGGAATCCAGAATCTCCTTTATCTCAAATTCTTCTCCACCTTCAACTTGTACAGGAGGTGGAGGTGATATGGTAGGCCTTATTCCTTGGTTAGGAACATGGGGCTTTAGTAGCGACACATGGAAGATGGGATGTATCTTGAGGTCTGTTGGTAATGTGAGTTGTACTGCAGCTTTTCCAATAAGCTTCTTTATTGGGAAAGGTCCCAGGAATAGAGGTCCAAGTTTTTTACTAGGGATCTTTAATCTCAGATTTTTTGTAGAAAGCCAGACAAGATCCCCAATGGCATATTGGGGAGAGGGTTTCCTACGGAGGTCTTAGTACCTCTTTTGTTGGCTATGAGCATGTGAGATGGTATTGTTGAGTAATCCCAGGGAATACTTTATCTGGGCAAGATAATCAGATGCCACTGGATTACTTGATGGCAAAATACGTGGTGGAAGGAGTGTGGGATGAAACCCATAATTTAAGTAGAATGGACTTTGTTTAGTAGTGCTGTGGGTCGCGTTGTTATAGGCGAATTCCGCGAGATCCACCCAATCGTCCTGTAGATATGAAGTATAGCAACGTAGATATTGCTCAATGCACTGGTTAACTCTCTCTGTCTGTCCGTTGGTCTGAGGGTGGTAAGGAGAAGTAAGTTTACGCTCTTTTCGTAGTATCTGACATAGAGCTAGCCAAAACTTTGAGATGAATTGTGAACCACGGTCAGACAGCAGTGTTTTTGGAATACCATGTAACTTAAAGACATGTTTCACAAGTAATTCCGCTGTTTGTTTGGATGAAGGTAGTCTTCGGATAGGAGTGAAATGTGCCATCTTGGTCAGATGGTCCACTGACACTAAGATGGTGTTGAATCCTTTGGAAGGTGGTAGTTCCACTATGAAGTCTAAGGATACCACTTCCCACGGAACCTGGGGTATTGGTAAACTACAAAGTAGACCCGATGGTTTCGTATTGTCAATTTTAGACCTTGCACAGATATCGCAAGATGAAACGAACTTTTTTACGGTTGTCTTCATGTCTGGCCACCAAAACTGCCTAGTAAGTAGATTGAAAGTTTTAGTCATACTCATATGTCCTGCCATAGGTACATCATGCGACAATTCCAAGATCTTGGTTCGCATAGTAGGGGGTATGTATAATTTATCGTTGTAGTAAAGGAAGCCTTCTGCGTCAGCATTTAGTTGTGGTGGAGGTGAATCCAGTCCTATGCTGTGCAAAATCTCCTCCTTCAGGGAACGAACGACGCCGACAATACGTTCATGTGGTATTATAGGAACTGAGGGAACCTCGGTGCAATCATTCTCGGCTAATCGTGAAAGCGCATCCGCTTTTTTATTTTTGTCTGCAGGTGTGTAGGTTACTAAAAAATTAAATCTCAAAAAGAATAACGACCACCGTACCTGCCGGTGGGAAAGAGTTCTATTAGTCTGAAGGTATTGAAGGTTTTTGTGATCAGTATATATAAGGATTGGCAATTGAGTACCCTCAAGTAGATGTCGCCAATTCTCTAGTGCCAGTTTTATGGCTAGCAACTCTTTCTCACCTACTGGGTAATTCACCTCGGGGCTGCTTAATGACTTTGAGAAGAAAGCAACTGGGTGAAGAGGTGAGGTGTTTGTTGGTCGTTGTGAGAGAACTGCTCCTACTGCCATATTTGACGCATCTACCTCCAAGATGTATTGAAGGGATGGGCCTGGATGGCGTAGTATGGGAGCAGAAGTAAAGCTTGATTTCAACAGACAGCTCCATTTGCTTCTTCTGACCATTTGAATGATTTTTTTGTGCTTGTAAGTTGTGTGAGAGGTTTCACAATCGCAGAGAAGTTCTTAATGAACTTCCTATAGTAGTTAGAGAATCCGAGGAACCTTTGTAATGCTTTGCGAGTGGTTGGCAAAGGCCAATCCAGAATGCAGGATATTTTGCTCATGTCCATTTTGATTCCATTTTTAGATATAATGTATCCTAGGAATAGTACTTCCTCTTTATGGAATAAACATTTTTTTGATTTAACATATAAGTTATGTGCAAGTAGTCTTGACAACACAAGTCTTACATGTTTTATGTGCTCAGGTAAGGAATGAGAATAAATAAGTATATCGTCCAAATATACTACAACACAAACATCAAGCAAGTCTCTGAATATCTCATTTATAAAACGTTGGAAGGCTGCGGGAGCATTACACAACCCAAATGGCATCACGAGGTACTCAAACAGTCCGTATCTGGTTCTGAATGCTGTCTTCCATTCATCCCCCTCACGGATTCGAATTAAATTGTATGCCCCTTTTAAGTCCAATTTTGAAAAGTAGGAAGCTCCGCGCACCTGTTCGATAAGTTCAGGAATAAGAGGTAAAGGATAACGATCCTTTATTGTAATGGTATTTAATTGTCTGAAATCAATGATAGGCCTAAGACTAGAATCCTTATTGCGGACAAAGAAGAGTCCAGCAGCAGTGGAGGAAGTAGAAGGTCGGATGAATCCTTTTGCCAAGTTTTCATCCAGATATTCCTTGAGATGAGAGAGTTCATCTTGTGAAAGAGGATAGACGTGACCGAAAGGCAACTTACTATTAGGGAGTAGATCGATACAACAATCATAGTCCCTATGGGGAGGCAACACTTGAGCGTTTTTCTCAAGGAAAACCTCCGATAAATCCTGATAACATTTTGGTATAATGTCATCCGACACCACAGACAGGATCCTACCATATGGGGGGAGATTACACGTAGTTTCGCAATAGTGAGAAGAGAAGGCTAGCGTTCTTGTTTTCCAATCGATGATTGGTTGATGTATGTGTAACCAGGGAAGTCCCAAAATAATGGGAAAATGTGGTGAGGTTAATACATCAAAGGTGGTGGTCTCCACATGAGACTTGTCAGCAGTTACACGGAGTGCCTGTGTCTGATTGGTGATGGGACCGGAGGATAAAGGGGTACCGTTAATAAAACTGATAAAGGGGTACCGTTAATAAAACTAACAGAGACAGGTTTGGGTTTTGGAACAATAGGTATTTTATTTAAGGAGACAAAACAAGTATCAATGTAGTTTCCACAAGATCCAGTGTCGATCATAGCCTTGGTGGTGATCCTAGTTTGGTCCCACTGCAATGTCAATTGAACAAAAAGATAAGGATTAGAAAAGGAAGTTGTTAGTCCCCCTAGCAAGACATTTGAACACTCACCCTCTTTTTTGCTGACAAGGGGACAGCCGCTTATCAAATGATCCGAGGATGCGCAGTACATGCAGAGATGTTCGGTTTTCCTCCTGGCACGTTTGGAAAGGGTCAAAGGTGGGCGTATCATTCCTACCTCCATAGGAGTAGGGTCAGCAGGCGACATCCGAGAAGGACTGGAAAATGGTAAGTCCATCTTCTCAGCCTTTCTTTCTCGCAGTCGTCTGTCAATATTGATACTGGTCTGCATCAGGCCATCCAAAGTGCCAGGTAAATCCGCTCGGGCGAGCTCGTCTTTAACGGCCTCTGATAGGCCGAGTCTGAACTGCGTTCGCAAAGATGTGTCGTTCCACCCTGAATCAGGGGACCATCTTTTGAAATTTGCCACGAAATCTTCAACAGGTCTCCTTCCTTGTTTTAAAGCCCTCAATTGGGTATCAGCAGTACTCTGCCTATTGGGGTCTTCATATAAACTAGCGAGTTGCGCTAGGAATAAAGGATAGGAGTTAAGGAGTGGGTCATCTTTCTCAAAGAGAGCGTCTGCCCAGGCCCGGGGTTCACCCGTCAGATAGGAGATAATGGAACAGACTTTAATTTGGTCAGTGGTGTAGGTCAGAGGTTTTAACAAGAAAAGCAATCGACATGCGTTTCTAAATTCACCGAAATTTACTCCGATCACCAGTAAACACTAGAGGAGGGTTTATCTTAGGCTCACGGGGCTGAGCAACAGAAAGCTGCGTGAGACGGCCAACCTGCTGTCTTAAAGCCTGATTTTCGTTTTTTACCTCCTGTAAGAGCAAGGATCAATGCATCTACTTGCTGTTTTAATTGTAGTACCTGAGTGGGTAATTCTGCTGAATCCATAATTTTTTTAAGGCTCGTTCAATCTGTAATGCTCATGCGTTTTTATTAGTGGATGGATTTGCAGCTGCAGAATTGTCACACTCAGTAGTCGTGTAGAGATTCTGTTGAACAAACATATCCAACTCTCAGGACTTCATCACTGTGCACAGCCTGTTTATGCAATATACATACACTCAATCTGATGTTAATGGAGGGAAAGAATAAGTGTGAGTATATAGGTGAGAGACAGGCTATAGTATGGTGAGCACCTAGGAGTAGTATTAGGAGAGTGTTTAGATGATGGTAGTAAGCAGATAGGTTCTAATGTCAAGTATAGTGCAGATGGTAGGGGACAGCAGATGGAGTATACAAGACAGAGTAACCTAGTGCAAGGATAGTTGATGGTAGTCCCAAGAGCTAACAGTCTATGCAGATGATAGGAAATAGCTTAGATAGAGATAGTCCTGGTATATGCAGTAGATGACAGTAGAAGTGCAGGTTAGTATGGAATCCCCTGTGGGGTACTTATCACTAGATAGGTAGTAGTAACAAAGTTCAGTAGTGAGAGGTGTTCCAGTAGCGAGATACGGATCGGCAGCGAGGTTCCGGTTCAGTTCAGGCAAAGGGAATAGCCAGCAGCTCCAGCTTCACAAGAGAAGGTGCGGTGAACATGCGGTTTGAACGAGCAATGAGTGAGAGAAAGCCGGCGATTGAAATAGCCGCTCATATCGGCGCTCGGCGATGATGTCATTGCCCTTAAAGGTGTATGCGTCCCATTTGGATAGCAAGATGGGACGCAATATTAAGAGAGAAATGTGGAAATAAGGGTACCAGAGGTACCAGAACATTACACGGTCTTTGTGTCTGTTTTGGTTTCACAGATGGTTACAGAATGGATTAGGGCCCTGAAGGGGTCCTTGGACCCTGAAATAGTTCCTCCGGAACAGCTGGAACTTTTAGACCAGGTGGCCCAGGCCCTGGTGTTCCTGTGTGATGCGTCCATGGAATCTGGCCTCCATCGATATCAAGGATGCATATCTCCATGTCCCCATATTCAAGCGACATCAAAGATTCCTCCACTTTGCAGTGGCAGAGGAGCATTTTCAATTTGTGGCGTTAGCTTTTGGCCTTGACTCCGCGCCCGGAGTCTTTACCAAGGTCCTGGCCCCGGTGCTGGCCTTGTTATGTCAGTAAGGTATCTTGATTGTGGGATATCTGGACGATTTTCTGTTGCGAGCAGTCTCCTCCTATTTGGATCTGTTGGGCAACATCTCTATTACAGTTCAGACCCTTCAACAATTTGGGTAGATGATCAATTTCCAGAAATCTGCTCTGACGCCATCAGTGCGGGTCACTTATCTGGGGCTGACTCTCGACTCTACTCTGGCAAGGGTCTTTCTCCCCTTAGACAAGCTTCAGAAGCTGTAAAGGGCAATCAGGTTGATGATGGAATCCGATTGTCTTCCTTGCAGGCTTGCATGGGGGCCCTGGGCCTAATGGTGTCGACCTTCGAAGCTGTCCCGTTTGCTCAGTCTCACTGGAGGCCTTTGCAGAAGGAGATTCTGGCAAAGTGGAACAAGGATCCTCGGTCATTGGATCAGAAGATTAGTTTGAGCCATCTCACGAAGTTGGTTCTGTCCTGGTGGATCCAGTCACCTGTTCTGTGCCAGGGCAAGTCATTCCTACCAATGTTCTGGATGGTGGTGACCATGGACACCAGCCTGCTGGGCTGGGGTGGAGTGCTGGGGAAACTGTGCACAGGGGACTTGGACAGCAGAGGAGTCCTCCTTGCCGATCAATATTCTGGTGCTGAGGGCAATCAGGCTCTGCCTGCTCCATTGGATGAGTCGTCTACGCGGCTCTCCAGTTCGGATACAGTTGGACAATGCCACGGCTATGGCTTACATCAATCATCAAGGGAGCACCAGGAGTGCCCTGGCAGCCAAGGAGGTGGCCGAGATTCTGGTTTGGGTGGAAACCAATGTTCCAGCTCTCTCCGCAGTCCACATTCCGAGTGTGGAAAATTGGCAAGCAGATTGCCTGAGTTGTCAGGTGTTGGATCAAGGACCGATCTTCCATCTTGCTTTACGGTCGCTGGCTTTAACGGCTTGGCTGTTGAAAGCAAGGTGTTGAGGGATAGAGGTCTATCGGACTTGATAATTCCTTCCCTTTTTAAAGGCCAGGAAGTCAACTTCTAGGAAGATCTATCATTGTACGTGGAAATCGTACATTTCATGATGTGAATCGCTGCAGTTGCACCCTCGCTTGTTTTCTATAGCTAGGGTTTTGGCCTTTTTACAAAAACTGGTTGAGCAGCACTTGGCGTTGGGCACTATCAAGGGTCAGGTGTCTGCCTTGGCCATTTACTTCCAACGTCCATTGGCTACTAATAGCTTGATTCACACTTTTATTCAAGGGGTGCGTCATCTGGCTCCTCTGAGGAGATCCCCGTTACCTCCGTGAGATCTCAATCTGGTGTTGTCTGTTCTTCAAAAGCCTCCTTTTGTGAATATTGGGGATATTTCTCTGCTTTCCTTCTCACAGAAGGTCGCCTTCTTAGTGGTTGTTACTTCTGCTCGCAGAGTATCTAAGTTGGTGGCGCTGTCCTGTTGGTCGCCTTATTTGGTGGTCCACAGGGATAAAGTGGTCCTCGACCGAATCTGTCTTTTCTCCCTAAAGTGGTGTCGGATTTTCACCTTAATGAAGACATTGTGTTACCTTCCTTATGTCCTAAGCCTATGCATCCCAAGGAAATTGCCTTGCACTCCTTGGATGTGATCCAGGCGATAAGAGTTTATCTGACGGTTACTGAGTCCTTTAGAAAATCAGACTCTCTTTTTGTCCTTACGGACGGTCCTCCCAAAGGTTTGGCTGCGTCTGCTGGGACCATTTAAAGATAGATCAGGCAGACGGTTGTTCAGGCTTATTCCATCAAGGGTCAGGTTCCTCCTTTCCCTGTGAAGGCGCATTCTACTAGAGCGCTGAGTGCCTCTTGGCCTTTTTGCCATCAGGCCTCTGTTCTAAAAGTTTGTAAGGCAGTGACTTGGTTGTCTGTGCATACTTTCACTAAATTCTACAAGGTAGATTTGTTGGTATCTTCGGATGCCTCTTTTGGCCGCAAGGTTTTGCAGGCTGCTGTTTCGTAAGAGTACGTTCTGTTCTCTTAGGGGTCTATTACCTGGGTGAGCTCCTGTTGTTTGGTTGAGGTTCATGTTACCCAGTTGGCTAAGTTTAGCCTTTGGAATTTGCATTACTTTCTGGTTTCATTCTTCCCACCCCTCATGCCTACACTGCTTTGGGATGTCCCATTCAGCTGATGATGAGGCTGCGTCTGTTGATGGGCGATAGAGAAAATAAGATTTTTGTAAGATCTTACCATAAAATCTTTTTCTCTGAAGTCCATCAACAGACGCAGCACCCACCCCTCTAATTTGGGGATGTTTTTTTTTCTTCACTGCTTGCAACAAAACTGGTTTGCTAAGCTGAGTGTGGGTGGGTTATGCCTGTGGGGACAGCCCTGTGGGCGTGTACATGTAAAATCTTTTACTGCCTAGACTACTCCTGCAGGGGGCAGCATAACCCATTCAGCTGATGAAGATGAGGCTGCGTCTGTCAATGGACTTCAGAGAAAAAAGATGTTATGGTAAGATCTTACAAACATCATATTATTGCAGCTCGTCAGTTCTTGGATATGGTGGCTGCATTTGTTTTCATTTTTCAGGAAATTTTTTTAGCAAGTGCAAAGAAGAACTGCTGATCCTGCCAAAAATTTAATATCCTTGTCCCTTGAGTGAGTGTAGCCAGTGATACAGTGATATCGGGTCCGAATGTGCAGAACATTTAGAGGTTTATTTACTAAAGCTGGAGAGGGCAAAATCAGGCTCACGTCTGCATAGAAACCAATCAGCTTCCAGGTTTTATTGCCAAAGCCTAATTGAACAAGCTAAGGTTGGAAATTGGCTACCATGCACAGCTGCACCAGATACTGAGTGCACATGTTTTAGTAAATCTAGATTGTAATTAAACAGTGTCACCACAAGATGGCCTTATGGACACCACTATGTAACCGTGCCACGTCCCACTATATAGAGAGACCAAAGAATGCTATTGCATAGAGAATGGACTTTATTGGCACAACAACATGACAATAAGCCGTAAAAAAATATAAGTTTTTATTTCAAAAATAGCTTAAAAAACTTTCTTTGTTCATAACATACATGTATAAACAAGCACTGTTTAAAATAGATCAGCAACACATTCACATTCAGTAGATCATTAGTGGACCCCACCCAACCACATGGTACCAATATTGAAACAATGGAGGCCTTTTGACCTAATGTTAGGGTCATATAGCATTACAGGCTTTTGGCGATGTAACTCCTGTGGTGGCAAAAGGTGAACTGAAAAACGACAAAATTTTCTACATGTTTTGCGCTCTAGCGCTTCTTCTGGAGAGTGTCTTAAAAATATAACACTATATCGTAAAATCTATAAGAAGAACAAGGAGGAATAATGCATGAGAATTCATACAGTATACAGCCTTCTTATTACAAACAGTGTTCTAAACATATGCACGATAAGTGCTGGTTCACACTGCCGCTACCACTAAAGTAGCGTCGCTTCCAGCGCGACTTTGACGCGATTTTGGCGCGACTTTGACGCGACTTTGGCGTGACTTAGCACGACTTTGACGCGACCTAATCGCGAGGCAACTTTTTATTTGGCCAATCACAATCTGATGTCTTGTGACCTAATTTCCTTTTCCTGTGTTTTTTTTTTTACATATTTCCTTTTTCCCATGTGTGCAGTGTTGTGTGTCTCACATAGCTTTGTTTGTCTGTCCAGAAACGTAAAAAAAAAAAAGAGCTTTTTTCCTATAATTTTTAAGAAGCACATGCCTCCAAAGACACCCAAAAAATGCCCGTAAAATGTCTGCAAGAAAAAAAGCCAGCCGCAGAGAAGCCATATTACAGAAAATATAGTAAAAATGCTGTTTTTTAGGGGTTCTGGACATGCTACAGAGCTGAAAATTGACAGGTACACTTTTTAGACCCCCCAGACACTAAATCCAGAAAATGACATGCCTGCCTAAAAAAATGCCCGCTAAATGCCTGCAAGAAAAAAAGCCAGCCGCAGAGAAGCCGTATCCCTGAAAATATAGTAAAAATGATGTTTTTTAGGGGTTCTGGACATGCTACAGAGCTGAAACTTGACAGGGACACTTTTTAGACCCCCCAGAAACGAAATCCCAAAAATGACATGCCTGCTTAAAAAAATGCCCGCTAAATGCCTGCAAGAAAAAAAGACAGCTGGTAAGACACTACAAAAAATTAAAAGAAAAATGATTTTTTTTAGGGGTTCTGGACATGCTACAGAGCTGAAACTTGACAGGGACACTTTGTAGACCCCCCAGAAACGAAATCCAAAAAATGACATGCCTGCCTAAAAAAATGCCCGCTAAATGCCTGCAAGAAAAAAAGCCAGCTGCAGAGAAGCCGTATTCCTGAAAATATAGTAAAAATGCTGTTTTTTAGGGGTTCTGGACATGCTACAGAGCTGAAAATTGACAGGTACACTTTTTAGACCCCCCAGACACTAAATCCAGAAAATGACATGCCTGCCTAAAAAAATGCCCGCTAAATGCCTGCAAGAAAAAAAGCCAGCCGCAGAGAAGCCGTATCCCTGAAAATATAGTAAAAATGATGTTTTTTAGGGGTTCTGGACATGCTACAGAGCTGAAACTTGACAGGGACACTTTTTAGACCCCCCAGAAACGAAATCCCAAAAATGACATGCCTGCTTAAAAAAATGCCCGCTAAATGCCTGCAAGAAAAAAAGACAGCTGGTAAGACACTACAAAAAATTAAAAGAAAAATGATTTTTTTTAGGGGTTCTGGACATGCTACAGAGCTGAAACTTGACAGGGACACTTTGTAGACCCCCCAGAAACGAAATCCAAAAAATGACATGCCTGCCTAAAAAAATGACCGCTGATGAATGCCTGCAAGTATAAAAGACAGCTGGTAAAGACACTACAAAAAATTAAAAGAAAAATGAATTTTTTTTAGGGGTTCTGGACATGCTACAGAGCTGAAACTTGATAGGGACACTTTTTAGACCCCCCAGAAACGAAATCCAAAAAATGACATGCCTGCCTAAAAAAATGACCGCTAATGCCTGCAAGAAAATTATGCTCTTTTCTTGTTCACTGCCATTTTTTAGCAAAGTCGGATGACAAGTCGGATTACAGGTCGCTTCAATTAAGATAAGGAGGCGACTCCCATTGAAGTATATGGGACAGGTCGGATCACTGGTCGCCTGAAAGTAGTACAGGACCCTTTTCTGAAGTCGGAGCGACCTTAATAGCGGCAATTAAGACGGCACTCATTCATTTACATTGGTTTGGTCATGTCAAGCGACCTGGGGCGACCTGGGGCGACACAAGTCGCCTCGTGAGTCGCCCTAGTGTGAATGGGGGCTAAACGTGTATATTTGTGCATAATTGTATGTCAATATATAGAGAATTCTTACCAATGAACAGTATGTTGCTAATTACGATAAGAAGTCCAGTTAGGACTGATTAGGAAGCAGCTACAGTGATGGATATCTGAGTGCCAAGCCCAACGACAGATAGAGGTGGGGGGATGATTTAAGAACAATTGATTGACTCTTGATACCTATAGATATGGAGTATACATAATTAAATTGCTCATATCAATGAGTCAAAATGTAATGAAAAAAACAAATATTATAACTATATTTTGGAACAGGGAGTGAAAGAGTGTATATATATATATATATATATATATATATATATATATATATATATATATATATATATATATATATATATATATATATATATATATATTCTTACCCGAATCAGTATCAGGAAGTGGCAGAATAGTATATGAAATTAAATAAAAGTAAGCTGCGCTAAGCTGTGACTGTTATATCCCTGATAATTAATCAGTGAAAAACTTGTAAATTGAACAACAATTGATAGTGAGTCCCAACACAACTAAATGTGTTCTCAAAAATGTGATATTTAAATCTTTCAAATAACAAAGTTATGAAAGAAATTAAAAAATTGCAACAGGGTATATGCAAACTTCCCAGTGGTAATAAAAAGTCAATAAAGTCCTTATACGATCCAGGACAATCTCCCCTCTTGACTTGAAAAAGGCCAATAGGTGTATAGACTACTTACCAGATCCACATGTATTTGAGGCCAAATTTCAAAGTAAAAATCTCCCGACTCCAAACCAGGACAACCCTCTTGCTAGTATACTCATCAAACGATAAGGAAATCACGGACCAAGTGCATGTAAAAATAATATTTCTCATAGCGTGATACTGTCTATGAGCTCAACTGATCAGTATTATTACACCTTAAGTGCAATCCACTGAAAGGAAAACTGAAAGTGCTCTAAAGAAAGAAACCTCCACCGACAATAAGGCTGCTTACCAGATGCAAAATATATATAGCCAAAGATGTAAAGGAATGACCGTCACCTTTAAGCCCAGTCTGCTTACCAGGTGTACAAAGATTAAATGCAGAAATAAATATCCCCAGATATGGTTAGGGACAGGCTCTCAAATCCCCTTAACCAGCACTCAGAGGAGAAACCACCACCGACACCACAGCTGCTTACCAGATGTAATTATTGTTATAGCCAATCGTCATGATCAATGGATTCCAATAAAGGACACGCTCCAACCGAGAGCCCCAACAGGCAATTGATCACAACGTTATATGGAAAAAATAAATTGCCCCATAGTGTAAAACCATAACAATTTATTGGAAATAAAAGAAAGCAACTTACAAACTGTAAAGAAATACAAGCATGAGATGATGTGAGCCGCCGGCCGGCTCTTCCGCCCATCCTCAACCCTCGTAGTAGGTGACGTCAGCACGCCGCGACCGACGTACATTTAGTCAAATGTGACGTTATCAAGGTATCTGTACCTGGGGGGGTGGGAGCGAAGCTTATGGACAGAAAATACATATGCACAATTTACAGATTCCATCCTCTGCTGGCATCGATTTATCGATGATGTATTTCTTATCTGGCAAGGCTCTGAGGAGGATTTGTATGCCTTCGTTCGTTGCATAAATACAAATTAATTTAATATGAAGTTCACCCTGACATTTGATAGGTGTTCTATTACGTTTTTGGATTTGTGAATATTTGTTGACATGGACCGGTGCATTGCCACCGACCGCTACAGGAAGGAGTCGGCTGGCAATACCCTGCTCCATGCCAACAGCGCACACCCCCCAGCACTAGTCAGAAGTATCCCCTATGTGCAGTATATTCGACTACGCAGGAATTGTACACATGAGGAAGATTTAAAAAAACAGGCCAATTGCTTCGGAGTAGGCTGCTGCGCAGAGGCTATAGCAAATCTTCACTACGGAAGGCCTTCAATAGGGCATTGGAACAGGATAGACCTTCATTGCTATTTAAATCAAAAAACCGTAACACCAATTACAATACTGCCAAATTTGTCACTAAATTTTCTTCCCAACATAGTCAACTCAGGGGTATCCTTGCTAAGCACTGGCATATCCTATTACAGGATACCACTATGGCGCAACACATTAACACCTATCTGGAAATGGTCTTCCTAAAAGCGCCCTCCATCGGAGACAAAATTGACTCCTCTCATTATGACCCCGATAAAATAAAACTCTCAAAACAAAGAAATGGCATATTGAAATGCAACGATTGTGACTGTTGCCAGTGGGTAAACCAGGGTCACTGTTTCTTGTTACCCAATCAAGAGATTTTCATACTCAATTTCCCTGCAAACTGTGCAATAACAGGTGTGGTTTATCTTATGTCTTGCCAATGTGGGGCATTCTACGTCGGCAAGACAAAAAGGATGCTAAAACAGAGAATTAAAGGCCAGACATACTACTCTGTGGGTGGTAAAATGATCACACCTATCAGCCGTCATCTCAATCTTTATCATAGATTTGAAACATCTTGTATCTCATTCATCGTACTGGCGGTGGTCCCACCTGATCCCAGAGGGGGGAATTGGGACAAAAGGATTTTGCAGAAGGAGGTCTTCTGGATAGAACGTTTGAATGCTGTATATCCACCAGGTTTAAATGAAATTATTTCTTATAGACCTTTTTTAAAATTACATAGTTACATAGTTACATAGTAGGCGAGGTTGAATAAAGACAATAGTCCATCCAGTTCAACCTGTGTAGGTGTGTGTGACTGTAATCATCTAACATAGCCCTCAATCTCCTGATCCTTGAGATGTAAGTCTAAGAGTCTTTTGAAAGTCACCATACTACCCGCAGAAACCACCTCTTGTGGTAGACAATTCCACAATCTTGTAGCCCTAACAGTAAAGAACCCCCCACGTTGCCTGAGGTTAAAACGCTTCTCCTCTAATCGCATTGTATGTCCTCGAGTCCTCATGCAATTCCTTCGAATGAACAGCTTTTCTTCTAAGCTGAGATCCCCATTAAGATATTTATAAATTGCTATCATGTCCCCTCTCAGACGTCTTTTCTCCAGGGAAAATAAATCGAGCGATTGCAGCCGCTCTTCATAGGTAAGGTCCTCCAACCCCCTAATCAGTTTAGTTGCCCTTCTCTGGACTTTCTCCAGCTCCAACACATCCCTCCTGAGGACTGGCGACCAGAACTGGACAGAATACTCCAGATGCGGTCGGACCAGAGTTTTATAAAGTGGAAGGATTATAGTCTTATCTCTGGAATACATCCCTTTCTTTATGCATGCTAATATTCTGTTGGCTTTGGAAGCTGCCGCTTGGCATTGCATGCTGTTGCCTAATCTATCATCAACTAAGACTCCCAAATCTTTCTCCATTTTTGATTCCCCCAAGGGTTCCCCTCCTAACGTGTATTGTGTTTTTATGTTTTTGGTCCCCAAGTGCAAAACCTTACACTTCTCCACATTAAACCTCATTTGCCATGTCGTTGCCCACTCCGTAATTTTGTCCAGGTCATTCTGTAGGATATCTGCTTCATGCTGTGCAGTTATTGCCCTGGCCAATTTTGTGTCATCTGCAAAAACTGATAACGAACTACTGATCCCTTCCTCAATGCTGTTTATGAATAAATTGAACAAGGTTGGTCCCAGGACTGAGCCCTGGGGCACCCCGCTTACTACCTCAGACCAGTCTGAGTATGCGCTGTTTATTACTACCCTTTGGACACGGCCTTTTAGCCAATTCCGTATCCAAGAGCAAACCCTGCTGTCGATACCTGCAGACCTTATTTTATAAATTAAGCGCTTGTGGGGAACTGTATCAAACGCCTTAGCGAAATCCAAGTACACCACATCCACTGGTCTCCCCCTATCTAGCTCACAGCTCACTTCCTCGTAGAATGCTAAGAGATTGGTTTGACAAGAACGCCCATTTGTAAACCCGTGCTGGTTACTACTGATGATGTTGTTGTCTTTAGCATACTCTACGATATAGTCCCTTATCATCCCCTCCAAAAGTTTACATATTATTGATGTCAGACTGACAGGCCTATAATTTCCCGGGATATGTCTCTGGCCCTTTTTGAATATCGGAATCACGTTAGCCTTCCTCCAATCCCCTGGTACATCTCCTGTCCTAATACTGTCAGCAAAGATCAGGAACAGTGGTCTAGATATAACCATACTGAGTTCCTTGAGCACTCTCGGATGTACGCCATCCGGGCCTGGTGATTTGTTTGTGTTAAGTTTATCCAGTCTTTCCCTGATTTCCCCCTCTGTTAGCCATAGTGGCAAGTCCTGTGTATTACTACTAACCATACAGTCATGGTCAGTGTACCCTTCCTTTTCCTGCGTAAAGACTGACGAGAAAAAAGAATTCAGCACGGTTGCTTTTTCAGTGTCCTCTGTAACCATCCTCCCATCATCGTTAATTATGTGTGCAATATGCTCTGCCCTAGTTTTTTTGCTGTTGATATATTTAAAGAATTTCTTTGGGTTTTTTTTACTATCCTCCGCTATTTGTCTCTCAAAGTTGATTTTAGCCATCTTGATTTCGTGTTTACACTTCTTATTTTCCTCCTTGTATTGCTGGAAGGCCGATACTGTGCCCTCTGATTTATATTTCTTGAAGGCCAATTTTTTTCCCCTAATAAGTTTTTTAACGCTACGGTTTAGCCAGCCAGGTTTGGCTTTGTCTCTTCTAAATTTATTCCCCATAGGAATGCACTGCAAGATGCCTTTGCTTAATATTGTTCTAAAGCATTCCCATTTTTCCTCTGTGGTCAGTGATCCCAGGGTTTGGTCCCAGTTTACCCTTTCCATCAATGAGTACAATTTTGGAAAGTCTGCCCTTCTGAAGTTTAGGGTTCTTATGTTCCCCACTTGCCTTTTTATATTGTTATTTATACTAAATGTGATCATCCTGTGATCGCTAGAGCCCAGGTTGTCCTGGACTCCTACCTCCGAGATTATGTCTGGGTCATTAGTGATCAATAGATCCAGGATAGCATTCTCTCTAGTAGGGGAATCCACCAACTGCGACATGTAGTTATCCTGTAAGGTTTCCGTGAATAGCCGGGCCTTATGCGAGTGTGCAGTCCCCTCTTCCCAGTCAATGTCGGGATAATTGAAGTCCCCCAATATGATGACTGATCCTAGTTTTGCCGCTTTACCTATTAGTGCTAAAAATTCCAGCTCTACCTCCTCCCCTTGGTTAGGTGGCCTATAGCAAACCCCCACAACTACTTTTCCCTTATCTTCTTCCCTATCGAGTTCAACCCACACAGATTCTAAATCCATGCTCATCCCATCCGTAATGTCACTCCTTTCTAGCACCTTTATATTGTTCTTGACATAGAGACATACCCCTCCCCCTCTTTTACCAACCCTGTCCTTCCGGTACACCGAATACCCTTGGATATTGGCCAGCCAGTCATGTGAGGGGTCGAACCAAGTCTCCGCTATTCCCACAAGGTCTATGTCTTCCTCATGTACTAACATTTCCAACTCATCCATCTTATTAGCTAGGCTCCTGGCATTAGCATATACCCCTCTTAGTTTTACGGAAGTTAAACGTGATTGGCGGTTTTGTTTATTTCTGTTTGGTCTGCTGTTCTCCCGCACAGACCCGCCAATTGATGTTGTTGACCTACTGTCGCTGTTGACCCTACAACTGCCTTCAGTCCTCTGCTCCCTCCTGACTGATTCTACTTCTGAGCCCTCCCCCCCGTCTCCTAGTTTAAAAGCCCCTCCAACTCGGTGGCCATCTTTCTCCCCAAAAGAGCTGTACCGTCCCCATTAAGGTGCAGCCCATCCTTACTAAAGAGCCGGTAGCCGACTGAGAAGTCAGCCCAGTTCTCCAGGAACCCAAACCCCTCCTTCCTACACCAATTCCTCAGCCACTTGTTAACTTCCCTAAGCTCCTTCTGCCTCTCCTGTGTGGCTCGAGGTACAGGCAGTATTTCAGAGAAAACCACCTTGGAGGTCCTTTTCCTCAATCTATTACCTAAGTCCCTGAAATCGTTCTTAAGGATCCTCCACCTACCATTAACTTTGTCATTAGTGCCCACATGCACCATGACCGCTGGGTCATCCCCAGCCCCGCCCAACAATCTGTCTGCCAGATCTGCGATGTGCCGAACTCGGGCGCCCGGTAAACAACAAACTGTTCGGTTCACGAGATCTTTTTTACAGATTTCCCTCTCTGTCCTCTTGATAATTGAGTCCCCAACTACCACAACCTGTCTAACCTTTCCTGCGTTACGGCCCCCCTTCTTCCTGGAGCCGTCCCTCCCCTGGCAGCTGGGGGAGGGCGCATGCTCCAGCTCTGCCACCCCTGAGTTGATATCCCCCTCAACCTGCAACTCAGCAAACATGTTAGGGTGTACCAACTCAGGACTGGCCTCCCTGACTCTCCTCCCCCTAACATTCCTAACAGTCACCCAGCTGCGTACCTCTGCTGCTTGCGTCTCCTCTATTCCTTCCTCCTCTATGCTGACCCCTGCCAGCGCCTGCTGGGTAATGTCCAAGCTCCTTTTCAGGTTGTAGATGCCACGCAGTCTTGTCACTGTGTTCTCTAGATCCACGATGTGGGCTTCCAGAGCAACAAGTCGCTCACATCTTGCACAGCAGTATTCGTCCTCGATTGTTTCATCAAGGAACGCATACATGCCGCAAGAAGTGCACTGAGTGGCATCCCCAATCCTGTCGGACATTATTACCCACTACTCTATGGGGATAATATTAACGACCTGCTCTTCCTTACCTACACTACCTCTAACTTCCCTGGTACAAAACCTGGGGTACCCACCAGTCGCTAATACCCTCACCAGTCACTAGATACTCACCAGTCGCAAGGATCCTCACCAGTCGCAAGGATCCTCACCAGTCGCAAGGATCCTCACCAGTCGCAAGATACTCACCAGTCGCAAGATACTCACCAGTCGCAAGATACTCACCAGTCGCAAGATACTCACCAGTCGCAAGGATACTCACCAGTCGCAAAGATACTCACCAGTCGCAAAGATACTCACCAGTCGCAAAGATACTCACCAGTCGCAAAGATACTTACCAGTCGCAAGCTACTTCACCAGTCGCAAGGGTACTCACCAGTGCAAGGATACTCACCAGTGCAAGGATACTCACCAGTCGCAAGGATACTCACCAGTCGCAAGGATACTCACCAGTCGCAAGATACTCACCAGTCGCAAAGATACTCACCAGTCGCAAAGATACTCACCAGTCGCAAAGATACTCACCAGTCGCAAGGACACTCACCAGTCGCAAAGATACTTCCAGTCGCAAAGCTACTCACCAGTCGCAATGATACTCACCAGTCGCAAAGATACTCACCAGTCGCAAAGATACTCACCAGTCGCAAGGATACTCACCAGTCGCAAGGATACTCACCAGTCGCAAGGACACTCACCAGTCGCAAGGACACTCACCAGTCGCAAAGATACTCACCAGTCGCAAGATACTCACCAGTCGCAAGTTACTTCACCAGTCGCAAGGATACTCACCAGTGCAAGGATATTCACCAGTTGCAAGGATACTCACCAGTTGCAAGGATACTCACCCGTCGCAAGGTACTCACCAGTCGCAAGGATACTCACCAGTCGCAAGGATACTCACCAGTCGCAAGGATACTCACCAGTCGCAATGATACTCACCAGTCGCAAAGATACTCACCAGTCGCAAAGATACTCCCCAGTCGCAAGGACACTCACCAGTCGCAAAGATACTCACCAGTCGCAAAGATACTCACCAGTCGCAATGATACTCACCAGTCGCAAAGATACTCACCAGTCGCAGGGATACTCACCAGTCGCAAGGATACTCACCAGTCGCAAGGACACTCACCAGTCGCAAAGATACTCACCAGTCGCAAGGACACTCACCAGTCGCAAAGATACTCACCAGTCGCAAGGATACTCACCAGTCGCAAAGATACTCACCAGTCGCAAAGATACTCACCAGTCGCAAGGATACTCACCTGTCGCAAGGATACTCACTAGTCGCAAGGACACTCACCAGTCGCAAAGATACTCACCAGTCGCAAGGACACTCACCAGTCGCAAAGATACTCACCAGTTGCAAGGACACTCACCAGTCGCAAGGATACTCACCAGTCGCAAGGATACTCACCAGTCGCAAGGACACTCACCAGTCGCAAGGATACTCACCAGTCGCAAGGATACTCACCAGTCGCAAGGACACTCACCAGTCGCAAGATACTCACCAGTCGCAAGGATACTCACCAGTCGCAAGGACACTCACCAGTCGCAAGATACTCACCAGTCGCAAGGATACTCACCAGTCGCAAGGATACTCACCAGTCGCAAGGACACTCACCAGTCGCAAGATACTCACCAGTCGCAAGGATACTCACCAGTCGCAAGGATACTCACCAGTCGCAAGGACACTCACCAGTCGCAAAGATACTCACCAGTCGCAAGGATACTTACCAGTCGCAAGGATACTTACCAGGTACTCAGTTGCAGAGACAGTCACACAGCAGTCAGTCGCAGTACAGACAAACAGCTATTGATTTCTTACAGAGTACAGTCACACAGCTTTCCCCCTGTTTGCAGCTGCTGCTCTACTCACAGCTGCTGACACACACACACACACACACTGGGACGGATGTCTCCTCCTCCTCACTGGGCACGGACGGTCCTCCTCCTCTTCTTCCAGGCACTAAGGAAGGCGGGTTCTGACCTCCGCCGCCGCCGCTCTCTGCCTCGGCTCCCGTCCTCCACCTCCGCTCAGTTGCTGGTCCCTGCACGGTGCACCCGCACCCCTTGTGCGGCTTCCCCCGCACGTGTCCCCGCAGCTCCTCTTCCTTCCTCCTCTCTCCCTTGCCGCACGAACCCTCACTTCCGGTTCCGGTTCCGGTTCAGGTCCAGGTCTGAATATTCCAAGGTGTCGTGTAAATGAAATGAAAGCCCCAGGTCTCAGAAGCTAGACCTTTGTGAGGATCACGTCCTCCCCCCTTCCTTCTTCTTCCCTCCCCCCCCCCCCCCCCCCCCCTCATTACCATCTTTTTGGTTGGTTACCCTTTGTTATTGTTATATTACCAGGGTGTTTGTATATTTTTGGCACACCTAAATTATCAATTGTCTTTCATTCCTTATGATATATTTTTTTGGGGGGTTTCTCCCCTCCCTCCCCCTTTTCTTTATATACATTTTTCCCCCATCTTATGTTTTTACTCCCTTTACTTTCTGTTTTTGTCTTCTTCTGTCTCCCCTTCATTTGTTCCTTAGGGAAATCGCACCTTTATATAAACAGGTTAATGTAAACCTTATTACTTATTATGTTGTTTTCAGGTTCAAATATCTCTGCAGTGTTGGATATTGGGTGGTCTTGGCCCTCATTAGCAGGGAGGTTCGGCTGGTGGCACCGCAACTGTACCCTGTTTTACCCCTTGATTATTGTGGCTGCGGACTTCCTTGTGTCACACATTGAAGCCTTAGCTGCCCGGCATTCTTGGTGGGCGGACACCTATGCGGCCTCTGGAGTACCTCCAATACCGCATCCATGTCCCCTGGGGTCCAGTGGGCGGCGCGATCTGGGTGGGTGATTTGTAGCAATTCCCGCCTCCCAGACACGTCCTCCTTGCTGCCTTCGCTCTGCGTGCGCTCGCGCATGTGCGGTTGCGGATGTCAGGCAGGGGGGCGTCATCATGCTGGGCTGAGTGACATCAGACGCTTACCAGCGTAGTACGCCACTCAGCTGGGGGACAATTAAAGACCAGACCGACGACACTGTCGGTCTGGCTACAACAGGGAGGATATCTTGCCCCAGTGTGAGGACTAGTGACTGGAAATATAAGGAGAAGGACATCTGGCCTGGTGAGGAATATCACTTTATATGGGAACCAGATAGCCATCACAACTCTGATGGATGGATGTCTCCCCTCCCTCCATTTGTTCCTCTCCTCCCCCCCTCTCCTTACCATTCTGTGTCTTTATTACAGCAATCGGGTGGTATCCACATACAGGGGCTACCCCCTTTGTGACACACGTTGCGAAACACATTGTATACCATCTGAAAATCCTTTAGTGGACCAAGCTTATAATTCTTGGCTTTCAGGAGTTAACGATACTCACCTGACAGGTATGTAGGGGATTAGCCCTTGCTGGCACCCCTTTCAGCAACTTTATTACTACATCTCATTATTAGTTTATATTTATATAATACTAATGTTCTCCACATAGGATGGGTTTACTATCTACCCTAATTTGAAAAATTCACTTCAAGGAATGGAGGGATTGGATTAATCCGGTTACACCCCTATTTTAATCCTGACATGTGACCCATATGATTCATATACTATTCTGCCACTTCCTGATACTAATTTGGGTAAGAATACACATATATATATATATATATATATATATATATATATATATATATATATATATATATATACTCTTTCACTCCCTGTTCCAAAATATAGTTATAATATTTGTTTTTTCATTACATTTTGACTCATGGATATGAGCAATTTTAATTATGTATACTCCATATCTATAGGTATGAAGAGTCAATCAGTTCTTAAATCATCCCCCCACCTCTATCTGTTATTGGGCTTGGCACTCAGATATCCATTACTGTAGCTACTTCATAATCAGTCCTAACTGGACTTCTTATCGTAATTAGCAACATACTGTTCATTTGTAAGAATTCTCTATATATTGACATATAATTATGCACACATATACACGTTTATCGTGCATATGTTTAGAGCACTGTTTGTTTGTAATAAGAAGGCTGTATACTGCATGAATTCTCATGCATTATTCCTCCTTGTTCTTCTTATAGATCTTAAGATATAGTGTTATATTTTTAAGACACTTTCCAGAAGAAGCGCTAAAGCGCGAAACATGTAGTGAACGTTGTCGTTTTTCAGTGCACCTTTCTTCACCACAGGAGTTACATCGCCAAAAGCCTGTAATGCTATATGACCCTAACATTAGGTCAAAAGGCCTCCATTGTTTCAATATTGGTACCATGTGGTTGGGTGGGGTCCACTAATGATCTACTGAATGTGAATGTGTTGCTGATCTATTTTAAACAGTGTTTGTTTATACATGTATGTTATGAACAAAAAACGTTTTTTAAGATATTTTTTAAATAAAAATTAATATTTTTTACGACTTATTGTCATGGTGTTGTGCCAGTAAAGTCCATTCTCTATGCAATAGCATTCTTTTAGTAAATCTACTCCTTAGTTTCAAAGGATGTAAAGATATGTCGGGTATTTAAATTGATTTTAGTCATTTGTAGGATAAAATGTTTTACTTGAAGATATTGAAATTATTTGTAGTGTGCAGGGCATATTCAGAGTGGCAAAGTGTTTGATGCCTGAAGTTGCACATAATTTGACCAAACCTTAAGCAACAGGACTTGCCACTATGGCTAACAGAGGGGGAAATCAGGGAAAGACTGGATAAACTTAACACAAACAAATCACCAGGCCCGGATGGCGTACATCCGAGAGTGCTCAAGGAACTCAGTATGGTTATATCTAGACCACTGTTCCTGATCTTTGCTGACAGTATTAGGACAGGAGATGTACCAGGGGATTGGAGGAAGGCTAACGTGATTCCGATATTCAAAAAGGGCCAGAGACATATCCCGGGAAATTATAGGCCTGTCAGTCTGACATCAATAATATGTAAACTTTTGGAGGGGATGATAAGGGACTATATCGTAGAGTATGCTAAAGATAACAACATCATCAGTAGTAACCAGCACGGGTTTACAAATGGGCGATCTTGTCAAACCAATCTCTTAGCATTCTACGAGGAAGTGAGCTGTGAGCTAGATAGGGGGAGACCAGTGGATGTGGTGTACTTGGATTTCGCTAAGGCGTTTGATACAGTTCCCCACAAGCGCTTAATTTATAAAATAAGGTCTGCAGGTATCGACAGCAGGGTTTGCTCTTGGATATGGAATTGGCTAAAAGGCCGTGTCCAAAGGGTAGTAATAAACAGCGCATACTCAGACTGGTCTGAGGTAGTAAGCGGGGTGCCCCAGGGCTCAGTCCTGGGACCAACCTTGTTCAATTTATTCATAAACAGCATTGAGGACGGGATCAGTAGTTCGTTATCAGTTTTTGCAGATGACACAAAATTGGCCAGGGCAATAACTGCACAGCATGAAGCAGATATCCTACAGAATGACCTGGACAAAATTACGGAGTGGGCAACGACATGGCAAATGAGGTTTAATGTGGAGAAGTGTAAGGTTTTGCACTTGGGGACCAAAAACATAAAAACACAATACACGTTAGGAGGGGAACCCTTGGGGGAATCAAAAATGGAGAAGGATCTGGGAGTCTTAGTTGATGATAGATTAGGCAACAGCATGCAATGCCAAGCGGCAGCTTCCAAAGCCAACAGAATATTAGCATGCATAAAGAAAGGGATGTATTCCAGAGATAAGACTATAATCCTTCCACTTTATAAAACTCTGGTCCGACCGCATCTGGAGTATTCTGTCCAGTTCTGGTCGCCAGTCCTCAGGAGGGATGTGTTGGAGCTGGAGAAAGTCCAGAGAAGGGCAACTAAACTGATTAGGGGGTTGGAGGACCTTACCTATGAAGAGCGGCTGCAATCGCTCGATTTATTTTCCCTGGAGAAAAGACGTCTGAGAGGGGACATGATAGCAATTTATAAATATCTTAATGGGGATCTCAGCTTAGAAGAAAAGCTGTTCATTCGAAGGAATTGCATGAGGACTCGAGGACATACAATGCGATTAGAGGAGAAGCGTTTTAACCTCAGGCAACGTGGGGGGTTCTTTACTGTTAGGGCTACAAGATTGTGGAATTGTCTACCACAAGAGGTGGTTTCTGCGGGTAGTATGGTGACTTTCAAAAGACTCTTAGACTTACATCTCAAGGATCAGGAGATTGAGGGCTATGTTAGATGATTACAGTCACACACACCTACACAGGTTGAACTGGATGGACTATTGTCTTTATTCAACCTCACCTACTATGTAACTATGTATGTAACATCACTCTTGAAAGGTAATTGGCAACATGAAAACTGGCGTGGAAGAAAGAATGTAAAAGAAAGATTCTAGGGGTAGATTGGCGAGATAAAATTACTAGAGTATTTGGTGCTGTTCCGAAGATGCAGTGGGTGAGCTGTAACAGGGTTTGATAAATTTGGACTGGCTTGTGGGGAAAGCCACATTAGGTTTTTAATTCTAATCTGCTCAATATCTACAGTTTTGAGGTAGACCCGAGACAGTGTTTAGAATTTCTTTAATTTTAGTTGTCCCAACTGGGAGGCCAGGTAGTATTTGGCTATGATCCAGACCTATAGACCCCCATAAAGTCTCAGGGGATATAAAGTGTTGCAAGGAATCCTAGGTCTTCTTGTTCCAGATTAAGTCGACGTGTGACAAATTTCGCCTACAGCTTATGTTTTTATCTTGCAATCACTGAACTGTTTGTGGGTAGATACTACTGTAGTATCCCTGCTCAAAGCTTTACCTGTATATTTATATCAGTTAAGAGCAGCATTTCCTGAATTAAATCGTATAGTATGAAATAAAGGACCTAACAAGCAGTGGTGTAGGTTGTAAAAACAGTTCTCGAAATGGGTAAGCCCCACTCTTTTCCACAATTACTTTTCTTTATGAAAAAGTATTTTACCCCATTCTCACTGTAAATATTAATTCCACACTGGACTCCCAAGTTCCTTTTGATGACACCATACATTTGTTCTCAATCCACTCTTAAATGGTAATACCATGCTTTGCCTAAAAGCTCATTTACACATTTGGCAAGAACTGACACACCTTTGAAAAGTGATTACAGATCCTCACTGCCTGTTTTAGCCCTTTAAACTCCACTGCACTGCAATCACATGTATCGCACGCAGTTGAGGGGCGTTTGCAGCTTGGCCCTATACACTTGAATGTGTAGTTCTCGGTAGTGCCCAGTGCCCACCTAAAAAAGATATACGTTGCGCTAAGAATGATGAGTGCCCATATATACCAAACAGTCCATAAGTGAAGATAAAAACTGTCCTTGATGTGATGAAACCACTCTCCGTCACCATAGAAACGTAATAATAACACGGCCACTACCAAAGGTTGAAATGGTCTCTTACCAGCTCACATTGTCAGAGGTCAGTAACACCTGTGGCTTAATACCCAGCCAGCGTCTTTAAGGGATCCGGCGTCCTCCTATGACTCCACACACCAATAGCCCAGCGGTACCATCACAGAAAAACCCAGAATGCAAAAAAGCTCCACATAGTGTAAAATCCTTCTAGTAGTTTATTTATATCCAAAGTAATGCACTTACATATTTAGGAATAAAGTTCACGTTAAAATCAAGCCGGCTAGCATACAAACACACATGTGTCCTTCCGGGATCATACATGTGGTGACGTTAGCATGTAATTTACCCTATGTGTTTCATCATACATATAGTTACATAGGTTGAAAAAAGACACAAGTCCATCTGGCTCAACAAATTAAAAATATAAAACCGTAACCCAACCCTACAATCCCATATACACAATCCTGTACTGCAGTTGATCCAGAGGAAGGTGAAAAAAACCCCAGCAAAGCATGATCCGTTTTACTACAGCAGGGGGAAAAAATTCCTTCCTGATGCCCCGAGGGGCAATTGGATATTCCCTGGATCAACTTTACCTATAAATATAGTACCCATTTATATTATGTACACCCAGGAAAGAATCCAGGCTTTTTTTAAAGTAATCTAGTGAGCTTCCTCTGGAGGGAGTCTATTCCACATTTTCACAGCTCTTACGGTGAAGAAACCTTTCCGTATTTGGAGACAAAATCTGTTTTCCTCTAGACATAAAGAGTGCCCCCTTGTCCTCTGTGTTGACCTTAAAGTGAATAACTCAACACCAAGTTCAACACCAATGGACCCCTTATGTATTTATACATGTTGATCATATCCCCCCCCCCCCCCTTAATCTCCTTGTCACAAGAGAGAATAAATTCAGTTCCTTTAATCTTTTCTCATAGCTGAGCTCCTCCATGCCTCTTAGTTTATGTCCTCTGTTTGGTTGCCCTTCTCCACACTTTTTCCAGTTCCCCAATATACTTTTTAAGAACTGATGCCCAAAACTGAACTGCATATTCCAGATGAGTTCTTACTAATGATTTGTACAGGGGCAAAATTATATCTCTCTCTGGAGTCCATGCCTCTGTTAAAGAGGTTGTAAACCCACCTCACAAACTTTTACCTATAGGTAAGCCTATATTAAGGCTTACCTATAGGTGCTATAAAAATCTCCCAAACTTGCACCGTTTAGGAGATATTTAGAGTGCATACTGCCCATGACGTCATCGGCGCAGGCGCTCTGAAGGAACGGCCACCCGTGCCGTTCCTTCAGAGCTCAGTGCCGTGAACGGCGGCTCCCGTGCGCAGGCGCGGGAGTGATGTAATCGCGCCTCCGGCCAATCAGATGACCGGAGGACGCGAACCCGGAAGCAGGACGGCCGGAAATGTCGCCGTCCTGTCGCTGAGGTGGCGGCATGGCGGGGGCTTCGTTTTAAGGTAAGTACTACATAATGAGCTAGTATGCGATGCATACTAGCTCATTATGCCTTTCTCTTTACAGGGCTTTTTTTTTTCTCGTTTTTTTTGGGGGACTTTACTTCCTCTTTAATACAAGAGAGGACTTTGCTTGCTTTGGAAACTGCAGCTTGGCATTGCATGCTACTCTTGAGCTTAGGATCTACCAGAACACCCAGATCCTTCTCCGCTATAGATTTCCCCAGTTCTACTCCCCTAGTATGTATGATGCATGCCTATTAGCCCCCAAGTGCATAACTTTACATTTATCAACAGTAAACCTCATTTACCACATAGTTGCCCAATGAAACAGTGCATTGAGGTCAGCTTGTAAGTTGGAGACACCCTGTAGGGAATTATTCCACTGCAAAGCTTGGTGTGATCTGCAAAGACTGAAATTGTACTTTTAATCCCAGACCCTATATCATTTATAAAGATATTAAAAAGTAAGGGTCCCAACACTGAACCTTGGGGTACACCACTGATAACCTTAGACCATTCAGAGTAAGAATCCTTAACCACTACTCTCTGAATTCTATCTTTTAGCCAATTTTCTATCCATTTGCAAACTGATCATTCCAAGCCAGTAGACTTTACCTTACACATTAGCCGTGTGTGGGGAACTGTGTCAAACGCTTTTGCAAAATCCAAGTATACTACGTCCACAGCCACCCATCTGTCCAAGGTTTTACTTACCTCCCTCATAAAAAGAAATCAGGTTTGTTTGACAACTTCTGTCTCTCATGAATCCATGCTGTCTGTTGCTTAAAATATTTTTTTCCAACAAGAACTCATCTATGTGTCTTTTATTAAACTCTCCAGTATCTTCCCGACTATAGAAGTTAAACTAACAGGTCTATAGTTACTTGCCAAATACTTTGATCCTTTTTTAAATATAGGCACCACATTGGCCCTACGCCAATCCAGTGGTACTATTCCAGTCCTTAACGAGTCCCTAAAAATGTAAAACAAAGGCTTTGAAATGACAGCACTCAATTATTTTAGGATGCGTGGGTGGATGCCATCTGGTCCAGGCACTTTATCCACCCTTAATCTGTCTAAATATTTCTTTTGAGCCATTGTGGATCATTTGGGGCTGTGTCTATACCGTCCTCATTATAGTCATGAGCTCCCCCATGCTCCTTTGTATATACAGAGCTGAAGAAAGTATTTAATAAATTTGCCTTCTCTTTGTCCCCAGTCACCCACTCCTGATTATTTTGTAATTAATATATTTTAGGAATTTTTTGGTGTTTATCCTACTATCTTTTGCAATCTGTCGTTCATTTTGAATTTTTGGGTCCTTGATTTCCTTTTTACATATTCTGTTATATTCTTTGTAACGATTCAACAATGATAGCGTTGCTTCATTTTTATATTTTTTAAAAGCTCTTTTCTTATTATTTATAGGTTACGATGACATCTTCACTTGAATGTGTAGTGCTCGGCAGCCAGTAGTGCCCACCTAACACGTCATGGTTTATTTCCTTGACCGCGAAGCAAATTATTGCGACCACTGCATGTGTACACCCTAGGTTGTGCCTTTACAACTGAAGGGGGAGCAATTTGGGGGTGTTAAAAATGCTGCTCACCCACAAGTTTTTACTGCCCCCTTTCCGAAATGCAAGAGTAAATGAACCCCTAACAAAAACAAAAGGAAAGTGAGTCTGTCTTTCCCAGCAGTTTCTGCTGTCTGCAGAGATTTCATAGTCTTTTCACAGTGAAGGATTCTATGTGAATGTTTTCTGCTCTCCCTCTAATGGCAAGCATCCCACTGGGGCAGGCTTGTAAACACTTGGCCCACACCATATTTGTGCATGGATGCAAAGCTGGGTTTCCTAGGTCATCAGGCTACTGGTAACTAGGGGATTGACTCTTGCTCCACAGCAATGACTGCATGTGAAAAAGATGGATAGGGTAGACTGTGGGGTGAAATTAAGGTAAATAGAATGTGCACTTTGCAAGTGCAGTTGCACTCATCTTCCTTAGTAAATAGAAAAATGTGGTAAAGTTCACTTTGTAAAGAATACCCAATCAGGTGCAAGGAAAATAAAAAAACAGCATTTCTGCTTGCTTGCACATGATTGGATGATTGAAATCAGCAGAATTTTACCACATTTACTAAGCTCTAAAGAAAATGAGAAATAGAGTTTACAGAGTGCAACTGCTCTCGCAAAATGCATAACCCATTTGTCTTTAGTACATTAATCCCTATGTGTTATGTCCATATGTTAATTGTAAGCTTTCATTTTGATTTGAATTTACCTTTAATATGTGCAGAGAGGGGGAAAAAAGCAACTGTAAGAATTCTTTGAACTTTCAATGTGATGATGGACCATCATGGAAGATTGAACCAAAAACCTTCCTACGATTTATCATTTCAGGATTCCTAAAAAAGCATGCAGATGATTTCCTTAGCCCCCCTTTTCCACCAAGCAAGATACAGGCAATAAAGAAATTGGGATTTGGAACCATGAATAAGATCTTATTGGAATTTGAAAAACCCTTCTGGGAGCCAAACTCCACCTATATTCAGCTGGTATTCGAAGGTTCTTCTCCTCTTACAGAACCCCAGAAAGACTTAAAGAAAAACTGGATAAAAAAACTATCTGGATTTGTGGTACTGGAATCACCAGCACAGTAAGTGAGACACAGCTCTTGGTGGCCATACATTGTATTTAATGAAATAAAAATACACTTTTCTCTTTCGTTCATTGACGGACACAGCTCCTGATATTCATAACCATTGGGCTATACTGCCCCCTACAGGAGTAGGACACTAGGCAGAAAAACAATCTGGCTATGCCTATGGGCAGTCCCAGGGGGTCTACTCCCTCTCCCTGATATAGGTACTCAGTTTTTTCTGCCTAGTCAGGAGTAAGGACATTGCTGGGATCTCTGGTCCTGGCAAAACGTAAAAAAAAAAATTAAAGTTAAACGCCTCACAAGATTGCATATGACCGGGTCTTAGCCCGGTCGCAGCGTTCCTCCTGGCCGACAGATTACCCCCCCCCCCCATTTCGATGGAGAGGGGTTCTGTCTGGTTTTGTGACTAGCTGTCCACCCTCTCCCCCTGGAGTTTTTTGGGGTGGACGTGGGCCCCTCCTTGGGACAGTCAAACCCACGGGTTCCCTTTTTTCCCGTCAGGCACCCCCCTTTCTGTCCCTCATCCTACCCCTCCCTTCCACTTATGCTGGGGCTCATTGGGTGGTCCACCTCCGGGGGTGTGGGCAGGGCGCTATACTGGCAATGGGGGCTGGGGGGTGCGCGACCGTACAATCGACTGTGCAGGGGGGCGGGGGGGTTGTACCTGGTGGGGTCTCCTGCCAGGGCCCCCTGTCCTGCCTGGATCTGTCCTATGGGCCTAAGGATCCCTGGAAGTCTCCTGGTGCCATGCAGGGCCACCATTTTGTTGTAGCCTGTGTGTTTCTATGCACGGCGGCAAAGCTTGTGTACTCCGGCTGGCATTTTGCTGTGGTTTGCATTGAAAATAGTGGCAATTATGACAGTGGAGCCCTTTGGGTGGCAATTTCGGCGGTGGGAGCCCCTCCTCATCCCATCTCATGGTGCTGGCTCCTGGATCTTTTTTACTTCCTGAACGCCTCGCGTGCAGTACAGTGCAGATTGTCCTGGTGGCTGCAGATGCCTGTTTCTGCTGGGTGGTGAGTCTGGGGGGGTTCTCTCCCTCTCTGCTGAGGATCGCTTGGTGCTTTGTGCCTGGAGATCGGATGGTGCTGCCAGTGCAGTGGGGGTTTTCCCTTGCAGTGTTTTAGACCCGGTTCACACTTCTGCGTGTGCCGGGTTCGCATGTCATGTCGGAGCGCACTGCTCCGACATTACATGCGATCAGCTGTGCGGTGCGAGTTTAGCCATACAGTTTGTATGGCTAAATTCGCACCGCACCCGCAGCAAAGACGCACAGGAGGCATTTTTGCTGCCGCATCAGGATCGGATCGCACAGCGGTTCACACTTGTGCGATCCGATCCTGTGTGAACTGCACGATCGCACTGCGATATGCGATCAAACTGGGGGTGTCGTTAAGATTACATTGACACCCCCAGCGGATCGCATATGGCAGTGTGAACTGCCGGGGGTGCGTGTGCGATGCGGGAACAGGCTGCGAATTCGCAGCCTTCCCGCATCGCAATAGTGTGAACCGAGCCTCACACCTTTTTTGTGGGTTCTCCCTGGTGACTCATGGAGTCTTTGGAGCACATCTCCCCACCTGATCCCCTCTGACCCTGCGGGGCTCTCCGGGTCCCAACCATTCATCGATGCACTGACGGCGGTTCCGGAGTCCTTTGTCTCCCGGGTGGAGGTGGCTTTCGGGCGACGGGCAAGCAAAAAGTGCCCCCTGCCTCCTCTGTCTAATCAGATCCTGAATCTGATTTGGCCGCCGCAGACGTGGGTCACCCTGCTGGGTCTTCAACCACTACCCCGGAATCCTCTGATAGTGAGGATGATTTCTCCACATCTGCAACCGCGCACGAAAAGGCGCTGGTGAATGCACTGATTGTATTTGTGCGTGAGACCTTAACCACTTTTATGACCGGAAGGATTTGCTCCCTTCCTGACCAGGCCCTATTTTGCAATTCGGCACTGCGTTACTTTAACGGACAATTGCGCGGTTGTGCGACGCTGTACCCAAATAAAATTGATGTCCTTTTTTTTCCCCACAAATGAAGCTTTCTTTTGGTGGTTTTTGATCACCTGTGCGGTTTTTTTATTTTTTGCGCTATAAACAAAAAAAGAGCAACAATTTTGAAAAAACAATATTTTTCACATTCTGCTATATGACATTCTCAAAAAAAAAAATCAAAATTGTTTAACATTTTAGGCCAATTTGTTTTCTGCTACATATTTTTGGTAAAAAAATCGCAATAAGCGTATTTTGATTGGTTTGCGCAAAAGTTATCGCGTCTACTAATTACGGGAATGATTTATGTCACTTTTATTTAGGAAAGGGAATTTGGGAGTTTTAAATGAGACACATGAGGAACACGTGTCTCCATCCCTATTCAAGAAATAAAAGAGGGGAAGTTGGGACTTTAGATGAGGTGTGCTAATGAACCAGAGCAGGGTGTGATGGGTAATCACACCAATGTAAGGCAACAAAAGATAATAAATAGTACCAACAGTGTTTATTAAAGCGGAGTTCCGGCCCTCGGACATGATTTTTTAATAAAAATACCCCCGGGACAGTCAGGGCTAGTACATTCCACAATGGATAGCCTCTGAACTGTCCTGGGTCGCACTTACCTTTTAGAAGAAATACTTACCTTGAAAATTTCTTCTCCAGCGCTGCCATCTCAGGTGTGGGCAGCTGAAGCCAGCGCGTCCTCTTCTGGGTCATCTTCCATGTCCTCTTCTGTCCCACTATGCACTGCACCGGCCCCGATGTCACTTCCAGGGAAGGCGCATCATCCCTGCACAGCTTCTGGGAATGACACGCCTGCACAGGAAGTGACGAGCAGGGCCTGTGCAGGCGCATTGATTCCTGGGAGCGATTACGCTCAGCTCCCAGGAATCAATGCAAGGAGGAAGTGACGGCCCGAGCCGTGGCCGCAGAGGGAGAAAGAGGAAGCAAGGGGAGTATAAATGACAACACATGCCAACATAAAAATGAGTATGGGGTTGCATCCTATGTGCTCAACGCGTTTCATGGAACATTTTCCACTTTTTCAAGAGCAGATGCCAACAGGGGTCTGTAAGAAGTATAAAAGCATGTTAGAAATAAACGATGTTGCTGAAAATGTATATAGTTGAGGACTCATACATAAAGTAGGGGGGAGGGGGAAAAGATCCAGAAGGGACAAGCCCAACCAGATCAGTCCGAACCCTTACTAAAGGTTTTACCTTGCAGTGCCAGCTCGAGAAAATAAATGAGATGTTGAGTTTCACAGTATCTGAAAACGTCCAAAACTGTCCAACCGGGAACTGAGGGAGCGGTTTCAGTGAATGTAACCTGTTCAGGGGCCACATGATTGGTAATAAAATCTCCATATTCAGGGATCAGGATCAGAGATAATGGTGTAATGAGAGTTCTAGAAGTGACAAAAATATATATACCGGTTGGAAGAATCAATATGTGTGAAAGTGAATGAAGTGCCCAAAGAGCGTATGATGAGTGACATGCTGATAGAATACCACAAACCCAAGTGAAGAGGGTAAAACATGTAGTAATACAACAAAAGTATTACTAATGAGAAAGACCTCCTAAAAATGAGGCACAAATGAACGAGTACAGAAATATAGGTGATAACACTAGGATGCCAATAAATACATAGTGACTGTGGTGGGATGAACTAGAAAGTGAAGATTGTGATAAGAGCAGAGACCTGGAAAAAGCCCATATAGGCAAAATAAGAAAGGTGAGAAAGGGAGGAAGAGTGATGAAATCCATACATATCCATCAAGAGTGAGTAGAGTGGACAGATAAGGTCCCAGAGAGAAGGGTGCATATGCACCTTTCCACGTGACAAACCTTCATAGCTCGTCATCGTTTATTTCTAACATGCCTTTATACTTCTTACAGACCCCTGTTGGCATCTGCTCTTGAAAAAGTGGAAAATGTTCCATGAAACGCATTGAGCACATTGGATGTAACCCCCTACTCATTTTTATGTTGGCATGTGTTGTCATTTATTATCTGATTTTGCAATCTCCAGCTCCTTACTATACAGCCTATGTCGTTTATGTATTATTGCCATGACTTCTTTTATTGTGATGTATGACTTTCATTTTGTTATTTATTATCATGCAACTTATAAGTTTCACACTGATGTGATGATGTTTTTAATAAACACTGTTGGTACTATTTATTATTATAGGAAGTTTTTTCATCTCTCAGGGTCGACTGACAAGGGCTCAAAGCCTTTCTGGCCTCCTCTGGAGGATCCAAAGGAACCTGGTCTGGCAAGCCGAGAGCAGGTTTCTGCAGACCCGCGGACAAGGCTCCTTCAGCATGAAGGTGCTCCCTCACTCTTATTGGAGGTGGGGGGATGTCTCCACTGTTTTCTCCCCCCGTGGACTTCCCTGATACAAGACAAGTGGATCCACAAAGTCATTCAGTCCGGCTACAAGATCGAGTTTTGCACTTTCCCCCTGGCAAGGTTCTTTCCTTCCAACTTGCACCTGTCCCTGGACCACTTACAGGGTCTGTTTGGGGCAGTACAAGACCTATTACTTCAAGGGGTGATTGTCCCAGTTCCGACTTTGGAACGTTTTCAGGGTTTTTACTCAAACCTTTTCACAGTCCTCAGGAAGGAAGGCAAAATGCGTGCAATCCTGAACCTCAAGGCGCTGAACTGCTTGGTGCTGAAGTTCAGAATGGAGTCCATTCGCACGGTGGGGGCATCCCTGCGTCAGGGGGATTTTCTTTACCTCTTTAGACCTCAAGGACGCTTACCTTCACATTCCTCTGCTTTGCCATGGGAGAGGAGCATTATCAGTTTGTGGCGTTATCCTTTGGTCTCGCCTCTGCTCCTTGGGTCTTCACAAAATTGTTAGCACCAGTGCTAGCTTTGTTACGCCAATGAGGGATCGCGGTACTGGGCTACTTGGATTACTTCCTTCTGCGAGCGGAGTCTCCTGCTGCTCTGGTGGAAAACCTGGAGATCACCATACAAACTCTGGGGAAGTTCGGCTGGATTCTGAATTTTCAGAAGTCTGCTCTGATTCCGTCCACAAAGCTGGACTATCTGGGTCTGACTCTGGACTCGGTCTTAGCCAGAGTGCTCCTTCCTCTGGACAAACTCCAGAATTTGCAGGCTGCAATTCATCTCCTGCTGTCCAGTAGAGGGTAATCTCTTTGGACTTGCATGCGGGTGCTGGGCCTGATGGTGTCGACCTTCGAGGTGGTTCAATTTGCACAGTTCCATACAAGGTCCTTGCAAAGGGAGATTCTTGCCAAATTGGACAAGATTCCACAGTCTCTGGACAATCTGATCCGGCTGAGTCCGGGAACAAAGGAGTCCCTGATATGGTGGCTTCGTTCTCCAGCTTTTCGCCTGGGCAAATCCTTTGTCCTCTTGTATTGGACAGTGGTCACCACGGATGCCAGCTTGCCCGGCTGGGGAGGCATCCTCAGCAAACATTCTGCTCAGGACATCTGGACACTAGAAGAGTCAAGTCTACCAATCAATGTCTTGGATCTCTGAGCAATCAGACTGTGTCTGGACCATTGGACAGATCATCTTCAGGGATGCCCAGTGCGCATTCAATTGGACAATGCCATGGCTTATATCAGTAACCAGGGGGGCAAAAGATCAAGGGGTTCTGTTATCGTCTCAGCTCAACAGAAAGGTGCAGTGGTTTGTGGCTCGGTCAGGGGATCCTCTGGCGGATGCCACAGACACGCTGGTGGCCCGTGTAGTCAGTATGGTCTGATTTACACCTTGCCTCCTCTCAAGCTTCTGCCAAGACTTCTATGCAGAATAGAGGCAGAAGGGATTCCGGTAATCTTAGTGGTTCCGGACTGGCCGGGCTTGATCTGGTGCGGCTGGTTGCCGACGTTCTATGGAAGCTTCCTCTCAGGGGGGATCTGCTGTCCCAAGGACCAATCTTCCATCCTGCTTTATAGTCCCTGGCTTTGACGGCTTGGCTATAGAACGCCAGGTGCTGAAGGATAGAGGCTTATCTGAGTCTGTGATTCCTACGCTGTAAAAGCTAGGAAATCTACTTTTAGGAAGATCTTTCATTGTACATGGAAGATGTACTTTGCGTGGTATGAGTCTCTTGAAGTTTATCCTAGCTCCTTCTCGGTGGCTCGGATCTTGACCTTCCTACATCGGGGGGGGTTGAACAGAAATTAGCCCCAAGTACCATCAAGGGCCAGGTGTCGGCTTTGGCGGTCTTCTTCCAATGACCCTTAGCCACACACTTCCTGGTGCGTACCTTTCGTCAGGGTGTCCAATATTTCGTTCCTCCAGTGCGGTCCCCGTTTCCGCCTTGGGACCTCAATTCGGTGCTTTTGGTTCTCCAGAAGCCTCACTTTGAGAATCTTCTGGATTCCCTTGCTTACACTGTCTCAGAAGGTGGCTTTTTTGGTGGCTATTACCTCTACTCGCAGGGTGTCGGAACTGGCGGCATTATCCTGTCGTTCACCTTACCTGGTGATTCACAGAGATAAGGTGGTTCTTCGCCCCTGTCGGTCGTTCCTCCCAAATGTTGTCTCTGATTTTGTGACATTATGTTTGTAACGACACCCCAAATATAACAGGGGTTACAGTTGTCTAGGATAATCCGCTCCCGAACACCAGGACAGCTATCGACCACTCCAATCCGCCATACATGAAGCCCATCAATAATTCCCCCCAAGTACGAGACAATGCTCTGTAGTGAGGTTCGATCAAGAGTAACTCTCTTCTCTTTGAAAGAAACACAGCATTTATTTATACTTTGAGAATACCACATGAACAATGACTGTGTAATTACCTCCCTTAGTAGTCAGCCAGGTGAGCTCATTAACATGCTTATCAATAGTCTCAGACCCAATTAACATACTGTCCTATTTTAGACAAAAGCACTTAGTTAATCAGTAGGCATTCTTTAGGAGGGGCTGCTGGAAACAATCCCCCCCTCTCTCTGCAGCTAATACACATTGAATTAGCAGACACAGTGTCTCTCCTATTTCCTGGACGCCCAAGTTGCATTTCCTGTGCCTTACAGTTTACAGGAATAAGGTAGATCTCCATATTTCCTGAGAGATATGGGTAATGCATATACTGTCCCATTGGAAATAGTCCAAACCATATTCTCAGTGTACACCACCCTCCATAAAAGATGCAGGGTGACTTAAACATAAGAAAGCCACACAAGGCTGGACATGGTGCCTCCCAACCTCTTTAAAGGAATCTGGGGTCCACAACCCCCATGCCCAAAGTGACTCCTGTCACATTTCTCCCCTTTCGGCAGGAGACTAACAGAGAAGGAGACCCAAAACGGGTTTACTTCGAAGTTAGTCCGTAGTTCCAGTCCTCCAATGTCTGCACCCACAAAGTACCCCAAACAAATTGTCCAGGACAGAAAGTCACTCACCCAGCCAACCTCTGCCTCTCTTGTAGAACATCTCCTCTGTGGGGAAGAAGCACGAACTGGCCCTTCTCCCAGGATTCCTTTCAGCTGCTGGAGAGAGGACAGGGTGGCTGGGCTCACTTCCTCATGCTGTTGGGGATCTGGGCCGACTGCCCAGCCTCCCTCGGGTATACAGGTGGAGATTGTAGTCTCATCCACCTTCTCAGGAAATCCGTCCTTAGTAAGTTGAGGGCAGAGGCCAGCAGCACTCTGCTCTGTTGCCAGCCCTTCTGCTGGGTTGGTGTCATCATTCTGGGACACACTCTGCTGCTGGGAAGGGACCACCACCTTTTCACCCTGGGCCTCCAGAACTGGGGTAGGGCAGAGGTCTTGGACCCTCTGTCCAGTTGTCAGCGCTTCTGCTGTAGAAGTTTCTTGTAACTCCACAGATGCTGCTCTTGGTTTTGGACAGAGCTCAGTGACATAAGGCCCTGATGTCAGTGGTTCTGCTGGCAAGTAAACTGCAATGCCAGTGGCCTGGCACACACCTTCCTGGGTCACCAATTGTTGCCTCCAGAGGTCAGCAGCGCTATGCCTGGATGGCTGCTCATCTGCTGTGGGCTCACTGGGAGGTTCCTCCTCAGCAGAAAAGTCTAATAAATCTCCAGTCTCTGGAATTGCTGAAAGTCCAGGACACAGACTGGTGGCACTTGGGCCCAGTGCCAACACTTTTGCAGGTGATTTATAATCCAAATCATCATCCTCCGATGGAAAGTCCATTAAATTTGTAATCTGTGGTTGGGGCATGAAGATGGCTTCCTCTTCACCCATACCTTTATCCTGCTGCTGGACAGACGCATTCCTCCATCCAATCTCATCCTGTGCAGAAGCAGGTTCATCCAGGTGAGTCAACACTTGCTGCATCTGCCATAAAACCTCCGTATTTAAAGCTGGGGTTGCAGGTGAGCAAAGCACACTCTTACTGTGCCACATTGCCGAATCTTCAGCCAGGATTTCCAGACTGTCAGCTGGTACTTCTGGATTTTCCCAGGCAAGGGGAGCCCAGCCCTGGTGCTGAATGGAGTCAAGCAGCTGTCTGTAGGCGATCTCCAGCTCCCATTCCTGATTGGCTAGAAAAAACAAATCTTCCAGTGCCCAGTCTATATCCATGACATCCATCATCTCTTCTCTATAATCTGCAATTTCCTCAAAGCGCCACTCTGAATCGCTCCCAAAGTCAGGGTCCTTGGACAGCCTCTCTAATAACAGCCCCAGGCTGCCGTAGCCAAAGCCTTCCATTGGGCTGTCGTCCGCTTTCTATGGGCACACTTGGGTCACATACCAATGGAGGGCTCTGTAATTCTCATCCAACCACATCTCCTCCTGGACCAGCCTGCTTAACTCGGCTTTCCATTCCTCATGCAGTTGTCTCCCCAAAAACGCCATTCGCACTTCATACTGTGACCAGTACCTTTCCTGGTAGGAGGGGAGTATTTTTCCCTGGCGTCGCTGCTTACGGGCAAGCACTTCTTTCCAGAGTTCCCAGCGAATTGAATTACCCAAACGTAGTAGGACCTGCTCTGACTCTGGTTCCCTGCGATCTACTGGTATCTCTTGCAACCTCCTTTCGAATTCCGCTTCCATGGCTTGTGTCCTCTTGTAGCTGTCCTTCTGGGCTGTGGAAATCATCCCACCGCTTGCCACCAATTGTAACGACACCCCAAATATAACAGGGGTTACAGTCGTCTAGGATAATCCGCTCCCGAACACCAGGACAGCTATCGACCACTCCAATCCGCCATACATGAAGCCCATCAATAATTCCCCCCAAGTACGAGACAAGGCTCTGTAGTGAGGTTCGATCAAGAGTAACTCTCTTCTCTTTTATTGAAAGAAACTCAGCATTTATATATACTTTGAGAATACCACATGAACAATGACTGTGTAATTACCTCCCTTAGTAGTCAGCCAGGTGAGCTCATTAACATGCTTATCAATAGTCTCAGACCCAATTAACATACTGTCCTATTTTAGACAAAAGCACTTAGTTAATCAGTAGGCATTCTTTAGGAGGGGCTGCTGGAAACAACCCCCCCTCTCTCTGCAGCTAATACACATTGAATTAGCATACACGGTGTCTCTCCTATTTCCTGGACCCCCAAATTAGGAGTTGCACTTCCTGTGCCTTACAGTTTACAGGAAAAAGGTAGATCTCCATATTTCCTGAGAGATATGGGTAATGCATATACTGTCCCATTGGAAATAGTCCAAACCATATTCTCAGTGTACACCACCCTCCCGGTCACCCTGCATCCATAAAAGATGCAGGGTGACTTAAACATAAGAAAGCCACACAAGGCTGGACATGGTGCCTCCCAACCTCTTTAAAGGAATCTGGGGTCCACAACCCCCATGCCCAAAGTGACTCCTGTCACAATGTTGCCTTCCCTGTGTCCCAGGCCTAAACGTCTGAAGGAAATTGCCTTGCATGCCTTGGATGTGGTCCAGGCAATTAGGGCGTACCTGGCAGCTATCGAGTCTTTCAAGAAGTCAGACTCACTATTTGTGCTCACAGATGGGCCTCAGAAAGGGCTGTCCGCTTTCCCTGTGACCATTTCATAGACAGGCCTATTCCATCAAGGGTCAGGTTCCTCCTTTTCCCTCTTAAGGGGCACTCTACTCAGGCACTTAGTGCCTTCTCCGTCATCAGGCATCAGTGACGCAGGTTTGCAAGGCGGCCACCTGGTCGTCCGTGCACACTTTCACAAAGTTCTATAAAGTGGATGTGTTGGCATCTGCGGATTCTTCTTTAGGCCGCAGAGTTTTGCAGGCTGCTGTTTAGAGGACCTGATCCTCTTCGAGGGTGTATTGATTTTTTCAGTTGGGCTTCAGTTGTTTTGGTTGAGCTCCTGTTGCCTGGTTGGCTACTGTTTAGCCCTGGGAATTTTTTTTGCTGTTTCCACCCCTCATGTTTACCACTGGTTTGGGATGTCCCAATGGTTATGTAGATCAGGAACTGTATCCGTCAATGAACGGAAGAGATAATGGGATTTTTTGACTTACCGTAAAATCCATTTCTCTGATGTTCATTGACGGACACAGCACCCACTTCTCTGTGGAGTTGTAATTCTTCTGACACTGCTTGTAACTAAACTAAGTACCTATAGCAGGGAGAGGTAGTATACCCCCTGGGACTGCCCATAGGTGTAGCCAGATTCTTTTTCTGCCTAGTGTCCTACTCCTGCAGAGGGCAGTATAACCCCATGGTTTTGAAGATCAGGAGCTGTGTCCGTCAATGAACATCAGAGAAATGGATTTTACAGTAAGTCAAAAATCCCATTTCTCTTACGTCCTCCGACAGTCGCCGCCCCCTCCCAAGTCTTCACCAATGGGTATTGACCTTTGCTCCGCAGGAGTAGCTAGGCAACAAGAATTGTTAATACAAAAGCTTTTAGCATAGACACACCCCTAGGGGCTGTCCCCTCAGTCAATACCTCCCTGCACCAGCATTCCCAACTCAGTTTGATCTTGCCTAGCTTAGGAGTAGCAGGCTTTCCTGTGTTGGGGCTTTAGTCTCAGCCTTCTACCCTTTTTGATTTTATTTCAAGTATTTTTCTTTTCTTTGCTAGCTGTTATTTTGTCAGCTTTAGTTTAGGGTTCTTCGGATGAAGATGTTCATGCGGAGCTGGGTCTCGTACTGGCCGCCCTGGATCTCAGGGCTGAGTGCCAGATGGATCCCCAGCCTGCCATCGAGCGTTCAGCTTAGGTTTGCCCTGGCACATTAAACGACCCATCCCTGTTCGCTGCAGGGATGCTGCCTGTGAGGTGGCTACCTCACTGGACGCCATGCTGCGGTCTATGGCTGCGGTCCACAAGCGTCCTGGCTGCGGCACTCCCTGTCTGCCTTGATAGCGGTTTGTCGCTGGAGACGGTTCCCCACGCCATCTGGTACGGTAAGCACCTTCTGTGTGGGGACCTTCTGTGTGGGAGCAGTCTGTGGCTGTGTAGTACCCCCCATGTCTGTGTAAATGCGGGCTCCCTGTCAGATCCCTGTATGGCTGCACTGCCTGTGGGCTGCGAGGGGGGGCCATCCTGCTCTGCTGTGAGTTATGCTCTGGGTGCAGATTTAGGTACAGACATGTGTTGTGCGGCGGCCGCTGCGACCATTTTTTTGCTTGTATGCTGTGGCCGGGCCCTGTCCCTGTACAGCGCCGTGTTTTGGCGCCATTCGCCGCCATTTTGGCGGGCCGCGCTCGTTCGAGCACATGTCGGCGCCATTTTCCTGTAGCCTCATCCCTCAGCCGAGCGGCCATGTTTGCGGAGCCTCATAGGCTATATCAGTCAGCCAGCTATTGCATCACTTCCTCTTTCTCTGGGAACAGCGATCGGTGGCAGCAGCCTGTTGTGCTCTCTCCAGGTTTTTACCTTCTTTGTCCTGTCATTCCTTGCTCAGTGTTATCTATCCCTGCGGGGTCGGTGCATACAGTAGTGTACGGTGGGCTGCGCTCGCCGTGGTGTTAAAGGGCCAGTACCTTTTTTCCTTTTCATTGCTGGGGCATGGATTCTCAGGATAGCAAGTTTCCCCCCCGCCCTGGTGAGGGACCAGGGGGCTGCTGCACCCCCCGAGGGGGCTGATCTGGCCGCGGTGGTGGCGTCCTTGGTTTCTCAGGTGCAGATGCTGATGGCTGAACGATCCGCAAAAAGGGCCAGGTTATCCATTTCCTCTGATTCAGAGGGCGATGTGGCTGCTGTGGCTGGCGTACCCTTCTTGGGGTCCCGCTCATATTTGGACCTTATGGGGTCCGAGGGGGAGGCAGAGGTGGAGGGGGTTGATGTTTCTCCCCCTGGCTCGCCTGAAGAGCTGGCGCTCATGAATGAGCTGATTGCTTCCATTAAAGATACCTTGCACCTAGAGGATGAGCCTACTCCTCCTGCTACGGTGTCCTCTTTTGGAACGCAGAGAACTTGAAAATCAGCGCAGGTTTTTCCCTGCCCTGCGGAATTTCATCATACTGTTGATGAGCAGTGGCGCAATTTAATGAAGCCCTTTACTGTGCCACATAAGTTTAAACTGCTTTATCCGTTTGCGCCCTCCACCGACGAGCGTTGGTGTGTGGCGCCTCAGGTGGATCACGCGGTGGCCATTTTGAACAAGGCTACTGCGGTGCCTTCTGAGGATACCCCGGTTTTCCGGGACCCTACGGACAGGAGAATGGAGTCTCTTGCCCGTCATGCCTATATGGTTGCTGGTTCCATGCTGAAGCCTATTTTTGCTTCCATTATGGCGGCACAGGCTGTTGCAGATTGGACAAAGATGCTCAGGCGCACCCTGGTGGCTGATTCGGCTCCGCCTACCACGTTGGCTATGGTGGACCAGATCCATCAGGGTGTCATGTACTTGTGCGATGCGGACTTGAATTTAGCTCCCTTGGCTGCGCGCCTGTCCAGCGTGGCGATACTGAACCGTCGTCTGATATGGCTGAAAAATTGGTCGGTCGACCAATCTTCTCGCAAGACGCTGGCATATTTTTCCTATGCGGGATCTCGCCTTTTTGGCGAGGCTTTGGATACTCTGATAAAAGGGGTTACGGGGGGCAAGAGTATTCTCCTATCCCAGTCTCACAAGCATAAGTCCTTCCGTGGTAAACGGAATTCCTCGTTTAGACCCTCTCAGAGGTCCTTTCTTGCTTTTAGGTCGCAATCCAAGGGCAAGCCCTTCAAAGGCCAAGGCTCCCAGAAGAAGCCGTGGGCAGGGAAGCAGAAGTCCGGCCAGTCCGGTTCGACTTCCCATACCACTTCCGCCTGAAGGGGCGCCCTCACCCGTTTCTGGGGTGGGGGGACGTCTGTGCGGTTTCCTACAACCTTGGCTGACCCGCATTCGGGAAAGATGGCTTCAGGAAATCGTTCGATCTGGTTACAAGATCGACTTTCTCTCTCGGCCGGCGGGCAGATTTTTTCCCTCAAATCTTCAGCTGTCTCCGGAGCGCTTGCAGGATCTGCACCTGGCGGTGCGGGACCTGCGGGCCCAAGGGGTGGTTGTTCCGGTGCCTCATCGGGACAGATTTCGGGGGTTTTACTCCAATCTGTTCACTGTGCCCAGAAAGGAGGGCAAGGTGCGTCCGATTCTGGACTTGAAAGCTCTGAACCGCTTTGTGCGGGTTCGCAAGTTCCGCATGGAATCCCTGCGCTCAGTGGTGGCTGCCCGGGGGAATTCATGGCCTCCATCGATCTGAAGGATGCGTACCTACACATCCCCATTTTCGAGGGTCACCAGAGGTACCTTCGATTCGCCATTGCGGAGGATCACTACCAATTCGTGGCGTTACCTTTCGGTCTCGCTTCGGCTCCGCGGGTTTTTACCAAGGTGCTGGCGCCGGTTCTGGCCCTGTTGCGAGCACAGGGCATTGCTGTCTTGGGGTATCTGGACGATATCCTGATAAGGTCAAACGCCAGTCAGAGCCTGGTGACCGACCTGTCCACCACGATGCGGACACTGCAGGAGTTCGGTTGGACTATAAACATTCCGAAGTCGACTCTGTGTCCTTCGGTTCGTCTTCCCTACCTGGGAATGATTCTGGACTCTGTCCAAGCAAAGGTCTTCCTGCCGGAAGACAAGCTTCGGACACTTCAGGACGAGGTCAGGTCCCTCAGGGACAACCGGCACTCGTCTCTCCGGACATGCATGAGATGTCTAGGTTTAATGGTCTCGGCTTTCGAGGCGATCCCCTTTGCCCAGTTTCACACGCGGGGTCTCCAAACGGAGATTCTTGCCGAGTGGGACGGGCGGCCGCAATCCCTGGATCTGCGGATCTCGTTGAGCCACAGCACCAGAAGGGATCTTCTGTGGTGGCTCCAGTCCCCGGCGCTGTCGGGGGGCAAGTCTTTTCGTCCATTGTTGTGGACGGTGATCACCACGGATGCCAGCCTGTCGGGCTGGGGTGGTGTTCTGGGCGTTTTGTCCGCCCAGGGAACTTGGTCAGAGGAGGAGTCCTCCCTTCCGATCAACATTCTGGAATTGAGGGCGATAAAGCTTTGCCTTCTGCGATGGACGGACCGGCTTCGGGGCCGTCCAGTTCGGGTTCAGACGGACAATGCCACCGCGGTGGCCTATGTCAACCATCAAGGGGGCACCAGGAGTGCCCGGGCGGCTCGGGAAGTGGCCGACATTCTGTCTTGGACCGAGACGCACGTCCCGGTGATAACGGCAGTTCACATACCGGGGGTGGAGAACTGGCAGGCGGACTATCTGAGTCGCCAGACCCTGGACCAGGGGGAATGGTCCCTTCAACCGGATGTCTTCCAGATGTTGTGCGCGAAGTGGGGTTCTCCAGATGTGGACCTGTTCGCGTCTCGTCTAAACAACAAGGTGGAAAGGTTTTGTGGCAAGAACGCGCGATCCTCGGGCGGACGCATCGGACGCGTTAGTGGTGCCCTGGCATCAGTATCGTCTGATGTATGCCTTTCCCCCGATTCAACTACTGTCCAGGCTGCTTCGCAGATTGGCCTCGGAACAGCATGCGGTGATTCTGGTGGCACCGGACTGGCCTCGCCGGTCTTGGTACGCAGACCTCGTAAATCTGGCAGTCGACGCTCCGTGGCGCCTGCCGCTTCGGGAAGACATTCTGTCTCAAGGGCTGATATTCCATCCTGCTTTACAGTTGCTGGCTTTAACAGCCTGGCTGTTGAAAGCCAGGTCCTGAGGGATAGGGGTCTCTCCCCTGAGGTCATTCCCACTTTGATCAAGGCTAGAAAAGCCTCTTCGGGGAAAATTTACTACCGTACTTGGAAAGCATACTTTGCCTGGTGTGAGTCCAGGGGGTATTCCCCTCGCTCATACTCGGTGTCGAGAGTGTTGGCTTTCCTCCAAACTGGAGTGGACCAGCGTTTGGCGTTGGCCACGATTAAGGGTCAGATTTCTGCGCTGGCCGTTCTTTTTCAACGCCCTGTGGCGTCTAATTCATTGGTTAGCACCTTTGTTCAGGGGGTGCGACATTTGGCCCCTCCTAGGTGGGAACCTTTGCCTCCATGGGACTTGAACTTGGTTCTGTCCGTGTTACAACAGGCTCCCTTTGAAAAGATCAGGGAGATCTCGTTGTCTCTGTTGTCCAAGAAGGTTGCCTTTTTGGTGGCGATCACTTCGGCTCGCAGGGTGTCGGAGCTGGCGGCTTTGTCCTGCAGCTCTCCCTACCTGGTGATTCACAAGGATAAGGTGGTCTTGCGACCTAACCCTTCCTTTCTTCCAAAAAGGATCTCGGAGTTTCACCTTAATGCAGACATTGTCTTGCCTTCGCTCTGCGCGAAGCCTAAGTATCTGAAGGAGGTTGCCTTACATTCCTTGGATGTTGTCCGGGCGCTCAGGGTTTACCTGTCATCCACTAAATCTTTTCGCAAGTCGGATTCCCTCTTTGTCCTTCCTGAGGGACCTCGGAAGGGCATGGCAGCGTCGGCTGCGACCATCGCAAAATGGATCAGAAAGACCATTGAGCAAGCCTATGCCTTGAAGGGGAAGGTTCCTTCTTTCCCTGTGAAGGCGCACTCTACCAGATCTTTGAGTACGTCTTGGGCTTACCGTCATCAGGCTTCTGTGGCCCAGGTGTGTAAGGCGGCGACTTGGTCGTCCGTTCACACCTTCTCAAAATTCTATAAGGTGGATGTTCAGGCATCGGCCGATGCCTCCTTTTGGCCGTAAAGTTCTCAGTGCGGCAGTTTCTTAGGGACCCTTGTTTTTGTGGGCCCTTGGTTATTGGGGTGTTTTAACCCTGGGTTACTTGTTTTCCTGGGTTGTTGCTCCTGTTGAGCATGTTTTCCTGTTGCCCAGTTGGTTCTCTTACTGTGGTAAGGTTCCTTTCTCTGATGTGGGTACTGCGTTGCCTTTTCTACGGTTGCGTCTCCCACCACTCATGTCTACACTGCTTTGGGACGTCCCATTGGTGAAGACTTGGGAGGGGGCGGCGACTGTCGGAGGACATAAGAGAAAACGGAATTTTTGTAAAATCTTACCGTAAAATTCCTTTCTCTGAGTCCTCCGACAGTCGCCGCCCCCCGCCCCTCTTTTGGGGTTTTTGTGTACTCTTACTGCTATGCTACCAAACTGAGTTGGGAATGCTGGTGCAGGGAGGTATTGACTGAGGGGACAGCCCCTAGGGGTGTGTCTATGCTAAAAGCTTTTGTATTAACAATTCTTGTTGCCTAGCTACTCCTGCGGAGCAAAGGTCAATACCCATTGGTGAAGACTTGGGAGGGGGCGGCGACTGTCGGAGGACTCAGAGAAAGGAATTTTACGGTAAGATTTTACAAAAATTCCGTTTTTTTTCATTAAGATTTCGGTATTGAGGCAAGATGGATTTTTTGACTCGGATTGTGCTTTTTCTCATCAGGCTTGGTCATGTTCTTTGTGGTTTCATAGCTGGCGAGGAGGCTGAATATATGGAGAGCTTATCAGATGAAGAAGTCCTGTCCACAATGACCTCCCTTCTGAGACAGCTCACAGGTAAAGAAAACAACTAGTCTTTTTAAGTGTTACAAACAAGCCTTGATCAAATGAATCCTGGAGGAATGATAAAGGTGCATATTTAACCACTTTACCCCCAGCCCTATTTCGGACACTTTTTGTTCACAAGTTAAAACCAGTATTTTTTCCTAGAAAACTACTTAGAACCCCCAAACATTATATATATTTTTTTAGCAAAGACTCTGGAGAATAAAATGTCGGTCATTGCAAAAATTTTTGTCACGCGGTATTTGCGCAGCGGTCTTTAAAACGCCATTTTTTTGGAAAAAATTTGAAAAATCACATTTCACTGCATTTAAAAAATACTAAACAGTAAAGTTAGCCCATTTTTTTTGTATATTGTGAAAGATGATGTCATGCCAAGTAAATAGATACCAAACATGTTATGGTTTAAAATTGCGCCCCCCCCGTGGGATGGCGACAAACTACGGTCAATAGAGATCTCAATCTGCGACGCTTTAAATTTATTTAACGGTTACCAGTTTAGAGTTAGAGTGTAGCTCTTTTTTTTTAATTATTGCCCACGCTCTGGCGATCGCGGCGATACCTCACATGTGTGGTTTTAACAGCGATTTCATTTGCGGCTCGACTTGCGAATACGTTTTTTTTTGTGCGCGAGCTAACGGTGACGGGGGCGGCTAAATTTTTTTTTTTTTTTTCCTATTTATTTTTTCTTTTTTTTTAACTTTACTACAGGTTTTTTAAAAAAAAAAAAATCTGATCACTTTTATTGCTGTCACAAGCAATGTAAACATCCCTTGTGACAGCAATATGTCGTGACAGGTACACTTTATGGAGGGATCGAGGGTCTAAAAGACCCTAGACCCCTCCACTACACTTCCCTGTATGCAAAACGCCGAAAACGGCATTTTTGCATACAGCCGTTTTTCAAATCTGCCGCCTTTTGCAGCACAGTAACCCGGAAGTGACGTCATGGACGCCGCCTCCGTGTTACGTCATCGGAGACCCGATCGATGCCGTTTCCGGCATTCATCGGGACTCCATCCAGCCGGCGGACGCGCCGGCTGGGTGCTCGGGGCTCCCGGTGGGACGGGAGCCCCGAGCAAAGCCGCGGAAGGCGGCGGGAGGGGGGGGACGTCCCCTCCCGCCCCCCCGGGTAACGATCGAGCGGCTCCCGAGCCGCATCGATCGTTACCGACGGAAAGCCGACCGTCGGCTTCAAACAACGGTACCGGGATGATGCCTCTAGCTAGAGGCATCATCCCGGTATAACCACTCAAAGTCAGCCGACGTAGATCTACGTGGCTGGTCGTTAAGTGGTTAAAGGATACATTCACTTTTAGTATGTATTACTTTACACCCATATTAAGGGTTTAACATGCTCCTATGCACCCGCCTCCAGCGTTCTCCTCTCTGTGACAATGGGTGGGGGGGTTCTTCTCCCCACACCAGCTGTCACAATTTGAAAACAGAGTGAGCGTGTGGGGCTCCACTTCCACACAGCTGTGTCGTTCACTCACAGTTTTCTGTGCATGAATAGACCACAAGTGCCATCAGCCATTGGAGCTGATGGCTTGTAGTTCACATTGAACTGCAAGGGCACTGGTGAAAACTCTCATAGTTCATTGATTCTGCCTGTAATTCATTAACTGCCTACCCATATGGGAGGTACAGGCAGAAAGCTTTCTGAGAGTCTGCAGGATCTAGGCATTGCACCCATAATTATGATTTCCCCTTTAATTACAATGTAATATCTCAGCCATTAAAAAAAATTATGCTAAATCCTGCGATGTGGAAACATTCAGTGCGCCATTGATCTAAATAAACATGTTTCTAAAAAGATAAATTTATGTGTGTGAAATATATGTGCTGTAAATACCACTTTATTATGAGCTGCAGCTAATACAAGGAAATCAATTGCCATAGAAGAAAAATGAATATATACACAGCGCTGCTCACTACCCAAATCCTTTTCATACACAAAACCATACATCAACCAAAATCCTTGTAAAGTGTCTATCAAATCAACTTGTGTAGGTTAAAAAAAAAAAAAACAAATTCAATCTGGAATGGTTTTACTCTCCTTTGAAAATCCTCAACAGGGCAACAAATCTGCCATAGGCCATAGACAATAAATAAATAGTGAACATATGCAAGTAAAATGTACAAAACATTTAAAAAAAAGAACTGACAACACTCACATCAAACGCCGCAACCCGGGTCTCCGAAGTGGTGGCGTGACCACACGTGACACGCTTCATCCAATGTGTTTTGCACTAGAGTGCGTCTTTATGGGCCTCTTGGGTGGAGCTTGCCACATGACCTCACACCGCCACGTCAGAGACTCGGGTGGCACAAATATGGGATAATTGCCGCATCACACTGATGCTGCAGCATAGAGGTGAGTATGTATGTTTACTTTTTTAAAACCCTAAACTTCTCTTTATAAGGCTCATGTTTATTATGCATGCAAAGTGAAAAATATTTGTGAAGGGACCCTGAAGCTAACTAGGCACCCGTGAGCACTGTGGACACTGGTCTGCTAGGTAATCCTGCTCCCCTTCCCCCTCAAAAATAGTCCTGCACCTTGTAGCTATAACAATGAAGACTTCCTACAAGAGTTTTGAGTGTGTCTTTGGAAATGTGTGATCAAACAGTATTCATACAGCTAGGCACTGATGTCCAAAAAATCCCAGTGGTGTTTAATACGGTTTAGCTCTGGCCTAAATGGACCAAACTGTTGTGCACATGAGAACTGTCATGTTGGAACAGAAAAAGGTCTTTCCCCCCCCCCCCAAAGTGTTACTACAAGGTTAGAAACACACAAATGTCTGAAATGTGTTTTTGTATACTTTTAGCATTAACAAAATACCCTCCACTAGAACCAAGTGTCCTTGCTGAAACCCTGAAAGCGGTTCCAGACTGCTATTCCTGGTCTGTTAAAGTTTACAATAAGCACTATACAGTCCAGAAAGTAGTGTTTTCTTGGTATCCACCACAATGTCTAAATTAACTGAGCTCAACTCATTCTACTGCCAGCGTTTGTCAATGGAGATTACATGTACAGTGATACCTCGGATCACAAACTTAATTTGTGAACTGACTCTGGTCGCGAACCGATTTGGTTGTGAACCGAGGCACATTTTCCCATAGGGTTCAATGTAAATCTGGTTAATCCGTTCTGACCTTCTTTTTTTTTTTGGTTTTTGAAGCCCAAAAATATGAAACAAATTGCAATACACATTAGTACAGTATAGTAATGTATAAAGAGAGAACACTAACCTTGCTTGAGATGACTTCTGGCATTGGGAGTCCAGTACAGTAAGCACTCAAACGGGTGAACTGTACAATACAGTAAGTACAGTATTGTACAGAAGTATTGTACAGTACAGTACAGTAGTACAGTACTGTATGTGCTAAAAAGCACACCAAAAAGCAAAAAGTGTCTTAACAGTACTCACAGTACTTCTTTCTGTGTCTCTGTGTCTCTTCTTCTCTCCACGATCTTCCTACAGGATGTCACGAGCCTGGAAATAGCATTAAAATGGCCACGGCTCCTGTTCGTGAACCGAAGCGGAATTGTGAACCGGAGCATATTTTTTATGAACTTTTCTGTTCGTGAACCGAGTTGTTCGTGAACAGAAGCGTTCGTGAACCGAGGTATCACTGTACTTGATTTTATGCACTTATAGGTCATATAATATATATTGGTTGCAGTTCTACAGGTTCTCTGGATAGTGTCCTTTTTTTAACTGAGCGATCTTATAGACAGCCAAGTGTTCAATTTAGTTGTTATCATTGATTATATATGTAAGTAATGTGTGGAACAGTTCATGTAATTATTCATCCAAGTCTGAACCGTAGTTGTCAGAAGATTTGCAATAAACCTACATTTATCTTTACTCTTTGTCTACCCCTATATAGGAAACCCTGAGCTACCCGCACCCATCAGTATTCTGCGAACCAAGTGGCACAGCCAGCCTTACACTGCTGGCTCCTACAGCTATGTGGCTGTGGGCAGTTCTGGAAATGATATTGACAGTCTTTCAGAGCCTTTACCCAAAGATAAGGATGCCGCAAAGGTAAGACATTAAGTACAGCAAATAAAGTAGCCAAGTTATTAGGGGTTTAATCTTTTTTTTTAAAAAAATCAGGGGATCTTTTGTTTTTATTTGTTCCACAAAAGTCTTTTCTGCTTTAAAGATAAAAACAAGACAATTGAAGATGAAAATCTTCCATGCACCATTGGAAGCAAAATAACAAGCTTTGTGAAATCCACATAAAAAATATAGCCAGTAATCCAACAGAACAAATCAAGTATCATCAGAAATGCTGGCTGAACAGTTTGTTTTTCTTTAAAGAAGAGTAATAGGAATAACTGTGATAAATGACATTTTTAAGTGAGGTGGATTTGTCAGAAGCGAATTGAGTTTGCAGGAGGTTTAAGAAATAATTGGAAGAAGAGCGTTTGAGTTTTATCATAAAAAAGAAACAATTCACAGCCAGATAGCAATTGATTATCTAAAATACAGTTTAGAAATAAGATTTTAGATATGCAAATATGAAAGCTCAGCCTTGATAAAGATAATGATAGGAAAGTGAACCCAACCAAGCTTTCAGGCATTTTTTCTTATGTGTTTTCCATGTAAGGCCAGGATCACATTTTATCGCCATGTTCTTGCCGGTTACATTAACGTGTTAGAAAGCCAAATCACTTTGAATGGGCTGTCAATGCTACCCAGCCCAACTAAAACTGTACCTGAGCCATTTTTGGGAATGCAGTGCTATGCAATGCAGTTGAGTTTCATGTGTTGGGGTGGTATTCAAAATGAGTGGTGCTGCAGTGCTCATAATGCGCATTAATGCAATAGCATGAATCCAGTCTTAATGAAAATGTATGTTGATAAATGCTTTCAGATGTAAGTCACTGTGCATCATGATATATGTCGTCAAATAAATGCATGGGTGCGTATGAACGTGCTTTTCAATCATTTCAAGGGAAAGCATATGAGAGAGAAGAACCGCTCAGTTGTAAATAGACCCTCAAAGTAACTAATTTGCACGCTATCGATGTCTAGTACCCTAGTTATCGCTAGTACCCTGTTGCCGAAGTTAGTAAAAAAAATTCAATAACATTGTTTCTGTTTTTCTTAGCCTTTACAGGTCCTATTTGCTGGAGAAGCTACAGAAAGAAACTATTATTCTACTACTCATGGTGCGTTGATTTCTGGACGGAGAGAAGCACAACGTCTAATTGACAAATATCCAGAACTGGGAACTGCTGTCAGCAAGGCCAAGCTCTAACAGATGTTCATCAAAGCCATTCATTGACATGTCCAAACAGTTTAACAGAAAACACAATTGCCCTTTTTTTTTTTAAAGCATGTTTTTATTGAGAGGAAAAAAAAGGTGCATATAAAAATATGTATTAAAATAATTGCATTGCAAATAATACATTTCAGTGGTGTTTGAAGATGTGAGGTCAATATGTTCTCTTATCAGGGAATTCTTCTGAACTGTTGTTTTAAATAAGAATTAACTGTAATCTCACATAAAAAGCAAGGCTCCGTTAACACAGCCATTTTGAATCGTGGGTGGGATTGCCGCAATTTCAAAACACGCTGTTGAAATGTCAAATCGCACATCAGCGTGCTCAGGTGACATTCATTTCAATGGTGCCTAAAAAAAGCAATGCAATTCTGCCACGATGGTCGCACAAACCAAATCGCACAACTCCTATCACCCAAGAGAAGTTCCGCAATGCAATTTAGTTGTGACAATTGTGACAAACATCTCAAGACAAGAAAGAAAAAAGGATCTTTTGTACTCACCATAAAATCTTTTTCTTGGAGTCTATTGAGGGAAACAGGTCTCACCCCTTTACGTTTATGATTATACTCTTGATACTACTTTGCTACAAATCTAAACTAAGGCCTCATGCACGCTGAATGTTTGTTTTTTTCTGCTCTTCCTAAAGCTCCGTACACACAATCAGATTATCGAACGATCTGTCGTCCTTTTTTGTTGTATGCTAGTCTGATGTGGAAAGTGAAGAGGTTATTTTCATACGAATTTTCCCGTACGACAGAATTCCACTTCAGAAGTAATGTCATGTGTTGGATTGCTTTGTATGTGTTCTTTCGTCTCTGAGCATGCCTAGTCTTGCTTATAAGATTTTTTTCCGTCAAAATCTGTACTAATGAGACGAAAATCGGACGTTGTTTTGACGGACAACAACAATTTTATAGCCTGCACACCAGGATTTTGTCGGCCGAAAAGTCGGAGTCGGCTGTCGAAAGCACCATACTAACAATCCGAAAATCGACAGATCGGTCATCGGACGAATTTTCCCTACAGATTTTCTTATCGTGTGTACGGGCCTTAAGGGCGTCAGACATCCTTTTTTTTTTTTTTTCCTGTAAACTCCCCTGCATGTTAGCATATTTGTCCAAGCACACATAGGGGTTGATTTGCACTTGGAATTGCAGTCGCTGTAGATCTGAGGGAGTAGCTCTGCTGATTTCTATCATCCAAACGTGCAACCAAAAATGTATTTTATTATTTTTTTTTTATTATTTATTTATTTATTTTTCATTCTCCTTCTATGCCCCCCTCAATTCTTCAGCAAGTGCACTTGCAGTGCACAGAGAATTTGCCTAAATAAATCCCATAGATTTTTAGTAGCATTTAGTGCCAGGAGATTTTTAGAAGCAGGAAAAACAAAGCAAAGCCAGTATATCCAGGAGCAGCAGTGTTTTGGCAGAAAAAAAAGCTTGACGTCTGTTAATGCATGTTAACACTAGGCACGCTTTGGCGCTTGAGCTTAATTAATTTCAGTAGCGAGAATAAAATATTATTCTGCCCAATGAAATAGGTAATGCCCAAGCTCTTTACGCCTGTAAATGTGCCTTAACGCGTTACACATGTTTACAAGTTTCAGGCGTTTTTTCTACGAAAGCGCTGCTTTCAGGACGAAAGGCTTTTACCACAAGAGCATTGTCTTCATCGACTATAAAGCTTATCCAGTGGGTGTACAGGGCTGTCTGAAAGGACCTTCCTGCAGTGGTGATTGCTTATTCAACCAGGTTCATCTAGATTTCTCTCATCTCAACCTTCAGGACTATACACTAAATGAAGCTTTGAAATCACAAAACTTCAGCGCGATTTCAAAGCCGTGGGTCAGTGCAACTTCATGCACAGATGTCAATGCAAGTGCAATGCGCACATGAAATCACCAAAAATAGAGCAGGAACCTTTTCAAAATCAGTGCAAGTCAGAGTCGCACCGATATAAACGGTTCCATACCAGAAATAGGGTGAAACATTTCATGCGACTTTGATCTGTTAAATCACATAAAAAGTCACACCAGTGTTAAAGGGGGCTTATATAGATGCTGGTGCCTTGACCACAGCTGATTTTGGCAAAGAGATAATCCAAGGCAGCATCTGTGCTGTCTTATACTAATAAATGATAACTGCTTCAGCATTACCCTACCTGTCAGCTATTTATTGCTACTATGCTGCCATGTAGCCAACAGGAAACCAGAAAATGTTATCAAATACATACTGTAAATCTTCTTTCCTGTTGCCTATCCATGGCAGTATACTGACCCACCCATTGGTCTTGGTATAATTATGTAAAACAGTCACTCTTATAGACTTAAACAGGCTCTGTAGGAGGAGATGAGGCAGAGCTCTGTTGCTAGCATGCTGCCTTGGAATGGCTCCATGAAAGGAAAATGATGGTATTTGATATAATATTCCATTTTTTGCACTTATTTAACACATGGAACAGAATGCTTTTAAGGTTTTTTCTCTTTCGTTCACTGACGGACACAGCTCCATGTCTTCAGACCATTGGGCTTTATGCTGCTCTCTCTTCAGGAGTAGGACTAGGCGGAAACCTTTTTGGCTACGCCCCTGGGGCAGTCCCAAAGCGTATACCTTCACTTCCTGCTATAGGACTTTTTTCCTGCCTAGTCAGGAGTAAGGACCTGCCTCTCTGCTGCGATCTGCGGTCCAGGCATTTTTTCCTTTTTGAATTGAATTTTTTACTTTTTTTAAATTATTTTTGTTCCTGTGTTAACTACAATCAGTTGTTCCCGTGAGAACTAGAAACAATAGCTGGACTGGGCGACACACTGGATATTTTAGATCCTTATGGTCTCCTCAGTCTGGCCTGCGAGCACGACCCAACTATTAGCTTCGTGCTAGGTTGACCGCGACATAGCCCCACTGGACGGGGGCTGGCCGGCGAGGGAAAAAACTTGTGAAGTAGCATAGCCCTGTATACGACAGCAGTCACGTCATCAGAGTTGCAGCGTACGTCAGGCTGACGCATTCCCATTTTAAGATGGTGAGGTGGACTGCTGGGGGTGGCACCCGCCTGGTGACCATGGTATGATGAGTAGTGTCCCCCTCCTTTCTTACAGAATTGCTGGGGTGGTCGTGGGCCCTCCCTGGGGATAGTAGGCCCCTCCTGTGTCCTTCCTCCCCCTCATGCTTTTCCCATTCTCCTTGGTGGGGTTCCCACTGCGTTGGGCATGGGTGCATTTAGGTAGGGGGGTTTGTCTGGTGCTGGGCCAAGGAGGTAGTGGGTGGGTGCCACTGCCGGCCCCCTTTTTGGGGGTATCCTAACCTGGGTGCTGCGGGGGGGGTCCCTGGGGGGTCTGTGTCTTTCCCTGGGGTCCAGGGTCCCCTGCAGCGCCGCGTTGTCTTGCAATTTTGTCGTGGATTCTGTATTCCCATCTTCGGCGGCCATGTTTGTGTAGTCCAGCAGCAATGTTTTTGTTTTCCCCATAGAGTTTACCAGTGGCCATTTTCTTGTAGTCTGGTGCAGCGATGGGCTGCAGGGGACTCTAGTGTCAGGTTGGCGCTTCCACTTCCTCTTTCCATCACAGTGTGGCAGACTGTTTGGTGCTCTGATGGTGAACCTCTGGGGGTACACTATCTTTCCTCTGCTGTTTTCTGCGCTGCGGGTATGGTGACTCTTGTGGTGGCCCCCGTTTTTTTGCAGAAATTAGTTTTTTTTCTAATTTGTGCACGGCGCGGCTTCGATTCACCCTTTATTGGCCATGGAGCCTCTGGTGCGCGTATCACCACCTGATCCACTCCTGGAGGCTGCGGGACCCTCTGGGTCTCAGTCTGCACTGGCGGCAGTGACGGCAGCCCTGCAGTCACTAGTTTCCAAAGTAGATATGGCCCTGCAAAGGAGGCCTAGCAAGAAGCGCCCCCCGCCTTCACCTGTATCCTCAGATTCTGAGGTGGATCTGGCTGCCGCGGACAAGAATCAGCCCACTGGGTCTGCGTTCACGCATGCTGAGTGCTCTAATAGTGAGGATGAGTCCTTCTCCGCAGCCGCGGATGAAAAAGCGTTGGTGGAGTCCATAATTGTGTCAGTGTGGGAAACTTTAAAGTTGGAGGGCTCAGCTGCGGCTAAGTCGGCGATGCCGGTGCAGTTTGGCACCCGCAAATCTTCCAAGGTGACTAAGGTGTTTCCCTTTCCTGCCTATTTTGACAAGATTGTCACTAGTCAGTGGGGTTACCCGAAATGCATGGTTGGAATACCTAAGCATTTGATATCCCTTTGTGGAGTCTCTTCTGAAGAAACTGACAGTTCCACCATCGGTGGACTCTCAGGTTTCCAGACTAAATAAGGCCACACTTTTACCGATGGAGGATTGCCTGTCCTTTAAGGACCCAGTGGACAAAAGAGCTGAGGCTCTGATCCAGTACCTCTTCACTGTGGCGGGTTCAATTTTGAGACTGGTGTTTGCTATCACCTTTGGTATCTGAGACCATAAGGGAATGGGCTAAGATTTTACGCCAGGATCTGGAAGGGAGTCAACACCCTCCAGAGCTGGTGGAGCTGGCAGACCATTTGATCCAGGGGTTACAGTATATTTTTAATGCATCTTTGGATGCGGCCCCCTTGGCCGGCAGGGTATCTGTGACAGTGGTGATCCTTCACCGCATGATATGGTTGAAGTACTGGTTGCCCGAGCTGACTGATCTTGCTTTTGTAGGTGACTGTCCGTTTGTTCGGTGTCTCTATGGAAGAGATCATTAAGGGTCTTAGGGGAGGTAAGAGTACATTACTTCCACAGGTTGCTAGGGTCAAGGAACCTCATCATAAACGTGTTCTTTTCGGCTCACAAGAGGCCCTTTCGTCCTTCTTGATCACAGGAAAAGGGTTCGAGATCCACCTGTAACTTTGCCAGTCCAAAGCGGGCACTTCTGGTTTCCGCAGACAACCCTTCACCAGCCTGAAGGGCACCCTCACCCGCATCTTGGGTAGAGGGATGCCTTCGTCTTTTTCCGAACCCATGGACCTTGCTCAATCAGGACAAATGGGTCCACTAGCTGATTCGGTTCGGTTGCAAGATTGAGTTTCGGTCTCTGGCAAGGTTCTTTCCGTCCAACTTACGCCTGTCTCACGATCGGCTACAGGGCCTCTACAGAGCATTGCAGGACCTGTTAGCACAAGTAGTTATTGTGCCGGTCCTAGAGTCGGAATGGTTTCAAGGTTTTTATTAAAAACCGGTTTACAGTTCCCAGGAAGGATGGCAAGGTTCGTCTGATCTTGGATCTCAAGGCTCTGAACCACTTTGTGCAGGTTCAGAAATTTCGGATGGAGTCCATCTGCATGGTAGTAGCTTTCCTTCATCAAGGAGATCTTCTGGCCTCTATCAATCTCAAGGACACTTACAGTACCTTCGTATTCCAATATATGTCGGGCATCAGCGTTTTCTTTGTTTTGCAAAGAGCACTATCAATTTGTGGTTACCTGGACAATCTGCTTCTGCGTGCAGAGTCTTCCTCAGCTCTAGAAGCTTGGACATTACGATGCAAACTCTACAGGAGTTTGGGTGGACACAAAAATTTCTGAAATTGGCACTGACTCCGTCCACCAAGCTGCACTACTTGGGTCTGAAGAGAGTTAGAAGAGATTCCAGTCATTCTGGTGGCACCAGACTGGCCTCGCCAGTCTTGGTATGCAGGTCTGGCAAGGCTGGTAGCAGACGTCCCTTGGAAAATTCCTCTCAGGGAAGATCTTCTGTCTCAGGGACCAGTCTTCCATCCTGCTTTAATGTCGCTGGCTTTAGCAGCCTGGCTATTGAAAGCCAGGTACTGAAGGACAGAGGACTGTCAGAGTCGGTGATACCTACATTGTTAACAGCTAGGAAATCTACTTCTAAGAAGGTTTATCATAGAGTTTGGAAGGCGTACATTACTTGATGTGAGTCACGGGCGGTGGGGGGTTCTGTGTCTCGCCTGTTGGAGTTTCTACAATTAGATGCAGGGCAGGACTGGGAATAGAATTCAGCCTTGGAAATATTTTCATACCAGCCCAACAGCATAACGTCATTATTTTCTTGTTAATAAAAGGGAAAACCATGCATTTTAAAGCACATTTGAAGAGTGTAATATAGATAATCAGATCTGAAAGCATACAGGACTATATATATATATATATATATATAGCACCCTACAGGTAGGTGCTAGGTTAATGTATAGTGGGCCTTGTCAGGGCTGTGCTTTATTTAGTTAGGGTTTCAGGGCTCCCAGATGTGCCTGCTGAGGGGAGAAGTATCCCTACTGGCTCCTGTGAGAGGCTTCTTATAGGGCAGTGTGGGAAGCCCAATCAGGGGACACATCCAGGCTTGTAACTACCCCAGAAGGCAGATTATGCTGCAAAGGATTCTGGGAGTGGGTATAAGTTTGGGGGATGTACGTGATAGGGTGTTTTTGGCGGGAGCAGGGTCCCAGGAGGGAGATTATGGCTGTCTCTCCTCCTGTCTGAGGAAGTGGATGTTTCGGGGTGTTGCCTGAGAATCCAGAGAGTGCTGAGCTGAGCTGAGCTGAGCTGAGGGGATCCGGTGTGCCGAGAGCCTGCAGAGCTTGAGAGGGGTCCAGTCCCAGGAAAGCGTACATAGGTCGTGAGTACTGCAGATTGCCCCTGGGGGTCTGCCAGAGTCAGAGGGGACCACTCCGGAAGAGGTTCTGGGATCCAGGGCCAGCTAGCTGAAAGGAGGTACCTAGGTTGAGGACCCTGAAGGTACAGAGGGGGGTACATAGTCAGTGGACCCCGAAGAATTCAATGTTAAAGGAGGCACCTGCAGTTGGGCCCTGAATTGTACAGAGTGTGTCAGTTAACAGTTGCAGCTTTACAGAATCCTACAACGTACTACCTCAAGCCAGTGCAAGGCAGGAGGGGAGTATTCAGTGACTTTGCAGTACAGCAGTGTCAGTAATTCTACAATTTACAGTCTTGGGTCTTCTGGACTTATTGTCGAGGATCCAGCACTTCTATCAAGCTACAGTGTGTTCTCAGTGTTAGTGAGCGTTGGCTGGCGTCGGCTGGCGTCAATGAAGCGCCAATGGGCATTTTTCAAGGATTAAGTCTCAAGTGTAATTAGTTAAGCCTAAAGGAGTATCCCACTCATTCCCTTCTCCCATCCCCCTTTTCTACAATAAAAACCACAAAACCAAGATGCCAGAGTCGTCCATGTCTCAGTTCTCACACCCAGGGTCGCAGCTCACTTGGGCTGAAGAGGTAACCGGCGGGGGTGAACTGACAACTCATGGGGCCCCTGGGCAATTGGAGATCATGGGGCCCCCTGTGTCCACACTCAAGCCACATTAAACCCCACCTACAATTGGCAGCTAAGCTTCATAGAGTAGGCATTTAAATATCTATAGCAGCATAGCCTGCATGGAAGTTCCTGGCTTCTTTCCATAGTGTGTAGTCTCTCATGGGGCCCCCTACTGACCCTGGGCCCTCGGGAAGTGCCCGAGTGCCCAAATGGTCAGTCCGCCCCTGGTAACCGGTAACAATGGCAGACCCACATCAGGCCAGAGGCCTGGAAAACCTGCTACATATATGTGTATATATACAGTGGGTACGGAAAGTATTCAGACCCCCTTAAATTTTCCACTCTTTGTTATATTGCAGCCATTTGCTAATATCCATTAAGTTCATTCTTCTTCCTCATGAATGTACACATAGCACCCCATACTGACAGAAAAACACAGAATTGTTGCAGATTTATTAAAAAAGAAAAACGGAAATATCACATGGTCCTAAGTATTCAGACCCTTTGCTGTGACACTCATATATTTAACTCAGGTGCTTTCCATTTCTTCTGATCATCCTTGAGATGGTTCTACACCTTCATTTGAGTCCAGCTGTGTTTGATTATACTGATTGGACTTGATTAGGAAAGCCACACACCTGTCTATATAAGACCTTCCAGATCACAATGCATGTCAGAGCAAATGAGAATCATGAGGTCAAAGGAACTGCCTGAAGAGCTCAGAGACAGAATTGTGGCAAGGCACAGATCTGGCCAAGGTTACAAAAAGATTTCTGCTGCACTTAAGGTTCCTAAGAGCACAGTGGCCTCCATAATCCTCAAATGGAAGAGGTTTGGGACGACCAGAACCCTTCCTAGAGCTGGCCGTCCGGCCAAACTGAGCTATCAGGGGAGAAGAGCCTTGGTGAGAGAGGTAAAGAAGAACCCAAAGATCACTGTGGCTGAGCTCCAGAGATGCAGTCAGGAGATGGGAGAAAGTTGTAGAAAGTCAACCATCACTGCAGCCCTCCACCAGTCGGGGCTTTATGGCAGAGTGGCCCGACGGAAGCCTCTCCTCAGTGTAAGACACATGAAAGCCCGCATGGAGTTTGCTAAAAAACACCTGAAGGACTCCAAGATGGTGAGAAATAAGATTCTCTGGTCTGATGAGACCAAAATATAACTTTTTGGCCTTAATTCTAAGCGGTATGTGTGGAGAAAACCAGGCACTGCTCATCACCTGTCCAATACAGTCCCAACAGTGAAGCATGGTGGTGGCAGCATCATGCTGTGGGGGTGTTTTTCAGCTGCAGGGATAGGACGACTGGTTGCAATCGAGGGAAAGATGAATGCGGCCAAGTACAGGGATATCCTGGACAAAAACCTTCTCCAGAGTGCTGGAGTGGTTTACCTTCCAACAAGACAATGACCCTAAGCACACAGCTAAAATAACGAAGGAGTGGCTTCACAACAACTCCGTGACTGTTCTTGAATGGCCCAGCCAGAGCCCTGACTTAAACCCAATTGAGCATCTCTGGAGAGACCTAAAAATGGCTGTCCACCAACGTTTACCATCCAACCTGACAGAACTGGAGAGGATCTGCAAGGAGGAATGGCAGAGGATCCCCAAATCCAGGTATGAAAGACTTGTTGCATCTTTCCCAAAAAGACTCCTGGCTGTATTAGATCAAAGGGGGCTTCTACTAAATACTGAGCAAAGGGTCTGAATACTTTGGACCATGTGATATTTCAGTTTTTCTTTTTTAATAAATCTGCAACATTGTCAACAATTCTGTGTTTTTCTGTCAGTATGGGGTGCTATGTGTACATTCATGAGGAAGAAGAATGAACTTAAATGATTTTAGCAAATGGCTGCAATATAACAAAGAGTGAAAAATTTAAGGGGGTCTGAATACTTTCCGTACCCACTGTATATATATATATATATATTATGGGCAGATTCCAGTTAAAAGTGCGGACATGGAGGTGGTTATAGGCTGTGTGGACATGGTACAGGAGATGTCAGAGGCATGGTGCAGGAGGACATGTCAGAGGCTGCGGGCATGGTACAGGAGATGCAGGGGCTGCGGGCATGGTACAGGAGATGCAGGGGCTGTGGGCATGGGGCAGGAGATGCAGAGGCTGAGGGCATAGGGCAGGAGATTAAGGGGCTACGGGCATGTGCAGGCGATGCGGGCAAGGTGCAGGGAATGCAGGGCTGCGGGCATGGTGCAGGAGATGCAGGGGCTGCGGGCATGGTACAGGAAATCTCCTATACCAGGGCTGCGGACTGGTCTTACTTACCCATCGGTGGGGTGCCTTACATTTAAAAATGGCACCGCCTGGCACCATCATGTTACTGCGTATGCGCTGTCTTCCCGAGAATGACTGAGCTAATACGGCCCTTTCCCGAGTAGTGACGCATGCGCAGTGTACATGTTGGGCCGGCCGCAACAATTTTTTTTTAACAGGTGCTAGTGATGTTCAGGCCCAGGGCAGGGGGACTTGCCGGCCTACTGACAAATTTCCTGATATCCCGGTAGGCCAGTCCGGCCCTGATTAGGCGAAAGATCAACGTTTGGCTCTGGTCACCATCAAGGGCCAGATTTCTGCCTTAGTTATATTTTTCCAAAGGTCGTTGGCGGCGAAGTCCTTGGTTTATACCTTTGTGCAGGGAGTTCGCCATCTGGCTCCTCCGCTGCGATCCCTGGTGCCTCCGTGGTATCTCACTTTGGTACAGTTGGTGCTTCAAAAGCCTCCCTTTGAAAATATTCGAGAACTTCCTCTGCTCACTCTGTCGCAGAAGGTGCCTTTCTTAGTAGCTATTACTTTCGCACGTCATGTGTCGGATTTGGCTTTGTTGTCCTGTCGGTCACCTTACTTGGTGATTCATAGGGACAAAGTGGTGTTGCGACCCTGTCAGGCGTTCCTTCCTAAGGTTGTCTCGGGGTTTCATTTGACTGAGGATATTGTGTTACCGTCTCTATGTCCTAAGCCGAAATATCCTAAGGAAATTGTCTTACATTCCTTGGATGTGGTAAGAGCTATTCCACTAAGGGTCAGGTTCCTCCTTTCCCTGTTAAAGCGCATTCTACGAGGGCGCTTAGTGCCTCTCGGGCCTTCTGTCATCAGGTGTCAGTGGTTCAGGTGTGCAAGGTGGCTATGTGGTCGTCTGTACACACATTCACATTCACAAATTTTTATAAGGTGGATGTACTTGCATCTTCGGATATGGCCGCAAAGTTTTGCAGGCTGTGGTTGCAGAGGCTTCCGCTTCTTGGGGTGTAATTTGTTCTTGGTGGTGAGCTCCTGTTATTAGTTGAGCTCCTGTTTTTTCCTGGTTGGCTGTGTTTAGCCTTGTTGGAAATTCTGCATATTGCTGTGTTTTTTCCCCACCCCTCATATTGGCACTGCTTTGGGACATGGTCTGAAGACATGGAGCTGTGTCCGTCAGTGAACGAAAGAGAAAACTGGATTTTTGTCTTACCATAAAATCCTTTTCCCTGAGGTTCACTGACGGACACAGCACCCGCCCCTCTGTTTGGTTGTGTTATACGGTATGTTCATGTGACACTGCTTGTTACAAACTGAAGTCCTACAGCAGAAAGTGATGGTATATGCTCTGGGACTGCCCCAGGGGCATAACCAAAAAGGTCTCCACCTAGTCCTACTCCTGAAGAGAGAGCAGCATTAAGCCCAATGGTCTGAAGACATGGAGCTGTGTCCATCAGTGAACCTCAGAGAAAAGGATTTTATGGTAAGAAACAAACCAAGTTCATTGATAGGGTTTACATACCTAAAGCTACAGTTCATTGAGGGAACCGTGAATGCCAACATATACTGTGACATACTGAAGCAGAGCACGATCCCCTCCCTTTG